>NC_053450.1:149260235-149888225 GCF_015227805.2 Hirundo rustica | reverse complement strand
TCAGTGGGAACTTCACCAGACTGCCAAACCTTCTCAAATATGATGGACAGTGGCTTAGCCACTTCATCCACCAGCTCCCTCAGAACCCATGGACATATCTCACATGATCCCATGGATTGGGTGTGAACACATCACATTTTCTCTACTTTTCCACTAAACAGAAGATATGTTACCAGATGCTGAAATTATTCACTACAACATTTTCAGGGATACTTTCAGAAGGTGCTTCTCTATTCTAGCTTCACTGCTGAGATTTGCTATCTGCTGTGTGTGATCAAGGAACAGCCTTTGTTTTTCTGAAGTGGGTTGAGTGAATGCTAGCAAATACCAAGTCTTCTGCTTGGACAACAGGAAAGCACTGACTGATCACATACATGAGGCAGTAGTAGAGTGAGTCTTTTTTTCCTTCATACTGTCCAGCCTGACTAAAGCTGAACAAAACTCTCATTTCTTCTTCAGTAAGTCCTTTAAAAACCAAACAAGCGAAAGAACCCTGCAGAGCCCATCACATTAAGTTATAAGAGAACTGCTTGACCACAAGCAGTCAGAATTTTCTAAGTGAACCCTTACAGTGCCACAGCAATTAAGTTTCATTGTCTCTGCCTCTGGCTGGTGCAACTCCTCAGACAGGGCCACTCATGTCACTTTGTTTCTTTGCTCAGCTAAGCCAGAGTTTTGTTTTCATAGTGACTCCTTATCTGCCTCTGGAAGACATCATATGAGAGGGCCTAATGCAGGAGACCTGGCCAGTGTGTAGGTACAGGCACAACCGAACTAAAAAGTAAAAGCACAGGTTCTCAGACTGTGAAGGCACTACATTAAAATTATTTGGTACACTTGGAAAGAATCCTCCTGTATAAAACGAGGAAAAAATCAGAATGTTTTGCTGCTTTCCAGAACCTGACAAGATTAATGGTAACTCTGGGGGGTAAAACACACAGGACTTTCAGCTCAGCTCTTTTAGAACCAAGCTTCCAAGACAGGGGTTTGCTCAGCTACTTAATACAGCACCGTAACAGCTAAGATGGGCAAATAATCTACAGTTTTTGGAAGAAAACTCCAAACACTTAAAAAAATATGCATTTCAAAGTCTCAGCACGTAAACCTCACCCCATCCTCCTCCATGTCCTGTAAGTCTTACTTACTTGCAGTTCTGGCACACTTTGCAATCAGGACACTGCCAACCTGCCCTTTTTAAAGGTGTGACTTGAATGTCCAGACACATCCCATGGTAGTGCTGGCCACAGGTAGTACAAAAAAGTTGATCTAAGAGGTCTCCAGGGCTGTCGCACACTGCACAATTTGCTTCTTCTTTTGCTAAAAAAAAAAAAAAAAGAAAAAAAAAAAAAGAAAAAAAAAAAAGAAAAAAAAAAGAAAAAAAAAGTTTTTTCAATTACTATTTTGTTCAAAGTTATGAACAGTACAATGAACCCAAAAAATTACTTCGTAGGTCTCAGGCATACAAAAGTTCATCATTCTTATGAAATTCAAATTTAATTAATATATTTAATAGCTACTACTTTAATTCCGTTTTCTCAACTAATCTTCTCATAACAAAAGTACATTCATTTTAAACCTTAATGAAGTCTTATGAAAAGAAACAGTTTTATTCCCCTCAAGATAAAGCTGAGAGCTTTGGAACCAACTCCTCTGTGGAAAAAGAACAAAATAAAGCTCGTAATGGAACTAAATCTATTATTTAGCTGAAGTGTTTTCAAGAAGGTTGCTCTAACTTGAGTTACGACGAGCAAGTCTACCAATTTCAACTAAAACCTGACAGAAGACAAGCCTTATCAGTAAACCTCTTCCTGGTTCTGTCATTAGAAGAAAAATACTTTGCTGCGCAGCACTGCTGGTCTTTAACACCAGATCCCTGAACACACATGAATTCTTGGGTAAGAGAACTGTGAGCGCCTGTAAACAAATGCATTCTTCAGCTGATCCTACGACAGTGCAGGCTTCATAAAACCTGGTACTAATTGTGTCATTTGATCACTGTGCACTTACATCTCTCAGGAGCCTGATCAATGTGGTCTGGACAAAGGAGGGACAAGTTACTGAAATCCTGAAATGTGCCTGCTCCAGCAGCACAGGGGTAATGGTACATCTGGGTACATTTCTCTTCACAGCATTTGATAGTGGCTCCAAGGTGCTTACAAAATGCACATCGCTGAAAAACAAACACAACAAGTCATTAAAAAATTCCTTTTACTTGTCATTTTTTTAGCCAGATCTGTTCCCCTCCTTCATTTAGCAGATGAACACCTTGGCCAGTAGGAGGTAGTGAATACTGAGAAGGAAACTAGTGGGTAGTGTCTTTCAGTGGCACTCCAAATTCTTTATTTAAAATGTTCAATGAAACCCACTCTAAACGCACTCTGATGATTAAGAGTCTTCTTGTCACAGAAAAGCATTTTCATTCTATATTATCTAACTTGAGCTATGCCTTCAGTAATGGAGCTTGGAGACTTACTCTGAAAATAAAGGCAGATGACACCATGCTGTCAATAGGTTATGACTAAAAACCACATGGCTCTCTAAGCTGTAATGTAAAACCACAGACACTGTAATCAGAAATGCAAATGGAAATCAAGTGTGATGTTCTCCCAAAAATCTTACTGGCATTACACAATTCTCTCTGGGACGATAATGCATTACATAACCCTGTATTTTC
Organism: Hirundo rustica; assembly: GCF_015227805.2. Lineage (NCBI taxonomy): Eukaryota > Metazoa > Chordata > Aves > Passeriformes > Hirundinidae > Hirundo > Hirundo rustica. The sequence continues at coordinate 149,885,551 of NC_053450.1, read as the reverse complement.
TTCTCATCTTGCCTTTCAAGACTACACAAATATCACCACCAAACTTTGAGAAGTCATAAATAAGCACGATTATTACTAGACACCAGAGAAATAATTTCTCAGAAAGAGCTATGCAATGATCCTCCAGTTCTCTAGTCAAGACAGAGCAGAGTCTATCAGTCTGCTTGTAAAAAAAATCACCCACACCTTTCTGATTCAGTTAATAGTCTTTTTTCTTTCTCGGATTCATTACAGTCCCTGAAGCACTGTAACATCCTTTTGCACTTTTTCACCAAGGCAACAATACTTTTTAAGGCACAGCACCGTGAGATTTTGAGTAAACTTAAGAAAAAACAGGTCAGTGGCTCACAGGAAGGCGTGCATAATACACAGCAACAACTGTGCTCAGGGACTCTCATTTTTCACAATAAAGACACAACACTAACACAAGCGTGTTTGATTACTCGCTGAAGTGTCAAGTAACATCCAAATATGAACATAAACCAAATCAAAGAAAAGTTTATGTACTGCATCTGCTTAATTCTTAGAATACAGACAATATTTATTACCGTAATTCTTCTCTGTTTCAAAGCCTGGCATGAAATTAGGCATGAAATAGTGCTACTACAAGTCTACAGATATCAAAACCAGCTCATGTGAAAATACAAATCACAAAGCTGCCTGTGTCAACAGCTACCTTGATATTCCTTAAAGCCAGATAAAATGAACATCTTCAGGAAAATATCTGCCTGCACCACAACTCATGGATGAGAGACAGAAAAAAATATTAGTGTATGCTAAGCAGAACTGCAGTGTAAAGAGATAAAATGCTCTGGCACAGAAATTAAAGGGGATCACCAAGGAGAACTACTGCCAAGTTTGTGGGCTACAATGCTTAATCTGTGCTCTGATCTGCAGGACATCTCACCTGTAGCCATGTCTAACACCTGCTGACAGTATGGGAAAGGTGTATCCCGTTACTTTACCAGCTGAAACGCAGAGGAGAGGAGGGGGAACAGGATAAGCAAACAGTCACATGGAGTTCCTGAAGGAGGGCATGGCAGCAGCAGTGGTAATTACATTTATGGACTGCCAACAAAAGCCAAGAAACTCCTTTTAGGAAACGATACCTTCAGTGAGCACCTGCTGAGGATGCTGCACAAGGTAAATCCTGAACTTAGAAGTAAAACCATTGAAATACAGCTGAAAGCCTCCAACTTCAAGAACTGCAGCTCCACGCTGAGCCACGCACAACCTCTCCCCTATTTTGTCCCTGATGTTCCAAAAACCTATGGAGATGGACCAGGTTTAGCTAAGACACAACTCCTATAGGCCGCACACTTTCAAAAGATTTTACTCACTGAAAAAAAAAAGGGGGAGAACTTGGGAGGAGCTAAGCTCCAAAATGTATCCCTCAAACAAGTACTCAACAAGACTTTGCTGAATCCCATCATTGACCCTTAGCAACTATTGGATCAGAAAAATTATGGAAGAATTGTAACCACTCAAATAATCCAACATTTATTGGAAGCTGGGAATAATGGAATAAAATAATAGCAACATAAATAGCATTTTAAAATACCACATCTGTTTTTCAAATCCAACCATCAACCATGGTACATAGCAAATACAAAATCAGAATGTAACTTTTCCCAAATGCTCTATGACTAAATGATGAAATTATCGAAAATGAGCAAACTACAGGATTACTAAAAAACCTTGAAAAATGTTGATGTTGGTTTGAGGAACCACATAAAGATGCTGGAAGAAAAATGGAAGCCCAAGTTACATGTAATTGAACTCTTCAAACCCATATGCTAAACTGCACTGGCAATGAAAACCATTTGGCAGATAAGTGAAACACACTTTGAAAACAACGTGGTATGTATCATCTGAAGCAAATAAAAAGCACAGAATATCAACATTTGTTGAATTTGTAAGAGAGATAAAACAGTCTGAAGAAACTAATGCCCAAAGGGATTTTTCTGGCAGCAGATGTTGGTGAGAAGAGTTACTTTTCCAGCACTAGAAGCCAACACTCCTCTGAAGCCAGGCCCCATGCTATGACCCCAAAAGAACAGCAAAAATGTATTCAATTAAACAAAAATATTAAATGCTCTGCTACATAAAATCAGTAACGAATACTTCTTTACTACTGCTAAAACATGGAATCATGACAGCAGGAGATGGAATGAAGCAATAAATCATATTGCCCATGAGATGCATGCCCATATGAGGACAGTACCAGAGCCAGGGACAGCCTGGAGTCTCCAGTTTCATTAGTATGAGCACAAAAGAAGGTGTTATGTGCAGGGGGAGGAAGCCGAATCCGAGTCTTTGAGGGCAGCTATTGGAAAATGGTAAGCTGTCAAGGCAAGACAAACACTGGTTTGTTTATGGATCAAATAATTTTGCATTCCTGTTCTACAGGAAAAAAAACCCCAACTTTACAAGGTGTCAGAAAGCTGGAGAGATAGTTTATTACTTATTCACAGTACACTCAAGGAAATAAACTAAAGCAGAGCCAGCAAACTACTTTCCTACTCAGAAAGTCCTTCAGTGGTTACCAACTGTTCCATCAGGAAGTTCCCTGGGCACTTGTCCTATGCAAGAAAGCTCTGAGTCCATCCCTACTTGTACTTCTTCTTACTATTGTGATTTCCCTCATTTAAAACTATCCACTCCTCTTTCTACTTGGCAATTTTGACTCCTTTTTTTTTTTTTTTTTTTTAAAACATCCGATTTTTCAGAGAAAAGGAAACTGATTTTTAAAAGCAAAAGCTATGCTGTCTTTAAAATTTAATTTTAAAATACCCTTTATTTACTAATCCCATCGGCTCAAATATGACATTGTATAAATACAGTGGAAGAGGAAGAAGTGAGTGAACTAACAGAAAACAAAACCTGATCAATCACCTCCCCTGTATTCTAGCTCCACGGGACAACATCCTCCATGAAAAAAGAGTGGCAGAAACCACACAGAAGATTTCCAGAAACTCACACATCCTTGCTACAACTGTAATTGCACCAAAACCAGCTGAACAAAAATGTTAATTCTGCCTTGTTCAGCTCGGCTGATGTCACAAATCCTACTGGCTTTACTGGAAACAGATGGCCCAAGTGGAAAATGGTGACAAGAGCAGCAGCTTTTTGTTCATGTATTTCTAATCTTCCTGCAGCTCCATGCTTTAGAGTACTCCAAAATTCAAATTATAAAAAGATACCTGTAAAACAATGTAAGAGTTTATCCAGATAGTACCAAGAACGAATCAGAGGTCATGTTTTAGCACTATTTATTGCCCTTTGAATTATTTTATAGTATTACTGTCTCAGCAACTGGACAAGTAACAACTCTTAGAAGGCAGATATTAAAGAAAGGTTAAAATACACTCTTTGAGTAAGTACTTTGCAGATTGGTTAGTGTCCTAAATCTAAATATTAGTACTGTGAATTGCAAAATGACAAGCTTTTCTAATTATGAACTTTTTCTTTAAAAAATCAGGTGACAAAACCTGTAAGAACAAAAGGAAATTATATGATAATTATATGATAGTGTACCGATACACACAAGCAATCCGTCCTTGGTTAAACAATTTAATGTATTACCTGTAAGAACAAATTTCAGACAGTTTAGCTATTGGGAAATGCTGTCATACAAACCTGTGACTGAAGAGAACTGGACCTTAACAACCTGTCATTAATGAGAGCATGAAGATATTTTTATATAAACAGTGATTAATGAAGTATGTTCTCTGCTAGTTCTGATCATTGGTTACTCCATCATCTAGAAAAAGCTTTATATTGCTTGCAGACACTAATGACCATTAGCACCTCTCTTGTCAAATACACTGGTTTAAGTACCATAAAGCACTAAAGAGCACAACGCAGTATGATGGCAACATAAAAACAATTAATGGCTTTCAACTGAACTACTGATTAGAAGTACTAAGCATAACACCTTTCCAGGAGCATGGAAATTACCTTCTAGCTTTCTAATTTTATAGGATTCATGTCACAAATCTGGAAATTACTTCAATTTATAATAAGCGAGTCAATCAGAGATCAGTTCTTCCTCAAACCTTAACACAGTCATTCAACACATGTAATCAAGGTAGAATGCAGAAGTCCTTTTAAGTGTGGAAATTTCAGGCTCTCTACATGTCACTACTTTGTTTCTCATTCCTACCAGCCATCTCTCTTTTTCACCTTCATTAAAAAGTACATTTAATAAATTGTGTTGATACGAAGGCATTTAAGAATTCAGAGAAAAAAGCATTCAAGTTTTGGAGGGGTGTTTTTTGTAATAGTGGTGAATATGTTAAAAATTTGCAAGAATCAAGTTTGCTAAGTAAAAAACCTTTTTTTTTTTGAAACCTGAAATAGGTAGAGGAAAACATGCAAACTTTATGGCACAGGAATTCTTCCTCATATAACCTGAAATGTTCCCAAACCCTGTTTATTCACAAGCTCCAAGGAGTGCCTTAGAGCTGTGTTCTCCTCATCATTACATAAGCTAGTGGAATAACTGCATGCATATCATTTCCCTCACAGACTCTGCCTTCGCTGCTTTTTTCACACTTTCATGAGGAAAAAGGGGGTTTTTTTATTCACCTCCTCGCTTTCTGCAAGATTTAGGATAATGTAAATGTTTTGAGTGAGGCTAAGCTTTTTCCACAGCTAACAACCAGCCACTCTCTTAATTCCCATCTAATATCCACCGTGGCAGAAGAGCACACACGAGCCTGTTGTTTAGTTAGACTGTCAACAACAAGAAGGTCAATAATGTTTAATGTAATTTAAACTGTGGTTATTAGGCCTCAGCATCAGCAACTCCAGGACAAACAAGGCAAGAACAAAAATCATCAGCTTTGGTTTGAGGCTGCTTTTTGGCAGGCTCAGAAAACAGACTATTGTGCCAGTTCCATTTGATTCATGCTCGGAAGGTCTTAAGAAGTGTGTGTAGACATTTCTTTGTGTTGGCAGAGCACAGGCTGAGCCACAAATTGTTGGAGGCTTGAGAAAAAATAATTGAGGGAAACATTGCTACATGCTTGTTGTTTAATGATCATCTCTAGGCATCTGTTACTGGTCACTGCAGAATATACTGGGATGAAGTCAACTTTCTGTCAAATCCAGCACAGCTCCTAAACTCTTAATCATATCTGGGATTCTGAAGGAGCTCAGGCATTCTATAGGTTATGTCATAAGTACATTTATAAAGGTATTTAAAGTAAAAGGAGAATTTACTGCTCATACAGTCACATCATGCTTCCAAACAACGCAAGGCTTGATGAGGACATCCAAACTTCATTATATTTAATAAGACTTAGTCATTTTATAGAACTCACTGCATGGCAGTTCAGTTGGCCAAACAGAGGGTGTCCATTTTCAGGCTACAATACTGGCCAGACCTCCAATGCCTGCAGCTGGAACTGGGACACACCTCACAGGTAGGCACATCCACAGGGAGGTCCAAATTTAGATGACTGTCTTGAGCTGTCCTATGTTGACACAAGTTCTCTACTGGTACCACAGCCAAGTCCACAATGAAGTTTTTGTCAGCATAGCACTATCAAAGAAGGGATGTTCACGGAGACTATTTAAAGATACTATCATACAAATCCTCTCAAGTTTTCTGAACAATAAGAAGTTGGGCTAAACTTCAGATAACACATCTCTAAATTCTCTTGTATATTTTTGAACACTTAGACAGAACTTGTTGGGAGTCCAGGGCATTCCTTTGGTTGCCCTGGAGGGTCAGGGACCTGGGCAGGGGGGTCTGGGACCCCAGCCCAGAGCTCAGAGAGACACTGGCTTTGATTTCAGTCCATGGGAAAAACTTCCTACACTGAGAGAAGGTTTACAGGCCACAAGAATGTGAGAAATAGTAGTTTAGCTTATCACAGGGTGAGAAAATAGTAGTTTTAGGTTCCTAGCATTGAAGTGAATGGGGACAAGATGGAGAATCTGGGGCGTTGTCTCCTTCTTCTCCTTCTCCTTCCCTCACTCCATTGCTGCATTGACGTGGCACAAAGTAGTTAGTGAGTATTGGGTCAAAGTAAAGATGACCTTTTTAGTAATAGTGATAGACATTGGTAAGAAATAGTAAACAAGAAATACGTAGTAATTAGTATAAAAGATAAGGACAGCCCAGCTCGGGGGGAGACGTGAGGAATCCATGCAGCTGCGAACATCTTGTCGGACTCCGAGAAAATTGTAAGATAAGAAACAATAAACGAAGAATGCAACCTTGAAAAATCTAAACCTGAGAACTCCGTCTCTTCCTTTGGCTCGGCTCGGAGCTGTGCAGGGGAGCCAAGGACCCTGAAACCACCTGAATGTTGGGGTAAGCCCCCGACAAGAACTTTCCAGCCATTTCTGAGAACAGAAAAGTCATTAACAAAAACATTTTTCTCATCTTGAAAACAATCTCATTCATTAGACTTGCAATTTGTCATGAGTTTTAGTGTGGGGGGATGCAACTTCTGCCCCTTCCCTGCAGATCTATCCAGATGTGACCAAGCTTGAGAAAACTATCTCTTTTTTTAATGTAAAACACTTCCAGAAGTTTGTCAGTGAAAAACCACAGAAAAACCTACTCTCATTGATCATGACTGATCCTCTCCAATTTCTCGCACTGACTGGACATCATGGACCTCCTGCAAAGATTCCATCAGTCTGACAAGGATTAGAGGGAGGAAGTCTGCAATAAATACTCTAAGCCTAAGCACAAAAAGCCATGGGCACGGAAAGCAAACATCCCTAAGGATCTTGATACTACTGACATTTAAGAGTATCCAGTACACGGGCAGATGGACAAGTAAGGAGCAAAGAGACAGAAGGGATTCACTGTGGGAATGAATCTGATGAGCCTCAAGGAGAAACCACGGATGGAGATGGAAGCTGAGGAGGGGCAGGGATAACACTTGAAGGGCCAGTGAACCAAACCTGGGCACTCAAACTGGATAAAGACCTAAGGGAACTCAGGTGCTAAGACTCAGAAAATGGTGAGGTGACAGATCTAAGAAAGAACCTGGGCAAAAGGGCTGAGAAATGTTAAGGAGTGATGAAGAGTGGAAGCAGCTAAAAATACCAACTTGAACAAAAAGACAGAAGTCTGAGGCAACTGAAATTGGATGAAGATTACGGGGAGGAAAAGTACACTGTTCTCTGACACCTTATGCTGTATCACTATCACCCAGCCAGCTCAAATAGCAGCGCTCTCACGTAGCCACAAAGGCTTTAAACCTGCTGTTTGGGAGGTCTGCCTTTTCCTTTTCTCCCTGACAAAAGGAAATGATACAGGCAGACAAATACAAGGCAACACAGAGCCATGGAGACACAGAGAAAGGAATGAGCAGGCATGTACGTATGTGTGGGCATTAAAACGCAAGGAGGATTACAGATCAAACGTGGATTCTGTGCATAAAAGAGATCTTTTAAGAGGAGTCACTGCATTAAAGAAAGCTGTGACCTGTGAGACTGTGCTTAATTTGCAGAGGGGAAAAAATGGAAATATTGGAAAAGGTTGTTGATGGCTTGTGGGAGAAGAAAAGCACTTAGTTATGGCAACTGAGCAATGGCCTGTGAAAGAGTTTAGTTTCATTTCTCCCATGAAGCTCTTTAATGATACTGGGCAGGGTACTAAATAGATTTTTTTTTAACTTTGTTGTTGTTGTTGTTGTTTATTTCTTAATCTTACTATTAAAAGCCTGGAATTTTCTTTGTCCTGTAAAAATTCCGCCTTAATTTCTACATAGACTGTGCACTCACAACTGCAACAGAGTGAAGGAAGAACTGCAGCATCACTGCAACCTTTTTAACTAAGTCTGAGTATTTTTGAAACTCTTTCAATTTGCCATCCAAATTAGCAGATATAAATAAATTCAGCTTCTCTGGGGGGAAATGTAGCCTAAGATACATAACAACGCCATATTAATCTTCTATTTAAAAAAAAAAATTATAGAAAAGTTATTCACATGTTCACTATAGTAAAAACATTATAGAAAAACTCATGCAGAGATGAGGAATTCCTTCTTTTCAGCAGTATCTGCATAGTGTACATACCTACACACTAAATAATCATGAAAAAATGAATATTCAAGAAGTTTATACTGAAAGAGCAATGCTCATCCTATGGACTGAACTAGACACAAACTGCTTTGCATCTGACCATACAATTAAAGATGTATAATCAGGCCTAGGTATAAGAGACATTAATTGTGTGCAAAGGATGTTAATTGTGTGCAGACAAGCCGTCTTCTGACATGGCCTTACTTAGTGTTTTCATTTTATTGTCTTAATAATGCAGTCTTTTAAGAAAGATTTTGTAGATACATTACCCTGATTTAACAGAAAGTTCATGTCAGCCAAAGTCACTATATACACTCAATGATACATGTAATTTACAAGGTAATAGAAGGCATGGAGTGACAAGAAACTCTGGATTATGCAGAGACATAAAAAAAAATGCAAGAATTTCCTGCCTTTAATACCTTCCTCATTAGTGAGCACCTCCTCAGTATTCCTTCCCCACTGACTGCAATCAGTACCTCATTGTTCATAATTCCTATTTCCTTGGCTGTTCCTAAATTGCACTCTCCAAATGGCACAAAGTCATCGTAAACAAAATCCTACATCTCCTGTTCCACTAATTTTTGTAAATTGAGCTCAAACAAAGCAATTAGGTGGCATACTTTGAAACTACCAGCTTGAACATTAATATCATTTCTTTCCTAATAAAAACGTGACATGTTTTATCTGGCTAGGGCTTTTAGCTTTTTTTTCAATTTGACTAAATTAGTCACTTACATGTATTTGTCACATTGCTTCTCCCAAGACATGGTATTCCCAAACATTATATAATTCTTTTAACTCACTAGCCACTGAAATAAATAAATAAGCCCCATGTCTTTCCATCCTGTTCCTTCACTGGTATTTCTCGGGCAAGCATTGTGAAGTGCAACATCTTAACCTAGAATTTAAAACCCTAAAATTACTGGTCAAACACTGAAGCAGGTTATTCAACTGTTGTTCTGGGCTTCAGGGAGGTGAGGGTAAGAAGGGGCTGTTTGTTTTAGTTTTGCAGAATGCTGCCTCAGTAGCTTGTGAAGAAAAAAGCTGCCAAATTTTGTAATGAATTCCACAGAACATTAAGTCTGATGCTTAGCAGAAGCCATAACTGTTAAGTAAATGATATCCTTTTGATGAATACCCTTATTTGAAAACAACATTGATTCTTCTAACCCTCTAGCACTGTCCCAAAACAGATGTGCACAACTGCAAATTCTGTTTGCTTTCAGGTTTACGAAGTGTGATGACATTTTTACAATCCTGCATGAGCCCTTTTACCCAGGAGTAAAATAAAGCACAATAATTCTTCACCATCTGTTTGTTAATTTTGCATTCATTTAACTTTGCATTTTAAACTAATAATCATTTTCTTATAATATAGTTTGCTCCATTGGTAGAAATTACAGCTGTTCAATTTAAAAAAGAATGGTTTATAACACAGTTTTCCTCTAAATAATTCCATTGCTCTTAATTATAGAAATGTTAATGCCATCAAATGGAAAAGAACTGCCAGAGATTAGTGTTATGCTTTATATGTCACAGATTCCCTTAGTAAATATATGTATTTTCTTCTGTTCCAGAACCAATTCCTACTTGGTCTCTAACATTAAACCCATTTTTCTCCACTACAAGACTGTGTGTTTTTTAACATTGTTACGTGTAAAGGTACAAACAATTAAATGAAGCCTGTGTTTCAAGTGCGGAACAAAAGTCAAACCAAGCACAGTCCTACTTCTGCATATAGCTTTTCCTTAATCTCTAATGACAGGACAAGGAGATTTTGATATTTATATTTCAGCTGGTTGCAGCTAAACTAGGGCTGGAATAATGTCCTAAAAGCTTTTTCTCACCATGTTTACAGTCAAATGGGGAAATCCCATTCCTTTATCAAAAGTAAAACCACATTGAAATAACATGAATAATACATCAGAGCCAGTGAAGGGGAAACGATTTGGGTCAACAAAAGATGTGGTGCCTGGAGAGAGAGCAGGAGCCAGTCTGAGATTCTGAGAGTTCTATTGTGGACTCTGTGATGCTCTGGACAGGGCATTTTCCATACAGACCAGGCTGTAAGGTCACAAGCCCTAAACACAGACTGTCCCCACGGTGACACAGTGGAGAGTCCACTTCACTGAGGTTTCTGGGCTTAATCATCATCATCATCTACAAATAAACTCGTCAAGAGACACAGGCTGCTCAGCTAATTCATGTCAGCAGTCCAGTAGTATGAGAGAGCTGTTCAGATGGTTAAAACAATCAAGATGATTGCACTGTTTTCTAAAACCGATTTTATCTGATGGCACAGAAATCTCAGCATCAGATGACATCCTAATGCTGTGACAGAGTTAAGATAACAATTCTGTCACAGTACTAGGATGAGTATTTTACTTAAAGCACCCATAAGGCAAGAGATGGTTTACCACAAAATTGATTTATTTCATTTAAAGGAATTCAGAAAAGTCTGAAAAACACTTAACTGGCGCCTGAGACTGTAACAGAGCACCCACCTACATTAATGAACTTCCAGAAGCACCACACACAACAAGCTCATATAAAATTAGGAGTGAAAGTCCAACCAGAGGTTAGTGAGACGCTCAGCTTCCAGTCCTACCAGAATCCTGAGCATCCTGACCTTTCAGTTTCTCAGACGAGTGAGCATCACTGCCAGGGCGACCTTTACTGGGGGATTTATCCATCACAGTATTTTATATCTGACAGGAAGCAAGCATTCTGGAGGTGCCCAAGGCGCATTCTGATGTGATGGATGAGTAATGGTAACATTCTTCCCAATGATTTGCCATCTATTTCAAGTTACTCTCATTAAAAAATCTCACCTGGTATGACATTTGAGAAAACTGAAACTCCTACTTACTGAACGTATCAAATCCATTTATATTTTGGAAATCGAACATTTGCCTCACAAAGCTCAAAGAATAATACTAACAACTGAACTGTCTTCTTGTGTAATCTCTCTAGAAGTTCTCTATTTGCTTTTAAAGGTTTATGATTTGTCAACACATCTCCCTGGAAATACCACACAAACAACACCTAATATTCTGTAACAACCTGCAGTAATTGAAAGGAAAAAAACCCACCCCAGTATTTGCTTGGATATTTGGTTGGATTGAGTATTTAGATTCAGATTTACTATTTATTCTGAAGATTCTGTCATTCTTCCCAGTTCTTTGCAAAGCAATTTCATACTGAAGCAGAGTGGGCGAAAAAATTTTGAACAGAAAGGAAATATTATAGTATAAATTAAAAACTGCAAAGGGTAAGGCTAGATGTGGAAGCAGTTACAGTTTTATAAAAAAAAAAAGAGTGTGTAGCTTGAATATGTACCTGAAATGAGACCATGACACTGCAATCCAGTGTATAATGCCATTTTACCCATGTTAGATGCTTCAGGAAAGAAATATTTATTTATTTCATAACAGCTACTTTCCCTCCCTCACATACTGAAGAGGAAAAGTGACATCTTTGAGGGAAACCATTAATATCACTGAAAACACACTGGTAAAAAAAACAAACCTCATGTGAAGTGCTGCTTTGAGAACATGCCACTTCATCAGTTCTTCAATTAGTATTATTTAATAGGATTCTTATAATTAATCATGACTATGACTCATGGAACACCTCCACATTCATTACTGGCAGCAGACCTACTATTGTCTGCCTACTTTTTATCCCCAGGTCAGATCTGCAGAATGGGGAGGACAACTATATACATGAAAATAAACAATTCTTTCACATTAATAAATGACTATCAACGATGGCCTATTAGGAAAAGTAGCTTTAATGCAAGTAATGTCTGTGTTTCCCACTGAGGTGATGCACTTGCACAGGAAGGGCAGTTGCTCCACATTTGTGAAGATTCCTAAGACGCCTCTCTCATGCCTGATTTGCTCCATGTCATTAAAAAACCCCACTCAATGACACCTGCATTAATGGCACTGATGTCTGCAATATTTATGCTCAATCTGCAACTCTGGGACAGAACTTACACTAATGGAAGTCAATAACAAAATCTTCAGGGAGTTCAAAACTATTTTTTGCTAATGGTTTGATTTTGCGAGCTGCTGAGTACACCAATCTCAGAAGTAGTTTGTAGGCTACTGCTTAAAAGCAAACTGATGCCAACAGACTAAGATGAGCACTCCTGAGTTTTAAAGCACGTTTGTAAGATTTTTTTTAGGATGGGTGAAAACCCCAAATGAAAACTCACAATATAATTTACATTAATCAGGAAAAAAAACCTCAGACTCTTTTAAACGGAATAATCAGAACCCCTTTACAATTCTAATTTCATTAGAGAGTCTGGACTGTAAAGCTCTCATTCAAAAAAAAAAAAACCAACAAAAAAGCCTCATGTGACTCACATTCATGATAAATTTAACAGACATGCTTAAATAAAATACTATATAAAAGGGAAACTGCTGTGAAACCTAGATTAGAGTCAGTTGTGTAACACTAAGCAAACAATGCTACAGCTGAGCAAATACACCTACTAGCCCCAGTGAGGTATTTTTTGCCTTTTATTCCTGTGCTATATATTAAGGAAAAAGCTGCTGAAGAGGCTTTTTTATTTCTATACTGCTCAAAGTATAATGAGGACCTGTCCTCGACTGAAACTAACCAATATTAACTCCAAAAGACTGATTAGTCTTTTTTCATAAATATAACCATCACACAAAAGGCAAAATTAGACCCTTGAGCACCAACAATAAAAACCCCCAGATTAGCCATGGAAAAGACTGAATATAAAATATTTAAATCAGAAGCAACCATGAGTGAGGTGGTAATAAGGTTGGAAAAGGAGCGCTGCATTAAAACACCTACAAAATTGAGGAGATTGGTGGTACTGCCACATTTCCTTGTGTAAATTTTTATAAACTTACTGCTGGCACGCTGGTTAAGAGATGGGTGTGGTTTCCTCACTTTTTAAATATATACAGAGCTCCAGTTTTCGTATTTGCTGAAAATATTAATGGCATAATAATTGAAATAAATTTTAAAATAAGATTTTATTTACTTGTTCCACGTTTAGAATTTGGGGGCATTCACTGATATTTTCTCTTTTTGTAGACATTGAAGGACTGAGGTCAGAAAAATGGAAGAAAGGAAGAATCCAAATATCTCCATTCTCATTTTCTACAGCAAAGCTCCAAAATGGATCAGTCCCACCAGCAAAATGACACATTATCAAGGAAGAAAGGTACATTCTTGATTGGAGAGACAGTGTGATTTTCCTTCAGTGGGTTTTCTTGGCTCTTCAGAGGTGAGGTTCTCTCTGGTTTTAACACACAGCCTTCCCCCAGATTATAAACTTGCAGTGGAACGTTAGTGAACTACTATGTCATTGCCTTAATGCTCAGAGTAACATTTATGAAATACACCAAGGGAAGTGGGGGAAGGGGGGGAAAAAAAAAAAAAAAAAAGAGGATTTCTTTTGACATATTATGAAAAAGAGTGTTTTTTACTCAAGTCATGCAAAAGGAAGAAAAGGTCTTTGTGAAACACACTTCAACAGTTTGGAACACACACTGAACAATTTCACTTCAGAGCTTTCAGTAAATTATTTCAGTGAATGTTAGTGAAGAAAGGAAACCTGCACTGGCAATTCCTCCAGGGACACAGGCCCTTTCATGTTTCTCAGCAAGGCTCTTCAGCTTTCATTCCTGGGCTGCTGCTGTTTCTCAGTCTCTTTCTGTGCCCCCAGACCATTTTGTCTGGTTCCTACACCTCAGCCTGCCCTCAGTGCCTATCACCTATTCAGCATCAAAACCCTCTCAGAAACATCTCTGTAGCCACAATCTCTCTGCCAAATCTGGTACCCACCTATCCTACATTTGGAGTTCAAGAAAGGTGTATTTTTCAAAGTATTCAGCTTGAAAAAAACCCCACACTGAAAACTTTAAGGCTGACTCTGCTTTCCTCCTTGAGTGTCAGGGGAGCACTCCCAGGGTGAGCTCCCTGGAACCTCCTCCTGACTCCAGAGCAGGAACCCAGCAGCACCACTGCTCTGGGAGAGAAAAACAATGGATTAAACACTTCCCCCTCCAGATGAGGCCACACAAACCACCTTAAAGAAAGACACTTACTTAGTGCTGCCTAAGTAACCCAAGTATTTTCCTCTCTCGTTTGTTGCTGTATTCCACACATGCAGTTATAATGGGAAAGATCATTCAGGTAGATTCACCTGCCAGAAATGACACCGTGCTTCTGTTGGGACATGCAAAACTGTAAGGGACACAGAGCCATGGAAGTAAGAGAAATTGTATTTGTGAGCTGGAAAGAAGTGACAGTTTATGAAAAGTTCTGTCTCACTGCGAAAAAAAGTTTATTACTTAAACCTAAAACACATATATACAGAATCCATGCTCTGGTCATTGTCCCTGGCTCTAGAAGTTGGTTCTTATGGCCCAAATAAGGAACAAAACACGTTTTTTTACTCTAAGCAGTGAGTTTCAATGTGCACTGACAGTACCACATGATCTGCACACAAATTCACAGTTTTTCCATCTACTTAGAAACAAATAGGTAGCGATACAAACATAGATGTTATTTCACAGAAGGTTCATGACAAAGCACATCAAAAGAAAAGCCTCAAAAGAAATTTGTTTAAAAATGTGCATCTTTTGTACTGCTTCATCTGAGAAGACAAATTCTTCTCCAAACTGTGATTCACAAATTAAAGCATGCCTTCCTCTTGTAAATACAGTAAACATAATGAAGAAAACACAAAAAAATAACAATAGTTAAATAAGTTTCACATGACCATGTGCTCTTTCTTCCAGGCAAGAGGTCAGAATCACACCGATAACAGGTTATCAAACAAGGAACTACTACAGAGACTGGAAAGTGACATTTAAGTATCTGCACTTGATAAGACTCAAACTCCATAAACAAGTACCCAGAAAAAGCTCTAAATCAAACACTTTGCTGATATCTGGTATATTGATACTTTATTGTACACTAGCACATAAACAGATCCGTGTCTCTAAAGAAACGAACATCTTTTGTTTCTTGAGATGCTAATTTTAAAAAGTGCTAAATAGGACACGTGTCATATAGACTTGAAATAAGTATTTCTTCATATTCCTAACAGGCTTTTCTACTAGTAAAAATCCCAAAGACTTTTAACAGGCTGAAGCACAGTACTGTCTTGTTAATAATAAAAGTGTTTTATTATGGGAAAATTACTTTAAAATTCTGTATTTATTTTAAATGGAATTGTGGGTAGGGGAAGAGCCTAATATTCCTCAGATTATTTCAGAAACACATTTTTAATTAAATATTTTCTGTTTAATACTGCGGCTTTGTACGCCTTTATTTTTTTTCACCGGCTGCCTGACTTGGAAAGTTACTTAATGACAACAGAGTATCTCACACCACATAGTACAAATCTGAAGTATGAATCCATCTAACAAATGGTGAGGAAAGAAAAAACAGACCAGCTCTTCAGTCAATAAACCTCAATTATGTTGCAACAATTAGCCTTTACTAACTACTTGTCCCTCAGCCATGTACCCATACCTACCCAAGTAACGAAGTATTCAGGGTGAAAAACTGGGTCAGAAAGACTAAGAAAATAAATGAAAGAGCTTTTCTCAATAATTAAAATTTCAAAATTAAAATAATTTCCAGACCCCTTCAATCATCAGAAGTGCTTAGCCTTTACTTTACCCACATATTTCCCATCTGTTACTGCCTCCCATTTTATGACTGTAACTATTCAGACCAGTCTAGTTTATAATAATCCTCACGAACTTTTAAATACAACACTGAAGAGTCACATACAAGTGTGGAGTCTAACTATATCCCAAGGTATCCCTAATTTAGGTGCCAAAATAATTACAAAAATGTACTAGAAGAAGAGAATCTCAAAGCTCTTAATTAACATTTACTTCATTGTTTAAAATACCAGCAGAGATTTAGAAAAATGTATTTTTCTTTGTTCTGAAAATGTGGTCTACCAGACAACTGGAGAAATGGAAACTGTATTTTAAAAGCTGAGTCCTTAAGTCTGTAGTTTCAAAGGTGCTGTGTTCTGAGAGGTAACAAAACTCTTCTGTCAGAATTGTAATTTACATTTTTCTGTTCTATGTTTCACTGCAGAAGAAAAAACAGAATCATAGAGACAAAGAATGATTTGGGTTAGAAGGGACATTAAAAGTCATCCAGTTCCAACCTCCTGCCATGTGCAGGGACACCTTCCACCAGACCAGGCTGCCCAAAGCTTCATCCAACCCAGCCCTGAACACATCCAGGGACGGGGCAGACAGAGCTTCTCTAAGCAACCTGTTCCAATCCTCACCCCTCTCACAGGAAAGAACTGCTTCCACTCGAAATCCAGCCTAAACCTACTCTCTTTCTGTTTGAAGCCATGTCCCCTTGTCTTCCCACTACATTTGTGACCTCAAATGAGCAATGCTCTTGTTATGGTTCAAATGAAAGAATACTAGCATCACTGTTCACTTGACAATGCTAATGAGAATTAAGTTGTAGATCTTACTAAGCACCAAATATCTGTTCTCAAACTGCTGGATCTGCAAAAAAATCTAAACACACAGAGGTCCGTGGCAGCTCTGTAACCTGAACAGATTTACCAAGCTGTACTGACATCATTCATGGTGTTCAAAGGTGATCCAGAAGAATTACACACTTACATCAGAACCAACTATGATCATTTCAGGATACCACAGCTGCTTTCCAGAACTTGGGAAATACAGCTATAAAACAACGGACACAGGCTTTCTGATGTAATTTGCAAGCTCTAAGAACAATTCACATTCTTCACGACAACAAGGATCTGGCTTTAAGTGACCAAAATGCAAACCATTATGGAACAGAGTAAATCATGGAAGATAATTTACAGTTTTAAACTATCCCTAAAGTTGTACCATCAGTCAGTAATGTCCTTTAAAAGCAAAGCTTATACTCATCAGCAGGGACATGGCTACAGATCTCTCGAGAAACTCCAAATAACAACAGGGAAATTAATGGAAAACTTGAATAGTCCATGGTCCCCATTGCTGTTACAGTATGTCTAAAGCATGCCAGGAACTGAATGAAACTACCAAAGTGACCAAAAGCACATGCAAGTGTCTTGGTGAGACGTATGGCACTATTTCTCCAGTCCTTCTTTCTCTAGCACTTTCTGTGCTGGAATTCTCTAAAAGACAGCAACCCATTAAAAAAAAAAAAAAAAAAAAAAAAAAAAAGTAGATGTTATTTTGGAAGAAAACTTCCTGCAGTACTTCCTCAGCTGCAGGACAAAAGCAACTACAGGAAAAAACCCAACTTGATAAGATAAGATCAGAAGCCACTCCCAAGAGCAGCCAGGTAGTCCCTCCCAAGCTGTAGTCAAAGGAGATGAGGAGAAGCCAAGTGCCTGCTGTGTGCAAAAGCACCATAAAAAACTCAAGGGTTGAGAAAGGAACTTCTGAATACCAGAGATGCTCCTTCAGTTTCATGTCACAAATCATGAAAAATGGGCAAAGGCAGAGGACACTGCCTAGAAATGGTATAAATTATGATAAATTACATTATCTTCATGCATTTTTCTCTGGATTTAAGAATTAGTAGTTCTTCCAATCATGAAAAAGGAAGAAGAGAGCTTTTAAAGCATCAAAGAACTCCAAATACTGCACTCTATCTAGAAAAACCCTTCATCACTCCACGCTCTGTTCAGCTTCATTGTTACATACACACAGCCAACACCATCCCTACATTCTGTCATCTAAGCCATTTCTCACACAGTTTTTCTCAACAAAAAGTAAAACCAAATGAAAAATTTCTGGGGTTAAATGGGCACAATCCTTCCCAGTGTATGAAGTTAACAGTACATCAGGATGTTGATGCTCACTTTCACACGCAAGAAACAACAAAAGGAAGTATCATTTTAGCCCAACTGGTTTTCACCTTGGAGCAGCACAAATAAAGCACACACACATACTGTGAAAAACAAGGACAATTTTCAAGATAAGAAGAGCACTGAGATTAAGGGATGAAGATGCTTTCAAAATACAGACAGTTTTAGAGGATGTATAAATGTGTTCCCCATCTTTACCCTCACCTTATTTCTTTCTGATCTAGCTTGGCAGGCATCACTCTACAATCAAGTCTTGAACAAAGCATTTAAAACAGACTTTTCACTACTATCATGTTTCTCCTGTTCAGTCTTCAAGCAGATAGGAACCTCCTCCTTGGTTTCCACCAACACTGTTTTCTTTGACTTTCGTGTCCTTGACAAACTCTCCCAAACTTGGAAACTGCTTCCTACATTTTATCAGGAGAGAAAGCTGGCTGGGAAAGTTACCCTTGCATTCCTTTCTTGTCCCTAGTTTGTTCAAAAGTAGTTTAAACACATTATCTACTTCCTTAATTCACTTTCTGAATTGAGCTATTTACATATTGAGGGACAAAAAGCAGTCCACCTTCTTTGGGACTCTGTAGCATATGCAGGAACTATGGCTAGACAATGTAAGGCAGGTAATTGGTAAACTTTATTTTTCCTCAGCTGACTGCAGACAAACAAACAGTAACCTACTCAATACATGCAAAATAAACATCAAAATTATAAAGTATTATTTAAAATTACCTGAAAATATTTCAGGAACCACTATTTCAGAAACCAGCCTTGTTAAAAGCTTAACAAATGCAAGCCTTGAAGGCCTCTACATTTTACATGATACTGTAAGTTCACATTTCCAAGTATCAGAAAGCAGAAGAGTTACAAAAATGTAAGACTGAAACCAAAAATACAAGAAAAAGCTGTAAACTCCACTCGTCCACATCTATTGTATTTTTTCCAGGGAAAAAACTTGAATTTCTGTTCAATCAGATTCTTTTGCTTGGTTTATCTTATTAAGTCTACAATTCACATTGGTTTTCCATCTTTCACTATGTACCTGTAGAAACACCAATAAAAGTCTATCTTCCTGAGGCTCACAACACGACAGCTTCTTTACTATGGTGAATCTTATACAACGAGCAAAACATTTGTGAATGATAAGAAAACCGAGTTAAGTTTTGGATCAAACAAATCACTGAACTTTTGTCTCCCCCATTTATATTTTGAAGAGTTGTTTTCTTTCAAACCCTGAAACAAAATTACTCCCAAATCCCAGGAAATGCTATTAAAGTAGTGGGGGAAAGCACTGCCAACACTGGAGTGTTGAAGCTCTACCTTACTTACACACTGTACCAGGATAATGAGGTGAATTCTTAGGAGTCACCCTGAGAAAAGCTCTGGCACTGGGTTTGTCACCCAGATCAACAGTTCTTCCTTATGACCTCCTAAACTTAGAAAGCAGTTCTGAGAAAACCCATGACTCTCCCTTGCTGATAGAAGCAAGGCAAGCAGTGAGGTGAACTGAGACACCTCCATCACAGATCTGACAGTATATTCCAGCTTTTCTTTGTCCTTCCTCACAAACCAACGCGATTCACAGGATTTAAAACACCTCCCAGATGCAGGTTTGTGCACTCATGAATAGTAAAGAACGGCAAACCCCAGACTTTGAAAGAAAGACAAAGAATTCACCTCTGTCTAGACACAAATACGTGAAACAAGCTGGTCAGGTGCCTTTGTCAGGCCTTGACAGTGAGCAAATCAAAAGAACTGAAGAAGAAAGACACGCTAAGCAGGGTATTTTGTGAGACATTCACAGATTCTGAGATCTCTGTAGTGCTATGTTTTAAACCTTCAGCAAACAAGGGTCCAGAAGAAAGCCAAAACGGATAAAAGCATGTATTCTGGAACAGGCCAGTGAAGTACGTCCACATAAGCTTTACTAATGCACTCACAAGTTCAGTGAAGCCAAATGGACATCTCCACTGGTAAACAGAGTAATAAGAAACACTGTCATATCCAGTTAAAGCAGATTTGCAAACAATGGGCAGCCTAACTAATGAGAAACATGAATGTAGCTTACAAACGAAAGAGTCCCTCAAGGTAAGAACAGGCCCGAAATGTTCCCCAAAAATGAAAAGACCTAAACCAGTGGACTATATTATCAAAAGTTGTTTACACTTCAAATATGCATTTTTACATGAACAGAAGGAAAAGAAAATGTATTTTCCCAGTAAAGAAAAGATGTCAGTGCTGCAGACCACATCACAAACCAGTTCCTCATGCCAAAAGGACTTCCAAGAAGACAGAAATCCCCTACCAAGCAAACAACAACAAACCCAAAGCAAATTTGGTGGCAAGCAGAGGAAACAGCATACAGCTTGGTTTTATTTAAGCTGTTTTTTCTGTATGCCCTGAGCACATAGTTGCATTTGCATGGTCAACAGATTTCAGAACATCTGAACAGAACTTTTGTTTCAAAATGCAGGAATAACCCACTCGAAAGAAGCCCAAACGAAAAGATGCACAAGATGCTACAAACACATACTTTCAATTAATTAAGCTGCCTTTCATTCTACACTTTTTAAAAATAATTTGCACAAAGATGAGCTTTTCCACTGCCACACAGGACAAGCAGGACCTTATACTTTTTTTCTTCCTTCTTAATCTTAGTAACAAGTTAAAAAGTAGTGGAAAAATTATTACCAAGCACTACAGCCTAGACACAAGCAAATATAGATTACTTGGGCTCCAAGCCAGTTCCACACAAACTCCTTGAGCAATCACTACACTTCTCTGTATTCAGAAACACAGAACTACAGAAGAGTTTGGTCCTTATTTTTTTAAATTCGAAAAAATAAAATAAAAAGCAAACAAATCCCTGGTGTGATAGTGGGATAAAGAACTCCAATTCCATCTAGCTATTCTTCTAGAATTACAGTTTTGCCTTTACTCAGCTCTCCCTGGAGATATCACAAGAAGGATAAAAGAGAATAACCAAATCAGCGTCATTCTTCTCTGGCTGACTGCTGGCCTACACAAAGAAAGTTTCTCAACGGCTTCAGCAAAGACTGAATAGAAAATACACAGAATGGCACTCGATTCAAACTCCTCTCCTCTCTCTGCATTGCCATGAAACATGTGCAACAGGGAGATCTAAACAGTACTTGCAGAATTTGAAAAGATCAGTAGGGACCAAGACGGGGCCAAAACGGAAACTGCAACACCAGAGATGCTCATTTTTCAAAAGTTTGCAGTTAAGTAATTCCATTGTAAACACCCATGCAAAACTTAAAAAGGTACTGATGACATAAAAGTGAGGCACCATCACCCTGAGCAGGGGAGGAGCAAGGTACCGGACAGAAAGAAATGAAACTGAAATAATGAAAATGGGATGAAATTCAATAGAGCAAAACACAAACTTGAACAGCTCAACCAGGATTTCTGTTAGAAAAAATGACTATAGACAGGAATGAGCTGATCACAAAATAACTGCAAGCCAAAGCCAAGGGGGCAAAAACTTTTCAGCAGTGAGATTAAAAACAAATATTCTATTTTGAATATTCTTTCAATTCTTACTGTCATTTTTTATACCTACACACAAATGTATTTTCAAGGTATTTTTAAGTTAATCTAGAACTTAATAGTGTCAGGTTCACTCATCTGGAATAGTCTTATTTGGAAAGCAGAAACACAGAAATTAAATAAATTACTCAAAACAAAGCATTTACTTAAATGAATAGTAGAAGGTGCAAAGAAAGCTTATGACTTGTATTGAAAGACTGAAGTAAAGTATCTTTTTAGTCCAAACAATGGAGAACATCTACTGTTATCTTATGCCAAATTTTTTTGTTCTATTATAATGCATGAAAAGCAAGAAGACTCAAGTGAAAAAAGGCTGAAGTGTAACTATGGGAAAACCACCAAAACCTACAAAGATATGTTCACAGAATGGCTAATTTAATATAAAAAAATAATAAAATTATTAAAAAAACCCCTCTTGAGCGTTATTAAATAAGACCAGAAAATATAGCTACATGTGACAAAACCAAGGTGAAATACATCTCCAATATTTCAAAATGGTACCAGAATATGACACCAGAACAAGTTCATCCTTTTCAAAGGTACTTACTTTTCCAAGGACATTACCACTTCAATTTAAAAGATTAAATATTTATCTGTGCATTTCTATGAGTATTTAGAGTATCAATGCAAGTTTCAAGGTAAACACTGGCTTTCTTATACTAACCTGCTTTTTGAAACTGGCATGAAAGTAACTGAGAAATTTTTTTCCTACAGTGGAGTCATATAATTTCAGGATACAAACCGGTACAATAAATACTTCCTCTACCTACCACAGTATTTGCTAACTGAATTAAACTTTTCCTTTGTCTCTAATATGTTTTGGTCAGTCTGGTTCTTCCTATATTCTAGCTACCTCAAAACTAATTAATAATCTATTTCGTGCAACTCCATAAAACTTTTTAATAAACTGTAACAGAAGTTTTTTAGTACGAGGATCTGCCCAAGGAAACCTTATTATAACTGGGAGCTCAGAGATCCACACATGGACGTTTTTAACCACACTGTATTGCAGTTGTCTTTTTATCAACCCTACCCACCCTGTTTCCTTACAGACTTGAGCATTTGAGTGTTTTTACTCACTTCTGTGCTCCCTGAGACAACAGCTTTGTCCACGTTCAGCGATACCTGCTCTTCAGTCTGGCAGACTCCCACAGACCACTCCGCACAGCGGTGATGAGCCCAGCAGTGACCTGGTGTGAGCAGGGAGAGAAAAGGGCCAGGGTTGGACAGCTCTGTCAAGCGCTTCCTCCAAGTATGGAACTCAGTTCTGGCAGTAAAAACTTGCCAGAAAAAAACCAGAAGTATTCTCCCCCTTTTGTTTCTTGTTGCAACACTGAAAACCCATATTATCATGCACTGAAATGTATTGCAGTTACTATCAGACACTAAAAACACTGCAGTTTTCGTTTATGTACAACACACCTTTTTTATCTGTTTATTTTCAAATGCCTGATCATATAATCAGAACTGGGGTGCACAGCATTGTCTGACTTTGATTCTGCCCTCAGTGCTTGTGTGACACACGCAGAGTTCCATCTGACCTTGTATTCCACTGTAGGTAACATTTCCCTAGGTTTGTACTCTTAATTTGTAGTTCCCAAGAACTGGATATCTGTATGTTCATGTAGAATATGCTCATATGATGGTTTAGGAGTCTACACAAAGTGTTTAAAAGCTCAAAATACAGCATGAACAGAAACTCCTATAAATGACCGAGAAAATGATGTCAATACAACAAACACAGTAGAGAGGCACAGCTACCTACAAAAAAAACCCCTCAGAATTTGTAGAATTCAACAGGTAACTTTTACAAGGAGCTTCTAATTCAATTCTGGGAAAAACAATGCAAATGATGCGTACTTCCAAATGAATTCTCAGCCTGCTTTATAAAAGAATTAGAAATGATAGTTTATGCTAGCTGTTGAAATCAGGTATTGGCCAACTTGATAATTCAAGCTACAGAAAAAAAATCCCAAAAAATCTCTGTATGGGTTTGCGAAGAGTCTTTTATAAATAACAGCAACTTTAAAAACGTAGATTGATAAATCTACACCTACCCATCTACACACACTATAGTAAAACTATTTAAACAAAACCATTGAGTTTTATTTTTTTTCTTTTAATCAGACCTTGAAATAAGTTTCCACACTCATGAAAGAGTGACATTTTTATTATTACGTAAATGTATTTCCATTTTTTGGAGTAAAATATGTGAATGGACTACTAGCATCAAAGCATTTGGACAGAGATGCTTTCTGAAAAAGTAATTAATAACTTAATTAATAGAAAAGTTCAATCAAAATGAAAGAGCAGATGATAAACCAGACATTTTCCTGACAGAAAACCTGCAGATTCTGGAAACATACATGTGCATTATGCCTCTACTGCTCTTTTAAATCTTCTATTCCATTGTTTCCAATAACACTTGCAGCTAGAGAGCAGGTAACGTCGTAGGATTAAGATTTTTGAGAATTATATTAAGCTGCGCCTCATTCCTTTTCCCTTTTCTCCCCAAAACAGAATCATGGTACTGAAGGTATTACTACCTGAACACCAGTTCAGCAGCAGATTACAAATATCTCCCCACACAAAGCTGAGGATTCTCTTTTCTGGAGAGAAGACTACAAAACCACAATCTGACACGGGCAAAAGCTACCAAAGCACCATCAAAGACTTGACAAACACCACAGCACAAAAAACCAACAGCTGCAAAGCTTCACTTCATGTCACTGTGGCTACTGTACTGCTACTGGACAGGGAGAAAAAGGATAACAATGGATCTTACCTGTTGGCTCAAATAAGGCTTGAACATCAATGTCATCTGGTAAGCCAACTAAACTGAGTTCATCCCAGAATTTGACAACCTGATCGTCAGAAGCAGTTTGGGTGCTTACACTTGTACATGATGCTATACTCGATCGAGATCTGTATCAGGAAGCAGAAAAACAAACTTAGAAGTGACCATATTCTTTGTCCAATCAGCAAGATATTCACAAATGATCCAATATGCATGGCAAGTGTGTAAAATTTTTTCCTTTTCTGATAAAATATAAATCAATACGAACAAAAGTCTTCCTTTTATTTTATCCCAACACTTTCCCCAATAAGAGTTTCTAGTTAAAGCTCCTATTCAGTAAACAAGCCTGCTCTGTTCCAGTTCTTCAGGAAACACATGCTTCTTCAAGTTTGATTCTGTTTGATAATAAAACTTGCCCAACCCTCAGAACTGATAATGAGGTAACAATATTCAGAGGTGAGGTGCCTATAGAAAATACTATACCTATGGGAGGAAGGCAAAAAAAGACCAGGACTTCAAAATCTGTTTGGAAATAAACACCTTTACATAATGCCATCAGATGTTAAGAAAAAAAAGAGGTGGGGGTGAGCTGGAGGAAAGGAGGGGGGGAGATTAAAAAGAGGAATGATATAAAGACTACTACATTTTACTAGTTGATAACCTTCTTAATTTGTTCCCCAAATTCTAATCTCAACAGAAAACAATTCACACAACTCAGATTACTGCATCTAAAAAAACCAGAAGCAATGAGTCTGCCTTTATTTCCCGCAGGCTAAAGAATATCTTGGACATCTAAGGGTGTGCATTTAGTCCTACTGATAAGAGACCTGATCACTGATGCCTCGACAATTGGTAGGAAAGGTGGTGCTGCATTTTCCATTAAGGTTCTTTGAACTCGATTACTCTCTGCTATTAATAACTCAATTGTATGCATTTGTCAATAGATATAGTAACCACTGCGATTTTAACCTGTGGTAACTCTTGCTTTCCTGAAATCCATGCTTTACTTCAGCCACTACATGTATAAATACATTAAAAACCCCCTTAGTTTACGGGGAAAAGAGTAACATCTCTCTTGTACCACCCAAGAAATCTTACAAGATTTCTATTATTACATGGTATCTGCATGACCTGCATAATTTAAAAAAACATCTACCCCAAAACCTATTAATTCTGGCACTATCAACATGCAAAACCTCCTTAACAAAGCACACTATGTTCTGCTTGACAAAACTGATTCCTCAACGCCATTCATGTCCACTGGAATTACAGAATGATTTGGGCTGGAAAGGATCCCATTCCAACCTTCCTGCAATGGGCAGGGACATCCTCCACTATCCCAGGTTGCTCCAAGCCCTGTCCACCCTGCCCTTGAACACTTCCAAGGGTGGAGCATCCACAACTACTCTGGGCAGCCTGGGCCAGTGCTTCACCCCTATGACAGTGGAGCCTCCTCTAACACCAAACTGCTACTCACAACACCAAAGCTTAAAGGATCTTGAAGAAAAACTAAATCCCAACTGACAAGGCATTTTTCTGTATAAAAAAACTTTCTCACAGTATAAAACCAATCCATTTACAGAACTTCTCAATTTACTCTACAATCTCACCCTGCACAGGAACACTTTCCACAGACTTCTCTGAAAATAATATTTCATATACCTATAGAATACAGCCTGAGATGAGGGTGTTACTTTTATTAGCTTTAACAAAAGCCACTTTTCTACACCAGCATTACACAATGTGCACTTTCCTACCACCAGCATGATGACAGAAATGAAGAATGTGCACCCAAGCAACGTGCACCTCAGTGAGTGTGGAACACCTCTGAGCAGTTTCTGCAGCAGCAGCACGGCCACGGACAGGTCTGACTCGGGGAGTCTGGCAGAGCCAGCAGCTGCCTACCTCACTGTTTCTCTCCCCTGCTGGAAGCTAATCCCCCAGTGCCCGGTCTGTGCACTGGCCATGGCTCCACATCATCACCCTGCCCTCAACCCCACATCTCTGCCCCACACTACCACCACAGCCCCGGATCATAGCCCCACATTATCGCCCCACATCCCTACCACCGCCCCAGATCACAGCCCCACATCATGACTCTGCCCTCAACCCCACATTCCTGTCCCTCACCGCCACCACAGTCCCAGATCACAGCCCTGCATCATCACCCCACCCCCAACCCCGCATCCCTGCCCCACATCAGCACTGCCCCGCACTGCCCACGGTCCTGGATCACCATCCCACCCTCGACCTTTCAATTGTCACTCCGCCCGCAGCTCCCCATCACCACCCCGCATCACAGTTACTGCATCACCGTCCCACATCATCTGCCCCACACTGCCCTCCAACACGCATCACCACCCCACATCACCCACTCCGCCCTCAACCCCGCATTGCCCGCGGCTCCACATCACCACAGCCCCCTCAACCCCGCAGCACCCACAGCTCCTCACCGCCCTCAACCCCGCAGCACCCACTGCCCCACACTGCCCTCAACCCTGCAGCACCCACTGCCCCACACTGCCCTCAGCCCCACAGCACCCACAGCCCCTCACTGCCCTCAACCCTGCAGCACCCACTGCCCCACACTGCCCTCAGCCCTGCAGCACCCACAGCCCCCTCAACCCCACAGCACCCACAGCCCCACACCACCCTCAACCCCGCATTGCCCGCGGCTCCACATCACCACAGCCCCCTCAACCCCGCAGCACCCACAGCGCCCTCAACCCCGCAGCACCCACAGCGCCTCACCGCCCTCAACTCCTCACAGCCCTCAACCCCGCAGTACCCACAGCCCCACACCGCCCTCAACCCCGCAGCACCCACAGCTCCTCACTGCCCTCAACTCCTCACAGCCCTCAACCCCGCAGTACCCACAGCCCCACAGCGCCCTCAACCCCGCAGTACCCACAGCTCCTCAGCGCCCTCACCGCCCCATGGCCCATCCCGCAGCCATGGCCTGCACTGCCACTGGCTCCCTTCATATTTTTCTAGGGCTGCAGCCCCCCGTCACACAGACGGCACTGAGCGATCCCACATTCACCATCAACCGTGAATGAACCCAAGCCAACACAAGCCCTCAGTGACAGAACCCCCACGCCCATAAAGACGTGGCTCTGATCAGCCCCATCCCAGCGCCCTCGACAGAGACACCTTGTACTGAGAAACCTCCACTGCAGGGCCAGGTATGCCTCTGCCACCTCTCACAAGCACTGAGAGGCCTGGGGACCACGACCAAACCCACGTCTGGGAGAGCTGCCAGCAAACCCCACTCCTGAAGGGCAGGAACCACTTCCGTGTGCCTTTAGCAGCACTGGCACCAGGGCAAGAGCCAGTGCTGGAGGGCAAGAGGAAAGGCTCTAACCAGGTGGGCAGAGGCTTCCCACTATTCCACAACACATGAAGTGTTGAAAGTCCATCCTCTTCCACCCTTCATGTGCGCTTGGACTTCAGCATCACAAGTAGATCTGTGCTTTACAGTAGCTATGTCTCTTTTCTGTGTTCTTTCAGAGTGAGAATTCTCATTTGGGGAAGAAACAGCCACTGCTGTACTGCTCACATGTTGGTTGCTCTGGGGTTCTCTTTTTAGTTAGGTTTTTGTATGTGTTGATTTTCCTTACATTTATTAATATTAAAACCACACATTTACACCAATACAAGTTAGCTGCCTATGGCAGTACAAAACCAGTAATGATCCTTCCCGAATTTTGTGCAAAATAAAACAGCTACGTATTTCTTGCAGGACAGACTTACTTCTTCTGGCCTCTCTGTTTGCGCGGCACTGAGTTTTGCCTTGGAGTTCTCTCACAAGCTCCATCGGTGCTGTCGCTGGCTTCACTCTTATTTAAAGGCTGGTTTTTCCACGGGATAACATACCCAGGAGTGGGACCGAATTGTTTTAAGTCTCCTTGTCCTAATGAGCTCCGTTCTCCACAGTAACAAAAGGCGCAGAGTTGTTCGCTGTAGAAGGGAAGATCATTACTTCTTTATTGGGGGGAAAACCAGCAGAGGATACCCCATCAAAGAGCAAATTTCATGCTAATTTAACCCTTTATAACAAGACAATAAAAGCTCCAGCATGCTATCAGAATTCAGCACTCAGAAATGCTATTTCCAGCTAATTAAGTTACATTAAAAGAACTCTTTTTTTCCTGTTCACAAAACTGCTTGATTAACAAAGCAAACAAAAAAAATCTCCATGCTATATTCAAATGATTATAATTTCCAAAATTCTGTGTGTCTAGACACATCCTTGCTAAAAGGCATCAAAATGTTACAGAACACACAGAACAGTACAACACATACACCTTTCTGGAAACATATCCAGCTTATGTCTAACACAACGTGCACATACTATACACTAAAAGGTTTACTAACACAGAGAAAAAGGGAATAATGAGAAAACCACAGCAGTAGTACAGTCACACATGCACACCACACATACAAATTCAACCATCCTCCTTCACTTCAACATTTAAAAACAAAATTATGTCTAAAAGTTTTACTGGAGGAATTTTTTATTTACAGAACTGTGACCGCTGCAGTACCCTGCACCATTTGCAATTATGTTTTAACATGCACAACATAGCGACAGGATTGAAATGACAGCTCTGACAGCACTCCTTGTGTCACATCATATGGAAGCTACTGAAAAATATTTCTATAATAAACATACCCACAAACTTAAAATGTGAACTTCTACAACTAATGCAGTTTGCATTAAAGGAAGGCCATTTAACACTTTTTTTTATGCTTAAATGAGCAATTCTGTTTTCTTCATATTTATGCCCCAAAGACCCCAAAAAGATGCCTCAGGGAATCAGGCACTTGGATAGAGGCTTGGTTATGCCTGGATTCCATTTAAATAGATTTCAGTGCATCTCCAAGGTGGCACATTTGGATTTGGGACACTCTGTGCTGTGTGAGTGAGAGGAGGGAAGTGAAGTGGGAGGAAGAGAAAACCTCAAGGCTAAACTGCCGTAAAATATTTACTAAATTCTGGGGGGAAAAAATAAAGTCTCCTCCTGTGCTTTTCAGCCTGGAGAGACAAGAGCAGTGACAGAAAAAAGGCAAAGTGGAGAAGGCAAGTTCCAGATCAGAACCAAAACCCCTGAGAATCCAGCAAAGCTGCTGAGATTTGGTTTATCATACTCTGGGATGGCTCCTTTTGCTCTCACCATAGAGCAATAGGAAGAAAGAAAAAGAAAGAAACCTGAGCGTTTCTACTACTACTGGTAATACCAGAAGTCAGATGCTAAGGAAGGGAGAAGTGTATTGTGAGCCCATAATGAAGTCTAGAATGAAGTCAAATGCTTTTATTGATAGGTTGATAGGTAGGACTGCACTTGCACATGCAGCTTGGTGGGCAGATAAAGTAAGTCCCATTCATGATGCTGAAATTACACCTTCCCATGGCACTGTTAGGAAACAGTTGTCCTCATCTCATGGCCTTGGCTGCACATCCCTCACTGATCCGCCTCAACACACAACCAGCATGAGCCAGCACAATTCCCAGAGCTGATGGCAAATGTCTGACATGTTCCAGAAATCTTTAGGAAAAGATATCCGAAGACAAAAAAATCCAAAGAAAATATGGATAAAGGTAGTGTGAGAGCAGTGAAAAATGAACAGTAACACTGAACAGTATATATGTCTATTTTATAGCTAGCTTTCAGTGTGATAGAGCAACACATACACTATTATTTGTCTGTCAGCGACTGTAACCACTGGACTGCCAGTGAAACCTGATCTGGCCTCACAGGCAGAGTTCCTAAGCAGGGAAAGCAAAGCTATTTATGCCGGTTGAGACTAGAGAGACTTGTGAGGAGACTTAAGAGATTTAAACAGGCAACACCACAGTATATAAATTACACTAGTTACAAACACAAGATTATCCACAGTGGAATAAATAATTATTCAGACATCCTGTTAGGACAGACTATCACTGCTCATTAAAAGACTTGAGGATAATTACAAACAAATAAACAAAGTTCTTTAAAGTGGAGTCATAGCAAATATGCAATAATGTTAAAGTCTATAAAAGAGAAATATGAAACAGTAATTAAGAAAAAAAAAATAAACGAACTTTTCAAGTGGTATTATTTGAAAAGGCATACAGGAGTAAAGCTGGTATTTCTGGAGCCTGTAAGGCAGCTCCAGCATCACAACTTCCAGCAGAAGCTTTCTGCAGGCAGAGTGGAGTGAAACAACAGGAGCAGTGAGTTTCACAGCTACTCTGCAGCGTGGTGAGGACAGCTGTGAAGCTGTCAGGAATCATATGGCTTCTGCTACCGCTCCTGCCTCAGCAGAGCTGGGGAACGCAGCTGAACCAGGTGCTCGCCACGGGGACGGGCTGGGGGAGCCTTCACTGAACGTTCTGAGCACATGGATGCAGAAGCCGAAGACAGAAAGGCAGAACGTGCCCAGAGCACTGCCAGGACACTGTGGGGCTGAGATAGAGGGGAGAGATTAAACAAAGGGGAAAAGAAGGTTTCACACTTTTCCAGGGGGAAAGCAGAGGGGCTTCAACTGTACTCACAGCCAGACACCCACGAACACTCAGTGGCAGTGAACTCCCAGCCTCCGCTGGGATGCTGGACAGACCCTCTGCAGGAAAGACACGCTCCTCTGCCTCCTGACACGCCACAGCTGCTGGCTTGTCATGCCATGCAAAGTGGCCAGTTCCATCACGTTAGCCTTTTAGCTTTAAGTGCTCAGTAAATATTTTAAGTTATGTCTGTATGGGCAGAAGGTAGAGATTTTTTCCTATCATCTGAGGACTGCAGAAAGTACTTACAAATCTACTTTCCATATGTCAATATGCAATTAGAGGATCTAAATCTGTGATGCAAGAAGAGCTCTCATACTGAAGATAACAAAATAGAGCTACTGGCAAATCTTAAGATCAAACCCTAGATCTGTTATCATAATTAACATATTTTAAGAACAGGATAATTCAAAATGGGATAAAAAGCAAGAGACGATGTGTCACAAATCTTTTTATAAGCTACGAAGAAAAAAGAGAATGAAGCAGCTCATAAGCACTCCATTTAAGATATATCTTGGGTGTTCCAACCCAAAATGTAAGTTCATCATTACCTGTAGCTTCAACTTAAATTACGTATTTTCCCATGACAAATGCTATTTTCTTATAAAGGTTTAAAGACCCAGAGGTGGTTTATTACCAGGAGGTGTTCTTATACCTCACCTCATCCCAGAGGGTTCCATAGATTTGAATGCACAGAAATTTTAATGCATAACACTGAGGAAAAACTGTATTCAGAATGAACCAGACATACTGGGTTTTGGGGATGCAGTAAGAGGAAGAAAAGCTAGCCATGTCTGAAGCTGATTTCTGCTCCCATTGAGCCATGGGAGGAGATCCAGACTTGGATCTTGCTTGAAGGATGCCCTTTCTAACAAGAAACATGTTGATCCCATCACTCTTTCAGAGCCATTCTCTTCTGCAGGTTCTTATTTCATCGGGTCAGTGCCTCTTCCTCACGCAGAATTTACTCAACCCCCTGACAACAATCTAAAGTGCTATAATCCTCCCCTGTCCACATCCTGACAAAGGATAACAAAATGCCCTGCAGCCACTTAATCCTGAAGGAAGGGAGACCAGTCACTATTTCCCCTACTTGACTGATGACAGTCATCAGGACTCATCCTAAAATACAGACTTTGCCACTGAAACAACTTCATTTCAACACATGCAGTATTGGGCAACTAGTTGCACAATATTAAATCACAACCAGAAGAGGAGAAACGTCTGGTTTGCTTGCAAATATTCAGTCAGAGAATGAAGGTAAAATTGAGAGTCCTTCAAACTTATTTTTTAGCAGAATTAAGCCTTAGCATCAGGATTACCAACACCTGTAGTTGTACTTCCAGGAATGAACAGAAGCCCGGATCCTTCAGAGCTGGGAAATGGCACTGGGTTATCCTGTGTCAGCCAAGGCTCCTTGATAACAAGCAGATGTGCAGACTGCCTCATGCAAACAAGTTTTGTTTATGCTGTGGCCTGTATCTCACAGATGTGCACTCATGCCCACGCGAGCACCGTGTAGCTTCTGGAAACCTTCAGATGTGCCCATGGGAGGTTGTGTGACCCTCAACAATATCTCACTCTCACTGTTTTTCGTACATGGGGAGAACGCACCACAAGCTGCAGCGATACAGGGTGCTGCCATGCCCCCACATCTCCACGTTTTCAGCTGGGGGAGTGAATCTTCCTTCCTCATTCTCACAGGAATCACTTCCCTGCATGTCTCCAGGGCCCCCATACAGCTGAATGCCAAGCGAGGCAGAGAGTGGCCTAATGCTGAGCATGTCTGTCAGTGAGAGGCTTGAAGTTATCCAACGCTTTCAGTACTCAATGGTGAGGAAATCCTGCAGCTGCCTGTTCTGCAGAGAGGTGTGAGAGGTGCCCTTCTTTCAGGAGAGCCTGCACAGGGGAATGCACGCAGATAAAGGATGTCAACAGCAGGAGAAATTCAAACTCTTGGATTCGGCTCAAGGGATGCTCACCTTGTGACTTTACTGAAATCCCTCCCAGCCTACTGTGGGGCTGGTATTACCGAAGGAGTTTTGCTGTGCGTTCACCTTTTCCAATTAAACACGCTACAATCAGGTTTAAGCGGGGAAAAAACAATAGGTTATTATATTTGAGAAAATGCGAGGCACGGCAATTCCAGTAAGATCCCCTAGCCATAGCCACTGCCTCAACATTAAACACTAAGCTGCAGGTGATCACTACTGCCATTTGCCACAGTAACAACTGCACTAAACCCAACTCTGAAAGCAGAAAAGTCTCTTTCATTCATGGTTTGGGATGAAAAAGAAAGTGAAAAGGTTATCACGTGACTTTTGCTATGAATTTGTTTTTACAGGAATTATGCAATAATTTTCCTCAATGCCTGGAAATACCTTCAGGATGTCTTTTTCACACGCTACTTGCTACAGAAATTTACGGTGTTTTTAACATCTATTTTTCACAATTAAAATTAAGCTCAGCACAGTGAAATGGAGTATTTGGGAGCAAAACAGAACTTCAGAGCATCGTTTGTACTAATTACTGAAGCAAACTGATGAGAATTGGCCTTGAGAATTCTTCTTCCACCTAACCCTGTTAGTAGTTTTAACAAATGCTAAAAGGCTAAATTAAACGCTACAGGGGACCTACTATTTATTTAGCTCTGCCAAGTTGTGCTAATGCACAAAACACCTTTGCTCTCATTTTATGTTGTGTTATTTAAAGAGCAAAGTGTTTTTCTCCTTAGTGAAGATCCACCAATGTATCATTTATGTAAATTCAAATCAATACCTGCAAGCTGCATTTTAAGTGAAGAAAAAAAAAAATCCCATTTCTGACTTGAAGCAATACCAGGGATCTGCATCAGTGTGAGTGCAAATAAATGTGAGATATTCACAGAGGTAAAGTTACTCTAAGATTCAGATGAAGGTTTTCAGCATCATCTAAATATTCTGTAAATATCTGGACCTCAATAATAATGAAGCTTGAAAGGAAACTACTGAAGAAACCTCATTAGGTAAAGCATAACAGCTTCACATTGATACAGGACTAACAACCCAATAAATTGTCCTTCTGAATGAAGGATACTGAGGACAGGCAAGGATGGAAAGGGCAAATGGAGACACTACAAAGAGAGAGAACCAAAAAATCTCTGCTAATAGCTGTATTTAAGCTTTTGACACACGAAGTCCTTCCAACAGGTAACTGAATCACAGAACAACCTCAAATTGTGGTTTGATACTATTATACTATTACAGAAATTTGGGCTTGAAGTAAGTATTTAACTTATGCAGCGTAATTCTTTAAAAAAAAAAAAAGGAGGCGGGAAAAAGTTCATATGAACTTCAAGTGAAGAATTTTAGAAGTTTATACAAAGCAATTAAACTGCATTAGACAATAACTGCTTTCCAATTTCTTCAAACCAGCACAGCTGGAGTTCTACAGCCATATAATCAACTTAATGATACTCTTCTCATTTGAAAGAAAGAAAACATCACCCTCCAAACACAACCAAAACAACACATCTTACTGACATTTTGAAATTTAGAAAATATGCTCTTATTCACCACGAACTGTATCAGCTTTAATTTAAACACATATTTAAAGCTCAGTTAGGATTTAACACACCCTAGATGCAATAGGAGTTACCAGAATGCCAATGCTGAAAAAGGTGAATTTAGAGGTCTAATTTAAAGCCCTCTAGATAATTCCTTAAGGACCATGTGAACTGACTTGTACTCTCAAATAACAATCCCCAATAGAATGCAATTGACTGTACCTGAAAAGTGGCAATTCATGCAATTCTGAGAGTTATCTTCACCTCTGAGGGATAAAGTCAAAGAGTAAGAAATCCTGTAGCCTCAACCTTCAGTATGCATCTGTGCCCAGAAAGTATTGTCTGTGTAAACCAAATTCTCTCTCTTGGTGATTAAAATATAATACACAGAATGGTTTGGGTTGGAGGGACCTTAAACATCATCCAGTTCCAACCCTCCTGCCAGGGCAGGGGCACCTTTCACTACTACAGGCTGCTCAAAGCCCCACCCAGCCTGGCCTTGAGCTCACACAGAGCTCTGTGCCAGCCTCTCCTGGAGGCAATGTCATACAAATACTGACTAGGGTCTTACTATCTGGAAATTACTGAGATTTACCATTTAGCAAGCTGGCTTTAGACAGCAGTTTTTCTGGAAAGCTTCATCTAAGCAGGATAAGCAGAGGCACAGGGATATTAAACAGGAGGCTGACAAGGTACTATCCATGCCCCCCAGTATGTTCAGTTCAGAGCCTCCCTGTGTCAACTGTGATTCCTGTACACTGACTCTTAGTTTCTCTGTCATGAACTTGCCCAGTGTGCTCTTGACCACATCTAAAGTTTCAGCAAACCACATCCTTGGGTAAGGATGTCACTCTAGACAACTCTCTGCTGTACAAAGAATCACCTCCTTTAAGTCTGCATCTAACCCTTAAAAGTTCCACTTGATGACCCTCAGTTTCTTGCATTAAAAGAAACTCAACTGTCAGGATACAGCCACCTTCCCCACTCCATCTATGATTCTAAAGCTTCTTCTCTTCCTTCTCCAACATCTTTTACAGAAGGAAGGCTCCTGAATTTTTTAACTGGAATCTATTTCGGATCTTTGATCAACCCTTTTGTTGTTCTGATAAACATTTTAAGTTTTACTATATTAATTTCTCAAGTTACAGATAGACTTTCTGTAACCCTAAGAAAATTAGCCCAAACTCATTTCTCTAAATGCTGCTATCCTCACCAAGCCCATGTGCTTCAGAAGAGCTTTAGCACATTGTAGCTACGAGCACAACGATTCTCTCTTCGCTAAGCAAACTCCAATCTCTCTCAGTCCCCACGTGAAAGCAGACTCCATATGCACCATCCCTTCCCTGTGAATGAACATCCTTCTGCCAAAGGTCAGAGACACTCACAGGGGTCATCTCTGCAACTACAGCTCTGGGATGCTGTGAATCCGGATTTCACCATTTAAACTGCTTGTTCTTTCCACCAGCTTCTCATGGAAGCAAGGAAGGAATGCAGGGCAAAACACAGATTCCGCTGTGTGAGGGAAATGGAAGGTGCTGGAGAAACGGGACTATTGACTGTGGGAAATAACACAGATCACACAGCAGAAGGAAGCAAGAAGAACAGTCACAGCTGACAAGGAAATGAACAAGAAAATGGATAAAGGGGTGAGAAGAAATACGGTGTAACAAATACCTGTCCAGAAGCCGCTGGAAATGGATGGAAAGTAACTGTACATCAGGCAAACAGACACAGAAGGGTAAAGCTCACCTAAGTGAACCCTGAAACAATGATTAAAACTGAGCAGTTTAGAATTAGCTAAGAGAATGAGAATATGAGCATTCAACAACATAAAAACCCAAGAGGCTGGCAAAGAAAGCTGCAGGAAAAAAAAAAAAACAAAAAAAAACAACAACAACAAATGGAAGAGGTGATATTGGGAAGGAATGAGAGAAAACGCTGTATTCACTCAACACTGGAACAGAAGATCCCAGACTATTAAAACTGTGAATATCCTGTATCTGTGCAACCCCTGACCAAGCAGGCATCCCACGCTGTAGTGAGTACAGCTCTCAGCCCTCCAGCATGGCCTGACACACTGCCAGCCATGGGGTGCTTCTGGCTGTCCAGCTGCCATCTCCCAGAGGAAGGACACTTGTCCAGGCATCACACCCGACCTGCCAGCGCTCAGCGTGCTGCTCACCAGTGCAGGACTTGTCAGCAGCAGGGCAGACCCAGGTGGAGACAAGCAGCCTCAGGATGGGGAGGGATGAGACAGAAAGACTGCCCAAGAACATCTGCAAGAGGCTGAGAGCAGGACTCCAGAAACCTGCAGCACCTGTGAGCACCTGCTCACGCTGGGCAGGAGATATTGCATGGTTTCTGTGGTTGGACCTTCCTAGAGAACGGATCAAATCATGGAGCAAAGATCTGTGCAACTTAAAGGGCCAGCCGTGAATGTCGCTGATCATGGTGTCAAATCCCACGAGGCACAAGTCCTACATGAGAGCATTAAACACATTATGGCCACAATGGCAATTGTTCAGCCGAAGCAAAAGGCAGGATTTTGGCTGCCTGTGAAACCCTTCTTTGGCCCCATTTGTGTGACACGCCTTCTGTGCTCCGAGAAAGACACAGACCATCTGGAGAAAACTCAAACCAGCAAGAAGGATCTGAGCTCAGGAAAACATCCTCTACAAAGAAAGCAGGAACAAATTTGGGATTTCTGTTACGAGGTAAAGCATGCTGGGGAAATAAATGAGAGACTTTTGCACAAAGCTGTCCTCCATTACCCTTGGCAGATGGAACGAGTAGTAATGGAATAAACCCAGAATGAGGAGAGTGTGGGTTAGATGGGAGGAAAGTGGTTCCAACAGTAAAAACAAAGCAGAGATTGGAAGGGACTGTTTAGGGAAGAAATGGAGTTTTTATTACTGGATGATTTAAGAGCAGTTTATGTAAGCTTGTGTCAGGAATGACAGCTGTAGATAACTGCCTTGGAAAAGGAGATGAACAAGATGAGTTCCAAAAGTCCCTTCCTGCCCTATAAATCCAAGGCAAAGTTGCTCTAACAATGATTCGTCACAGGATTCTCCTTGAGACCATTTCCCTAATAATGCATGAACAAACAGGATGGAAAACTAGTAAATATTTAACTTTTTTCTCATTTTTCAGTGTGTGGTCTCAGTCTTTAGTTGTGCCCTGCTAGCCAAATCAGTAGTTTCACTCAGGGTTAGATTGGTCATTAATATAATGCTGAAGCAGCACTTCACTTTGGAAGACAAAGGAATGGTATGTCCTGTTTCCAGATGTAAATCACTGGCTTCAGAGGAAGATCCCATAAATGCTTATATGGATCTAGAGCTGGAAATGTAAAGGCAAAACTCTGCAATGACTTCAAATGCCCTGGGTCATGCATAAGGCCCATTCTCTGCAGAAACAATTCTTGGAGAAAAAACATTCAAGTAAAACTACAAACTGTATCACAGTACATGTTCATGAAAAGAAATAATCGGTTTCAAAATTCATCTTAATACTGGTATCTCCTCAAAACATGTGCTTGACTTTACAACTTCAACCAATTTCTGAACATTTTTTAATATTAAATCTTTTATCTAACTTCCTTCTGCCTAGACATCTAGCTCCTCCTTCCATCACTGTAGTATTATTCTGTCCAGACTGTCTACTCTCTGCCACTCCACAATTTCTTCTTCCACTGAGTGCTGCTCTGAGTGTTACAAATTTTGTAATGTGCTTTAAGATTACTAAAAAGAAAAGGAACATGATAAAGAAGTTCACTGCTACTTTTCCACTATTTTCTTTGTTCATGCAATTTACAGATGTTCACCAACCACTTCTTTTTGATGGAATAAAAAGAAGCTCTCCATCTCCACACTCCAGATTTCATCTTAGCAGCAGCAGCAACAAAATAACAGGGAATGGCGCAATTGGTCTGGAATGAAAATTACGTGCTTTGTCCAATTACAAGTGAAGCAAGAAAGAAGGAAGGTGTTTTGCCAGTTCTTTGCTGGGGTTTTTTTTTTGGTACTTTTAGCAACAATCTCACAACAGCAGATATTTAAGCAGGCCAAAGCACCAAAATCAAAAAGAGCTGAGTGAAAACCTCAGCTTCTACTTATTTAAGAATGTTCAGTCTTCGCGATCGTGGCAAAAGGACCGAAAACACGCAATTAATGCGATTCACAGTCTCCGAGAGCAGACAGAAAGTAAAACGATTCAAAAGGTGTTTTGTTCTTCTATGGAATTGTGTTTCTAGGCCATTCTCGTCAGCTTTTAATGCCAGGGGTTGCCAGTGCGGGGAACAGAGGAGGAAGGTGGCAGTGGGCTCTGCTCTGAGCCGCAGCCGGCTCCTGGCTCCCTGCCTTCCCCAAGGGCTGCACTTCCCCTGCTCTCTGCAGGCAGCGCTCACCAAGGCAGCAGATTCCTTTGCAAGGAGCTGGATTCCACTCAGCCACAAGTCCCGGGCTGACAGAAGCTTCTCACAAGGCTTACAAAAAAGAAAAAAAGGGAACAACCGAAGGAAAAGGCTCCAAAACCCATGACACTCATGATATATAGGAGCTGGCAGTGTTACTCCTGCCACTGCCAGGCTTGGGAGTTTATCTTTGCTTGATGCTATTGCCCCTCCCCACATGTGGTCAATAATTCACTCACTCCTTTCAAGCACACGCCTCATCCCTTTCAGCCTCCCTACCCAGTATGGCTCAGACTCTCTTTATTTTAATGGGGTTTTAACACTTTGCTTTCTGAGCACTAATCCTGAACCTGTTGTTTAATTCCCTGCCCCAATCCCACTCGCTGTCAGTAGTTCTCTTGGTTTCCTGTATCCCATCTCAGGAAGGTTCCAAAATTTATCAGCTCTCTCGCTTTTCTCTTGAATGTTTTTTATTTAGCCGCAGTCTCGGGAAGAATCCAGAGGAAAATACCACACAAGCCAAGCTCTGGCTAATCTCTCAGCTACTGAAATCCCCATCCTAATTTTGACATGTCCTACTATGTTAAAAATCACTGTTTTTCAGTAGCAAATTATTTCATTTTTTAATGGAAAAGACTTTATTTTATGCCCTAAGTCCCGTGCTTCTCTAATTCCTTTATCTTCACTACCAAAGACAGAAACACAGAATTGTCTTATACTCAACTCTGAACAAAAGCAATGCAAAAGTAGCTCCACCTACACCTACATCCACTTCTGAGGGAGGCTGTGGTTCTTTTCTGTCTTCTAGGTGTTTTCTGCTCTGTCTGTTATGATACACTCTCATAATTCTCCTATGTCTAACAGACCTAAAGCTATTTTTAAATATGTAAACCCTTCTACTTTATCAGAAAGCGAAAGTTACTTACATTATAAAACAGAAAAGCTCAGCAAGAAAGAGATGAAGCTGGTAAGTATGAACTATTTGGAAATCAGCTTTAAAACTACTTCCCCAAGTTACAGTTTTAAGGCACTGTGGAGTCACACTTTATCCTAAATCTTGATTCATTTCCTCCAATCATTACACAACCACTCCCAGTGTCTGTTACTTCACACAGTGTATTTGTAAGAGAATGGAGTCAAGCCCCCAGAATTCAGTCCTCCAACCCCTGCACAACACAATGACAGCAGCCCTACACAACGACACAAACTATTGATCAGAAGTCACAGATCAGAGGAGGCTTTTTTTAAGACTCACTTCCACAGAAACCCTGACATCTGGGGTTTCTCCGCTGTTTGAGGACATCAATGACTTCTGCAACTAACCCCCATTCTGCATCAAAGCTTGAAATTCAGATTACCTGGGGTCAGAGAAACCCTCTGATTCCCAATTAACAGTTTCATATCCCCTCAATACATTTCTTTCCCAAATGTCAGAGACAAGAGTCTGATCACTAGTATTTTAATTAAAAATTAATAGTACTCAGCTTTTTAATGCTTTGATCAGCCAAAGCAATGAGCACATAATAGCCATTCCATCCTGACCGATCAAAGTCAACACTTGCAGTTGGAAGGAAGAGTAAGGTGAAGGCAAATAAGAGCTGGCTCAGAACCAGGCCAAAGTTTTTTCAGGAGGCTGTTGTCCAGCTTTTAAGAAACAAGTCTATGGCTACGAAAAGTGCTGTAATCAAATATTCATGATAACAGCAAAAAAAGTAACCTTGAGAAGAACAGAGAGCGGATGAAACAGCACTAAAATTTTTGCAAATG
Source organism: Hirundo rustica (assembly GCF_015227805.2). Lineage (NCBI taxonomy): Eukaryota > Metazoa > Chordata > Aves > Passeriformes > Hirundinidae > Hirundo > Hirundo rustica. Next base: position 149,844,989 of record NC_053450.1, on the reverse strand, counting down.
ATCCAAAACAGGGTCAAATAATGAAGCAGAGCAGCTGCTCAGTTCAAGTTGCCTTACGTATTCGGTGCAATTTAATCTCAGCCTTGGAAAATTCCATCAAGAACAGAAATTTTTAAGTATTTCACTCAGGTACACGCACAAGAATTATTTAAACTGAATTTTCAGTAAGAAGGAAAGTAGCTCTTGAAATCTAAGAAGTTTGTGAGCATGCAAAACATGAAAATTATACATGAATCAAGTAGATTAAGTAATTTTTTGTGCATGGAAAATATGCTTTGTGTTGGACGAGGAGGAAGAAAAATGATGACAACAGTTCTCTCCAAGTCTGTCAAAATGTAATTACACCTATAACTGTCTGGTAGCTGGTAACAGCACCTTCTGCAGCAGGAGAGACCTGCTACTGGTTAGGAGTTGTTCTCAGAGCTTCACCAGAGAAGCTCTGCTAGAACTGTGTGACACCATTTCAACAGCGATCACAGACAGCGTGTTCTGGTTTCCCTCATATAACATAATTAATACTTTCACTGCTTTTAGGCAAATTTGTATTAATAAAAACTTTAAAAAATACAAATGTTATTTTCTCTGTTATAAATTCCAAAACAAAGAAGAACACAGTAGCTATGACAAGGGATTTGGTTTACTTTGTTCCTGAAAATACACTCATACAAGCTGAAACATCAAAAATAACTTTATATAAATTTGCAGATACACCATTTCCTACGCAGCAGGAAAGCTTCCCTAATCGCATTTTATCTCCTATCACTGATGCCTCCTTTAATTTCCCCAGCTAATACGCAGTAACTCAAGGGTTTCCCGGAGCAGTGCGAGGACAGCGCTCACCTAACGCGCTTTTCACCTTCATCTCCCCGGACGCCAATTAAGGCACTTCAAAGCGGCGGCAGCAGTCCCAGCCCTGTGCCCCGAGCACTCTGCACCCCAGAGCCCCAAGCCCAGCCCTGCCCCTGACTCAGCAGCCTCCTCCTCCTCCTCCTCCTCGCTCTCTCACTCACCTGGTTTTGGCTTCCACACCCACGGAGGCGGTGGAGCTCACGGACTCCTCGGACACGGAGTGCTGAAGGACTGGTGTTAGCTGCTTGGTGCTCTCCGCTTCCGTCTGGGCATCCTCTTCTGCAGACTGCTCTTTGACTTCTGGGTAAGAAAAATAGGGAAAAAAAGAAAGATTTAATGTTTTTATCTGCGTTTGGAAGCTTTCCCTTGTGCTGCAAATATCCGCTTTATTTACAGACAGGTTAACCCATGTAAATATCCTCTGCCACGCAACAAAATTAAAAGAATAGAAAATTACCACATCTAGCCAAAACGTGAAGCTGGATGCTTACAACATTACTTCCATAACACAAAGTATCACTGTGAACTAAAGCTGTTAAATAGCAACAATGGGGCGAGGGGAGAGCTTTCAGTGACAAACTTCATACAAAGCTGGAGTTTTCGACATTTCCATTCTCCCCACACCTCCCATGCACCTGCTGTGCCAACCCTGAACAAACATCACAGTAAGCACGCTAATCCAGTGTATATTAAACATTTTTTTCCTCCTCTATTACTTTTAACATTGTTCAATTCCCTGCACAAATTCATTCCTGGTTACACTAACTATGCTGGCACAGGGTTGAGGGGGTGAAGGAATGAAGGACATGGTTTATGCCAACTTAAACTTCTTTCTGAACTGAAGGAACATAACTAATTCTTTTAGCAAGCTTTTACATTACCTTAGCTGTTAAGACAGAAAAATGTATACATCTACAGCTGACAATGCTAGATTTGACTAGAAAGTTTGGTTTTGTTCTGAAACGTGAAGTTGCCACTGTCTGTGCAACCTTAAATCCTCTTCCCAATCAATTCCCTCTTTGCCTGGAGCCAGGGATTTACCAGAAGGACATGGCAAAGTGCTGTTCCAAGTGCACCAGAACGCACAGGAACAAAGTTCAAGGCTGTACAGCAAGAGAATTTGGGGTTTCTGCACTTCTCTGTACCTTGATTTTGAAGCCTAAGCAACATAACTCATAACACAGGACTCTGACAGATGTGCTCTGGCACATCCAGCTTAAGATGCACGTGCCTCATCCTGCCTGTGTCCATGGCTTCTACATCTGGCTCACAGCAGTGCCAGAGGAAGGTCCCCCTCCAAATTCCCAGTGAACACAGGTTTGAGCTCAGAGGCCAGTACATGGAGCTCTTGCAAAGAAGTCCAGTTAGAGTAAAGCAGATTATTTAGAAAACTTCGGCAGAAGACACATTCACATTTTTCAAAAAATTACTGTACAACATGTCAAAATATAATTAAATATTGCAAAGGATAAATGACAAGTGGAGAAATGAAAGGGTAGAAGAATCTGCAACATGGGTGGGCATGCATAAAAATCTGCTACAAGCTTTAATCTTATAAATAAAACCAAGAGAAGAGAGGAAAATTCTCAGAACGTAAAACCGTGCAGCTTGGTCTGAAATACTGAAATCATATGCCTGCTACAGCACATGAAAACTGGGAAGTCTGTCTTACTTCAATCTCTGTGCATGAAACAAGATTATTTTCTTTAACCTAAAGTGAACTCATTTAGAGAGACAAGGTACAACATTTAAAACCCTCGGTGGACACCTCTAAACCATACTGAAGAGAAGAACATTAAGGAAAAAAAAAATTCCTATTCATGACTGGGTGCTCCAAGTATATATCTGAGCTGGTGTAAATTGAAACTGCTTCTCCTATTTCAGTTAAACTACTCAGTAACATACATCTGAAATGTCCTTGGACACCTGAAACGTCCAAAAGTGACTACCTGTCCAAAAATCCAAATGGCTTGTCTTAAACCCCTTTCACCAACCTATTCTGCAAAAACATGCTGGATGGAGATTTGACACTGAATAAATATCCTCTTGGGAGCACATCCCTTGTAATAGTAAACGTCTCCGTACGGAAAACAAAACAAAATAAACCCAAACCCCACACCCTTCGTTTTTGGCACTTGTGAACAAACATCCCTGGATGTTTCCTGGATGAAGATTCCCGAAACGGGCAGCATCCAGCGGAGCCATTCACAGCGGTCTGCGGTGCGTTTCCAAGTTATGTCGGACCCAAAGGACAATCCTGTGCCAGTAACCCCCAAATTTCTAAATGCAACCTCAATGAAGAGAGCAAAACATAAACACCTAGAAGACAGGCAGACGCCAAAGCACTCAGAACAAAACCCACAACACAGCCCGGGACAACCACGCCTGAAGCGCTCCAGGAAGACCACCGGAAACCCCGGCCTTGCCCTGATCCATCTTGGCAACTTTCTTTAACCTAGTTAAACTGTGCAAAAGGAACTCGAGTCTTTATTGTGTGCCTGCTGAAGCTTTCAATCAAGTCAAGGAAAAAAGCCATTCACCCTCTGCCAGCTCTCATCTCATTACCATTAGTGGGCACCCAGCACACTGGGAAGGAGAAGTTCAGGGGGGCACTCACACCCACTCTCAGAACTCTGGGCTGTGTGAGAAGACACAGATTGTTTCACTACACATGACAGCTATATGAGCTTACAGCCTTATGGTGCATTTCCCCATGCTGTTTGCTTCTCCAGAGAAGGAGGGACCCAAATTATACTAAACGAGACAAACAACATCTCCGTTGCTGTCTCTGCAATAAAGCAAACCGTGCCTCAATATGCTGCTGGAAGACTGAAAACACGGTGCTCACTAAACAGCATGAAAGCAGCACGTGTTACTTGTGAAAAAAAAAACCCAAAAAAACAACTTTGTGAAAGTTTTCCTGCAGAAGATTAAGGAAGAACAGGAGCACTGCATTTCATGAGTCAAATTCCTAGGAGATGGATTCCAGCACTGGCCTGGCAAGGGGACATCTCATACACCTCAGAGATGTTCTTGGAAGCACCTGGCACAGTATATTGAATGAACATCAGCAGATTTGGACATGGCATTCTGCTTTGAAGCTACTGGGAATGAAGGACCCATGGATGACTAATAAATGGGAAGCTCATTTGCAGATTCATATATAATGCTTTATTTTGCATCCTCTTTTCATGGTTGTTTCTGGCACAATGAAGGTCTTGCCTCTGTATAGTGAGTTAATGGGGAGACTGAGATTTAAAAAACCCACTTGTACGATTTCCCAGCATCTCTAGCTTATTTTTTAATGTCATTATCATTTACTAAAACTTTAGGAAAATACTAGGAAACACTGCACTTATTTTTTTTTTTACTATTTGAATACAAGTCTATTTCTTTCTCACCTGGCTACTGAAGACAAAAAAGATTTCTTTCCTTACTAAAAGCAATCCCCCAAAAGTACAAGGACTAAAGTTCCTGTCCATATGGGCCATCAAAAGGCTTGAGACTTCCACATGCTTTACAACTTGATCAGAAGAATCACATCTGGCTGAGGCTGGAAGGCAGCCCAGAGCCACCTTGTCCAAACCCCTGCTCCTGCAGGGCCACCAGAGCCAGATGCCCAGATGGCTTTTGAGCAGCTCCAAGGATGGAGATATGAAATGTAAGGGAAAAAAAATAAATTGCCTCACACTGGCAGGGGACAGATATGCAGGGAAGTCACTGGGATTGGTAAGATTTACAGCATGTGTATTACATTTCTCTTTTAATTATCACTTCCATCACATTTGCTTCAGCAGTACGTGGTGAAGACAATCCTTAGCTTTTACACTATTCAATTTGTTTAGATTTTTTTCAAATAAGGAGAAAAACACTTTACAGAGGTTCAATGATTTCTTATCTTACTATTTTGTTTCCCTTTACAGAGCAGAATGCAGAGAACACCCAAAAAACCCTTAAGATCTAAAATATTCTTTTGTGAAAAGGAACAGTCCTTTTCTGTTTTTGCACAAGCACAAGGTCCTATTCTACAAAGTACTGGGAAAATATAAAGCAAAATAAGGAAATGTTCGTGTGGGCTCTGCTGTGGCAATCAGGCAAAGGACAGATACCAGCACATACAAAAGGTTTTCTTTTAAATACTCAGAAACTATCTGTCAAATCAAAACTTAAAAATACCGTAAGAGTTCTACCAGAAAAAAAAATCTTTTAAATATTTTAATATTCATTATGAAGTGACACTTTAAAAAAACCAAACAAAACCCAAAGAGCTGTCATAAACATAAAATTAATATTCTACTACTAAATTAATATTTAGATGCAGCAGGTTGACAGTTTAACCACTTTATTGCCAGACCTACTGATTAGGCAGGCAATGAAGCACGTGTCAGGAGCTTCCAAAACTTTCACTAAGAACAGAAAGTATTGCAGACTGGAAAATACCAAGATCCCCAAACACAGTAGGAACACCCCAGGGGTCTCAACTGTTGCCTACCAAGATGTTCAGTGAGAGGGAGCAAGGAGCTTTGAAGGCAGACACAGCTATTTTTGCCCAAGGAAGGGGCAGCGCTGTCTCAGGAAACAGCCAATGGGACCAGGTGCTTCACACACCCCGTAAGATACAAACAACACCAAAATGCAGCAGTTCTGACAGATAAAAAACAGGTCAGCGTAGCAACAATATGGAAAGAAACCTTAACAAGGGAATGCAAACTATGAATTTAAAATGCCTGCCTCTCCTGGTTTTGGCTAACACAGTTTATTTTCTTTTTAGTACTGGGTACAGCGCTGTGTTTTGGATTTAGGATGAGATTTCATTTTGGTAACACGTTGATGTTTTAGTTGTTGCTCGACAGTGCTTACTCTAAAGCAAGGACTCTTCAGTTTGCCGTGCTCTGCCAGCACACAGGTGCAGAAAGGAGCCAGGAGAGAGCACGGTCAGGACAGCTGACCCCAAATGGCCTGAGGGATACTCCACACCATAGAACACCGTGCCCAGCAGATCACAGATTGGTTTGAGTTGAAATGGACCTTAAAGATCATCCAGTTCTGACCTCCTGCCAAGGGCAGGGACACCTTTCACTAGACCAGGTTGCTCAGAGCCCCATCCAACCCATCCTTGAACACTTAGAGGGATGGGGCAGCCACAGCTTCTCTCATCAACCTGTGCCAGGGCTCACCACTGTTCTAATCTCAACCCAGGGGTTTTACTTTTTCCAATTCTCCTCCCCATCCCAGTGGGGCAGGGAGTGAGGGGCACCTGTGTGGTACTCAGCAGACAGCTGGGATAATAAACCATGACACTATCCAGTACTACAATTACCAAGTTTCACTCACTGTCCCAGTTTGGGAACAAACCAAGTTTGCACTACTCAGAGTTCATCATTCTGTTACACAACTTGATAGCGACATCACCTTTCCCGTCAGTGTCTGAGGAAGTCACCTGCAGAGATCTCTTAGGTGCAGAAATATTTTACAATGATCTGAAAGGAGGTAGCTTTAGATTACTATTAGAAAAGAATTCTTCTCGTGAGGATGGTGAGACCCTGGCACAGGCTGCCCAGAGAAGCTGTGGGTGCCCCACCCCTGGAAGTGCTCAAGGCCAGGTTGTACAGGGCTGTAAGAAACGTGGTCTAGGGGTCTCTGTCCATGGCACGGGGTTGGAACTAGGTGATCTTTAAGGTCCTTTCCAATCCAAACTATTCTACAATTCTGAGATTTACTTACTGCAGGAGATGTTAGATGGAGATGAGAAAAAAACCTGCAGTTATTCTTGTCCTGTACAATCCACTGTATTATTTTGATACTTCTCATTCAAATGACTTCTAACTGCTCTCAACTGTTAAATGCATTTCATACAGAAAATAAGTGCAAGGTTTGTATTAGTTTTAAAATAAAAACAAGATTCTCAATGTAGGACCATTTAAACTATAATTTTGGTCACCTGAAAAATATGGAACCATACTATGGATAACCATAACATGGAATCTCCATGACTGAGGAACTTCCTAAGATAGGCATGGTATTCAACAACACTCATTTGATTATTTTTCCACTAATTCATTTAAGTCTTTTTGAAGCCCATATCAAGTTGTTCATGCCCAAAGCATCCAGGAATGATGAATTCTGTAACTGCAGTAGATGCTGAGTGCAAATGCACATGCCCTTGCACTCTCTGAACACAACCTGATGTCCTCTCATTTTTGTGTTGCACAACAAAATCAATCACTGTGCCCTGTCCATTTTCTCCATACCACTCATCATTTTTTGGACTCTATTACATTGCTCCTCACTGAAATCACTTCAGATTGAAGGCTTTTACCTTAACTGATCCCCACACAGAAGCTCTTACTTACTCCTCGTCATACTTGTTGGCCTTTCCTGTACTTTCCCACTTACAGCTCATCCTTTTGGAGAAGGGAAAGCAGAACTGCACGTGGCATTTAACATGCCAAGGATTCATAAAGCAACAGCAGAAAGAGAAAAAATACCCTTGCTGATGCTTTATTCTGCTTATCCCTTTGCCAGTAATTCCTGGAATTTCTTTCTCTCTTTGACTTATGAAAGTTTCTGCAATGCTCAGAAGAATTGAAGCACCACTTGCTCAGGTAGCAAAAGCTATTTGAGAGTGATTTTTGTTTATATAAAAGCAGGATGGTAATTTTGTCCTGCATGTTCTTTTACATGAACTACTGCTGAATTAAGACTCATTTAATTTTCTATGGTCACTCTTCAATGCCTTGTAAATGGGCACCACTTCTATTATCCTAAATAAGTTCATTTCACCCACTACGCTCTTCCCTTTTGAACCTGACCCAGAACAGGGTTACCAGGGTAGGTGTTTGCGGGACTCCAACACCAGCCTGGTTGATACTGTGATTTCAATTCATGAGCAGTGAATTTCTCTTCTATTTCCTTTACCAAACTGAAGAGTCAGCCTCAACACAGCATTACTGTAGTAAAAATTAAGAGAGGTCTACAGAACAAGCAAGTGCTTCCTGCTCATGGCACAAGGGATGGAACAAGATGATCTCTGAGGTCCCTTCCAACCCAAACCATTCTGTGACTCTATGAAATGAAACATACACAGAGCAGCCCTTTTTCCAGTGAGGAGAAGAGCATATAAGCACACAAACCACACACAATTATTTCAATGTACTTGACTGGTAATGGCCATGCAGATCTTCCATCACATCACTTATGACACAGCAGCAGAGTTAAACATCAAGGTAATAGAGAAGTGGAAATTCTAGGTCTTTGAAAACTTTCAAAACCTGCTGGATTATGTTTAACAAAGCATAGTTTGATACCCAAACTGCAAAAACACTATTGAATAAATAAGCAAAACCAAAAAGAAGTTGCATTTCAGAAAAAAACCTCCAGAACCAGAAACTCAGTGAGGTTAAAACTGATTTGGAAGTAACAGATTCCACCAGCTCTCAAAGCACCTGAGACAGAGATACCGCTCAGAAGAAAAAAAAAAAAAAAAAAAAAAAAAAAAAAAAAAAAAAAAAAATCGGATTTTTCTAAATGGCCCATTTTAAACGTGCGTGATGATAAATGGTATTATTGAGTAAGCCTGTAATGGTTTAAATGCACTTATCAAGTAACCTCCTCTTTTGTTTGTTTTCCTCATTACAAACAAATTACCACAATATAAAGCAAAAATAATAAGATGTTTACAATAATTACAACAACGTTTCAGTTCTGCTAAATTTTCCAGTGGCTGAGCAGGTAGGAGTCAGCACTATAAGAAAGAAGAAATTACTCCTTTTCTAATGAGCACACAGAATATTAGTTGCCTTAAAAATATTTAAGTGCATTTCTAAGCACGTATTTGCCACAAATATATATTTGTGGCCAAGCTTAATCTAAAAGCAAGCCCTCAGTGGTGTTAATTCTTCCTTTCATTAATTTTAGATGGGTGATAATGATGAGGCCAAAATATCTGCCTAGATTATAAAACTGGATTTTGGTATTAACACATTGCCAAGAGCTTTTGCCATGGATTCACCCAAACCAGGACTTGCTCTCAGGTGTATTTTACTTTGCTTCATGAGAGGCTCTACTCAGAATGTTCCATATAATTGCAAAGGATGCCTATATTTCCTTTAATAAGCAGGATATTGCAGATTTTTTTTTTTTTTGCTAGAAAAGTGCTCTTCAGGCTGCTTCAAAGCTGATGAGATTCTGAATTAGTCCAAAATTCCCTCACAATTTCTGTGTTAATAACTTTCCTCCACTGAGAAGAGTTTGTTTCTGAATCTTCAGCGCTTTGCTCCGAGACAAATGAGGCTGGTCAGAGGAAGTTTTATCTTCAGGAAGTTAATGTGAAGTCCAACAAGAAATCAACTGGCCAGGCAACGTCACTGGGTCTGATTAAAATGTTACTAACAACAATAATGTAGATAAGGAACTGCTGGTTGATAAAATCATCCAGGCTCTTTTATCTCTGGAGCTCTGAACACCACGGGGAGTTGAGGGTCTGGTAGAAAGCATTGCTGTAAGAGCTGGTTGACATGATATGGATAGTCAACAGAATAAATACCTGAGGGATTTACTAATTATTTCCCAAGAGACTCAGCAGATCAAATAAACTTATTTTACTGCATTTCTCCCGGATCTGAATCTCAACATTTTTATGGGACATAGACAGGAAGAATTAGAGACTCTAGAATGAGTTGGCATATTTCACAAGTGTTCTCCAAAAAAGAAAAAAAAAAAAAAAAAAAAAAAGAGGAATAATCAGATAATTAACACACGGAATTCAGTTTCTACTTAAATGCAGAGCCAAGAAAATATCAAGTACAAAAACTTGCTGAAACTAACAGAAGATGGGGAAAAGAAGCAGAAGCCAAGTCTTCAGTAGTAGCAAAAGGGCTACCAAACCTACAGAAAGCATATCAGAAGCTACTTGGTGTATTATTTCTTTCTTTGGATTAGCAGTTTTATATTTGCATATATCCCTGTGCACAAAGCCATATGCCTTCCAGAATTTTCTGGTGTGTATTTTTTTCGCCATTAGAAACTCGCTCATCAGAAGAAAACTGTTCTTATAGAGAGGAGAAGCACAAGAGGATCCAGAGGGGAACACAGAATTCTGCAGCAAACAGTATTTAATTGATAACCAGAAAGGTGGAAGATGTTGACAGCTGGAAGGTCTTGACAGGACCAGAGGCATCAGGCACAAACAAAAACCTGAACATCAAGAGTTTCCTGAACATCAGGAAACTCTTTTTTACTGTGAGGGTGCCTAAACACTGGCACAGGTTGCCCAGGACAGGTTGTGGAGCCTCAATCCTTGGAAATAAAAGCTGTTTGGACACGGTCTTACACAGCTCCAGGAGACCCTACTGAGCAGGGGTGTGGAGAAGACGATCCCCAGAGGTCCCAGCAATCCTTAACCACGCTGTGATGCCAAAATGATGGAAAGAATTGGTAACCACGACATCAGCTGGACAGAGAAACACCAGCACAACATCACTGGGGGAACCACAGTGAAGAAAAATGAAGGAGCAGACAGCTGGAAAGACCAATACAAAGTGGAGCAGAACAGACATTAAGGGAAGAACCAAAGGATCAGCAAGAGAGACAGGGCTGGTGGGTAAATGCAACGAGTCAGTCCTGAGGTTTACAAGAAGCTGAAAATCTATTGATTCAGTAGAAGCAGCTGTCAACACCCTTTTTCCAGGGAAAAAGTTTACTCAGCTCCAAACAGATCTTTTTTTTTCTCCAAATTCCTGAATTTCCTTTCCCCAATTCCAAATCCCTCCTCCTCTCTTTCTGTCCTTAAGAATCCATCTCCACCGAAGGGAAGCCAGTGCTTGGCAGGAAAGGGCCAGGGCTCAGGAATGGCTGCAGCCATACTGAACTGATCAGAGCAGCACACAGCTCACCCTGCCCCGCTTCCAACTCTGCCTCGCTTCACATGTGAGATGAAGGAATTTTGGGAAGGGCAGTAACTTGTTTCCCGAACTGCAATTAGAATGACTGTGCCTCAGCATTGCAAAAGAGCCCTTCGGGAAGGATTTTTGCCTTTTATTTCACTTAAACAAACATTTGTGTCGACGTTACAAATGGAAATAATGTTTGGTACTTGCACATTCCTTGCTTTTTCTCCCCATAAAGGATTTGACAGCTACCAAACATTTTATCTGCGGTGGGATTATATGGGGCAGATCTTTTTTTCCCTCCCTGTGAGGGGAGTTCTTATTCCTCCTGCGTTGCTTGCTTCCCTAAAAGCAGAGCTCATTAAACTGAATGCAACATTGGATTTCTCTCATTTTACGAAACCTAGTTAAGTAAAATAAAACAGAAACAACCTCAAAAACCCAAATTCACACAGTAAAAGAATTCCTGATTATTCTCAACATACGAATCAAACAATGGAAAAGAAGCTAAGAACACAGAGACTCAAAATATGTCACAAATCACACATCAAGATCATTAGACATTTCATTTCAGGTTTTTAATATTACTATATTGTGTTTTGGTTTGCCAACTACTGCAGAAAATTGCTGGCAAGACCACTCTTTGCAAGCAAAGAAAACAAACCCCTTTTTTAGCTGAAGTAGAAATTAACGAAGTAGTATACAAATACCCTTCAATCTAATTAATAATTTTAAACAGGGCAACAAACTGAAATTCATCCTTCTCCCACACTTCTGTACTAACACAGGTAAGTGCTTAGAATAAGTTTTAGAGGCAGCAGCCTTTCAGATAATATGATTAAACCTCTAGCAAGTCACAGGGTGTCCAACTTCTAAAATAATATAATTGTGATTCTGTCTCTATCAAACTGCTCAACATGATAATGCCCTTTCAAGCCTATTTTGGTTCTCCTGCAAAAATGGGATTTCAGACCTATGCACTGTTACTAGGCATCTCTTCAGTGAGGAGTACAGTCTGTAAATCCATCCTGGGCTCAGCACTGAAGTGATGATGCCTCACTTCCAGCAGCAGAACCAGTGGAGCCTTGGTCCATTGGGACTTCCAGCACAGTGCTCCTACTGCCCACACCTTTAGAAACAGGTATCAGCCCCCTGCGACACTCAGAATTATTCTGATGAAAGATAATGGAGAGACTTATCTACATGCACTCTCAGAGCCTTAAAAATAAAATAATTGTGTGTTCCTCTCTCTTCTGAATCAAAAACTGCTCTCAGGTTTCTGTTAAGGAACTTTGCTAAAAATGACAAAAAATACAGCTGTCAGTGAGTTCCCTACACAGTAGTGTACCAGTTGTTAAGTTTAAATTTCTTTTTGGTTTGTTTTTTTTTTCTTTTTAAAAACATATTTAAAATTTATAAAACTTATCACTTTACGGGGACACTTTCTGTCCCCTTCACTGACATATTCATAAGACTGCTTCTGGCACACAGAATAGGAAAAGTAACCATTATCATCATCACAACATGGTAATAATGATGTAATAATAGAATTAGAACTAGTCTTCCTTTACCCTACTCCGTTTTTCTATACACAAATACCTGTTCCAGCTTTTTCACTTATTTATTAGCTTACTAGTTTATTAACTAGTGATAACCTACTTGCAGAAGCTGTGAAAGATCACCCAAGTTCACTGCCATCAGCAGCTTTATTTACAGGGGCAGAAAAACAATGGGCAGAATAAAACAACGAAACGTCCATGTCCACATGCCATTAACACTTAAATTCCACACAAGTTGTGACTACACACTCCTGACACTCCCCAAAGCCTCGAGTCACAAGCACAAAGCCTTCTCAGCATCATTCCACATCTAGCAAGTAGGAAGCAAGCAGCCAGCACACACAGAGCCCATCCTCAGGAGAATTTCAGCCTCCTCCTCCTCCTCTGTGGCTTTCACCACAGCAGCCACGCTTCTGCACGGCCCATGAAAAACGCTGCTGCAAAAATGGCTCTTTTCAGGTCCTCTACTTGCTGTCCCTATAAATCTACACTAAGCACAGATCTTTGTTTGCATATTTAAGGACTCACTACTTTTCCCCCTCCACTCAGCAGCTTTGAGAGGAACTGGACAACACCCTTAACTCAGCTGGCACTTCCATGCCATTTCAGGCCTGACCACCAGCTTCTGCTGCTCGTGTCTCTCTGCTTTCTTCCACTTCTTTCATTACACATACAGGGCCACCTAATTAAATTTATAAACCCTTAGGTCTCAATGTATTTTCAAGGTGTATTTTTGTCAAACCAACAAACTTCTGCCAAGTGGCCACGGCATCATCCTTCCTGCTGGGTTTCATCCTTCTACACTCAGTCCCTGGTTAAAACCAGCCAAATGGCTACAGACACGTGCCTGGCAAGGAGATGACAGTTCTTCACCATGGCCTTTATCTCATGTGTTGGCTCATCTGTTTGTCTCTTTAGGCTCCTGAACTGCCAGAACAGAAATCACAAAATGTTTTAACAGTACTCGGTCCAGAACAATGAGCTCCCTCTGGTAACTGAAACATTTGGGTACCACCACAACAAATATTTACCAAAGCAAGAACAGAGATTTATCCTGTTTCCTAAGCAGCAGCAGGAAGCATTAGCATTTGGTTATCCTGGTTATCCCTTTGGTATATAATCTGCTGCAGTTAGCTGAAGACACAGGTCAACAAGTAATAGTGTATTTTGGCGGGTATTCCAAAACAGCAGCTGCCGCTTCAGAGCTTTTATTTTTGTTAGATGCAGCCTTGCAGAAGTAGGAAAAGAACCTCTATATATCTACACTACAAAGATATTCCCATTACACTATTTAAAAAAAAAAAAAAAAAAGCTTCAATAGCTTTAAATTAATATACGTTTAAATATAAAGGTTTTTTTTCTTTTTCAATCTTCCCAAATGCACATCTGGTTCTAAAAAATGTAAGAATTATTTCTTGTCCACCCAAGTCTTGTATAACTAAATGCAATTCTGAGAGAAAAGCAATATCCAGAGAGCATCAGTGCTATATTCTCAGTACCTGTTTCCACAGTGTTTTCTGTTTCTGCTGCCTCCAAACCATCCATACTGTCTTCATCCTCCACTGCAGTTTTTCCTCTACTCCGAGGCCTGCAAACATAAGAAGGAAAAACTCTCTTTAGACTGAAATCATTTGTAAAATTAGGATTTAAATCACTTCATTCTGAAGAATGAATGTCAGGACTTTAATTATGTAACATTCAAGCTAACCCATGGTTTCAATCTTGTACAAACTGGAATCTTCCTCCCCTGTTTTCCCATTCTAGGTTCATACCCCCAGCAAGGTACACTTGAATCAGCTGTTGGCTCCTTAACTTTCTCTGATTCTTCTTACAAGAAAAACACAGTAATGAACTTTTACTGATCAAACAACAGGCTAACCCAGCCAGACTTTGATACAACCATCCTGTCTGCCCTGTGTAACATGTAACCATAGGGAGATAAGAGAGACCATTATTCAAAATCTGGGCAGTATCAACTATAAAACAGAGACTGATCCATGCAGAGCACCCTCGGAAGAAATATAGAATAATAATGACGCTAAAGCAATGAAACTGAAACACACATTATTTTCAGTGAGACAATATTTTGACACATGGAGTAAAATGTTATGAGAGATGACTAGATGTCATCACATTCAAAAAGTCATCACGTGAGGACAGCCTGTCAAAACTAAAATACCTGGCAGAATTTGTTTCAATTTCAGCCCAGGTCTGATGGAAAGCAGACAGGTTTGTGCCACAAATTCCAGCCTTTTTTCCCTGCCTGGCTCTTCAGTAACTATCATGGTGGGCTGCTGAGAAGCCCAGGCATCCAGATTCCCAGCTGTTCAGCAGCCCATTTGAAAGGGAGCCAAGAGCTTGGCAACTCGCCTCCCAAATTTTCAGGCTACTTGGCAACCTGCCTGGCATGCTGACGGAAAGCCTGGGAGACCCTGGGAGCTTCTGATTCCGAGTACACAAATTTTGAGTTCTTTGGGGCATCTCAGCAGTTCCAAGGTCCCAGAGCTCCCAGGCAACCATTCACCCAACCAACATGCCTTGATTCGGGATGCCCCGCGGGCCAGCACACGGGCTACCCCCCTCCAGACAAAACCCGCCCAGTTCCTCTTTCACAGACGATTCTGAAAGGTTTGGGTTTAGTTCTGCATTGGGGAGAAAGGGTTTGGGGTTCTTTTGAAGCGATTAAATCATTCCAAAACCAGCATTTCCTTTTTTTGTACAGTCTGTTATAGCACTTTGGTCCATCCAAAGTACTTCTGCAGGACTGGATCTGCTCAATCAGCTCCAGCAGAAATGCTACCCTGCAATGCCCTTGCTTCTCTTGGATCAAAGAGCTGGGCAGAACTGGAATCACCTCTGGATTGCTGGAGAGCAGGTTGCTCTCCTGCTAGTCTTGGACTACCTAGCAAGACAACCCCTTCAGACTGTGGTGGGACCATTTTAGTCTCTGTGAAGGAGGAAAAGGATAATTAAAATGAGGCTCAAAACGAAGTCTGAACACCTCCCACTCAACTTATAAAGCAGTGGCGGGGAAGAGAAAAGCAAGAAGAGATCACGGACAGGAGGAATTCTTTTGGCATATAAAATTTGTTTTAGGGTAATGCTGAAAAACGTGAGCACGGTGGGAGCCCTAGGGATTACAAGGCTATCGTTCCCCTCGCCTCCCTACCCATAAGCAGTGACAGCACACCCGGAATACACGAAATAAATATCAGCCTTTCTTACGAGAAGCACCCCCTTAATTTCTTTGCCATCTTACAAGCTCCCAGTAGGAAACTGAAACCGGAATAAACTGCACAGTGACCAGAAGAAACTCTCTTGCACTCCTTCCTCCCACCGCATCAGCCTATCCAGGAGCACAGTGACCACGGAGCTGGCCAGAATGACAACACGTTTTGGAAGAGCGAAGAACACAAACACTGCTGGCACCAGCATCTGAGGTGCTCACACAGATGGATTCCCATCTGTAACAAAGAGTAGGGAGTAGAGCAAACGGAATATCACAGCCACTGGATAAAGCAGGCTCTTCCAGCAAGACTGAGGTACAGCAAGGAAGGTAACACTTCTCAAACACTTAGGAAAACAAAGCAGCAGGTAAAGAAGCCAAAAGCATTTAAGTATTAAATTTCTTGCAGTTCTTCACAACATCCCAGCACATCATCCAGCAGCCAGCGAAAGGACAGGAATGCAGGTGCGTGAAAACACTTCCCTTGGTGCAGGAATGCTCAAAAGCTTTACAGAACACAATCAGCTAAAGACAGGGATTATTTCTAAATCCTATCCCAATTATTCTTCTACCAACTACCTGTCTGCAATGCAAAGTTACAAGTCTGTAATCCAAAGATTACAGTGAAATCATCACAAACATAAATGATAATTCTGCTTCTTCAAAGCCACCCCTTTTCAGTATTCCCCAACACAACCCTGGAGGTAAAACTTACTGGATAGTGGAAGATGATGAGTGTTTATGTTTATTTAATAATTTACAGATGAGTTTAGATTTTTTATTAAGCTACAGTTCATGTAGTAAACACCAAAGTACCTCACAAAGCCTTTTTAAACATTTTGTTTAAACAAGAGCAGTATTTGCACCGTGAACTCCCTATCATATTTTAGCAACCTATTTAGCACCAAGGAAAAGCAGAGGTTTCAATTAATTAAACATAATTGCTTCTTTCAGCAGAAGATATAACCATGTCTGGTCTGGTGTTTTCTTGCCATTCCCCTCCCCCAAACATTCTACAAAATGCCTTCTTAATGTTGTGCAGGTTTTAAATAAAACTGAAGAAACAGCGGAAAACATGGTAGATTATATTGTTAACTTATTTTTGCTGGTTACATTTCATTCCAAATCATCAGAAGAAATTTTATACCCTACAAATTTATGTTTGGCTTAGAGCAAAAAAAATAACTCAAGTCACAAACCAGTGAAATATACACTGTACTGACAACTATAATTTAATGTTTCCACAGCAAATGCCATTTCAGAAGGCCATACAGCATACCTAGTCGCTGCAATCAGCATTTGGAGTAAGAATGGATTGTTTCATGTTATTTCCATTAAGTTTACACATTGTATACATAAAGCTTTTAGCTGGTTTGCATAACACTGCATTTTTCCACTGACAAACCCCATTAATTGTTTTAATTTTTCTCTATACTTATTTCCACTTGCCCTTAAATAACAGTGAGAAAAGCAGCCTGTGCTCTGTTCTTTGCCTGGTTTCTTCTCAAGTTCATCCTTCTGAAGGAGGATGTGAGAAGGCAACAGGGGAACGATGGTGCTGGGGGCCAGTTTTTGCTGCCTTAAAGCGATTATTGAACAACAGCCCGTGACTACTGCCCTTCATCCACATGAAGCCAGGCAGTCCTGAACTCCAACTGCTCTCCTCAACACTACAACCTCAGCTCTGCCCTAAATCTTGAAGCCCAACCCCAGACTTTCTTACCAGGAGTAGTAACTACATCACCCTTCCACGTAACAGCGCAGGAGCCCCAGCGGCTCAGGGCGGCAGAAGTACGGGACGCAGACGAGTCGCGTCTCCTACAGCTCACAAGAGACCCAGAACAAAACGTACAGGCAGAGCCTGACCACTACACACTCGGCCAGAAAACAATGAATATTACCCAGTGGGCAGGCAGGGAGCTTGGTACGCGGGCTGAAGTCCTGCCAAGGTCCCTGCCACGGCTTCCACGCCCGCCTTCTTCCTGCAACAGAGCTCAATTTGGAAGGAAAAAAAACCCCAAGAGCACGTCTATTTCTGCTCAAAAGAACAGATCCGCCGAGAGAAACGCGACTTCTTGAAGTGTCTAAAGCACATTCTGCATTTCATGGAATAAGGTCAACGACAAAAACAAAACTGTAATTTTTTATCAACACGGGACTCCAGTTGAATACAATTACGATCTACGATAATTTTCTCCTACTTCCATACAATAGAGTAATTTATCAGAATCCTTTGTGACCTACTCCTAAATTTTTTATCAATTAGCTTTTTTAGCTAACGACTTTCAATTATCTCCATCTTTAAATATACCATGGTAAACAAAAATCTCGTAATTCTTCTCTGGGTAAGCAACTAATTAAATTTAGCCCTGAGGGGGAAAAAAAGCCTGGAAAAACCTTTCGCAGGGCTCAGCAGAGCATTAGTTACTCCCTCTACACAGGGGGAAAGCCCTGCTGAGGCTGGCTCGAAGCCCTGAGGACTTGGATAACACTGGGACATCACCAGGCACCTGAGCGGCTTCTGCTAAATGAATGGAGAAAATGGAAAAGTCTCTTATTCACCTGACAGTAATGAGATACTGTTGCTTTTCTTATCTTTTCTGCATGACTGGGGTTGGGTTTTTTTTTGGTGTTTTGTTGTTTTTTGAAAGGTCACAGCAACAGCACCGTAACTGGACAAGCACAATGTAGGTCAAAAGTACATCTTGGATCTTACTCATTCTTTCCACAAAGTGATCAGGAATAAGGCCATGGGCCAACATTTCCTGGAACCACATGAAATAACTGACAAAGCTACTACCCTCAGACGCCTGTCACTGCCAGGCCTAGTTTATGATTACCCAGAAGTTATTGGCAGACACCAGTTTCTCTAAGTCTTCCCTAAGTTGCTACCAACAAAATCATGTGACAGCTTGCTCAAGACCGTCTCTCAAAACTACCGTACTCACCTTGTGCATTTTGTTCCAGGCTTATGAAAACAAGTACCCATGATCCACTCAAGAGTTCGCCCCTCTTCCAAAATGCTGAAACCTCTGCATCATTCAGAAAAGAAACCACCTTCCTTTGCAAACCACGGAGCAAACCGATGGTGCTAAATATATAAAACAGGGCCAATAACCTTAAAAAGCAGCGTAACATCTGGGATACAGTAACATCCTAAACCAGCACAGATGTCCTGTTAAATGAACATCTGTCCACAGCCTTCCGCTGGAAGATGGTGCAGGAATGATTTATAAAAAGGTTCAATTAGTGCTGCCATCAGCACGGCTAGTCACAAATTAACGTTCACAGGCACTTTCACAAGTGAAAGCTGTTACCCTCTTTTCAAGAATCTTTTTAACAGGTGTGCAAAAGCCACATGCTCCCACTACGCTGCTGCTGAACCGTAGAGTCCTAAATACAGCTGTAAAAGTTTAACTGTGCTTAAGTAGAGGCTAAAATACTCAAGGTTCAGCTGGCAGCCCCAAGCGAAGAGAACCACAGCAAGAATCAGTTAATGGAAATACCCATGAGGAAAAGGGGTTTTTTTCCCCTCTCTGAACACTACTTTACTCTTTATTACTTCTAAGAGTTGAGAAAATTCTACATCCAAACCTGGATAAAATGAAGGGCCCAGCTCTGGAAGCAAGAAAGATGCCACCTAGTTAGAATTAATTTCAATAGCCCTAAACATTATCAAACAAAAAATAGGAAACTCGTTTATATTGACTCCATCTCCAAACTGATTCTCATTTAAAAGATCCTTCACAGGATTTTTTAATTGAGCAATCAGTAACAGGTGAAAAGGTTTTCTACATTTGCCCTCATTCTCTACTGTTTTCTTTTGTACATGGTAAAAAAAAAAAAAAGAATGTAACATGGAGTTTCACATTACTTCTTATGTTATATATGTATATACTAAAGGCTGAGGGATCTTGATGCATGGGAAAGATGTGCAACAGAATTATGTCAAGTGAAAGGTGACAAAAAGTTGACTGTTTACTAATAGAGAGAAGTGAAAACTTTCTTGTTTAACATCTGCTGAACCAGACTTCAATTAAAATCTCACAGAACTTGCAAAACCTTCTGTTTCATTACTAAAACATCTAAAAAATACACTTGATATTGCCTATTAGTCTCCTGGTACAATCAAAGACAAGTGTGCTTCTTACTACTTTTAATTTATAAAGCGTAATAATCTCTTAATAAAAGACTACATCAAAGAGAAGTGACCCAGCTTACATTAAAACCCCAAACACTGCAACTTCCCATCTTACATCTCCTCTAACCAGTAACGATCTAAAAAACATTATTCAGACACTCAACGTTATTCCTTTACTCAGGCTGCAACACCCTCAGAGCTGAAACTTTTTCACATCTCTATTTTATGCAGTTACTACTGAAAGCAATAAACACCTGAAATAAAGAACTATTAAAGCCTTTGAGATAAGGCATGTCTGAGAAAAAGCATAAAAAGAACCTACCTCCACTGGACAATTCTCAGCTTAACTTTTCCAGTACTCCCGTGTGACAGGGAGATTTGTCAAAGATCTCCTACACTGCCCAAAGAAATGAAAATAGAATTCTTTTTAAGATTATTTGTACTGAATATCATAGATGCATCTTTTCTTTCATTCTAGAGGACAGTCACTGTTGACATAAAGTAAACAAATGCAAAGGAAACCCACTGGTAAATGCAGAGCTCTTGAGGAAACGAGGCTGCCCTGAGAGGCTGGGAGTGAAGTATCGAAATGAATCTGCATTGCATCGTTCGAATGATTTAAAAGCCAAATAAATTAGTACTTTTAAGCAAATGTGACATTTGGTTTGTCCGCATTTTTTATTTCAATTGTCCTCACACAGTTACCCGTACTATGGAGGTTCTCAGGCCCATTTAGGTGCAAAATTATTTTCCATGGGAGACTGAGAAAATGCAAATAGGACGTGCTGCCTGCAGGCACTCGTCACAGGACTGTCTACCCAAATCAAAGAGCATCAGGAATGTAAACCCACTGCTGAAAAATCTTCATCTCAACTGAGTTTTGCTGAAGGCCACCAAATCCAGGAGGCTGAAGCTGCACTCTGTTGAGTGATGAGGCCAGTCTGGACAAAGCCACCTTATTCAGTATTTTCTCTGTTCACCCCTGATTTGATTTACAGCTGTTCACTTTGAGACTGGAACTGCCCTTTTAAGGGATAAAGCTGATGAAAGCTATCATAGCTGAAACAGACCTTTACTAACAATATCAAGACCATGAGGTCTTCCCAGCTTGTTACCCCCATTTGAGAACATCCTCAGTGGGTTGGCAAGAGAGACAGAAGGTCACACCAGCCAAAGATCAAACCAGGAAGACTCAGTACCACTGATTACCAGTTCATTAACAGCTGCAGGTACATAAAATAACACATTTTTCACAGGAGCCCATAAAATACCCAGAAATTTATAGCTCAACCAGTTATGGCCTGAGACATTGACAATAAGCCTATTACACTGCAAGGACTTCTGCACACCTTTTTGTGATACCATTACAGGAGAAAATCTGAGTTGGATGTTCAAAGTATGAAGCCAGGCTGCCTGATCTACATGTATGGACTTCAGATTTGGAGACAGTTCCAATAACAGTGAGAAATCATATAAAAGGCTTTCAGATCTTTCAGCTTTCTTTTTTACTTTTCAAACTGACTGCCTAGACATCTATAAATTCTGTAAGTGAAAATTGCTTTCAGTCAAGTATCTGTCACATTAACCCAGCAATGCACAGCATCAGAAACCGCTACAGGTTCTTCTTTCTCAAGAACCACATTCCCACTGATACATAGCCTTGTTTATAGTTTTGGTTCTGTAACACAAAACATTTTATGTGCAGACGTGAAAAACTACACACTTTTCAGAAAAAATGCAAAAAAAATTCAGATGCAATTACAACACACTATATATCTGCAGCTTTGAATAAACTACATCCTTTCTGTATTTGTTACCAATGCACTTGGCCATGTTCACTAACATAACGATGCAAAACAACGCACTAGAATTGCAGCACCTCCAGTACTTTTAAAAACCTTCTCTAGAATCAAATTAAGACAATTTTTTGGGAGCCCCAAGAGCTACCACCAAGTAGAGGCACGTGCAAGTTTCCAATCCCAGCAAGTTCTGTTTATCTGCCTGGCTCCAGACTTGATGACTCTGCCTTTGTAATTCCCCCAGAAAACAGTTAGTGTGAAGCTCTTTGGTAAATTTACTAAATCATGTTTAGCAAGTCCACTGACAGTTTTCACATGCTTTCTTTTGACAAAGAGAACGAAATGGCAACGTGAACAGCTGAGAGACCAGCGGCACCGGCAAGAGCACCGATTTCTAACCCGTGCAAGACTTTCACATGGGACAAAATCAACCCCCACCATTCAACACTGCTCTTGTCCACGCTCCTCTGTCCTCTTAAGTAAACAAAATTGCATCAAAATATGCTACAGCACCCAACACTGCATCTTCCTGACGGGAAGCGTAAGCATCCACTTTGATCCGAACACAAGATTTGTTTCTCCATGGCGACGGGCTATGCCAAGCTCTAACTCCTCCAATCTCGTGAACAGCCATGGTGCCCAGAATTTTTTACCCACATCAGCACCAAGCTCATGTCTTTTTTAAGAATTATCCAGCTCCTTGCTCTTTCACACGCTGCAGGGTTTGCCTGCAATGCTCTTTTGAATAAAGGCGGCAACACAATGGTTTAAGGGCTGTAATTCTCCTGTCTGGTGATTTCAAGATCCTGTACATAAAATTCAGCGGATCTGAGTCATCACGCATGAGAAACAGCTGCCAAGTACTTGGAACTTGGTAGAAGTTTTGGTCTCTGTGAACAGATTTTTGTAATTTTAGCACCATTAATTAGAAGTCATTTTCAAAGATTCCCTTTTGGAACTTTGCAGTCTGACTGAGTCTTATCACAGGAACATCATGAAGATTCTTGCAAAAGTGCATTTGTCTCCTTAAGTTAAATATCCTCATTGGATATATTTAGGCGCCAGGTGAAGGCTGTGCTCTCTGTCACTCAGCCACACACAGTGCAGGTATAAAAACAATCCAATAATCTAATACTAAAAACCGAAGTTTTTACTCAGGGAAGTGTTTTTATACCCTGGAAGTGTAGTCTGCATACACTGATTATACAGTGTTGTAACCACTGCTTTTTATCCATCATTCAGTCAGCTCGGACACTCAAAAAAGGATGCAAATATTCAACTATTTTATATTTTAGATAAATAACCCCACTCACACACCATCGTTTTGAGAGGTTTCCAGATCTTACATCTATCAAAATGCATCAGTCAGCTCAGAATATCTCATGCTTTCTCACTGAATAAAGCTCAGAGTCTTTTGTCTCAAGCCACTTTTGCTAATGTCTTCAGACTTCAAAGCAAACACAATTCTTCCCGGAGATTACATGGAAAATAAATCCATTCCTTCTTATGCTTTTGAGATGTTTCTGATGCCAATAATACAACAACAACAAAAAAACAACACCCTTCTCCCCCTCAGTATCACAGGATTTCCTGAGAAAGGCAGCTGTCCACCAGTTTCACCTGAAATTACATTTATGAAAAGCAAAGAAGAACCTACAGGCAACAATTTCAGTGTATTTAATCTTAAACACGCATTTAAGCTTCAACTAGAAGGATCAGGACATGAAAGGAAGGGCAGTACCCAAACAGCTATAAATAACTTGCTTTTATACAAAATGCTGGCCTAGAATACATTAGATAGATTTTTCTTTATAATACTCAAATTAATTGATGGCATGTAAGAAAAGTAGTTCTTGCATGTCAACCACAGTTTGTCATTACCCATCTAAAATGGATTTAGACAGGAAAAAAACACAACAACACAACAGAAATGAATGTCATATCACCACGTATCTTTTCCATCTGTTAGCACCCTTAGTGCTCCTTATAAAGAAATACATTTTTATTTCAGATAATGTCAACAAGTATTATGAAATATTTCTCTTTCAATAAAACTGCTAAACCTAGGAAAGCCAAAGGGAAAAAACACAAGATCTGCTCACTAATTAAAAATCCATTAAAACTTAGTCAGAAGGCTTGGAAAACCTCAGAAGAATAAAAATAGATCTAAGAAGAAAATGGGCAATGGAATCAGATGGGTGTCAGTGTATATTTATAATTCACACAAATTGTTTTTCTTTTAAAAAAACTGTTTTCAAACTAGATGTAAATCCTAAAAGCCAGATCATGGAAACTATTTTTATACCAGAGTAAATAAATGTCTGGAAATACTATTGTGAAATATAAACAACAATACAAGTAGCATAATAAGCAACACTCCATAGCACAGCACAAGTAATACAGATCATCAAACATGTCTAAAAGCTTCTGTATAAACAGACATCAATCTCTAGGGGTGTTGATGAGGTAGAAATTCTAAGGTTTTTGTTAGAAATTCTGCTAACAATAATGTGCCTAAACCTTTTTTTTCATCCCTGAAGAAGGGTTGTCTAACCTGGAGAGAAATTTGCCTTCTGACAGCTACAGATAGTTTACAATTAGCTCCAAGTAATTACAATAGAGAACTTTTAAACTTCTGTGTAAAGAACTGTTAAATTACCATTATTACTTGGAACAATGATCATTGCTGTTCACCAACATTCTCAAAATTTCACCTATTTTTATTCGAGACCACTAGCAACTACAAGCTGCTTTCTATATTTTTTCTCCATGCCAGACTTTAGCCCTTTAATATAAAATAATGCATTTTTTAAAATTATTGGGGGGGGTTAATTGTTTTTTTTCAAGTCTTAGTTCCTCATTTCTTTAGTACGCTCTTAAAGAAAACCTTTAAAAACCTGAAGTTAATAAAGGGACGGGCTTCCCAGCACTTGATGCTGGAGGAGTTCTTGTACCTGCCCATCACCTCCACACTCCCACCATCCCCAGCCTGAGCAGGGAGCAGGCTGTCAGAACTGCCAGCACCAGAGTGATCTATTGCTCAGCCTACGTCATGCCATACAGGTCAGAGTTATAAACAAAATTGTCTCTGTCACATGAGAGGGGCACGTCCCCAGCGAACCCTGCTAGAGCAACTACTACAATGGAAGTCGTCCAAGAGGACCAACTGATACCTCCAGGTCAAGTTCCTTTGAGGCCACCATCCAAGGACACAAGGCTGCAAGCTCATTCCATTTATTGCCCTGCCACTTGCACAAGGTCCTCAAGCTCTGCAACTTCTCTCCAGTTCTACAGATCTTCTCAGTTTAAACATTAAGTTGCATTTTTTTAATGTAACAGGAAACCAATTCTCAAAATCTATGTTTGCTGTGGAGAAAAACATGCAAGTGTCCAAGATTGAAACATGCAGGGCTGGTGACTTACAAATTATACTAAGCTGAATGAACACTGACTGAATTTATACCCAGCAAAAGAGAGAGTTTTCATCCGCATTTGTTTTTTTCATTCATTAGAGGTTCAGGAATGTCTGTGCAGGAAGCAGCCAGGGAGAAAAACAGTGATAGGAAAGGGTTACTGGAGAAGGAGGAGAGAGAATAAAGCCAGTGAGTGGAGCTTCTTTTAGTGACAGTGCAAGTAACACTGTCTGAAAGGATTTGGAAATCACAATCTCAATCCCTTTGCTTCCTAACTTTTTTTTTGTTTGTTTGTTTTTGCAAACCACAGGGAAAAAAAGTAATGAAGATAATCAGAAATGATACTGCAGCTGATTTATAATGGGACTATTTGTGTATTTACCTAATCTTTTCTGAGCACAGACCTTCTGGAATGACAGCTTCTTAGATATTTATACTTTTATTTCAGCTTGCTTTTTACATATACACATATGCTTCTAATTAACATTTACAGCATGGAAATTCAGTTCTACTCACCATACCACACCACAGAGCCTTAAAAACTCTCCTAATCAAACGTTTCAGAAGTACTTTCAGGTATAAAAAGCTGGCAGAGCAGCTCTGAAAGTGCTATACCGGCAACCACTTGTGAAGATGACACAGACAGCGAAGCACATATGTGCAACTTAATGGCCCTAAAGCTACTCATATTTATCCCAGTACTGCCTTGGTGTCACAACAGGACAGAGCAGTTCCTAGCTCACAGCCACACAAATTTCAGTGCTATAATAATTTTTTTTTTCTTAAGAGTACTCTTTTTTGCAGTATTTTTGCACGCTGAAATTTCTCCTTGAAGTACCTGAAAGCCTTTATGCTAATAAAAGAACTACAACTGAGGTATGCCTTGTCCTCAGAACCTTAGAAACCATTTGTCTTTTGCAATCAATGTATTAAAGATAACGTTTGAAAAGAATCTTCAACCACAAAGGTGTTCAACATTCATTATACCATCCCTGGAAGAGCTGCTACAGGGAGTGCTATCAGAAGTCTGAGTGCTCACAGATTCACTGGACACAATGCCAGAATCATTATCCATGCCAGCCCAATATCCATAACTATCACTCAATAACCGTAATTGATTGCAGCCTGTCTTTCAGAAAGCCACTCACTTTGCCACTGCCTTTGTCGTTTGTTCCTCCTTCTGAATTCGTGCTCATTTCCTTTGTGAACTTCTCTGGTTTCAGCTTTCAACCACTGGTTCTTGTCCCTTTTCCTCTTACATTAGGGATCCCTTAAGAACTCAGTATTTTCTCTGCTGGAGGTCTCTAACTATCACTTGTTTCTAGGGTTTAAATCCCCCACCCCCATAACAAACAGGCTGAGCATCTCTGCCTTCCTCCCCAAAGTGATCTTCTCCAAGCTTTCTACAATCTCTGGTCCGTTTCACGACTTTTTGCCAATATTTCGGTCTTTCAGCTGTGGATATCTGAATCACATTGAAATGGCAGCAGCAAATCTCACAATCTCTATGATAAACAGAGCTTCAGTGCACAGCCACAAACATCCTACACTTTAAATCCCTTGCCAGAAATGCTCCTTTCTGGACTGCAGCCCCATCCCTAAATCTCTACATGGCAACACCATCCCCTCTCCTTATTCTGAAGAGCATTTTGTTTAACTGCTCTTCTGCCTCTTCCCTGTGCTCATCCATGTCATTCCATATACAGATTTCAACAGCAGTAATTGTTATTAATATTGACTAACACCAGACTTCACTGCTGGAGGACCACCCAAAAAACCCAAAGCAAAGCGATGACAGTTCCCAAAGACAACAAAGTGCTTGGTCAGCCAGCCCTTAAACCAATTACTGCAGGCTTTATTCCACTGAATAATTCAAACAAATAGTTTTAATCAGAGTATAAAACACTGTTAAGGCCAGCACCTTTAGAGAAATCCATTTACATTACATCTTCATCAAAAAGTACGGATAAAGGACCACATCAGATGACCTATTATCTACATCAAAGGAAACCTGAAAAACTCACAAAGTGGATAAAAGGATGAAAACGAAGGGAAAGAATAAAAAAAAAAAGCCGACCAAACCTAAGAGTTCTAAAGAAAGTAGCAATTTTTGTTTCTAAAACAAAAAGTATCTATACCTATCCAAAAGTCATGCCTTCCACATTGTCATCATTTCAGTGGGAACCATGGGATTTCACTAT
The DNA here is from genome assembly GCF_015227805.2 of Hirundo rustica. Taxonomy (NCBI): domain Eukaryota; kingdom Metazoa; phylum Chordata; class Aves; order Passeriformes; family Hirundinidae; genus Hirundo; species Hirundo rustica. Next base: position 149,817,914 of record NC_053450.1, on the reverse strand, counting down.
TTCACAGAAGTGAGCAGTATGTATTTCAATATACTTTGTCACATAATAAAATACTCTACTGAAATTACAAGATCTAAAAAAACAATTACTTTATTGCTTCTTACAACTTTTTCACTGTAAAATTCAACTCCAAGGTAGTAATTGGCAGGGACAAAATTATGTAGCAATTAGGGCATGACAGCAAAAGCAAACAAGAACTGAAAATGGGTTCGACACTTCTGGTAACAAGCAGGTAATTATCACAGCAGCTTGAAAGGGGCATAATCAACCAAACTGACATCATCCCTCCCACATAATAAAATGTGAAATCCCTTTACGTGCAGCGTAGCTCTTACACACAGCTGGTAAATGCTGCTAGTCTAGTCTCGATGTTTGCGTCTGCAGAGCAGCTGAGGTTACATTTGGGATGGCTCAAGAGTGGATAATTTTATTTATTTATTTATTTAGGGTGGTAATAGCTATTACATGCTTTCATCCACTGTGGACTACAGATATTATCACTAGAAAACACTATTTTATAGGATCGCCCTCTCTCTTTTCTGAGTATAACTTTGTTTCCAAAGTTCCTAAAAAGGAGAAAAAAAAAAAAAAATCTCTGCCTACCACTACATTTCCACCACCATTTACAAGACAAAACAGGTTTAATATTTTTAACATAAAAATAGAAAGTTGCTAGTTTTAAACATGCTTCACTCTTAACTACTGTTTTTTACCAGCAACACTTTTTCCCCCACGATGCTTTTGTCTAAACTCAGGTGTGAACATTAAATGTTGTCTCAAAGCAGCACTGTGCCACGGACATGCCTGCTGGTATCTCAACACAGTCCAACTGCAAAATAAACAGTAATGTGTTCATCTTCATCATGTATTTAAAGTCATTAAAATATGATTTAAAAACCCCATTCATTTATCTGCTGTGCCCTTTCAGCACTATTTTACGGCCAGATTCTCACTCTCATCAGCGCTGTGTTTGGAAAACCCATCAGCCCGACTGACTCCATCAATGGTGGTGGTTTCATCTGCTAGAGCAGGCTGGGGGGAACCTCCTTCTTCCCTGTTTTGTATATTCCTAACCTGTGTTCTTCTCCATTTTCTCTCTCTTTGTGTTGACAAATCCATTTACCTCCATGCTGTCAGTCAATACCATTAACTCGCTGCTCCCACCTTTTTTCCAGCTCATTAACAGCGAGGCTGAGCCCAACACGAATCCATCCCTAAGTCTGCCGTTAACTATTTCCACACAGCTCCCACCTTTCGGATGGGTTTCGCTCCTTGTTTCTTGGATACAAGCAATTTCAAACACACTGGAATTGCAGCTCAATTCGTATTGATTTTTCACGACAAATTTCCACAAAACATTTACTGAGTATCTGCACCCATCATTTTGTAAACTGTGCTGCAAGTACCGTAAGTAAAATGAATTATTAACCCTTATTTTCTCATCTTTAAAAGCTGAGTGCTAACACATCACAACATGAATTCTTTAGACAGCTGTTACATCAAGCAATCTACTTTTTTATCAATTTTTTTGTTATATTTAGACTTTTTTTTTTTCCCCCCTACAAAATTCTCAAGAAGATAACACAAACCTGGCTCCCTGGATCTCAGCTTCTGAAAAGTATTAGGGCACTTTTGAGTATTCCTAGTAAAAATTCAAATTCATGAGCGTGTAGCCTAAACATGGCATGCCTTGACTTGTGGAAGGTTTGATTTACTGACAAATAAAGCAGATGTGGGCACAACAGGAGATATTTAATTGCTGACTGTATGTTACTGACACGATAAAGATGTTAATACTTTACCAAACTTTGTCTTTTTTCCTGCATATCTGAACCGTTTCAAATCTCAAATTACTTAAACAGGTTAAAATTGTTCAAGACGTATTATCAAGAGCTCTCAAAACTAGAATAAAGTGATAAAGTTTATAAATTTAAAACTATACCACAGCGATAGGCAACAACGATCTCAAAGCTAAAAAGGATAAAGACAAAATAAATAATTTAAAAAGTTATTTGTGAACTAATCGCCACGAATAAAGCCTACTCCTTTTAAAAGCAAAGCTTCTCTGAGCACGGGGAGTTTTTTCTATGAGAACATGAAAAACAGCTTTACAAGGAAACCTAACGTGGGTCAAAGCAAAACGAAGAGGACTCGGACAACAGTCCAACATTGACCTGAAGTAGCAGGTGAGCTGCTCGGAGCCTTCCCCAAGTGAGGTGACTCTGCCAGGAGCCAGGATCTCCAGCAGCATCCGAGCCCTGCCCTGGCACAGCAGCAGGGCTGAGCAGCTGCAAGAAAAACCATTGCCCAAGTCCCTGCTGCCAGCACAGCGCAACTGATCTCCGCAACCGCGGCCTCAAACGCCCCGTAAATATAAATATAAAGCTAACTAGAAAGTTTCCGTCACCAACACCACGCGGGGAGGTAAATTACCAAGGAACAGGTCCTCAGAAGTGATGAGGGGGGAAACCTTCGGTAACCTTCACCGCGTTCTCTTCCCCACTTATCTTTGTTGTTTCGGGGAGGGATTGCGCCAGAAACGCCTTTTTACTGAAAACTTAAAACTACAGCAGCATCACAGAGCCACAGCAGATGGATAAGGATATTCTATGATAATTTAATTCTAAAGACTTGGGGGAACGTATAAGACTTAGAGAAATTCCAGGCCCCATTCTGGCCTACAGAAATTCCAGGTCCCATAAGCTCCAGAATAAGCACATAAAGTTGTCTGATAAAGGGACAAATATTGGTTCTCTTCTTTGCATCTGGATCCTACAGTAAAGGTAACATGCTTGCTTCAGGGTCCCTAAGGGAAACTTTCTTTACCTACATAGCTGGAAATAATGTTTTGTTGGAAGAAGTAGGGTGTTTTGAAGTAGAGATCCTTCCAATGAGAGCTCTGAGAAGATGCCAGGAAAACGAAGTTAACAGTAACACCAAAAATTTTACCTTTCCTGTACACAGACGCATCCCAACACCTTATTTTCTTACAGCCAATCCCAATCTGCAGATATGTTGAGGTTTTCTTTCTTCCAAAAATGGTATTAGAAGTTGAGGTTTAGCTTCCAGTGGAAAATAAAAACAAACGTGGGCTTGAGTCTTATTAGACACACCCCACCACCCCAACATTTAATTTATCGCAGAATAACACTAAGTTGGTAGTGAAGAGCATACGAACTTCAGCTTAAAAAAACCAACAAAACAACAGTGACAAAGTGTTCTACCATTAAACAGAATCTCTTAGCAATGCCACTGAATTCATGGCTAAGCTTAATACAAAATATCACCAAACAGAAATTTTATTAACTAAGTACATTTCTGTTCTTCCTCTTCCAAGTCAAATGCAAGCCTGTTTAAATGCTCAGCCTTGGATGTGCACATTAAAATAAAAATACATGAGCCTGAGAGCCTGACTCAAAACTGTCATACCTGCACATGCAGGGCTGAGTAATTAATCTGGGGGGTTCATCAAGGACTGTCTGAAAGCCCCCTGGTTTTTATGCATTCTGTTATCAGCATAATCCAGAGCATTTGGATGAAAAGCTTGTATCATTCTAAACTATTATGAAAGTTCTTTTTTTTTTAATGAAACTCTACAAATTCTGATGACTTCTTTACGAATTCTTCTTCTGAAGAATTGTACTCTTTCATGTTTCCTTGGCAGTAAATTTTATATTAGGGTTCACTCAAAAGAATTCATAAAAATTAAAACTGCTAAACTTACTAGCTAATAAATATACCATCATTAAAACAAAACACGGAAGAATCCATCAATGGATTTTATTTTTTAAAATTAATGACAGCACATCTTAGAAAACATACTGCTGAAGAATGAATGGCAGGGGGGAAAAAATCTCAGAAAAATGTCATCCACTCCTAAATATCTCAGATAAAATTTCCTGCCCTATTGCACCAGCTGCAAAATTCCATCTCTGCTGCCTTGTACAGACTTGGAAGACTACAGGAAGCAGGTTTCACATCATCAGGGAAATCATGGGCCAAATACAATGGTGGTCTGACACATCACTCACCAACACCTCAGTAAGAAAGGTTTTCTTTTTATCAAGCAGTTGCTCTGAGTGAGTACAGAAATTACTGATGTTCTTAACAAACATAAGAAAAAAACCAACCCTGTAACGCTGATATTCATTTCAAAGAGACGTAATAAAAACTACCAAGGCCAACCAGTTCTTCAACGTGACAAATGTATCAGAAGAAAACGTACTTAAAATAAATGTGACTCACATAAGCAGCTACTATCAGTTTACTACAGGTACCCTGTTTGAATAAAGTAAAATGAGTTAACAGTATTCTCCCACAATCAGATTTTTAATACTTTATTAAAGCTAAGGAAAACAGTAAAGCTGCTATTATACACTTTTAATAACAAATTTATAATAGGAGCATGTCTGAAGCTGCATCTTAGAAAAAAAAAAATAACAGCCAAGAAAGTATTTAGAATTTTCCATCCTATTATTCAGGAAGATCTAAGAATACCAAAATATTTTTAAAACAATAATAGAAAGTAAAGGCTTAAGCCACATTAGAAAACCTCCCCCTAAAGCTTACAGTTACTGCAGTACTTCTTAAGGCACAGTTTCATGACAAAAATACTCGTTTTGTGCGGCAGAGACACACAAAAGGATTCTTCGGGATGCCAAACACTTTCAGAACTCTCCAGTGATGACTCATCCTGTTATGTATACAAAGCTTTCATTAAAAAAAAAAAAAAAGTCAACTGGCATCATTACAGATCCTCAGCTAGCGATCTTCAACTTACTGTTAGTTCTTGTACAAAGTATTCTAAACACTGCAATGAAGTATTCTGGTATGCTAATTTTGGGGAGGAAAACGTGCAACTTAACTTGAATGGCCTTTCTTACACAGAGTTTCTACTCTAGTTCACAAATGGCTCCAAGATGGCCTCAGACACAGTTTTTAGCTACACAGAAATTCTTTGTTGCTCCACAGCAGTTCCTTGCCAGTCGCGCTGATCAACTATTTTGCCAAAACCAGAAAAATAAGTCTTTCAAAATGAGTCTTGATGACTGGAACAAAAAGAACCACTTCTTAAAGGAGGGGAAAAAAAACAAAAAATAAAAAAAAAAAAGGCAGGGGGGAAGGGTAGTTTAACTGCTCCCAAAAACTTTGAAAGCATTCCTCCTGGACCTCTCCTCAGAAGTGCTGTTTTAATCCCCCTCCCCAATTAATTAATTTATTTAGATAATCTCTTGTTCTGCAACAAAACCACGATAAACTAACACTGCCACAGAGATGCAAATAATTGTGATGAACTGCGCTGCTATACTGACAAGTATTTTTTTAATAAGACAGCTTTCTTTTTTATATATACAACTTCTTTGAAATGTGGTGTTAAGTTTTTTTAATTGGCTGTTGTTTGCTTTACTTATACGCTCGAATGTTTGCAAGATGTACTGAAACCAGAAGCCTCCCACAGTACAGTGAGCCTGCAGCTCGCTCCATCAAACCTTCCCAGACTTTCCCAAGTCAAGAGAGTCCTTTTCATTCCTGCTCATCTTCTACCTGCAGGCAGCCGCTCACAAACCCAGGTAGGGAGGAAGCACTGACCTCCTCAAACTCATTTCCAGATTCACCCCAAACAGGCAGCAAGTCTGGAGTTCGCAGCCCTCCCACAGCATCGTCTGGCCCAACTCAAACAAACAAGTGAGACAGAAATAATTTCCTTTATGTTCAATCCCTCCAGTCACTCACTTTTCTAATAATTCAGTTCCTAGTGTTGATCCTTTTCTAAATATGGCCACATAAGCATAAGCAGTGAGCCTCAGCGCCAGCTATGCAATTTCTCTTTCCCACTGGGGACAAGTTTTCCAGCATCTCAGATGTTTGCAGAACAGACGCCTCCCCCACCACTGCCACATATACATTTTATTTTATTTCTTATGAACGCCTCTTACCCACAGCAGTTACAAGTGCCAAATCATCTGATTTCACAGAGTGTCAAAAGAAAAGCCAGATCTAAGAACTTTTATAGCAACTTCTATCCCTTCTTCCTCTGCAACATGTTGATTTGGAAATAATACTCTTCATTTGTTCAAATTCCAGTCGCTACAAGAAGTCTGCTGTCCCCCTCCCGTCATTTACACTGATCACAGGACTTAATCAACTACACCATGTTTCTCTAAGTTTAAGCTGTCCACGGGTACTGTCAAGGCTATACGTGATCAAAGATGCAAACTAAATTTGTGGATTCATGCTATGAGTCTTTGAGCTTTAGGCATACTGATTTCCATCTTTCACAAAAAATAAGCCTAAGGAACAGCCCATTTTTTTGCTGCTTCCAGACGAGCTACGAAGGCTTGTGTTAGAAAGCGTAACAAAATCCTTTTCATTTTTTAATTTAGTTGTTTTTGTTATTCTCTCATTATTAATGTACTACCACAGGTGGTCATGGCAAAACACCAACATAATTTATGTCGGCTCTTTAACTGCAAGTCTAGCTTACTAATTAAATACCAGAAAAAAACCCTAAACAAACAAAAAAACCCATCCCACACCCCAGTCTTCAGCAGTTGGAAAGCAGGAGACACCCCCCAGACAAGAGAAGCTTCATATTTGTCTTCAGCAGACTATGTTTAAATGAAAGCAGACACCATTTTCATTTCCTCGCATTTAATCAGCGGTGGGTGGAAGAGGGCAGAGGAATAAGGAAAGCCTCTTCAGCTGAGGTTTGGACAAGGCTGGGGCCTGGGGGGTGAACAAGGAGCCTCCCAAAAGGCAGGAGGCATTTCCAAGCACACGGCACAAACATAATGGAGGGTCCAGCGTGGGCTTGGCTCCACCGAACAAACAAAAGGGGATACTTTAATCATGTTTTAATGAGGCTCTGCACGTGACCTGGTCCATTAGATGCTGAAATGCTGCTGCAGTTACTCTACAGCCACCTTGGCATTTGGTGGCTAACGCTCCAACTGGCCGCTACAGTACCCTTGAGGAAGGAAAAACAAATAAAGCTGCTGCAGCAGCTTTGGTTGATAACAGCATTAATACACTGGGGGTTTCAAGATCTGTAGATCCACAGACATCAGCATGATCAAGTGTGAAACCTTAACTCACTAATAACCGCTTCTATCAGGAGACACATTACGCAGAATAATTAAGTCAATTTATGTTATATAAAAAACAGGTTCATTATCCAAATACAAGTATTATTTAACTAATAGAATGAGTCAAAGCCTAAGCTATGCAATAGACATTTAACATCAGAAAACAAGATACCGTTCCTTAAGGCTACACAAAATGAAAAATTTTCCTGCCCTAAGAACCACAGCAAAACATGCTAACAGTCCAGAAATCCTGGTTTTGGAGTCTATTCGTCTCTTATTGCCTTCAAAAAGCAGTCCTGTTAAACACATACTATTTTTTTTTCACTTGAGATAAAATTTCCCTGATGTGCCCTAGCGCCTTCAACCACATCTTTGGCATTAGTGCACATCTTTGGAAAGCATATAATCTGGTTTTCCCACACAAACATTTTCATGCATCCTGACAATTATAACCACAATTCACATTGAAAAGGTGATCACAAAATCAGCATTTACTGTCTCTTCCAACACTTACTACACAGCAGAGATGCTAAGAGATAGAAGGATCAAGAAAATCCCGAGTGAAAGCTTGCTGTTCTCACACTCTGCATCTGAACTGTGGAACTCCATGCTCAGCACACTGGAAGTTTGTGTGATTGAGGAAAGGCTGGACACATTCAAATCAGATTTTTTATGCTCCACAGATCTAACACAGCAATCCTATCCTTGACTCCAGTAATGCCACAATTCTTTCCCAATCTCCTGCAATTACTGGTTTGGGGAAGTATCGTTACAAAATTACTTTTGTCTTACTTTCCTATTAACCACTGCAGGAAATATGATGATGGGACATCCATATCTCTGATCTCACCCAGCACAGACGCTGTTGTGAAATTAGTAATTTCTCCGAATTATTTTACAAATAGACTCTGAACCAAGAAAGCTCATCACACTGCCCAGATTACTGTCACATCTAAAGATTCATCTTTAGCAACACTAAACTTTATTTCCAGCCTTATACTCAACATCCTGTACTCTGAAAACTGAACCAGCGACTTATGCAGTTTTAGTGGTTTATAAAAGTTTCATTCCTCCCAAAGACTGGTTCCTGATTTCTGACATCCAGAGACTCCCATGTGGGCTTCCAGAGATTCAGTTCTGCATGGTGGGAAGCAAAGAAAATGCCCAAGCATCCTATATACCCTCCCATTCAGGATCTTTGTCCATACTGTATTGAAAAGGTTATATACACATTATACCTTGTCAGGTCATTATCTGCCACAGCAAAACAATAACTGAGGCAAGCTCATGTCATACAATCATGCTTTTTAACAAGATGCTTTTACAGTCAAAGAACACCTATTTTTCTTGTATTTAAGCAACACAAAGCTCTTCTGGCAGATCAATGGATCCTCCTAAGTCGCCAAATTTCTTGCACAACATCAGAAATAAGTTAAAGCCCCTGCGTCCTGTAAATAAAATCACCTGCCATTTTGCTGCTACCTTCTACTCTGAAACAATATCTGAAGCACGACCATTCTAACCTTACCTTTATACAGGGAATCTATGATTTTTTGCTTCTTCTTGTCACTTAAAGACTACCAAGAGAGATTAATTCAAGGTTATTCTACCCCTCACCTTGGATAAAGTCCTGACTTTGAGCACCCAGCCTCATCTTTTTTGATGGAGCTTGATAAGCATCTTTGAATGCCAGGACCGAAGAGCCAAGGAAGGAGGTTTATGAAAAACAGTTGGTGTTCACTGACTGTAGGCAAGTTCATCCTCATTCCTTAAAGTTGCTTAATTTCACCCATCTACCCTCCATAAGGATGTGGTCAATGTTCATGAGGAAGCCCAGTAAAAGACAAAGTGTATTACAAAGAATCCCATGATCTCCTTGGTTCTGACTTGGACCATGTGGAGCTCTGTCAGGAAATTTCACTTTGGCTGCTCAGGCAGAATCAGGGTATAGGATGATCTGCAGAAAGTTTAGTTCAGGTAAGTTTAGCAGGCTTAGGAGGCTGTTGGAAGGACTGGAGAGGAGATTACAGGAGAGATTATTCCAAGACACATCTTCTTTCAGTACAAGTTGCAACCACTGAAAGGACTCCCTAAATACAACCACCTCAGCCCCATCCTTGCTTCTCTTAGAGCCTTAAGAGACACAACCCCACCACCACTGCTTTTCTGCCCCTAACCATACCACTACAGCACATCTTCCAAATTTCTCAGAAGTAATTTCAGGCTCAGAAGATGCTACAGAACAGTCAGTAAAAATTGCCATTATAAACTGCTGAAGAGACCACAACCATCACTGGCTTTTCCATCCATTACAAAGAAGCCCTAGGCAAGACAGCCTTCCCTAGAAAAAGTCTACTACTCTTCACCTACAAATTTATGTCTTACTTACCAAAAAAGCCAACTAAGTTGCTCTTCTTTACATGCCTCCTGGCCTGAAACATCTAGCACAGGAGACGGTGAGAAGTGCAAGGACAAGATATGGAGTACTACACGCAAGATTATTCAGCTTTACATCACTCTGATAAAATTTAACACGTAATATCAGTTTTTCAGATGCTGATTGTGTTTGATGAAATCAAGTATCTGACAGCAGGCTGAGTCTTAGAGGCACAAAATACATACCTAGCTCAGGAAGAAATAAGCCTAGCTCTCTCTGAGTGACCCCAAAGTGACTTTTTTTAGTTTGCACATAACAGAACTGTGATTCTTGCCAGCCTCTGCAAAGCAGTGGGAGTAAAACATGCCTAATTGGCCAGTAAAAGAATAATAGAGAAATCAAGAACAAGTTTATGCAATTTATAATTGTTGTGATTTCAGCTTAGCACTGTTTCACAGAATCTAAGTTGACAAAAAACTGTTCTCACATTTTCCTGATATCTGAAGAATGAAAAGCTATTCCACAATGCCGGGTTTATTTTTTTCTGAAGCATCCTCTTCCCCACAGTTTTGGATCGCGCAGAGCAGCAATCGGTTAGCACTATTCAAAATAGTAGGTACAGAACAGTCTAGGCTATCGAATTCTTACTTGTACTGATGGATGTTTACTCTCATGACTATTTTATTTCAATGGAAAACTTTCTATTGACTTCACTTGTCTTTGAAACAGAATTGTGTACCTTAGAGAATACCCCGTCATGCTGATTAATAATTAAATGAATCCATACAGTACTTATTCACTGACAGTTCTTTATTTGGAGGTCCAGAGGCATCAATAATGAAAACTCCTCTGTAGTACTGGCAAAGCTGTCAGCAGCAGATGCTGATGATTAGGCAGCCATGAGGAAAGAAATAAATATAATATAGTATGGTTTACATATCAACTGTATGTAGGTCTATCAATGATCAGGGGAACTACCTCTCCCTAACCTTTACACCGCTCAGCTTTCACCAGAGAAAACAGCAGCCAACTATCTTCATCAACATGGGTCAATGCAGATGTCAGAGCTGGCCAGAGCAATCCCTGGCTACACAGCACAGCTCAGAAACTCTGACTTTCCACTAACAAACTAAACTGGAGTCAACCGACTTCAAAACATCCCCAAAGGAAGCATTAGAATGGCCTGAAATAGTAGCTGCTCACCAGTTCAGCTCCAAGATCCTAAAACTTTCTACGGAAAAGTGACACAACCATCTCAGTTACTGAACCACAGGCATCAAGACAGATTCACTATCTATGTGCATTTCTGAAAAATGGAAGAAGAAAAGTAATTAACTTACTAATTCCTCATAGCTAAACATTCTTCATCATTCTAGGTAGATTTTACTATCTGAGGACAAATACACAAGAGGGGGAAAAAAAGATATGTCTAATTATTTTACATCTTGTTGACTAATAAGTATCTAAACAAAATATACAGGGAAGAATCCTCTCCCCAGTGCAGTTTCAAGAATTCGTTAAGGCAGGATTGTACCCTGATCCACACAAACCACCTCAAGAATCTTCCAGACTTCCTCACCATCACTCCCTTCTTCCAAGAACTAAATTTCAAGTTGTAATAGTTGTTATTTCTGGAGCTGCATAAAATTGTCCTTACATGGTTCCCTAAACTGTTTTATTTTTCTTAATTTAAAAATCTCAGCTTCCTTTAACAAGGTGAAAACAAAGATGACAAGGAAATGGAAAGGAAAAGACAACTAAATACATGTAAGAACACACTGCTTACAGGCAAGCTACCTCACCCAGGTGGATTAAGGTGAAAGAGAAAGACCAAAATCCATGTTCCTCAACCTCCATCTCCCATCTGTTCTACAGATTATATTCCTATAATTCCGGATTCCTCTTTCCTGAGCACTGCAAACCCATAACGCTTCCAAAAGCCCTCTACCTTGCCTCTGTACCCCTTCCTATGTGCAATTAGCCTTCTACTAGAACACTGCAAAGCCAAAGCAAAATGTTTCCAACAAGAACAGTCTCTCAAAGGCCAATAGTAGTACTTACTGCTCAACCCTGACCTCCATTTTATGGCAGTTCTGAACACACACCGAATGACTCCTGCCACAACTGTGACTAAATCTTCTGTACACAAGGCAAGGCTGACATGGCAGTGACAACACCTAGCACACCTATTATTTGACCCAGATCAAGGACCTATGAAAAGGTCAGAAAATATTCTAGGTTCATTCATTCCCTCATCACTCTCCTTGACACTGCTGGTGTCTTCTCGCAGGTTAAATACATTCTCAAGAGTGTCAGAAACCGTGCTGACAAAACTGCCCCACCCAAGCCTAAGGGCAAGGTGACTAAAATAAACCTCCAACCTTATTCCTTCTCATTGCTCCAGAGATACCACCCTTGTCTAGTCCCATCCAGCCCATCCCTTCCCCCTGCCCCATCCTCTTTGTTCCGCCAAATACATCACATCCTTTCACCCTGTTCCTCCTGCTTCAAAAAAGCCATCAAATTGTATTAAACTCAGTACCCTCACAAGTCACTTGATTCAAAGGCAGATTTCTGCAGAATTGTAAGCCTAAATAAGAATTCTGTTTGAGGTTTTCTGAATTCTGGAAAAAATACAGTTCCCTTTCCTCCTACTCTAATTCCACCAGAACGATTATTCCCAGAACTGTCCTCTTCAGAGTTTGTCCCATTTTTCTCTATGGCATCTGATGTTACAAGCTAACAGGGACTGCCAACTGGTTATCTATAAACTATACATAAACTATATAAACCAGGCAGTAATTACCTGCTCTCACATGCACTTCTTCCTAAACAGAGTCTTCTGAAAGCAACCTACCTTCTCTTTTTATAGCATGGGGGTATTTGGGGCCTGGAAATAAAAAGTAAGGGATAAAAAAAAAATAAGAGAGAGAAAAGGGAAGATCCAGAGTAAAAACAACATGGAAGTGTTTGTGGTTGGAAGGAACACATTGAGCTCCATCTAAAACAAAGAATTCATTCCTGAAACTGAATTATACCCAAGAACTGCAAGTCCTGGCTAAACAAACAAATAAATACACAAGCAGACTCTTCTTCCATGCCTTTATCTTCTCTAATTAAGCAATGTACACAAGTATACACCTTTTAATGCTTGGAAATCAAGATGAAAACATGGGACAAAAGGCCAGTGCGAAATCTTTTACTTTCTATCTCTGTTACAAAGGTACCATCAGCACAATCCACTCTTACTGTGTAACATTTCACCAGTGAGTACAACAAGAGGGAGACCTCCCCAAAGAGAGAGACAGAAATGCAGAGTGCTATGACTAACTTCCAACAGACCTTATGGAGGAGTCAAATATCCTCCAAATGCGTGGTATCATCTAAGTTTGTGCCTGGCTTTGGACCTCAACACTGAGATGAAAACAAAAAATTCTAACGAGGCCACATAGAATTATGCTCCATTTTTTCAGTCGAAGATATTTCCAAAGGACAAAGCTTAACTGTGATGTTTTGCCACTCGGCTCCATCTGAGATGTCAGGGGAAAAAAAAAAAAAAAAAAAATCTGTCAAGACCACTAAAAGACACATCTGTTTGCTGAACACATTCCACATCAGATTACCAAACACAAAGAGGCGAACGCTGTCAAACAGAAGGCGCTCACCTATTCCCAAAAGCACGTGACTGCTCCTCCGCCACGCCGCTTTCCCTGCCCAATCTCCATGACATTTCCTGGCTCACCTCGGCCGGCCCAGGGAGCACCACTGCGGCACAGCAAATGCCATGAATCGCAAGAAGACATCTGATATCTGTGATATCACACGCTGGGATCCTGCCAGAGAACCTCAACGTGCCAAAAGGATTTCGCAGAGGAAAGGCAGAATTATAAAAGACTAGCTGAAGGCCCGCTGTCAAACCGGATTTCAATACTTCTTTCTTCGAGCGCTCTACGTCCCAGGGTTTCCAGGAGCTTTAGTAATTACTAAAATTGGAGCTGCCCAAATGAAACAAAAGTGTCTTTCAGCCTGTTTAGAGTGTGCTTTTGACAACACTCCGGAGTCAGTCCCCCGTCCTCTTGGGCTGTGTATTTTATACTAAATGGTATACATCACGAAAATACTCCTCCATACTAAGAGTTCTCTATCTACGTTTTCAGAACAGAAAATCAGATTTGCAAAGCCGTAAGATTTGACAGCAGTGATGAGAAAAGATTACTTTAACCATTATTTTAAAATAGCTGAATAAATTAAATACGGTAAGTCTGTAAGTACACGTAAAGCACATACTGAATGGTCCTTTTAGCCTGAAACAAAAGGAGAAACAAATACATGGCTGCTTTTAATTTCTGCTCAGCCATTTACCCTTAAGAGATAATTTTCAGGCAAGTCCAATGAACAGTCACATTAAGAAACTGTACATGATGCAATGACTTTCTACTGGCATATTATGTAAATGACAATAATACCACCCCCTGTGTCCTCTCCTCAAAAATAAAAAAAAGCTCCCAAAGAACACTTAGCTAAAACACTGCAGGAGTTTCTGCTTAGGAGAGAATGATACAGGAAAAAAAAGAAAAAAGAAAAAGGCAAGGAAAAAAAATATAAGTCAACCGAGTGCAGAGTCTGACAAAATAATTATAGAAAATTAAATAATATTACTACCAAAAAAATAGAGTATTTTGACCTAAAAGCACCTCTGTTTAATGCTGGCAGAATATTAGGTATTACTTTGCATAAAAAAAGACAAAACAAAAGAAGACTCCTAAAACAGTTTACAAAGATGACCCGCAAGTGAGACAAGGAACTAAAAACTACAGATACTCAAACTCCAAGTACATTCTCAAATGAAAGGCCATTTACAACAAAGCAGTAGAGGATGCATAACCAAACCCTTTAAAAACAGACGTACAGTAGTCATCAGTGAAGTTACTGAATGGCACTTAGATGCAGCAGATCACACTGTACTGAGAAAAAAAAAGTCTACCTCGTCTCCTGCTTCTGTCTTTCAAGTAGACGGTTAAAATATTTGCACTCGGCAGTCTGGGAGCTGCAGTTATTTTCTGTAGCAAGTGTATTTTATTGTGCAGGAGCATCAAACACCACACACGATCATCACCACGATGTACACACAGCACAAAGACCCGTGCACGTAACCTCCAGCTTAGGAGCTGTGTGTACTTCAATAGCCAGCATTGTACAGAGTCACTGAGAACCTTTAAATGTCTGCCCAGTTGTTTCAGTTTTGCTATAGGAGTACGAACCCACTACTGCTTTATTTCTTTACACGAAAAAGCCACAAACCGTTTTCATACTGATCAGTTTTTTCAACAACTCCACACCAAATAACACTAAGATAAAAAATGAAGTTAAACAAAAGTCTAAACTAAGGAACGTTTTTCAATTATGTAAGAATCCAGTAAAGAGTGTTAACTAATGATGCACTGGTGAGCATGTAGTGTTTAATATCCAGAATTAGGCATAAGAATGAAGAAGTTTTTCAGGAAAATACAAAACACTACACAAATTAACCGGTTCATATTTTGAAACCATAGGTTGTTATGTTGGGTGGGTTTGTTTAATCAACCTGCTACAAAGTAAAGCCACTGGAAAAAAGGGTAGCCAGCCTCTCATACTGCCCAAATAAAAAAAGAAACAGACTCTTTTTCTTTACAGTTGTACCAAGTTTGTTAAAGCCAGCCAGTTACATAACACTTACTTTGACTTATGACCTATTTGCTCACTGCTCATACAAAAATCATCATATATGATGCTCTGGCCATCCATTATGAGCTACAAACATAGTTTATTTTTTCGAGTGCTTTTATTCTTCTCTCTTAGTTTAGAACTACAGTTTAAAACAGTGGGAGGACCACCTAAAATTAACACTATACAGGTATGCTCTGAAAGCATGCAAAATTAAAATGGCACGCTCTTCAAAAACAGCGTGCAGAGAATACTTCAAAATATTAAAGAAAAATTAACCCTATCTCCATTTTCCATCTCTCCAATATTTACATCAGGAAGTGGCCCAAAAAAAAAAAAAAAAAAAAAAAAAAAAAAAAAAAAAAAAGGAAAAAGGAAAAAAAAATAGTTGTTCTATAGCGAACCATATAAAGTCGTAATTTTTAAAGAATATCTGCGGGTACACGTGTGTAGGTGTACCCGGGGCAGCGCTGACCGGATGCCAGGCTGAGCCCGGGTCAGAGAGAGCGGAGCTTTTGTGGTTCTTTCTCCCACCCACCACCCTCCTTTTTCCTTATTTTTATTTTGTAAACGGCCGCGGATTATCCAACGAGCGTGTAACTTGAACCTCTACACCCACGTCTGGACGCTGGTCCGGGTTTTTTTTTGACCGAACGGCGTCGAATTCGCCGTGCCGAGTGTCAGCGGCGCCCGGTCCCCACGCCAAGTTTGCCGCCCGGTCCCGGCGGGTCCCCCCGTCCCCGGGGAGCCCCTTCCCGCTGTCACCGCCTGCCCTCGATACAAAGAAGTTCAGCGCCAGCCGTACTCACCCCCGGCGAACCGGCCCTGCGCGACATCGCCCAGCGCCGCGGAACCGCTCGCAAATCCCCTCTGGAAAATGGAGGGGCTGGCACCGGTGCGATCCGGAGGGAAGAGAAGTTATTTACATGCCAGGGCCCGAGCCCAGCGCGGAGCGGAGACGCCGATGCTCAGCACTGCCCGCGGTCTGCCATGTTCGTGCCGCTCGCTCGGCGCTCCCCCGGCCGCTGCCCCGGGGCCTCGGGCGGCTCTACAGGGCCCCCCCCATGGCGGCGCCGCCGGGGAGCGATGCGCCACAGCCCCGATCGCCGCGGAACTTCGGCTCCGGGATCCTCCCCGAACCAGGCTGGGGCCGCCGGCGGAGGAGGGCGGAGGGGGAGGGGAGCGGGGGGGAAGGGGGAGGGGAGAGGGGGAAAAAAAAAAAAAAAAAAAAAAAAAAAAAAGAGGAGGAGAAGTAAAAAAAAAAAAAAAAGAGCCGAGGGAGAGAAAGTAGATCCGACGCAGCCGGGCGCCGCCAATGTGCGGACCGGAGCGCTGCGGCAGGAGCGGGGCCGCCCGCGCTCGGGAGGCGGAGCGGCGGCGGCCGGAGGCGCAGCGCCCCCGCCGGAGGCTCCCCCGGGCCGGCCCCCGCCCCGCACCCCCGCACGGGCCCGCACGTCCCGGCGGCCGAGCCCGGGGGCGAAGCCGGGAAGCGAGAGCGGGAGCGCCCGGCCGCTCCCCCCGCCGGCCCTGGCCGGGAGCACCCTCCGAGCGCGGCGGGCGGCAGCGCTCCGCTCCCTTCCCCCACGCCCGCACTTTTCCATTTAACAAAGCGGCGCAACCGAAAGTTACGTTTCCATAGACGCCAGCCGCTTTCCTGGCGGCCCCTCCTCGGCTGCTGGGGCTGCTCTAGGAAAACCAAGGTTTCACCCGTGAAAGATTAACGCGGGACTCCGAGGATCGCCTTTTTTTTTTTTTTTTTTTTTTTTTTTTCCCCACAGAATCACAGAACCCTTTGGGTTGGAGATCAGCGTCTTCAAGCCCCGGCCAAGGCAGGGTCACCTGGAGCAGGTGACACAGGAACGCCTCCACGTGGGTTTGGACTGTCTCCAGCGAGGGGAGACTCCGTGACCTCCCTGGGCAGCCTCCTCCAGTGCTCTGCCTCTCTCAACGTGAAGTTGTTCTTCCTCACGTTGAGGTGGAACTTCTTGGTGTTTAGTTTTGTGGGTTTAGTTAGTGTTGTATGTTTTAGTTTTCTCCTCCGCCCCCCCCGACATTTTCCAGGCTGCTCTACACTTCTCCAAAACAATCTGGAATGGACAAGCTAAGAAAGCAAAGCTTGACAAATGTCCATCTACAAATGGCTCTTTCCTAATCCTCCAAATGCTCCCTGCCAATTTTATTCTCCTGCAGAGAGAAAAACAAATCAAGAAAACATTACGCAAGTGTCACTTCACTTGCATCGATAGATACTTGCAAACCAATGGGTCCTGCCAATTTGAACAGTAACGCAACTACCTTCGTTCAACTTCCCTTCACGCAAAAACCCCGAAGCAGCTGTTGTGTAATGCTTTGCTTCTGTCAATCTCAAGTTTTCTTAAAATTTGTTTAAATAACAGACATCTGCAAGACACAGGTTGACACATTGACAACAATAATCTGACTTGTCTGCCTAACAAAGTAAGATGCATCGCCTCTATTTTCTCACACATCTTAATATTTTTTCTTATCAAATTCTATCACACCGAGCTGCAGCTGGACATAGTTAATCTTGGGCACCATCTGTTGTGGACAAGCAAGTAAGTTCAGTATTGCCTTTTGAGTACTGGTTAGAGAAACTCTCAATAAATGTAGCTAGGAACTCAAAGACACCATTTCATCTCTAAGACTGAACAAAACAAACTCAAATTCCTACACTGATTCACAGAGGGGGATCTACCCAGGCAGAGGGAGTAGAGCAATGCTGCCTCTCCTTCCATTTTCAACTGGAACATGTTCCATGTTCCCAGCCTACAGGAAAGTTTTTATCAAACCCATTCTGCGGAGATGCAGATAAAATTTTAAAAAGAAAGCACTCAGATGAAAAAATCTCCAGGTGTTTACTCTGAAACAAGTAACTATTGTATAAGAGCCATTGTGCCATGTTAGTACAGGTACGGACACATAAATATATTTGGCTACAAGGTGCTATCAAGCTCTGGCTTATCAGCACATCTCTGTAACCACACGTATTAGCACACTCAGTCTGCTGCAATGAGAAGGTTAAATATGTTATTCCAAACCATAGCTGAGGTGGTGAATGTCAGGGGTTTATTTTCCAGTAAAGGGTTGGTTGCTTTGGTCCAACCAACAAGTGGTGAATTGCAAAGCCCCTCCTGACACATTAATCACTTTACCTGTTCCCTTTCACACCCACAGTCCAGGCTGAGCCAGGAAAAGCCCCTGTTGGACATCCATCTCTGCTGAGTTTGAAGAGTTTTCAAACCAATTAGTCTGAGATCAACTAAAGAAAGGTCCTCTTCAACCAAAGAAGATACCAAACAGCAGACAGAAACTGTGTGTTTCCCAAACTGTATTAAATAAAAGGAATGTTTAGAGTCAGTAGGTTAAGCAAGGCTGGAGCACCAAGTTTCCTGTGTGTCATCTATCCCGTAAATGCCTGTTTTGATGAGCTTCCACTACAGCCCTGGTGTGGTACCATTCCAGGTGATAACCCTGTAGCATGACTGACCCTCCATCAATTCACATGGTTGTGCTGCTAAACCTTAAACCTGCAGATATTTTCACATGTTACACTGATAAAAACTTTAGGTTTTAACCTAGAAGGTAATGGGTCACCTGACCAGTTTAAGTACACTAGCACAAACAAGTTGTAATTTAATAACAGCTGGTTAAAATAATAATAATAAATTACTCTCAGTATTTTTCCCTGCTGTTTATGTGACCCAAGATCCAAACTAACAGGTATGAAGTCGTAATAGCCAGCCTCCTATTCTCCATCCCCCTTCTTTGGGGATGCATTTTCACTCACATCAAAGGGTGAGATTTACTTCTTTTACTGTAAGAGCGCATTAATTGCCATAAAAATCTTCGGAAGGAAAAAGTGTAATTTTACTACATCACAGTCAGATGTGGTCCAACACCAGTCATGTTGACTGATTACTACTTCTCCACACAAACTGCCCATAAATTGCATTCGGTAGGATTATTTGTTCAGCAGCAGTTCCAATGGAAGCTGATCCCAGCCCAAACTTCTTCTTCCCAGCATCGGAACTGTTCCCATTCATATGAATGTTGGATTGTGAACCAGACACAGAGATCAAACCTGCTACAGGGCAACCCAGCAAGAAGCAGCGGGGCTGGACACTGAGAAAAGGCAAAGCAATTGTGTCTGCAGCAGTTCCCTGCCCTGATTCACACATCTCCACAAGCGTGTGTCACCATCACGGCAAGGCAGGAGGCGTTTATGCCAATGCTTCTGCCAAGAAAATGTACATGAGAAAAATGGGACCAGTCGTCTCTCCCCAGACTTATTTTTTCTATAACCAACAGAAGTGATAGATTTAATGATTAAGATAAAAACTTATGTCTATACATATGGTGGACTGTTTTCTTCCAAGCTCAAATTGATTAACTCAAGGATGCCACTCTTGAATTAATCAAGACACACTGAGCAAAACACGCCCTGTTTGTGATAGGCCCTGCTTATATTCCTGACTTTAAATGCTTCTTCACAGCAACCAAGAGAAATTCAGGAAGAGACAACTCACCAATTCCAATGTACTCCTATCAAAAGTTCAGATGGAACACATATACAAACAAGATACATGGGCTCCTCAACAGAAGTATTCCTTGGTTACTCTAACTGGGTCATGCATCTGGTCTGTTACTTCATTGATTTTAAAATGCAAAGACTGATATATTGAGAAGCTCAAAGATGTGTTTGTCTTTCTTAAAACATTTTCCTTAACTCCCGCTGACCTGCTATTTTCAAAATGTTCAATGGGTTTCTAAAAATATTATAGTTGTAATAACTTGAGATTAAGTGCTAAGTACTGAGCTACAAAAGGACTACAGCAGAAAAGGAAATGCAAGTATTTCTCCTGAGCCTGGCAATGCTACTCAAATGTAAAGGCATTTTACCTTCTAGCACCCCTTTATGATTCTGTGCTACACAGCAACTCAAGCCACCCTCTTGTGTGAATAATCTCTCTGTAAATTCCGATTTCCAAGCCAAAGGATTATACAGAGACGACTGACTCCTTTTTTTGCTGCATTTGAAGGGGCTTGGAAGTTCTTAGTTTCTAACCTGTACTACAACATTCTCTAGAGATAGACTCCATTTCTAAAAGTAAAAAATAAAATAAAACCAGGTTCCAAACAAGTTCCAAACAGTCTATTTCCTCTCCCCTCCTCTCTCCTCTAGTGAGCATGAACCAGATCATATCTAGACCCAAAGACAGGTTGGCAGCATGTTACACAGCCAAGAAACACATTTAGTGTAATAACTGCATACCCACATTAACATGCTGTGATAAATTTGATTTAAGCCATTACATCTGAGATGCTGTATCTAGTAGCTTGCTTTTAGAAACAAAATTTGAACAGCAATGTAAGTCAGATAATTGAAACAGCTTTCTATAAAGAAGGCTTCACATTCTGTCTCTTCTCATGGTTTTGACTGGCAAGGTTTGGCAAATATTAACTTCCAACCCCTCTGCCTTGGGCAGGGACACCTTCCACTAGACCAGGTTGTTCCAAGCTCCATCCAGCCTGGCCAGGAACACTTCCAGGGATGGGACAGCCACAGCTTGTCTGGTCAAACTGTTCCAGTGCCTCACCATCCTCACAGCAAACTATTTGTTCCTAGCATCTTATCTAAACCTGCACTCATGACAGCTTGAAGCCGTGCCCCTTTGTCCTGTCACTAGAGTTCCTGATGATTTTTCTTTTTCATCACAAAAAAAAAAAAAAAAAAAAAAAAAAAAAAAAAAAAGATGAGCAAATAAATACAGAGAGAACTAAAAACCAATATAGATGAAAAGACTACAACTTCGAAAGAAGATGCAAGATGAGAAGAGGCAGAAAACAGAAATACCTGAACACTCCCAGGCCATCAGAAAATGGCTCATTGCGAGTGACATGCATTGATGGCTGCTAGCAAAGGCAGGACAAAACTGTTTTCAACAGTGCGTGATAGAAAACCAATGAGAACATAAATTCTGACATATTTTCTTTCACTTAATCAAAATAGCCCTACCCTCTTCTGGCAGATAAACTTTTAATTGTACTTTTTTAAAAGAAAATTTGTAATGCCAAGTGACACCATTTCTGAAAAAAAACAATGCCAATGTGGTAAGGAAGTAATAATTTATTTAGTATATGTGGAATCACACAGATTAATAGATAAAGCAAGTATCAGGTGACAAAGGAAATAAGAAACACAGACAATGAAACAAAGAGATTGAGTAAACTATTTTCTTTCCATAAACATTACAGGAAAACACCATCTAGGAAGTAAAAGTTATTACACATCATTCACTGTGTAAAAGCAATGGGTACAACATAAATAATGGACATCACCGTCAGAAGGGATGCTCATGGAATAGGATCACAGTCACTCAGGTTGAAAAAGACCTCAAAGGTCAGCCAGTCCAACCTCCTGCTCAAAGGAGGTCAGAGTCAGTTCCCAAAACGGTTTAAAAATATTTTGAAGTGGAATTCATTGCTTACGTAGCTGTGTAATTACACACAGTGCTGAAATCCATTGGGGGGACCCTATTTGAAATAACTCATGCCAAGTACAGGCAACAGAGATCAGGGCATAAAGGTGATATTCAGACAACCTAAATCACACCTAAACACACCTTTGTTTAGTATTTCCTATAAGATTGTCCCTGCCCAGACCCCCATCTATCTGAATTGCATTTCAGAGATTACTACTTCATTCCTCTGACTAAGCATAAAGACCTCGGCAGAATTTAAAGACACTTCCTCCTTTCTTTAGTAAGCTCCTTTAAAATAGTAAAATAAATATAATTATTCGAGTTTTGAAAGAAAACAATTCAGACAGAAACTCGACCATCACAATGCTCCTAAGAAAGAAACCTAGGTGGCATGACTACAGGAGCTAGAATTCAGCCTCTGCCCTGTCCCCAAGGCCCATTACTAATAACTGTTATGGAATATGCTCCCACACCACATGACGTGGTCACATCCATGCAGGTGTAAATTCCCCAGGTTCAGTTCAGGCTACACACTAGGAGACAAAAGAAAAAAAAAAAAAAAAAAGAAAAAAGAGAGAGAAACCCCCCCCATCGAAATATTTAACATCTGACTGAACAACATTTATAGTCTTTAGATAAAAGCCAGCTACCAAATGTCTAGCAACAAGAGGAAATTTCCAAATTCTAGCCACATGAAGAAAACAGTGTATCTGAGAAGATACAGAATAGCTGAGAGCCCAAGCTTCAATTCAACAAGTTTAAACATGTCCAAGAAAATTATGACTTCACTTTTTCTAAGTGTGAGCATGTTAACTAAGTATAGACAAGAAACTTTCATTGGTCCAAAAAGCCTTTAAAATAATGTGGTCAAGCTAACAATGTAAAAACAGGTTAATTTTTTTTTTTTGTCTATCAAGACAGTCTAAAGGAAGTAAAATGAAGAGAGATACATTAATTAAAAAAAACAAAGTAAACCAAAAATATTCTAAAACAAATATTTATTTATATTATCAGTAATTTAAAACCCCCACTGACAGCATCTGATTAACAAGCCTTGAGATCAAGATTTTCTGCTTGTCCATGAAGTAGGTTCACAACCAACAGTACTTTCTCTGTTCTGCCCTACCAATGTACCCTTGTCTGAGAAGACCACAAAGAGAGCACATGAATGTGAGTTTACCAAGCTTTTATATTTATTCTTTACCAATTAATACATTTGAAATGAATGTATTTCCAAGCTGTTCACAGCAAGACAAAGAATATTCTCCCATTCCATTAAAGAAAGAGACAACAGCATAGCCAGACGTGAGCCAGCCCTTAGTGCTACATGAAAGAGCTCCGAGATTTTTCTTTAAATAATTTTGCTTGCAGATCATTTATTTCTTGAGTTACCCTCCCATTTCTGGGCCCAGTTCCCTCCTAAAGGGTTTCTGGAAGACACGGGCAGAAATAGAAATCAGAATTCCTGCCGAATGTGTTTTGCACTCTCCTTTGTATAAATCTCTACCAGGATGCCTGACGCAAGGTTAATTACTCCAAACATGGACCAGGAAACATCGTGTGTGAGAGTCCCGAAGTAGCACCGAAAGCCAGCATTTCCCAGAGCTCATGCCTTGTACATCCCATCTCCTCTGCTCCCTCTAGAGCAATTCTGCTGTGAGCTGCTCCTCCTCAACTCACATCCCTACGGGTTAGAGAACATTAACTGTGGCACACTGTTTGCCCAGGAGGCTGGAAGGGAAACTGATGAGAATTCTATCAGTTTGATTGAATTCCTCCTGAAAAGAACACCAAAACAAATCCAGTTATGGTTATACCAGTGCATTAAACGTAGCTGCTGCTGTTGGCCTTGAGGCTGACAAGCACGGGACAGCTTCCATCCACGCTATCTAATTCCCAAACTCCCACACGAACCCTGCTGGGAACGCTGCGCGGACCACACGAAACCTCGGGCCAGCTTGGAGAACTGTTTGGCACAGTGGTCAGAACTGGATGAGCAACCACTGGAAGCACGTGACGGTGGGGACAACACTGGGGACAGCAGTGTCCAGCAGCTCCAAACATTCCCTGCTGGGTTTTTCACAACCACGGACAAGAAGCCGAGCGCTTCGCGTGCCAGAACGCTACTGCTGGCTACAGCCATGCTCCTCTTCCATACAAAACGCAAGCACAGCCACAAATCAGCCCCGCTTAGAAATGGAAAATGAACAGTTATTTTGATTTTTATTTCAGAATTCCCTTTGCCAAGCTTTTCCTCACAATGAAAAGCATCTGGCCCATTTCTAAGTTCTAGTCTCATGCAGTTCAGTGGGCCACGGTAAGGAAAAATTAATCACTTGCTTTTATTATAAGGGGAAAAAAATCGGAGGTGAAACAAACACATAAGCAACAGAGAATGGGAATTAGGGGAAAATGAACTGGGAAGGCTGGGAGAGAAAAATGTGAGGAAGCTGCTGAGTCTTTGGAATCAGCTAACAGAAGTTTTCAGAGCACATATCTCAGAGGGTAAGAGGAGGCCTTCATCATCCATACGTCTAATAGAAAACCAAAATATCAGAACAAACAGCCCAACATATTTGTGAAAACGCTGAGGACAACTGTTTCACAAAGTTGAGGGTGCCAGAAGAGCAGTTACTTCACACTTCACTCTATTAGGGCAGGCTCCATTTTAAACATCTCAATGTGTACAGTGATTTGGCTGGAAGTGGTAACGAGAAGCACTCGCTGTGCCAAGGAAGGGGGAAAGCGAGAGCAGTAGAGAGAGGAGAGCAAATTTTTATCTTCAATTAACTGAAAGAAGGGAAGCAAATTCCAACAAACTCTTTGAACTTGTTGCTAGAATCTCTTGTGACTTAACATTTAAAGGAGGACCGGCAGTTATTGTACTGGAATGTGTACAATGGCAAAGCATTCCAAAGCAGGGGACAGATAGGAAATGTATATGAACAATACGGGCTACATCAAAAGCAGCCAGTAATAAGGGTCTGAAACTAGAAAGAATCATATTAGGGATGGAAACAAGGGCATTTTAATGAATATAAAGGAACAGCATAAACTGTCAGGGATAAAAATCAGAAGAGATAAAAGCACAGCATGCAGTATTACCACTGTGCAGTATAAAAGGCAAACAAAGTTTCAGAAATATTTTAGAAGTAAGAGGGAAAACACAAAAGTCTGTACAAACAGTATTTAGAAAGAACAAACGGGTAAAACAGACTCAAATGCCATTTTCTGTATTTTAGCCTTCAAAAACAGATTTATTGTAGCTAGTACTAGAAACTGATTTTGTTGCTAGACTAAATAATCAGAGAAATTCAAGTCAGCAGGACTGGAAGAATTTCACACAAGGCTTAAGAAACAGAGAGAAGTAATCCCTAAACTATGAGCAATCATCTTCCCTGATACAGTCCTGGTAAAATGCACTAAGAGAGGCTGGCAACAATGAGCTACAGCACACAGAGGGTCTTCATTTGTAAATTCTTTTCAATCTGTGTAGATGAATATTTCAAGGAAGCCCCTTCCTCCAGGACCTGCATGAGGACATTGACACACACAGGAGTTATATACAATGCATGGCTGAGGCAGGGGCTACAAACATTTTTGAAGACAAGATCTTAACAAAAATCATTCTGATAAATTGAGAAGAGGCTCATATCAACCAAGTGAAACCTAATAAAGGCTACCAATCTTTTGAAGGATAAATCAGTTAAATCAATACTGTGTTGCTAAAGAGGTTAAACTTGTTCAGTGCAGAACAAAGGAGACAATCACCTGACAAATACAAGTTTTGTTTAAAACTGTTCTCCATTTCAGCTGCGTAGTCTTAGCTGTGAGTAATACAAGACAAAACTGGCTTAATCAGCAGTAAAGAATATTTATTTTATACTGTACAAAATTAGTTACTGAAAACAATTGCCTAGAGATACAGGGGAACTGCATTCACTAAATAGTTCAAAAACAAGTCAGAGAACCATTTGTCAGAAATGGAACAGATACACAACACACAGAAGGATGAACAAGATCACCCTGAAGTCTTTTTTGGCCATACAGTTCCATTTATCCCTGTTGATACAGGAAAACTAAATATTCCTTTTATTTAAAAGAATTTCATTGTGCTCCTGAACTTCACACTTCAGGAAAAAAGAACCCTGAATAATTCACATTCTGCGTTCATGAAATGGCTTACTAATAAATCTCCCAAATTTTAAGACAGAATAACTCCTCTCTTTATTAATAACAATATGGAGCCATCCTATCCTGTTCTCTTGAGCCCTAAGAACACTGCAGACAGTCTTCACTGCCAGACAGACAGGAGGGTAAGACACCATTATTGGAACATCCAGGTTCCATGAGCACTGGGATGTTCCAAAAATCAT
Source organism: Hirundo rustica (assembly GCF_015227805.2). Lineage (NCBI taxonomy): Eukaryota > Metazoa > Chordata > Aves > Passeriformes > Hirundinidae > Hirundo > Hirundo rustica. Next base: position 149,791,870 of record NC_053450.1, on the reverse strand, counting down.
TCTGGATTAGCTGCAGCTTCCAGACAGTACTCACATCAACAGCCACCTCAGATGTCAGTAAATGTTTAGTGGCAGAGACTGCACATTTGGACCACATCTTCGCTACCAAAAATACTTTTCTCTTACTGCGCTGTACAGGTCACTAAACTGCACATGCTCCAAGGAATATAAATATATACTAGGCAAAGTAAAAAACTGGTACTTTTTCCTCAAGTTGATTTTTTTTTTCCTGAGAGCCTAATTAAAACTAGTTTTGGCAAGACTTTATTTTCAGTAATAATGCAGTAGAAGAGAAAAAGTCTTCTTTTTCCCTCTCCATACCCAATGCCAAAAGTCTGGGTGGAAACATCCTAGTTTGATAGTGCTTCCAGCAGTTTCTTCAAGAAAAGCAATTAGAATGTTGATAAATACAGCACTGAAAATTAGCAATTATAAATTTATATGGGAATGGCTGGCAATAGGATTGGGTGCATGTGTGATTCAGTAAAAATACTTTCCCCCAAAAAATGAAAAAAGGCAAAAATATTCTGAAAGAAGATCTCATTTGATTTTATTATAACGCCTATAATTGTAGGAAGGAGCTTCCAGGATACCAGAAATTATTGTTAACATAAACTATTTTACTTACATTGTTGTTTGTTATTTGAGGGCGCTTTAAATACTCAATTTAAGAATGATCCCCAGATCAAAGGGAGAACCGAAATTCCTCATTTAATCAATGTCTGAGGCAAGGAACATTAGAACAACTCCTCTATCTACACGCCGCGAAGAACCCTCGCAACATCGCTGTTTCTATTTAAACCGAAGAACCAGCCTTATGTCACCATAGGCTGTAAAAATCTCAGTCTCCTGCATTTACTCCCATATTGGAAAGCTCAAAGGAGCCAGCCTGAAAACCGAAGCCCCTCAAATTTCCGAGAGGCAAGGCTGTACCTTCGCAGAGAGCGCTGCAGGCTGGCGCTGCTGCCAAGAGCCGCAGCTCTGCCTCCCGCCAGCAGCCTGGCCCTTGCTCTGGCCTCCTCCTCGCCCGTGCTATCACAAACACGGGGCTTTGCCAGTTTAGCTCTACCCCAGCTCGGTTTCCCAGTGCAGCTCACCACAAGCGCCTGGGTCAGCGCAGGGGAGAGAACAAACAGCTGGTAGCAGAGGGAGGGCAGCGCTGCTGCTCCTTTTCGTTGCCAGAACCAGCTTAAGATTTATGGTGTTTGGGGAAAACAACCACCTGATGCACTCCATACACCCACAGCCCATGTTTCTTTACGTAAGAAATAGTCTAGGTTTTAAGGGTTTTCCTGCTTTATCTTGCTCACTTTCAAAAGCACCAATGCTGTTAGAAGAACTTACTCAGCGCAGTTCCTTAACTGTGGCCAAACTTATTTTGACTAACAGAGGAATGGCATGAACAGCACTGCCCAGTGCCATCCTTCTAGTGGGGAAAAAAATAAAAAGAACAAAAAATGCAGAACTCAGAACAAGTTACCAAAAGTACAAGTTACAAGCCAAAACGCAGTAAAATCTTGCTCCTCTGTATTTATCCAAACTATATGAACCATGCAGATAGTATGAACTGGTGATCAAATATATTAAACATAGAAAGGAGAAAAGCTTTCAGTACTTCCTGGAATTGTCAGTCACCTAATTATTTAGCAATTTTAGTGTACCTATGACAGCATTTCTTGAAAAGTTAATTTCACAGCATTAGTGCATAATAACACCGTATAAGGGAGGAATCGTTAGTGGTGGATAAGGAAATTCTATTTTACCTGGAAATACATAACCCTGCTACCCCTCCAACACTGCTGCGATGCAAGGAGTTAAAAAACAACTCCAGCCTGAGAAAGGCACAGTTCACCTATTCTCAGCAAGCCAACTGCCTTGGAAAACCATCTCTCAGCTGAAATTATGACAAAGAATAGAAATGTCCATTTCCAATTACTTATCTTATGAAAGAACAATGACAAGAAGTTAGTAGGAGTTAACATGCTAACAAGAAAAAAAAAAATCTACAAGCAAAGCCAAGAAAATTGAACTGTTTTATTGTTTATAATAGAACAATAAAAGGGAAAAGTCTCCTGTGTCACTGCACACAGGATGAAGAGATGTGTGGTGTGTGGATGGCTGAGTAGCAACCAAGAAACTGGGCAAAACACACCTTGTGACCAGTATGTTGAGATTTCAGACAGCTATCACACTTGATCTGTCTGACAGCTCTTGGAGGTCCTCTCATGGCAAGTGCTACAGAAATTCAATGGATCATTAAATACATAGAGAAACTAACAAGTGAAATGTAAAAAAAAGGAGTCTTGAAGAGTCCTTCACAGCAAGTGCAGTCAGTTTCAAATTGGGGAAACCGTGCATCTATTTCCAGCATTCAGCTTAACTTCACTCACCCTTAAGACACAAGTGAAGACTCTACACGAACCCCCATTTTAACAACTTCGTGGCAAAACAATTCAATAAACCCTATCATCACACAAGTATTTACCACGAACTGAAAATCCAAAGATTAATACAGATATGCTTCACCTCCTGAGCACTGTGAGCCAGGCTCCTGTGCGAAAAATACATAAAGCAGTTGGGGAATTGCTCGGTAATTCGAATACGGTGGAGGAAGTCACAGAACATGGGCTGCTGAAGAAAATGGCACAAAGCTCAGCCCTGTTCTGCAAAGAGCCAACTTCAATCCTCACACCTCATCTCCTCCTCACTCCGTGTTCCACTATGTGCCTTCTGGCTTTTGGCCAAACAGTTTGATACACGTGGCTTGTACAGGCCAGTGTTTGCTTTAATACATTAACCCTTCGCTGTGCAACAGTTGTACAAAGTTTGTCCAGCAGAAGACCTCAGTCTTGCCAGGTAGCGATGACCTTCCCTGACTGCGAGCTTGTATTTAGGAACATCTTTATTCTACACCACAACATACATCTTACATTTGCAAATGTTAAATTCTGAATTGAGAAAAGGGCAGGCAAGCAAAGACACAAGTATCACGCAGAAGGTGTATGACGAACTAAAGAAACACAGCTGAGCTATAAAATAGCTCCATCCAACACGTTAAGGTTCTTTTGAAATGAGAGTAGGTATCTTTAAATATTGGCCTACCCTAATGCAAATGCAACCAAAGTGATGATAAAAATTCTCAAATAATCATTTTCTGGCAAAAACACATGCTTAAGGGTCCTCAAAACTACCAGCATATGTGAAATCAATGGCCTTTGAAAACCTACTGCAGTTTACATTGGCCAAAGTAATGAAAAACTACTATGGAAATTAAAACACGGGTAATTAATTAAAAAAGAAACACAAAATGTTCTCCACAATTTTGAAAGCATTATTATATGCTGCTTTAAATTAAACACATCTGCAAAAATAACTTGTAACATACATCAAGATCTGATGGATGCTGCAAATAAAGTTCAAAGTGAGCTTAGACACTGATCTACAAAGGGTCACAACCAATGAGACTTCTGCTACTAAATTTTGCTAAGCTGCTGCATCTGTGCTGTTTATAACCTGTAGAGATTAAGAAAGCTCTGATACTAAAAATTGATTACAAAAATGTTTACTGCACTTGTACAATACTATTCTGATACATTTTCATGAACAACCATCTGTTCATACAATGACAATATAGTTAAAGCAGAACTCTTCCTCTACAACTTCTTTTTGACCACATTCCTATCCTTCAGGTCCCTACCCTGGAACTTGAGGTATAATCCAAGAAAGAGTTAAGTTCCCAAGATTTCAGGCCATACAGTGAGGTGGCACTGAATTATTTCCATTTTTCCTCTACATTCCTAGCAACAGTTCTTTTAACCATCCATCTGAAAGCTTCTTCCTTCTCTATCACGTCCTAGCTTTAGTAATACAACTTTATTATCTTTTTTCAACCTTTAAAAATTCAGTCTTTCTACCTTTTAAGGCAGAAAGGCGATACTGCAAAAATATTTTCTTTGTCCACTGCTTTGATTATAGTTCTCTGTATTCTGCCTGATGCAACATAGCATGAACAACCTCCTTGCTCTAGATTTCAAGGCTCTGCATGGACTGTTCTTGCTCCAGCTCTTAAATTCAAATTGCTGCTCTGTACAGATACCCTCCTGTCAAAATGTAAGGAAGAGAGCAGGAGTATTGGCCTGGCAGTTCAGCCAGCAAACCAGCTACCTGTGAAAATCTTCAGGGTGACAATGCTATCCTGCTTTGAATATATCCTCCAAGTTGGACGCCTGTGAATCACTCCCCACTGCTGAGATAGCCAGGGCACTTGAACTTCTGCATGTTCTTCTGCTCACAGCATTCTCACAGCTCCCTTGTGCTTTCCCAATACGTCTTACATTTACATGCTGTCTTATCTTTACATTTAAATTAAGAAATTGTTTGTGCAGGAACAACCTTTGCTTATGCATTTGTACTGCATGTAGTGTAATGGTGCCCTGGCCTCTAGGCACAACTACAATATAAATAATAAAAATGAACTGTTCACCTAAGATTAACTCTCCTGACGGTGCTACATGAAGCTACAACATCCTTCAAACAGTGATAAAAGGCTGCTCTAGCACCACATTCTACCACCTGTACCTCTCTCCAGGTACTGATGACCCTGATTCCCAGTTCTTCACCTACAGGAAGCCTCCACTGCTCCCTGTCCTTATCTGTGTCCACAGCACCGCTGGAATTTTTACTGATAACCAGGTAAAATGCAGAATGAGATGTGGGCAAGCACTGTACTACTGAAGAACCCTCTGCTCCCTACTTCTGGGAAGAGCTGAGAATCCCTGGCATCTCACAGGAGCAGATTCAAAGCAGTTTTCCATCTGTCTGCTTAAACTCATCAAATTTGCTTAAAAACACTGCCTTCAAAGAAGGTAAAGTACCAACCTAAAGCACTCTCCAATATGGCACTGCTGTTTAATGGAGGCATCCATAGCTGAGGAATTATTCTATTCTGGCTTTGCCAGTTTAATGCAGGGCTCTTCGTTTCATCATTACTTAGGCTGCACTTAGACTGAACATTCAGTGGAACATTTCCTATAATGGGATAAAGCAGTTGAACAATTTGACTGGCTAATAGTGATTTAGACATGTGATTACAGTACAGAAAATGGTCTGACATATGCTCTTTTATCTGGTTTACATGAGGCACATTAATCCAACTGGAAAGCACAGAAGTGAAAAGCAAGACAAAACCAAGCACTCTGAAGGAAAAAAAACCCCAGAAAATAGTTTTAGTTGTCTTACTTCTGTATTTGCTAGGCTAGTTGTAATGAGTATTTTGTAAGTAGGAAAACTCAAAATAAAACCATTTTCTTCCCAAAATGGATGTAACTACAAGCCACCGATCTATACCTATGCTGCGCAGGTCAGAAAATAACTAATATTTATAAAATTCTAGCTCCAAAAGCATTTATGATTTATGTCATAATGCCTTTACCAAAGTACGGGATTTGCAGAAAGATGCAGAAGGACAGGGAGCACCAAGCCAGCCAGGAACAATTGGAATATGAACAAAAAGAGTATTGATTCATTTTAATTTTTCTCTCAGCTAATTTAATTTTACACAAAAACTTATAGTCATATGTCAGCATAAGCTCACATTTTACAGGAATATTTTATTTCTTCCTAAACCTAGCCAACAACATTCCCATGACACCAAAAACCTAACTGAAGGCAAGGAATTACCTCTTCAACACCTACTCGTCCCTAAGAGTGCATATACAACCTCAAACTGGCCTAACAAGATATGTCAATTTTCACATGCAACACTATTGGGGTTTTTTTGTGCAGACTGATACATTGCAATGGTATTTGCATTTTTCTTCTGAAAAAATTCCTTTAAAATAAAACATTCAAATGTTTCCTATGGAAGGTTTGGATTCTGTAAGTAAAAACAAAACCAAAGTATATAAAACTAAGTATAAAGCAGATGAACCCAAGAACTTCATCACGTGTACGTTTGCCAACTACTTTCAACGACCGCTATATTAAAAAATTTATCAGGAAAATACGAAAGATAATGAAAAGAGAGAGCTGTAAACAACACACCTTCCCCAAAACCAGAGCCGACATGAAAATCCTTGCAGGTAAACTTTCATCAATGACAACAACAACAAAAAAATCATGCATCCCAAACTAATGACAGTTCTATCCTGGGATACTTACATATTTGTTAAAACAAACGCACATAAAAGACGCATGGTCTTTGCATGTGTTTAGCTCCAGCCCAGCAGAATCCCTTGTCATGTTGTGGACTTCCACTGTGACCTTATGGTCGGGCTTGACCTTAAAGGTCTTTTCCAACCGAAATGTTTCCGGCGCGGAAACTGGCAGCGATGTTTGGGATGGGCGTTTAGGGAAGCGCGGGGACCTCGCCAGCACAAACACGGCAGTGTCAAACTGAGCGCGTCCCCCAAAACAAAGGGAACAACCTCTGAATCCCGAGGCTCGGATAGACCTCACAGCGCAGGAGCTCTTTCGGTCACCTCCTGACGTTCCTTTGCCCTATTACCGCTGCCACCAGCTATGCCATGGCAAGCTCCATCCTAGTCAAAAATAACCCGCGGGGAGCGCGGCCAGCGCGGCAGCGGCGCTTCCCGAGAGGCTGCCGGGGCCTCTCCCCGAGCGCTGCCCGGCCCCGCACCCCCGGCACCCGCAGCGGCGGCGCGGCCCCCCCGCTCCCTCCGCGGGGCAGCGCGGCCCGGCCCGGCCCGGCCCGGCGGGATCCCCGCCCGGGGCTGAGGGGAGCGGGGCGGCCCCTGGGGAGAGCCCGGCGGGGCGGGGGGGCCGCTGAGGCGAGCGAACGCCCGCGCCCCCGGCGGGGAGAGGCCGCGGCGAAGGGAGAGCTGCCAGCGCCTGGGAACGGGCTCCCCCCGCCATCCTCCGCCCCCTCCCTCCGTGTGTTTGTTGTGCTTCGGCACCGTCCCGCCGGCGCGTCCCTCCGTGCGGCGGCCGCTGACAGCTCCCCCCGCGCCGCCCAGAAACTCCTGCCTCAACTCCGCGTGTGCGCGGGGGGTGCGGGGGTGTCCTCCCCGCCACCCGCCGAGAACCGTGTTTGCCTTCCCAAAAAGAGGAGGGGAAGGGGGGGGCATAACAAGGGAAAGCGACGAGGAACTACCGTCAGCGCACAGGGAGTACCCGGGCGACGCTGAAGGCGGCCGAGCGTCCTAGCAGGGAGCGGACCCAAAAAGAAGGGGGAAGGTGCGGAGGCAGGGGAAAAAGGAGGAAGAGGGTGAAAGGGGAAGAGCTAAAGAGAAACTCCGAAGAAGGTGGAGAAAAAAGGAATAGGGATGGTGAAAGAAGAGTGGAAAAGGGAGAGCAGGCGGAGGAAGACAAAGGTGAAAAAGGAGGAGGAGGAGGGGAAAGTGCAAAGGGGAGAGGAGAAGAAAGAAGGGCCCTTCTCAAAATGGCATTAGGCAGAGGGAGGGGGCGACGAGCAGCGAGTCTCCACTGACAGCTCTGCCTGCGCCTGGCCGCCTGCCCCGGCCCCTCTCTGCCTCGCACACACAAACGCTGAACTTACTTCTTTCTGGCTCTCTGGAAAGGGGAAGCGCCATCTTTGCGAGGCCGGCCCCTAGGTCTTTTGTCTGTGGCTGCTGCTGCTGCTGCTGGGGGGGGAGCTCCAGGCTCGGGGGGCTGCTGCTGCTGCTGAGGCGGCTCCACCACCGCCACCACCAGACTCTTGTCCTCCGTTGACATCCTAGTCAGCAGGACGAGAGAGACACATGGATGATGATGATGAGGATGAAGATGAGGATGGTGATGGGGATCCCGATGCTCCTCCTGCTCCCGCGGCTCCTCTCCTCCTCACCTCCGCCTCCTCCACCTCCGCCTCGCATCGCTGGCCTCAGCCGCCGCCGACCAGCACAGGTAGCAGGGGGAGCAGCATGGGGCGAGCAGGAGGAGGAGGGGAGTGGGGGGGCGAAGAGAAAGCGCAGAGGACGGAAGGAAGGGTCTCACACACAATAACACCCTCCCCGGGCTCGGCGGGGTCTGTCGGGGCTGGGGGAGGTGAAGAGAGCGAGCGAGAGAGACGCGGCTGGTCCCGCCGCTGGGCGCCCCCGCTCAGAGGCCCCGGGCGCTGGCGGCGGCTCCGGCTGCTGCGCTGCCCGGCTGCGGCGGCCGCCGCTTCATTGTACCCTGGCCCTGCGCCCTCCCCCCGCGCAGAGCCCCCGGGGGCGGAGGAGGAGCGGGCGGCGGCGGCGGAGGCGGCGGGGGCCGAGGCCGAGCGGAGGAAGTTTTGACAGCTCCAGCTGTTGTGTGTGTGTCGAGGGGCTGAGTCCGGCCGGGCTCCGCGTCCCCTTCCCAGCCGGGCCGGGAGCAGGAAGTTTAACTTTGGGGAAAGAAGGAGGAGGAAGGGTGAAAAAGGGGGAGGAGGAAGGGGGAGGAGGAGGCGGCGCCCTGCCCCCTCCCCGCGGGGTGGAGAAGGGATCCCGGCGCTGCCCTGGTGTGTAACCCCCCCCTCCCCGGCTCCCTTCCCCCCCCGCCAGTGCGACACATAGACACAGCGACCGCCCGCCCTCCTCCTCCTCCCCTGCCGCGGCCCCACACTGCGCCTGCCCCGCCCGCCCACCGCCCGTCCCCCGGCGCAGACACCCATCCGCCGCCTCGCTGACCTCACGGGCTGGGCTGGGGCCGCGCCGGGCTGCGGGGAAACCGCGGAGCGGGGCCCGGACGGGACGCGGCGCCACGGGGTGCTCCGCGCACCCCACCCCGCACCGCGCCCCGGCCGTTTCCCCGGCGCTCCCCCACCCTTTCCCCGCCCTTGTTATTTCTTTTTATCTGTTTCCCCGTGGAAAAGGAAAAGCCCCTTCTGGCTGCGAGCGGCGGCTCCCCGCACACGGGCCGCGCTCCGCTGGACGCGGCTCCGGGGGCAGCGCTCGGTGCCCGCCCCGGTGGCGCTCGCTCCCCCCGAGCCCCGCGGAGCCCCCGGGGAGGCGGCTGCAGCCCGGCGGCGGGAGCGCTCCCCCTTCCTTCCCCCCGCCGCGCGTCTGCGGCTCGGGGCGGTGGAGGCGGGGGGAGCCGCGGGCGCCCCGGGGGATGGGAAGAAGGGAGGGAGCAGAGTTCAGCGCTGTGTGCGAGGGAGACAAAGTCTGGGGAGCGTGGCCGCTTTCCAGCAGCTCCGGCTGGAACAGCTGCGGGCGCTCGGAGCGGGGGGGGGGGCTCCCCGGGCAGGGGCCCGGCTGGCTGGCTGCCTGCCCGCCCGGCTGCGGGGCGGGGTTAAGCCTCATTACATGGGATTTAACGTGTCCCGGAGGCCAGCGGGGACTCGGGCTCCGAAGGGAGGCGGGGGAGCGCCGCGGCCTCGCAGCCGGAGAAAAGTCCGGCCACGGGGCGAGGAAGCGGCCGCACCCCCGGACTTTCCTCCCGGGCGCTGCCCCGACGCGCTCCGCTGCCCGCGGCGGGAGCGGCTCCAGCGGAGCGCGGCCGCCGGCCCGGGGCCCCCGCGCCGGGCACCGCCCCAAGGGCACCCCTGAGCCGCCTCCCGCGGCGCCCCAGCCCGGCCGTCCCTCCCTCCTTCCTTCCTTCTTTCCCTCCCTCCCGGGGCCGGAGCGGAGGGAGCGGGTCGGGGAGCGGTCGGGGCGCGGGTGCTGAATCACGAAACGGGGCGCACGGACGGAACAGCAGCGCGGTGACTCGTGCTTGGCGGGCGGGTTCGGGAACTTCGCCGGACTTGCAGACGTGGTGGGCAGCGATAGCCCGAAGGGTGCGGGTAAACAGAGCCCGAGAGCCCCGCACGGAGCGTGTTTCCAGTGGCTTTTAGGTTTCTGTTTGCATCGCGGTTGATAAAATGGCCTGGGGTATCGCACAGGTACAAAGAGGGTAGGAGGGGCTGGTATTGGTCGCTATTTTTTTTTAAGTAAAAATAAACACAAAGCAATCCAGATCTTTACGCTGCTTTTCCTTCCCCAGTTTTTCACTTGTCAGCGTCAGAATAAAAAATTAAATGGTGTGCTGTGGCAAATACTTTCGCTGGCCTGTTTTCTTCAGAACCTTTTTGTAACAAAGCCTTTGTTGATTCCTTTTCTAGGTTTGCGAGTAATTAATTAGACCTTTGTGACATTTTCATGTCCTGTATGAAATACATTAGAAAGTAACACATTTGTCTCCACTTCCATATATATATAAAATTATATAGAGCTATCCCTATTGTTCAACCATGCAAGGAGAACGACTGGATTGTTGGTATGGCTTTCTTGGCCCTATCACTGAAAATGTACTCATTTATGCCAAATAAAAAAATACATCCTGGGTTAAATGTTTGTGTTATGAAGTCTGCTAATGACAGCATGGGTATACAGCTCATACAGTTTCAGATATGGGATCTTAATGTGTTTACATGTTGTCTGGCAGTAGAAAGTGCCTTTGAATTTTGTTAACTCGGGCGGGTTAGCGTAATTTAACTGAAAACATCTAGTGCTATACAGGCCCAGGCTTGGGGGGAGTAGAGAGGAAAAAAGGGCAGGGAGAGGGAAGGAAAAGGCCACCGCCTCTGCACAGTGGGATCGCTGGTGTGGCACTTGCTGGAGTTGCCAGGTTGCCATCTGGTCTACTGAAAAAAAAAAATGGCCATCTCCTTGAAACCCTGGCTGTGCGTGAGCGGGCCCTGCGCACATGCGCCACGGCCTGGGTGAGCCTCGGATGTGTCAGAGCCACTCTGCGTGTGCAAATTGATTGGAGCTGCGACACGTGAGCGCACTGTGGGCTCACACCCGCTGCTCGGTGTGTGGGGAAGAGCTGCCACGTCCCACGGCAGAAACGCGTCCGGAGAAATCGCTGGGCTCGCTTGTCCGTGCGTGGTTCGTCCAGCCCTCCCATGGAAATGGTTTTTAATACCTTTGGGTCACCTGTGAGCGGTTTGAGCTTTGGGATGTGTGTCTCACACAAAAATGTGTAATTTAAAGTTTTTTCTCCTTTTGTTTTTGTTAATACATTAATTATGCGTATACGTATCTAACACGATATAAAATGAGAGTGGAGGCAGGACTAAGTCAGCGTTGGTGTAGTGTGGTCTAGCACAGGAGCGAATTAGGGACTTAGCTTATGAGTTAGCTCTGCTGCTGTGCCTTATCTCCTTACGTGTCCAAACACAGCTGGGCAGGTCTGTGCTGTGCAGCCGCTGCTGTGGCAATCAAAGGTGTGAAGAACTGTGTAGGACTCAGAGACTCGTGAGCAGGAACCTGAAGCGGAGATGGAATTGTAGGAAGCTATTTGCTGGCGTTATCTGTCACTTGGAGAAGGCAGAGGGACGAGCTGGGAGACGTGTCACCACACATAAATCCAGTGTGGGAGTGCTTTGTTGATTCAGGATATTTGAACAGTTCTGTCAGGAAAATTTTTATGTTTATACCTTGGCCACACTAACCACCTATTATAAATTATCGCTGTCTGGAAAACGCACGTTTTTACAGCAAATACGTAATATTGAACGAACAGGTTGTCTGCTTTACTGAACGCTAAGAGATCCTCTAGTTCATTGTAAACTGACTTAGGTGAGCTGACACACCTGCTTCTTTTTAACTTTCAAGGGCAAGCAGCGTTGAAACTTTCAGCTAGAATTTTATGTTCTAGTCTTCCTTAAAATAAATATTTCTGTAGTTTTGAAATTGTTTCTGAAATGTGAGACCCTTGCAGTACTGATTAAACCAGCCATGCTAGCAGTTTTAACTTCAAAACATCTTAAATTGTCCCAATGTGGTTAATAACAAATACTTTCATAATAGGAAAAGTTGAAGACAGGATGTTGTCTTAAATCAGCTCATTAAGGAAAATGATCCCGTTACAATTAAAGGAAAATGACAACTGGAAAGTAAATATAATTTTGCCTTTATGCAATTAAAGTGGTGTATGGAACATAAATAATAAGAAAATTATTCTGGATTCTATCAAGAATGGGATCCAGATACTTTCTGTTTTATGACATTAATTCAGAACTTTGCCAGTTTAATGATCATTCATCACTCTACATAAACCAAATAAAAGTTTAATTTTTGTTCTCTTTACACTTGCAGAAAAGTCCAAGTTATCACAAAGGCTGCATTTAAGCTACATCAGCAACACGGTAACATTTCAGATGTTCAGTATATTGAACCACTTTGTCTTACCCTGTGCTAAATTGATAATTGACTGTGTTCAACATCTGCTAACTTCAGTGTGCTGCTCTGAAAACTGCAGAGAGTTTGGTGCTGCTGCACATCCCATATGGTTCTCCTTGTAGCAAACTTCAGGATGAAGGTGCAGGGGCAGCTGAGTGCAGCAAGCACATCAGCTGATGGTGATACTTTTTTTACATCTGCATTTATATTCACTCAGGTAGTTCAGAAATAGACAAATTGCTGGATTTTTTTTTTTTTTCCAGCAATAAAAAACCAAGCCCAAGATAATTTAAAAGAGTTCTAGACAAAGCCTAAATCAAGTGACAAAATCAGGATTACATCATACAAATACGTGACTTCTAGTTAATTTGTACTAAACTTGGCTGGGCTACAAAAAATGTTAGCATATGCTAATTGTCGTATGCTAACCAATGTGTTGTGGAAGCCTAGTTTTAAACTTGAAATGTTTGTTTCTTCTTTTCATCAGTTTTGCTTACTTGTCATCTCATGGATCTGCCTTACTTCAGGCAGCAGCACAGCCTGGGTAGTGGCTGTGACACACACACCCTTCCTTGAGCAGCAGGGGCTTTCCCAGCAGTTTGGGGAGATGCTTTTTGCTGCCATGGTGAGGGGAAAGCCCTCGCTTCTCATCCAGAGCAGCATCCCCAGACAGCTGGAGAATTCCAGTTACCAGGGGCTCTGGAGCAGTGCACATGGTGTGGAGGTCCAGTTTGCCTGGAATGCATCTAACTGCTCTCTCTGGAGGCATTCACAATCCTTGAGGAAAAAAACCATTTCATTCTAGTTCATGTTTTCTCACCTGCTCCCCTCTGTGAAATATCCTGACTTCTGTTGGACAACAGCTGCCCCCCACACAAATTGACCCAGAGTTTGTAGGAATGTGGGGCTAACAACGGCTGGGCTCGCCATACCTTCCTGCTCCCCATCCCTTCCTGTTCCCCATCCCTTCCTGTTCCCCATCCCTTCCTGTTCCCCATCCCTGCCTGTTCCCCATCCCTTCCTGTTCCCCATCCATTCCTGCTCCTCATCCCTTCCTGTTCCCCATCTCTTCCTGTTCCCCATCCCTGCCTGCTCCCCATCCCTGCCTGCTCCCCATCCCTGCCTGTTCCCATCCCTTCCTGCTCCCCATCCCTTCCTGCTCCCCATCCCTTCCTGTTCCCATACCTTCCTGCTCCCCATCCCTTCCTGCTCCCCATCCCTTCCTGTTCCCCATCCCTTCCTGTTCCCCATCCCTGCCTGTTCCCCATCCCTGCCTGTTTCCCATCCCTGCCTGTTCCCCATCCCATCCTGTTCCCCATCCCTGCCTGCTCCCCATCCCTGCCTGTTCCCATCCCTGCCTGCTCCCCATCCCTTCCTGTTCCCCATCCCTTCCTGTTCCCCATCCCTTCCTGTTCCCCATCCATTCCTGCTCCCCATCCCTTCCTGTTCCCCATCCATTCCTGCTCCCCATCCCTTCCTGCTCCCCATCCCTTCCTGCTCCCCATCCCTTCCTGTTCCCTTACCTTCCTGCTCCCCATCTCTTCCTGCTCCCCATCCCTTCCTGTTCCCCATCCCTTCCTGTTCCCCATCCCTGCCTGCTCCCGATCCCTGCCTGTTCCCATCCCTGCCTGCTCCCCATCCCTTCCTGTTCCCCATCCATTCCTGCTCCCCATCCCTGCCTGTTCCCATCCCTGCCTGCTCCCCATCCCTGCCTGTTTCCCATCCCTGCCAGTTCCCATCCCTGCCTGCTCCCCATCCCTGCCTGCTCCCCATCCCTTCCTGTTCCCCATCCCTTCCTGTTCCCCATCCCTGCCTGTTCCCATCCCTTCCTGCTCCCCATCCCTGCCAGTTCCCATCCCTGCCTGCTCCCCATCCCTGCCTGCTCCCCATCCCTTCCTGCTCCCCATCCCTTCCTGTTCCCCATCCCTGCCTGTTTCCCATCCCTGCCTGTTCCCATCCCTGCCTGTTTCCCATCCCTGCCTGTTTCCCATCCCTGCCTGCTCCCCATCCCTTCCTGCTCCCCATCCTTTCCTGCTCCCCATCCCTTCCTGTTCCCCATCCCTGCCTGATCCCCATCCCTTCCTGCTCCCCATCCTTTCCTGCTCCCCATCCCTTCCTGTTCCCCATCCCTTCCTGTTCCCCATCCCTTCCTGCTCCCCATCCCTTCCTGTTCCCATCCCTTCCTGTTCCCCATCCCTGCCTGTTCCCCATCCCTGCCTGTTTCCCATCCCTGCCTGTTCCCATCCCTGCCTGTTTCCCATCCCTGCCTGTTCCCATCCCTTCCTGTTCCCCATCCCTTCCTGTTCCCCATCCCTTCCTGCTCCCCATCCCTTCCTGTTCCCCATCCCTGCCTGCTCCCCATCCCTTCCTGCTCCCCATCCCTTCCTGTTCCCCATCCCTGCCTGCTCCCCATCCCTTCCTGTTCCCCATTCTTTCCTGCTCCCCATCCCTTCCTGCTCCCCATCCCTTCCTGTTCCCCATCCCTGCCTGTTTCCCATCCCTGCCTGTTCCCATCCCTGCCTGTTTCCCATCCCTGCCTGTTCCCATCCCTTCCTGCTCCCCATCCCTTCCTGCTCCCCATCCTTTCCTGCTCCCCAACCCATCCTACTCCCCATCCCTTCCTGTTCCCCATCCCTTCCTGCTCCCCATCCCTTCCTGCTTCCCATCCCTGCCTGTTCCCATCCCTTCCTGTTCCCCATCCCTGCCTGCTCCCCATCCCTGCCTGTTCCCATCCCTTCCTGTTCCCCATCCCTGCCTGCTCCCCATCCCTGCCTGTTCCCCATCCCTTCCTGTTCCCCATCCCTTCCTGCTCCCCATCCTTTCCTGCTCCCCATCCCTGCCTGTTCCCATCCCTTCCTGTTCCCCATCCCTTCCTGCTCCCCATCCCTGCCTGTTCCCATCCCTTCCTGTTCCCCATCCCTTCCTGCTCCCCATCCCTGCCTGCTCCCATCCCTTCCTGCTCCCCATCCCTGCCTGCTCCCCATCCCTTCCTGTTCCCCATCCCTGCCTGCTCCCCATCCCTGCCTGCTCCCATCCCTTCCTGCTCCCCATCCCTGCCTGTTCCCATCCCTTCCTGTTCCCCATCCCTGCCTGCTCCCCATCCCTGCCTGTTCCCCATCCCTTCCTGTTCCCCATCCCTTCCTGCTCCCCATCCCTGCCTGCTCCCCATCCCTGCCTGCTCCCATCCTTTCCTGCTCCCCCCTGGCCAGTTCAGCGCGTGCTGAAGGCAGCGGTGCCCACGCTGTGATGGATGTGCTCACACCTTTACACCTCAGCCTCACCAAACCCTAAGGCCTTTTCATCATATTAAGCTCCTTTGACTGGGCTAATGTGACTGAGAAACACCTTTTTTTATCCATTAAGATGAGGCCAAAAATGTTAAGTGCTCAAGATGCAAGCCCCTAGGGCTTGTCTATATATCGAGTTATTACACGTGGAGGCTTTTATCTTCATTAAAAAAAATGTTCTTTTTGTGCACGCCAGAGTGTGAATTTAAAACCAGTGGTTGTAGTATAACCCTCATGCAGACTCACTCATCCTGGCATCTTCTGGCTTTTTTCTTTTTTTTTTTTTTTTTTTTTTTTTGGATTAAATCTAACTTCTTTAATTCATTTAAGTGAAATCACAAAAAGCTACTCAGGGTGAGTTTGTCCACATGAGGAATTATGCTTGCCTGCCTCTGGTAGTAGTATTAATAATACCTTCCTATATGGAGAAGCTTTGTCCATTAGGAATGTTGATTTTGGGCATGTTTGCATTTGAAGCATCTTATTTTTACAAGTGGTAGCTGCAGTACTCTACTGAAATTCATTAAGTTATTCCAAACTGAGGCTATGATCCTCGGGATGCTAAATGAGGCAGATAAATAACTAGATGCATAAATAGGTTCGCTGAAGACAACTACTCCCTGATTAAAGTTTGTTCTGTATTTAACCAGTTGCAGAAATGCTTAAATTCTTCCTAAACTTGCAATTTATATGTTTTTTTTCTGAGAAGAAACAATGAACTCTGCTATGTTATGTTGTATTTTTTTAGCATCCCTGTGAAGTCACATAAAGTATCTATGAGTTTCTTAGGAATTTCTGTTTCAATCTGTGTGAATTCCTGTCTGGTTTACGCATTCATGAAACTGTAATTTTATAAACTTTACTATTCTTTTATTTATTTATGTGGTGGCGGGCAGCAGAGAAATAATGTTTTCTGACATACTATTAATTGCACGGGGGGTTAAATCCAAAAAGATAGAACGCTAATAGCTTGAGGAAAATCAAATTAATACCTGAAAGCAGTAGATGCCAAACAGTGCAGATAGATGGAAAAACCCCAGAGCCAGCAGCCAGAACCCAGGGCAGTAGCTGGTCCCTTTGTGTGCACCTCTGGGGAAAGACAATAGATTGCTGTGAAGTTGGGATTTTATCATGCAGAAAGTTAAATAAATGTCTGAGCAGTGTTTGCTGTTTGCAGGAGTGGTGCCTTACACTCAGATTACCTAACAGAAATAATACAAACCTGGCCATGAAATGGGGGAAAGGATTTGTTTGTGTGCAGTCATACATGGGGTTTTTATTCTGTGTTTTGCACAGCACCTCACGCACAGGGGTTCCTTATCCGAGATCCTGGGTGCTACAATAACAGGAATTTAAATACTGTTTGTGGAAACAAACTTGCCAGTTTTGCAAGGAAATAATCTCTGCTCCACCATGGGATGGTCTCATGTTCTGTCGAGTTGTTAAAATGTGGGAGAGGCCTTGGGTTGTAGAGAGGTAAACACCTGGACACAGGTGCCCAATCCTGTTTACAGCTGTTTGCTTCAGTAACATTGTGTGTCTGAGTAAGAAGAGCAGCATTTGGCCTTTGGTTTTTGGAGTTAATTGCAGACAGTTAATGGGGACATGTCACATATGTGAGTTTCCAGAACAGAATTCAGTCCTTCAGTACTTTAATAACTAATTTTTTAAACCAATTAGCTACATACCCCTATGGAAACAATAGCAGAGCCTTCACAGCCAAGACTATAGTGAGATTCTAAATTACATATATAATAAAGGTAGTGCATGTGTTTTCTGGCTGAGAATCATGTTATATTTCAGCCTCAAGCAAAAATTTTTTCCAAGCCGTCGTCCCTCAACAAAAACCCACTTTTTAATGAAAGTCCTGACACCACCTTAATTACAGCGCAGCAAACATTACCTTCATAATCCCATTTCATCCTTAGGCAAGGAGAGCATCCCTGGAGGCCCGGCTGCTAGTGACCAGTTTTACAGAAACAACCTTTTCCCCAGTGCATTTTTTAATTTAACCTGTGCTGTGCTGTGCTGCTCGGGGGGAAGATGCATGTGGAGCTGCTCATGCTCATCTCCCCATGCTCCTTGCAGCCCTCCTGGCACTCCTGGAGGATCAGCCAGCCCTGACCCTGGAGGATCAAGTAGTACCCAGGGATGCCCAACCTGCAGCCACCTCTTTGGCTTTCCCACATTTTTCCCTGTCTCCCATGGGAGCCCAGCAGGAGTCAAAGTTCACATCCAGCACCTTTGTGCCATAGGCATTTCACCCTGATGCTTTCCAGCCTCCCCCAGGCTGTCATTCTGCTTTATCCCAGTGCCCAGAGACAATCCTCCTTTTTTTGCTGGCTGCCATACTTCAGTAAAATCCTTGCTTTGGATCTGGTAGTGCAGGGGGGAAAGCCCTAATCCAGGTGGGTGAGGACAGAGCTGTTTGGAAAGCAGGGCTGTGTCGTGCCCAGCAGTGATGTATTCATCTGAAGCAGCCTCAGTGTCTCCAGGCTTTCCCAGCCTTTGGGTGGGTAAGTAAAATGTGATAAGTTTCTCATTGCCATGTCAATTCAGTGCATAGATTTTGTGTGGGGACTGCACAAGTATTGACAGGACAAGTTTGCAAGGCTGTGTGAAGCTGGGCTATTTTCCTACCAGAAATCACTACCAGAATATATGTATGTACATGTTTAAACACAAGGGGTAATACTTGTGGTTCTTACTTTTTTTTTTTTTCTTGTCTTCTTAAATCAAAGTAATAAATCTGTATGATCAAAAGAGTTAGAATAATTGATCTCTCCAAATTGATCTGAAAATCCTAGTTAAAGGCTAGAGGGAAATTAAACATGAGGTTTTTTGTCCTCTTTACAACACTGTCAAGAACAGTACGGTTTTCTATAATGGAACTCCTAGAATTCTTATGTACAGAGTAAAATCATGCAGCTGAGATACTGTCTCTAAAAACAAGCCAAAGCCCTGTGTCTGCTGGGAGGACATTTCTGTTATCCTGTTCCCTTCTATTTAGGTTCTCATATGGTGTTAATCACCATGGTATCTTACAGCTTTGTAAAAATATAGTGCACCATATGTGATAAATCACTAATATTAAGAATGAAGATGCTGGAGCAAAATACTCTTCCCAAATCTAAAGCAGAAGATGTGCAGTAATGGACACATCCAGACAAGCAGCCCAAATAAAGGGAGCCTGAATACAAGAGATGGGGTCAGGATCATTCCTAGGGTGATAATATTTCATCCAGTCACTGCTTGAGAGTGTGAATGGCACTCTCACTCCTGTCTTCCCCAACCTGTGCTACAGCTCACTAAAGCAGAGGGACTGTGTCCAAGCCATCTTCTGTTCCCTCCTTTGCCTGCTTTGTAGCATTCAGGACATCAGTCAAAAGAAGATAATTTGCCAAAAAACCCGAAGTGAGCTCGTGCATTTGTTGCTAATGAAGTGCAGGTATAATTACAATCCAAACATAAAGCAAAATGAGGGACTGTACTTCCATTGGAAAGAATGCATTAGGAGTGGTCATAAATTATCCCCCCAACTGGTAATCTCAGTTACATATTTTCTCATGTTTTTTTCATTTCCCACTTAGTTCCAGCCAGATCTGTTTTCTATTTATATTGTCAAGTGTCAACACATAAATAATTTTCTCTGTTGTATCCCTCACTACTACATTCTTTTTCTTGATAGAATAGCAGAAGTAATTATATTTATAAATGGAATGCCTGTTTTGCCTAAGTACTGCATATAATTCCCTTCTGTAAGAGGGATTTTTATAATTCCTCTAAAAATGTCTTGGCAAAGTTCAACCCACCAGTTGGTAGTTTGGATCCAGCCTTTAGGAACAGAACTGGGGATTCTGATCCCTATGGCCAACAGGCAGGAGGGCACCACAGAAGAAAATGCCTTTGTTTGTTTTAGAGAATGATGCTGCTGAATATATGCAGTTATTAAGCATCCAGAAAGCAAATTCACGGAGAATTGCTTCCCACCTCTGGATTCCTCTGTTCAGCACAGAATTATTTTGGCAACTGAAGAATTCTTCATTGTGGATGGCTGTGGGAAGATATTAATCCTGTTCTTCAAGTAAGATGCATTCACTGATCTACTAGACCTGCTCCACCTCTACTGTTTCATATTGTGAGAGGAAATCAAAGGAATCCCAAGTGATGAGTGATCTCAAGTCATTCTTATCCCCTTTTTGCCTTTTTTTTTTAGCTGCTTTCTGCAGACAAGTTCAGATGCCCCTTGCTCAATAGGAGTAGAGCCGAGGGAGATCAGTTGTGAGCTCTGCATTAAGGCAAGTTCAGTTTTCCATCTCTGGGCACTCCTTGAGAAAACCTCACTCAAAATCGTTGGATGGGGATGGCAGATCCCAGCCACAGACAGTTCACAGCTGTCTCACTGGATGGAACAGCAAAATGCCTCCTGGAGCTGATCTGCAGTACAGAAGGAGAAAATCAGGATGTTCTTACTGGTTTCTGCTGTCTGTATGTGTCTGTATGTGCATGGGTGTTCTTTCATTATAGTTTCTCCAATATTTGCTCTGATTAAAGGTTATTCCAGGGCACCTACAAAGCAGTGAGCCATCCTGTTCCTACAGATGTGGCAAGCTTGAAGAATGTTGTATTGGAGCATTCAAACCCCATGTCCTGTGTGGTTTGGGAGCTGAAAATGTCTGTGTGGGAGAGAGGTGGGTGACGTAAGACACGTCCTTGGCCTTGGTGAAGAAAGTGCCTGTACCTCTGGAGTCTCACAGGGTTTGAGGCACGACCCTGCAGCGTGGTCAGCATTTCCATGGGTACCTCAGCCAGTGGAGGTTCCATCACTGAGTTTTCCCTCTTGTATGATCAGCAGAACCAAACACACTGTGCCCCTGGAGCTCAGCTGCTCCAGGTCCGTTCTCTTCAGCACGAATCAGCTCGAACTAACAGGGAGCTTTCACTGCCGCATCAGTGACTTGGCAGCCGGCACAGCCGCGTCTCCACCCCTGCAGGAAGGGGTCCTGAGCTAGGAAGGCAGGGATGTCACGTCCTCAGCCACTGCAGTGACATCAGGGAGGGCCGTGAGCCTGAGTCCCCGGAGAGCCGGCGCTGCCATGGCCTACTTTGTGCGGATGGTTTGAGCACGCTGGATCCTGCGCCTCCAACAGCGTCGCTGCGGCAGCGTCAGCTCCAGAATCCACCCAACTGGGAATGCTCCTGGGTGGTTAGCCCTGGCAGGCCATGGCTCTATTCCTGCCTTCTTGGTAAGTCTGATTTAGCTCCTTTACAGCTCTGGCTCCATTAGCCGCAGCCTCTGAAGCACAGAGAGACCCAAGTCCGTTTCCCACTCCCCTGTACGTTTATTCAGAGGCCTCTCAGAAGTTTTGGACTGCAGTCTTTCCTTTTCCCTGGGTACCCCCTCTAAGGGCTCATGTTTATTTAAGATTTAACTTTATGAGCAGTTTTCTTTCTCTCAGTATACACAGTTCAAATTTGGTCTGTTTCCCTCAGCTTTTGCATTCAGCTGGTTTGACTGATTTAACGTCTCTGATTTACCGGTATAATTTAGCTTGTCTGAAGGGAAGGAAGATTGATGTTGGCTGAAATAAAATTCTGAGATGCCTATGGAGTTTTATTGCCCTAGATTTTTTGATTGCTATTTATTCACAAAAGTGGGCAGAGCTCTGACTTGAGATTTTTCAGGAATGCCTCCATTATGTCAGAGCTGCTAATTCTTTGAGTCAAGTCATTGTGGTTAGCCAATCTTGTTCTCTGTCTCTGTGGTAAGATTTTACATCCAGAAGGCTAACCTCAGTGCTCCCCCACGAAAGCAGGCAGGGATGACAAAGCATTTCCTTCTTTGACCTCTGTACTTGCATTTTGTAGAAAGATGAAATCTATCAAATCAGACCAAACGCCAAATCACCTGCATGAGGATGAACAGGTCAAACCCTGTTTCTGTAGCAATATGCGGAACAAGAATGTACTGAAATATGTTTTTAAAGTAATTTTTCGTCTAAAATTGTGTTGTTTTGTTTTCCAAATTCAAACTATGGGCTATGAAATTCTCTCATGCTTGTGAGTTACATGTGGTTATGTATCACATCAGAGCAAACTTGAGGTTATTAGGATCTTCAAATTGTGCGTACTTGTCTTGAATTCTCTGAGTTTGTGATGTTTTGGAAGGGAATAAGTGGAATATTCTGATTTTGTTATATGCCTGCTGGGATAGCACTGGGCTGGATCCCTTCTGCTGTGACTAGGGCCACACTACAGACCCTTAGCACCTCCTCTTGATTCACACAGGGGCTGTGTCTCTCCTTCCAGTTAGCACATAATCACCCACGAACTAAAGAACTCAGTCCCACCCAGATGCATCTGGAGCTGGTTTCATGAGTGGAAGATGTATAATATCAACATTACGTCATATAAAAACCTCTGGCTTGTCACCATGAAATTCACTTGTGCTCCCTGCCTGTACCCCTGGTGCTGTGCAAAGCAGCTGAAGCAAACTGACCATTTGGACCAGGCTTAGCTCCTTACTTTAAATCCCAGGATTATGATGATAGAGCAGGAGTATTCCCTGTGCTGGAGCTGCCTTCTATCTGGCCACTCTGCTGCCCTGGCACTCTCAGAGCAGTGACAGATCAGACGAAGTGACAGCAGGTGGGTGACCAAGGAACCTGCCACTGGCAACCCTTTGCATGTGGTTGGAAGGACTGGTGACTGCACAATTCCCTAAAACTGAAGCATTTCAAACAATAAAAGCACTGTTTGGAAACTGCCTCTAATAGTGGAGGGACAGCTGACCACTTGTCACTGCTGCCACTTTGGCATCACAGAAGACTGACCTGAATTCTTGATCTGGGCAGTCTGTTGATCTATAATCATAGTGATCCGTTAATTACTTGGCTTAATTACAGACAATTTATTATAATGAAAGGTTTAACTCTACCTACCTTTGTAAGCTTCCATGTTATTTTTCATTGAGGTAATTTTCAGGCATAAAAAATTCCAGCACGCCATGCCTTAAAACAACCCATTCCACAAAGACTGTGGAGCTTTAGTGGCAAATTCTCCATCCAGTATTCTCTGCTCAGACAGTAAATATCAGAGCCATGAGAAACATCCTGTATTCTTCACACACGCACACCCCACAGGGGACTAGAATCCCTCTCAATGCCGTTTTACCCATGAACTCGTGACCTGGACTTCCATAATTTCTCTTTGCTCTGATATTAGCACCAGGTACATCAGTACACCTACCTTTTCATGTCATCTCTGATAGAGAGATGCAGTTAGCAAATGGCATCAGGTATCAATGCAGAAGTGACCTTTTAATGTCATGCACAGATACACGAAGAAAGAGCTGCCACTGAAAACTTCTGATTAAAGATAAAAGTAGACAGCCTGTAAAAACATTAAGATAAAAAGTAAATCCATTTGCCCTGAGTTTCCCCTGCTATCCCACCTCCTACTCTAAATTGATGTTGTCAGCACTCATGATTTTATCACAAGTCTTGTGATGTTTGATGTTTCACTTACACTCCAGCTACTACAGTTGTGTAATGAGGTTAGAAACTCAGCTTTCCTCTTTCTTTAATTTAAAGTAAGTTTCTAGTCCTAATGGTTAGAGTATAAAGCTTGCAAGTGTGACCCAGGTGCACCCTAACAGCTCAAAAACCAGAAAGCACAGTAAAAGAGCTCCGCATTTATCGTTTCACAGACAGGCTTGTCATTTTGAGGGTCAAACTGTAGTTCTTGAACATTTGGAGCCGGCAGTAGCAGCTTGGGAAAAAAAAAAAAAAAAAGTGCTTAAGCAAAGTCCCACACCATGTTGCATTTTCCAGGGAGGCATAGCAGTCATTATACCAGTGATAATTCCCTTTTCAGACATGCACATTTTCCTATTTAGTTTGTTAAGCAGCATCTCAGGGCTCAGCCCCAGCCTGGCTGGTCTGGGGGGGATCGTCCTGGTGTGTAACAATTTGCCTGATGTTGGAGGGCTCAAAGTGCTCGTTGTGCTGGCACAGAGGAGAGGTTTTGCAGCACTCCTTAGTCCCCACAGACCGGCAGGTTTGTGCATAAAAACCTGTAAAACCAGGAATGTTCTGACTTCCAGTCTAGGAAGTTGAGCTGCTTTTCGTAAAGCTCCATCAAGAAACCAGGAATACCCCACCCCTGCCAATCCAGCAACAAAGGGGCAAATAACCAAATAATGCAAGTATGGAAATACAGTAACATTGAAAACAGCTGGTTTGACTTACAGTGCCCACAATGTGCCAAGTGCAGCTTTGGATGTACAGACCAAAAATACTCAGCTGCTGGTTTTGGAAAAACCAAGCTCCCAACAGCAACAACTCAGATTTGAAGGAGACACCGTATTTAAATGGAGTTCCACATTATCAAAGATTTCATGTATATCACTAAAAGTATGAATTGTACCAAGAACTGGAGGGGTATCCAAAGCAATGGGCAGAGTCTGGCTGTGGTGTGGGCACATTGGTCAAAACTCCTCTGCAGTCACAGACTGGTGGTGCCAAAGGTCCCCTCTGTTCTTGCCCTAAATGATGGAGTAATCTGTTCTGGAGGTGACAAAATTACAAATAACTGACAAAACCTAATTGCAAAGAAAAGGTGAAAGTCCATGAGACTCAAACACTATCTGAGTGTACAGAACAACAAGGGAGGTTTTATGTTCCACAAATATAAACGGGTGCCAAACTAAAATTGGATAACATTTTCAAAGAACTAAAGAAGCTCAACTGATTCTACACTGCCCCTGTTATTAATTTTGTCCCTGAATTCAGTGGTAATTTCCATGTGGTGATTTCCATGAGACTGACACTGCTTCTAAACTGCTTCCCCTGTAAAAAGCTGAAGAAACCATTATTGACTCTTGATCCCTTTGCTGAGTGTTTCAGAGGGCACACACATTTCTGTATATCACAAACCACATTATTTAGGCCTATGGACTTAGGTTTTATATCTCTAATTTGAAGGGCTGTGAAAAATCTCTGTCTTCCAGGAGGTATTCTTCAGCCTCAGGAACTTCTAAATAACTTTTGAAAGGCTATACAAAACATTGGAAGGGTCTGCATCTTCCTTATATTAGTTTCTGTGAAGAGGAACTTCCTTTTTGATGTTTTCCAGCTTCTTTCTAGCTCTGTTATCTGTAATGACTTTCAAATCCACCCAAATCATCATCCCTGTACTGAAATGAACTGTCTCTTAGTCTCACCTATGCAGGCCTGTGGTGCTGGCATAACAATGTCAGATGTATTTTTGAAATCTAAAATGAGTAAGGTTTAAAAGATTTTCCCATCTGTATTGTGCCTGCTCCATGGCACTCTGGCAGGAGTCTGGCAACTCCTGTTGCTGTGGCTGGACAATTTAATGCTGGTTGTTGTTTTTTAAATAACAGAAAGTGTCTAAGTTCCTTGTGGCACCTGTGTAGATAAAGCTGTGTTCAAGCCATTGATTTGATTTTGAAACTCCGCAATGTATGAAATAAAGTGCTGGTATTTCTGTCCTTTGAGTCTGTCTCATTTTCTCTCTCACGAAGCATTAATTATTGTGGTCTCTGTTCTGCCCTTTTTCTTCTCTTTCCTCCTCCCCAGTCCCCACTGTCACTCCCAGTGGCTGGGGAGTCTTTCCATTAAAGCAATCCTAAAGGGCCATCAGCCAACACATTCTGGGCCTAAATTCATCTCATAAATATTGGTACAGGCTTAAATAAATGCGGTCCATCATTTAATGTACTAGATTTCAATGGAATTACATGGGGAATTAATTTGCCTCTGTTTGTAGTCTGAAAAACAATGAAATAGGGAAATGCCTAGAATCCATGGCTCAGCTTTCCAAAGAGGGTGAAGGATGGTTCTGCCCATTAATCAAGACAGTAGCAGATTCCTGATGCTCATGCCTTCTCTATACAAACACAATATTTTAGGCCTTCCTGATACAAAGCCAGAAGGATCTCTAGGTGACAGCTGCCCTGCCATCAGCCTGTGGACCTGTCTGTAATGTCATGTATTTCATATGTGTCTGTAATCCCTGCTACATGTGACAACACCTATTTTGGGATGTTTCTGTCTTTGGATAATAAAAAGAGTTTTCATTTGTGTAGCACTTTACAAAGAGGTGCCAGCAGCAGCTCCAGAGGTCAGTGTGACGAGGTCCAGCAGAGTGTGAGCAGCTGGCCTGGCGTGTGCTGCCCTGTGTCGCCCTTGTTCACTCCCTGGGCCTTGTGACTTGCTCTGTACCTGAGCAAAAAGCTGAATAGCAGGATATTCCAGTACAGCTGGATGGGAAGTCACACAAGTAAAGGCTTCATGATGAACTTTTCAGCTAAAACTTCATACCTTTTTTTTTATTCCATTTATTCATCTCCCATTTTTTCTGCCCACATATTATATATACACTGTTCTGTTTCTTTACCATCTTTCCCCCCGTTGCTCAGTGCCTTTTTCTTCCCAGATGAAATATCCCTCTTTTTTCCACTGAGTGCCCTTTGTAGGTTCTCTCCATATAGCTCATAATTTCTCTCCCTCACCTCCCCCACTCATCCCAACATCTTGGGCAGGAGTGATTGAAGGCACGGAGTCTGAAAGAGCAAACCAGTCTCTAGAGAGAGAAACACTGCAGATCATTATCTTTCTCACTCTGTTAATGGAGAAACAGAAAATATGTGAAGTCAGCTGATAACATAATAAATGTGTGGATGAAAGTCCTTTTGCTGCAAGAGATACCATAAATATAAGGTACCTACAGGTATTTGATCTGAGCAAAGTCTTCCTTGACTCTCAGTATTCCCATTCTGGGTCCATGTATAGCTGATGTCTGTAGGAACACACTGGAAATCCAAATCTGTACACTAATTAAATGACTGAGGTTTTAGCGTGGAAGGTGCAGGAAAGCATTTTTTATCTCTTCCAGAGTGGTCAGCACACAAATTCCAGTAGTTTTCGTTGTTATTGGTACCATGATAAAACTGATCTGCCCAAGAGCCTTTTGCTGACTCTTCATGGATCAGTTAGGTCAGCCCTCACAGTGAAAAGTGCTTGAACTGTAGCGTTACCATTTCAGATAATTTTCTAACTGGTCTCCAAAAATAGACAAAAAATAAGAATACAATAGTTGAGACCCCTTATAAAATCTTCCTGGAGGAGTCCAAGGATACTTACCATTGGTCTCAATGGAGCTTTCACACATCCTTGAAAGGAATTCATTAAGCTGGAAAAGCTGGCTAGAAACCAGTCTTCCTATAATGTCTTCCATAACTTGCTCCAAGGGACACATTTATAGTCACTCAGCCTTTTTTATAGACCTTGTGCAAGATGAAGGGCTGGGTCACAATTGCAAGACTTTAATGAATAGATGTTTGTTACATGCCACAACCCAAATAATTTTTCAAGCATCTCAGCACTGCGCAGCCTTTTCAGTCTGGACCTCCCCGAGGATATGGGATGGGATGATAGCTGCAGCCTCTGGGATCACAGGGAGATAGTGACTGGTTTTGTTCCTTCTTCCACACTGACCCATTGAGGTGCAGAGAGAAAACACCCAGCAACTGAAATTTCTACTCTTGATTTTGTTTCCTAAAGATTTGAAGATTTCGGGTATTTCTTTTTATTCATACTAGCTTCTCTGTATACAGGCTTATATGGAAACAGATTACAATAGTAAGGCTCCTCCAATTAACAAAACTTTACTGAAATTTTAAATATCTATCAGTCATGGCCAGATCTCAGGATAACTTTCTGCTTTTCAAAGAGCCCTGAGATCTTCTTAATGAACTCTGTTTAATTTTATAAGAACTGTCTGTCATTTCCATTCCACCAAATGCTGGCACTTTGGGGTATGGAGCTCACTGGAGTTTTTTGAATAGGGTGGCCTTTGATTACCAAATACAGATTTAGTCAGAAACGTCTTATCTGAAGGAAGCCCATATTAAGAACTAGCTCCCTTCCTAATTGTCCTTATCTTTGTGAGAAAACATGGCACATGGACACTGGACTATTTTGCTGGGCATTTTCCACCTGGCCACAAACACTGGAAGTCAGGTCTTAGCATGGTAAACCAAGCAGGCATTGCACAAAGAAACACTGAATGCATTTGTATATTGCACCAGAACCAGCCTTGAGTCACCATATTGATATACAAAGGATCAGATAGTAAACTTTTTATTAGCAGCCAGGAATTTCTTTTGAAAATTATTCTTTTTTTGACATGCCTACATATGGCCTGAAGGATGCTGGTACTGTTCTCCTTCTATCAAAATAGGATATAATGTGTGACTGTGTTCTAGAAAAGTGTTACCTTTTTTAACAGATTTATAATTTTTTAATGTCAGACCACCACAGAGCTTTCAAGCGATAGCTGCTGGCCAAAACTACATTAGGAAAGTGCACGTTCTGCTCCATTTCCCTCCAGGAAGGGGAGGTAGATGTGGGCAATCTGGACTGGGAGGACCAGAGCAGAGCTAAGGAGGCAGCCAGCTCCCCTGGCTCCTTCTGTGTTCTTCCTGGGGCTGCTGCCGGACTCATCCTTGGCAGCTTCCAAGAGAGGTAACAGAACCTTTCCTGGAATGAACAATCCCTAGCTTTCATGCCTGTATCCATATCTTAGGAAGAAGTTGTCTTACTGAAGAGCAGTGGCTGTGCCTCAGCTTTCCAGGGCAGCTGTTGGGCTCTGTGCAGACAGACAGACAGACAGAGGCTCCCTCTGCCCTGGCCTGTGGACACTGAGCCACGCTCACACAGCCCCTGCCTCCTGCACAGGGGCTGGCACCAGTCCCCCAGGCTCGGGGTAGGGGCAGGCTGAGCTCACATCTGCCTGCACCTGTCTGTGCTGACAGAGTTAAAAACGGGGCTGGGAAAAGAAACAGCAGCAAACCTTCAGGAGAGCTTCTGCATCCACCTTGTGCTGCCTCCAGGTCGGGCGTGCTGGGCTCATCCTGCCCTGGGAGAGACACGGGGAGAGGCTCTGGAGCCTGCAGCTTCCACAGCCCGCAGGAACTCGGCAGGAACAACAGCTCTTGCAGAGTTTCTGCAGGCAGCCCATGCACCCATTTCTTCCTGGATTTGTCAATACAAAAGTAACAGTACTAAATACCAAAGGAGGGATATTGTGTTCTGCTGGATCCCAGCTACTCTGAGAAATGGAAGGCACGGTGGGATTTTTTTTTTTTTTTTTTGCCTCCTGGAGGGGAGATGGAGACAGTATTTTTGGTGGGGGGAAGCAATATTTATGGTGAATTAGCGCTGCTGACAGACATACCTGATACACAGGGTTGGTGGAGCCTGTTCCTTCCATCTGCAAGGGAAAGCAGTGCACTGTAAAGCTCAGTGGCATTTTGAAATACGTGTAAAATCCGTGCAGCACAACCTGAAACTATTGTTAACCAGTTAGTCACAGTGCTGCTAATTGCAAGTCACCTCAGACCAGGGAAGCTGGGTAAAGAACTGAGCTCAGGAACAACGACCACCTCCTTTAGGCCCCCATTATTCATTGCTGAAATTAAGTGACTTGACTCCAGCAGGATGAGCCAGGTCACCTTGGTTGGATATTTGGGCTTCACATGCAGAGGGTGAATCAAAAAGCCAGGCTGCTTTCCTAGGGAAAGGAGGCATTGGGGGGATGTAGACAATGCTAAATGCTGTGTTTGCCTTCACTCCCCTCCCTTCCCCTCCCTGAACTCCCAGCCCTCCTCTCAGGGCTGTCCTGGATCCCTTTGGGATTTTGGCCCTGGAGGAACTTCTGCTGGGCACTAAACTGACCTGGGCCCACTCTTTATTAAGAAGCAGTCAGTGTTACTGGGCTGAGCAGAGCCTGTAGTGCCCTTTTCCTGCTTCCTGGGGGGAAACAAACTGCTGTGAAAGAGATGGGCAGAGATTTCACCTCATCACTGTGTTTCTGGTAGCATTTGTCAGTGTTTTCTTAGAGTGCCCTTCCAGTGATCTTTCAAGTTCTGTGTAGGATCTGGCCTAAATCCGGGTTGCAGGAGGTTTTAGGTGGGGGATACCTCTCGAGGATCAGGCAGTGATGGTGGTCAGGCAGTGCTCTCTTTGGCACTTCTGGAACTAAGGTCTCTAAATTCTGTCCAAACCCAGAGGTTAAGGAGCAGGGATAAACTCTGAGTATCCTTCTAAAATAGCACTCAGTATATAAATTGCTCCTGCCCACAGACAGCTGCATTGTTTGTGTCTGTGGCAGAAGGAAGCAGGGTCAGGTGTTCCTTTTGTGCTCAGTGAAATGATATCTGTGAGCCTGAGGAGCTGGAAGGGATATCTGAGGTCACTGAGTTCAGCCCTTCACTGCTGCAGACAAACATGATGTAATCCTTTTCATTGCATGGGCAAACTTCCATTCTAAAAGTAGTTTTGCTCGTTTTCCTCTTTTTTTTCTCCCCTTCCTTTGCTCTCCTGTCCTCCTCCAGTGAAATTATGCCCAACCTTACTTTTAGGTTTTGATCTTGTGTTTTTTCCCAGCTAGTTTTCCTTATATTGTATACTTTCCTCATACTCTTATGTCTAGCCCTTGTCTCAACATTTTTGGTGTTTCTGGTGAGTGGAAATGGAAGATGATGAAATCCACATGAAGAGAGTTCAGTATCTCTATTTGTGCTTATTAACTACTCAGCCCACTAGTGCTTGATTAGACAAATCTGAGATACAGACAAATGATAATTACATTGGTCACAATACATTTAACTGAACGTCTGAAGTATCCATTAAAAAGAAAACCCATCTAGAACAAGAACTTTTATTTTATTAAACGATTTAGAATTTAGTCACATGGCTCTTGAAGATACTTATAGCTGAATTATAGAGTAGTTTATTTCACTTAGTGTCACTTTACATTTTACCAGTTGGAAGATCTGCAAAGTGTTTCACAAAGCAGAGATAAGTCCCCTGGAACCCTCCAATTCCATCTGAAAAGCCTGGGCTCCTTTGCTCTCCCTTTGTCTTAGCACATTCCAGCTACCAGCAATGTCCCAGTCAGCCAGAGCCCCCACCAGCAATCTGAAATCTCCTTGCTCTTCATCTCTGTCACATCGGACTTGGGAGATGGTTTGAAGCCAGTTCTGTAATGGAGGTAGAACAGAAAAGCGAAGGCTTGGGAGCAAAATGATGAGGGTAGAAAAATGTTCTCTAAGTGTGTGCAGGTGACTGTGGTTAAAAGGAAGTGTGAACATTTGCTGGCTTGCCTAGCACAACAGAACACTGCAAGCCACCTTCCCTTGTGATACATTCAAGGCAATTTTATTCTGAATTTCTTTCCAAGTAAAATTTTAAGCTTGTTTTCTGATCAATTTAACACATTGGTCCCTGGGACATTCTGCTCAATGCCTGTAGGGCTGCTTCTTCCTCCCATCCACGCTCAAAGCTTGGCTCTCCCCATCAGCTACAAAATAAAAGAACTTGGATGGGTCTAATCAGCACGATGGATATTGATTCACAATAACACAGGACCAGTTGGAATTTGTATCCATGCTCTAGCACCATGTACTGATTCACAGTCACATGAAGCCAATTTGAATTTTTATATATGCATCATCAGCACTGCATGTATTGGTTCACAAACACAGAACCAATCTGCAAATACATCCATGACCCCAAGTGGCATGTGGCCATTTGGATGTCTTGACTCCATTTGGATATCTCAGCTCCATTTGGATGTCTCCACTCATGGTTTTTACAGAGTGGTCTCCTCTTTAGGCCAGTTCCTTGAGTGGTTGCACAGGTACACACAGACCTGGGTGCACCGACTGCCTCTACAACCATTTTCCCTCCCTGAGGTTTGGCTGCCAGTGCTCCAGGCCAGCTCAGATGTGCTGTGGTTGCAGCCTGGGAGCAGGCTGCTGGGAAAAGACCGTGTGGGAGGAGCTGGGAGAAACCCCACTGGCAGCTGATCCCTTCTCTGCAGAGCTGCTCTCCAGCTCCCACCCCGAGTCTGTGCTGCAGCTACATCTGAGCCTGGCCTCATCCCTCACTGACCCTCGCCTTGCTGGATCTTGGAGCAGCCTCATCCCCCATCCATGGTGCTCCCTGACCCCGTGCACAGTGTGGTTCGTGTGCCTCAAGCCCAGAGAAGTGCTCTCTCTGTTTTGGGGCAGGGAAGGCACGGGCACATCTCCCTTGCATTCAGGGTGGGCAGTACTGGGCCCTGTTCCTGAGCAGGCACCTGAGTGCTGTGGTCATGTATCTTTCTATAAATAATTCCTTCACTTCATCACTTGCAGCCTCTTTTCATCACCTCCTTTCCCTCAGACCGATGACTGTTTTGGGATGGAAGGCTTTTTTCCTCTCTAGCTGGACCAAGGCCATTCAATGGAGTGAGCAGCAGGAGGTAGTGAAAGAGAGATACTGTTAGCACTGTTTCCACATGCCCAAAGACTGATCTTTATGCAGCTGAGACTACAAGGGATATCCCTTAAAATAAAGGCCAGCTTATTACCCATCTTCTCCAACTCCTGTGGAACTAAATATCCTGAAGTTGAGAGAAGCTGCTGCACAAAGCGTCTTTATAGCTCTCAGTGTGCCTTCTTTGCTGGCTCCAGCTGCCCCTACACTCTGTTTTTCCTCAGTCTTTTCTTCAATATTTTTTCCAGTTGACTTAGTTATTACAGTACATGGACCAGACTGAGGAAAATACACTGAAGGTTGGAGCTGGCAGGGCAGGGAGAGCTGCGAGGGAAGCGCTTTTGCCATCCCATGACATCATCCGTGCGTTAATTGGTCGCATTCCCGCGGATGGGAGGCACTGGCCGGTGTCCTTGGGCTCACTTCCGTGATACAGAACAGAGACAGTGCCTGTCTCCTGCCAGCCTCTTTCATTGCCAGCCTTCTGGCAAAGCTTAGGACATTTATAAAAACAGTACAGTACTTTATTTAGCCTCTAGTGAGAAAAAGTCACTTCACAGCTCCAGTTTAGGCACAAGGCACTAACAAGCAGATTAAAAATATATATATATATCCTTTACATAAAAGCATTTCAAATGCATACATGGAAGTTGATTTGTATTCCAGATGACCTCGCAAACCAGGAGATTGAGCTGTGCCTTTTATCTCCAGAGAAATGGGTTCAAACCCTGATTAGCCCATAGAGGAAATTCCATTTAATGGTGTAATTTTGGTGGGCTGAAAAGCTGTTCCCTGCCTAGAACCATCGTCTATTATGGCATGATTGGCAGTCTGTGTTCAAGACAGAACAAGAACTTCACCTCATCTCTACTCCTATTACTTCAGCCTGCCATGAGCTTGCAGTAGCCAATCCTCAGCTCCCACAGAGCCTGAGAAAAGAGGGGATTTGTGGATGAACAGAGTCCCCACAGCTGTGTCCGGGCAGAGCTGAGCCTGCCTGCGGCTACTGGGGGCCGTGGTGGGGCCAGGAGAATGGAGAGGTGGCACAGGGGAGCCTGAGAAAACAAGGGAGCTGTTGGAGGGAAGTTTCAATGGAAGGAGATGGAAAGTGGGCGAGAAGAGGAAAAAAAGGAATGAGGATGGACAGTGAAAGGATGCATGGATAAGCAAAGGGTGGGATGAAGGTATGCCCAGAGCTGAAGGCAATAAAGCAGAATGAGTGTAACTGTCTAAAGAGCAGAATGAAAAGCCAGCTGTGGGAGGGAGTCCCACAGGGTCATGATGTCACTGAATGTTCTCACTGTGGCTGGTGGTCCTAGTGCAGAAATGCCCTTAGACCCCACAGGATTGTTGTTTTCCCAAGTCTTCATTCTTCAGAGCAAAAACACTGGTTTGCAGGGGAGCAGAAAATCTGCAAGACAGATCAGCAGCCAGCTCAGGCTTCCATCATATCTTTGCAGAGGCCACAGATTAAGCAAAGAAAGGCTCAACTTCAGCCTAACCAGTGTAGAATTTCCATATTGTCTGGCTGTATTTCTCCTCTCAGGGGGAAAAGCCCATATAGGCTCCTGCCAGGTGTTCTCTGTAGGCAAAGCAAGTGCAAGAAAGCAACAGGAATGTTCACTGTGACACTGGTGAGCCTTGTGACCCAGTTCAGTGAAGGGCTGTGAGCAGACACAAAACTTTGTCACTCTGAGGTGGTGCAGGAGTGGATGAGGACCCGTAGGTGATGGCTGTGAAAGTAATGCTGCCACACCAGGACAGCTTTTCAGCCAGACCTCTGTGGTCTCCTCTCTGTCCTTCATAACCAACTTGGCTGTGAGAACAAGGGATGTGCTCACAAGAGACCTGTCTGGGGTGGTCTTACTCAGGACAACAAAATCTGAGTTTAGAAGGGCATTGATAAAGAGGAAAAGTGTTATATAGTCAGCCTGATGAAGTGCAAGCTACAGCACTCTGGGAGGAGAAATACAAAAAGAGGATTTCCCAGCTGGACAGCAGCATCAGGAAGGACGGAGGGTGCAGAGGGGACAAAAGGCTGAGGGTAAGGACAATATCAGGTCTCCTTTCCTGGCTGCAGTTCCTCCAGCTGTGAAAGCTGCTGTCCATTACCCTGTTGCTCATCATCTCCTCCCACCTCAGGTTTCAGCTTTTTCATACCTGTTTAACCTCATCCTCACCTGGACCTGCTGAAGTGGTGACCAGGAAAGCCCTGTTCTTTGAATTATTCCCTCTAACCTGGACCGCTCACCCACACTGTGCTCGGAGCAATCCCCCGGCAGTTACGCTGCTGACCTGGGAGGGGGAGAGCCTGCAGCTGAGGGCTGGTGATAAGCAGCTGGAGTGGGTGAAAAGAAATAAACTTTTCACCCAGCTCAGCTGCAGGCAGAACAGGATGTGAGACTGCAACCTAAGACATAGGAGATAATTATTCTACTCCACTTGGCACCGGTGAGGCCTCAGCTGGAATAGAGTGTCCAGTTTTGGGTACTGTGCTGTAAAGAAAAATGTAGACAAACTGGAGAGAGTCCAGGAGAGAGACACTAGAAATATCAGAGGCGTAGAAGGAACAACCTAGGAGGAAATGTTGAAAGGATTGTTTGTTTAGTCTGGGAACAGCAGTGTCTAAAGAAGAGCTGTGATAAAAATCTTACAATATGTTAAAGTTTACTATAAGGAGGATGGTGATAAATCTTTTCCCATGCTTGCTGGGGAATAGGGAAAGAAGGAACCAGCTTTATTTGCAGGTAATAAAATTTAGGCTTGACATTAGGAAAAACTTTCTAGATAAGAGGGTGATGCAGTAAAGCCAGGCAGGGAG
Organism: Hirundo rustica; assembly: GCF_015227805.2. Taxonomy (NCBI): domain Eukaryota; kingdom Metazoa; phylum Chordata; class Aves; order Passeriformes; family Hirundinidae; genus Hirundo; species Hirundo rustica. The sequence goes on along the minus strand of NC_053450.1, from coordinate 149,757,324 downwards.
TGCATGGGTCTTGTTAAAATTCAGAAGGGTGTTTTATTTTAATAATGAGCATCGAAATAATAAAGATGTTTCTTATTTAAATAACTCTTCTGAGCTAATGCCTGGGACTGGGATTCCACGTGCTGAGAGTCCAACCATGTGGATGCACTTGCAAGGAACAGCTCTTGGCCTGCAAGCTCCAGGGCAGACACTCTCCTTCGTGAGCAGTGTATACAAACCCCAGCAGCTTGTGACTGATCTCTTTTCTTACATACTCCTGCAATGCAAATAAGCCATCATGGAATACAAGGATCTGTATAAAATTTTACAAATGCTGGAATAACCTTTCTCTCATGATCCCATTTCTGGCCCCACTGTATTTCTTCCTGGCAGGTTCATATGCTATGTCTCTAATCCCTTGTTTGCAGATTTGGTATGTGTGCACAGCCAGAGATACATCCCTGATTGCTGTTAATCCTTTGAGTGTTTTTACATTATCCAGCATATGTCCAGGGAAAGTTCTGTCTTGTGCTTTAATGATACTCCCTGATCCTTCAGCGACACTCCTGGAAACAGAAAATCACACCATCCTGTTTCCATCCCAGGGAGTTCTCAGGCTGCGAATTGGGTTTTCTTCCACATCACAGAAACAAAGAACCTCTGAGTATTTTCAGAAGTTCAGGCTGATGTGTTTGCAAACCTAGAAAAGGAATGGAAGGTCGGTCCAGAGGCTGTATGTGGAGCAAGGAAGTCAGACCACAAAGGCCCCACACCGCATCTTTTGACTTGCCTTTGGGGTCAAAATCCATGGCTGGAGCTGGTCAAAATTTTCTTTTGAGGCTTGTGATAGAATGTGTTTTTCTCATTAAGTAAACTCTACCAGAGAATAAATATATTTGCTATTCTGAGAGTGGTGAGGCTCTGGAACAGGTTGCCCAAAGAAGTTGTTAATGCCTCATTCCTGGAACTGTTCATGGCCAGGCTGGACACCTGGAAGGTGTCTCTGCCCCATGGCAGGGGAATTGGAATGAAGTGATCTTTCAAGTCCCTCCCAGTCCAAAACTCTCTATGATTCTATGATTCTAATATTAATTGGTTTAGATTTTAAGTGTAACTTCAGGAATGACTGCTCTGGATTTTTCTGCTGCAGGGTTTTATTTTAGTTGCAAAATCTTTCAGATGTGTTTTACTTTAAATTCCCAGTATATGTGCTTAACCTTCATTGCACCTTGAGGTAATTTATCTGTAAATGAACACTAATTAAGAAACCTGAAGTCATGTGGGATGCTTCTAATATTTTGAAGATAAGTAATATTAAGCCTAAATCACATTTAAAGAGGATATTAATTGAAGTAGTAGAGCAGGACAAATCAGTAAAACAGAACAGCCAGTCCAACTGGGTTATAGTTGCTTGGCTTTCCACAAAAGCACAAAGTACCCATGGGGTATTAATTACCATATTAATTAATATTTTTTAACAGTTCTTTGCAGAAGATAGATGTCTACAGCATGTGCAGAACCAAGAAAATGGTCAAGTCTTGCCTATTAAAATAAACTGGCAAAGGAACCAGATGTCAGGAACCTCCTCTGCTAGGGGGTTGCTGGTTCACAGGAGAGCTCCTGGAGATGGTTTGAGCCCACAGCTCCATGGTGAGCCTTCCAGCCCCTAACTCTTGGCACTTCTGCAGGGGATTAGGATAACTGTGCTCCCAGGTTTTCCTGTCAGAGCTGTGGCATCATGAAAGGTTTACTGGGATAGAAAGAGAAGCCAGGAAAGGGTTGGAGGGAGGAGAGGGAGGACTCATCATCCTTGATGTAGCTATTGAACAGCTGGACTTCAAAGGCTGCATTAATCACCCCAGGCTCCATGTACAGCCAGTGGAGAGGGAAAGAAACTCAAGACATTTGTCTCAGGACAGGAAATGCCTGTTTCCCTGCTGCCTATAGGAGACATGTAGGTACCTGGATACTGGTGAAGATAGCTGAGGTGACCTTGCATGACCTATTGGTTATGGCAGTCTCCTGGAGGGAGAGATCCTGAGCTCTGGCCTCTGCTTCAAGGACTTTTGATGGAGTTTGTGCAGATTACAGATCACTTGGACACAAGCATTAGTGAATGCAGGGTGCCCCTTCTTCCTTCCAGCCAAGGAGAGTACATTATCCCAGGGGCTGAGTGCATTATTCCAGGGGCTGAGTGCGTTATCCCAGGGGCCGAGGTATGCTGAGGAAAGTGGGAGATGCATGTTGGAAAGTCCTTTTACAGGAGACGAAACTCGGTCCATGTGCTGCTTCCAGGAGAGTGCTTTGACCATTAAGCAACTGAAAGTGAGAACCACCTCCTGTAGATCCACTGCTCTGCGAGGCAGCAGCGGCTGCCGTTACCTTCCAGGAGGAGGAAGATCTGCCAGGGGGTCTTGCCATGACCCAGCAACCTGGACAGACTGGTTGCTTCGGGGGGTTTAGGCTGAAGAGCAATTTCAGAGCCCTGATGGACTTGGAAGTGAGCTGTGTGCCGAACTTTCAGGCTTGTCAGGCCTGAGGCTCTACCTAGGGAGGAGCAGGAGACGTCACAGTTAAAAAGATTGTCTCTTCACTGTCCACACCTGACATCTGGGCAGAGACAACCTGAATCTCTCACAAGGGTATCAAACCCAGCTCCTGCTGGCTTCTCCTGGGTTTCTGGCAGCCCTTGGATGATCCATGGTGGATCACAGGGGTGAGGCACCAGCTGAGGGGCTCTGGGTGACAGCTGCTGCAGGGCACTGCTGTTTTTCCCGAGCCTTGCAGCACACCCCAGTAAAAGCCTTGCAGGCAGAAGGCTGTGCTGCAGACCAGTGGGAGGGAGAGCAGGAGGAGGAACGACACGACACATTACAGCCAGGGAAAAGGATTCTGCATCAGGGGTTATGTAACTTTTGACATGTCCTATGTATCACGATCCAGTACCAGGGAGCTCACTCTGTGCCCTGCCACGTTAGCAGGGCTTGCTTTAGACAGTCACTCGTAAATGACATTCCCGTCCTGTCAGAGCTTCTCCAATTTCATGTCTACCACGTCCTTCTGGGGCAACTCCCCAGATCCCATGTGCTGCGTGGCACCAGGCTGGAGCTGCCTGTGCCTGTGCCCGGCCAATGCCAGGGGAAGCTGCTCTTATCTCCTGCTTCAGCTCCCTGCAGAAGGATGGAGGCTTATGGATGAGCCCACTGCAGGCCAGCACCCATTAGGACGTGGTTTGCATTTAACTGCACCTTAGGAGTAGGAATCCTCGTTTGGGAAGCAAAATCCTTTGGCACTGTTACCAGACCAAACCCATCCCTGCTGGCTTTACGGCCCCTGATGGCTTTTCCACATTTCACATGGGACTGAGCTCTCAAATGCATTTTACAAACTTGACCAACTCCCTCCAGTGTCTGCTGGGGTTTGTTTTCCCACTGATTTTTTTGCTTATTCCAAATGAACTCCACACCTTGATTTTTTTTTTTTTTTTTTTCCATTAGGTTGGTTTGTTTTTTGTTTTTTGGGGTTTTTTTTTAAATTTCAGCAGAGAAAAGGGGCAAGTGAAAGTGCATGACATGTACAGTCTGGGAAGAGCACAGAGGCAGCCAGGCAGCCATTGCAGGGGTTTGGCACCTCGCTCAGGAATGAGCACATGCAGGTAGAATGTTATTCCGCTGCTCCTGCTGAGCACTCAGCAGTTCAGTCTCTGCTGAATCCCAAAGTCGAGCAAAAAGCAGCTGGTTAAGGTGGAATTTGAAAATCAGTCATAAGATAAACAGGTTGCAACATTAAGCACTCTCCAAGGGAAAAGCAGTGTGCAGCATATGTTCTTACTTTGGAAGATATTTAAAAAAAAACCCAACCATACTTTAATGGACTCTTCATTGGCTTATAGTAGTAGAGCTGTTAATTAATTAAATAACTATATGTGAATGGCATCCATTGGGAAAGAGCCTCACAGCTTCCAGATGCCAGTTATTGGCCCCATTACGGGCCTAAAACTATTACAGTAAATCATTACATGCTCCAAGATGAACTGGCACACGATTGCTGTGAGGAAGGATGAAGCTATTCTCACTTGTGCCATTTTGTGCCAGTTTTTATCTAGTGAGATTAATTAGTACTTTTAGAAGTGCAAGTCAGAGCTATAAAATATTAAAGGATATTCCATCAATGGAGTGGAGACCTGCTTAAGCAGGGCTTTTAAAACTTCTGGATGTTCACGGGTAGATGGGAGTTTGAAGAGATAATGAACAACATCTGATTTTGATTTCTTTTTAAAGAAAGGTCAGATGTATAGCTAGTGGGGCTGCATGAAGCCCCCTTTGTGTGCTATGGGAATACTCAGAGGAGGACATTAAAGTTTATCACTGAAGTTCAGGTGCCAGGTAAGCAAACAATTTCTCAGGCCAAAACCAATCATTTAAGGCAGTTATTCCAAACAGAAAATCAACCAGAAAGTATTAAATAACCTTTTAGCCTGGATCCCCTGCTGGGAGGGGAACATTTTCTGACATTGGATGGCAGCCTAGAATCTATGATCTGGCCTAGAAATGGCTTTTTGTTTTTGTTTTTGTTTTCCTTCTTCTTTTTTAATTAATTAGCTATAAATTTTTACCCCAAATGACCACTATGGACCTTTCTATCTTTTTAGGCTGTGAGAGGGAAAACCACTGAGTCACCTATATTATTGCTTGCCCAGACAGAGTGTCCTTTGAAAATCCTCTTGCCTGCTCTGTCTGTTTTGAAGCCCAAAAGCTGAGTACTGAAGAGGCACTCCAGGGACTGTTTATACAGTTTACCCAATAATTAGTTCTTAGAGACATTAATTCATGGATAGACACTTCCTCTGAGAAATTATTCTGCAGCTGAAATTCCTCCCACAGCTGGACGAGGCAGGCTGAGCACATGGGGCTGGAGATTTTGCAGTCCACCAGCCAGAGCTGGGGAGGAGCAGTGCCAAGGGATCTGCTGCTGACACTGTCCTCTTGCTCCAAGCCCCACTCTGAACCATGTGTGAAATCTCTCGCCTGAACCTGAGTTCAAGCAGGGTTTAAATGGGGCCAGGGGGGCCAAAGGGGCTACAAGGAGCCACTTTTGCTGGTGCTGGTAACCAGCACTCCCACACAACACTGCCGGGGCAGACTCAGAGATGCCAGCACTGATAGACCGCTCCTGCTTAACACAACCTGTTTGTCCAGAAGGACAGAGAGATCTCCCCTGGCTCAGTGGGAAAGTGTCCCAGACTGTTCCGGAACTGAGAGCCTCCACATCCCCCAGGACAGACCAGGAGTGGCAGTGGGGCTGTGGGTGAAGTGCTCTTCTGCTCAGCCACATCACATCCAGGTCAGCCTGGCTTGCAGGACAACATCCCTTCCCTATACCACACTGTACAGGACACAGGGTAGAGCACATGTCCAGTAGCTCATGGGTAGAAAAATCAGGTGTTTGTTGGGTAGGGGGATTCACAAGAGAATGGATATCTCAGGAAAACCAACCTCATCTCGCTGCTTCTCCTAAAGCAAAGGTAAGGCCACATTCACACAAATCCTACAGGGAAGTGGGACTTACTGTACGAGAAAAGCATGAGGCAGGGTTTGCTGACTAACCCCTAGTTAAAGGAAACAAATTGATTTATTATATGAGGATGACAAATTGAGGCACCGGTTTTGCAAGTCGGGCTGTGTGAGCAGCTCCCTGTGTCCACGTGGCTCCAATACAGCCCAGTCAGGCTGACAACTGGGAGTTGTAGTTGCCAAACCAGGAATATTGCTGGCTCGATCGCAAAAGGTTGGAAAGTTTGTGGTTATACTTCTCTGACGCGCCTGAGATTTGGGTGGGAGCCACAGGAGCTACAGCTCCTCTGCGGAGGCACAGGGACAGGCAGCTGCTCTGTCAGCCTTCCCCAGAGTGTATGCTGGTAAGAAAGCACAGCCTTTTCTGGTTTTAAATGAAAACAAATCTCTTTTAGGACCTTGGATCTGAAGAGGGGAGTGTCATCGTGTGTCCAACACAAACAAAAAACCAAGCTGAGCCAAGACCAGCCCAGTGCTTGTCTCCCATTCTTTGGCTGTAAACACAGGAGACTCCTCTTGGCTTCTGTGAGAGTGGGAGGGAATGCAATCACCAAGCAAAAAATGTTCTTTCTACTTGATAGTTTAACATCATGTAGGCAGGAGTTGCACTTTTCTACTGTGCACACTTCTACTCCATGGAGTCTTTGACTGGCCTGTCCTTGTAGTAGAGGAAAATAAACCGAGATAAAATGAAGATACTTTTTTTCAGCAACACAGATTATTAAACTTTGTTGGACTTTTTCCTAAGTGGAACATAGATACCAAAAATACCAGTGCGGTCCAAATTTGGTGGGAAAGGGCTGCAAGTCACTGGACATGGAGAGTACAGAGTACTGGGGACAGATGTTTAGATCATGGATTTTGATCCAGAACAAGGTGGAAGTGAGTGTCAGTCATCACAGGCTGGGAAAGGACAGTCCCCTGTGTGCAGTGAGCCTGTGGATACCCCTACAGGCCTCGGAATCACAATGTGAGACAACAGCAACTGTCAGCATGGCCTGATGTCCTCCAGCCAGCACCACCTGGCTCTGCCTGTGCATGTGCTTTCCTGCCACCACAGTAATTTTTTCATGCCCCATGTTCTGAGTAATTTGGGAAAGAAGCAGGAAAAAGGAAGAGAGCCATATATAATGATCGTAGAGTTAATGGTGGATTTCAAGTTTCTAGGTGGAGGAATAATGGATTAGTGTTGGAAACCTGGTTCAGTTATGTATGTTCTGGCACACGCAGCTGGAGGAAACCTTGAGGTGTAGACGAAAAGTCCATTTTCACTTTGTAAAGATGTATGCACACCCTTAACTTTAAAGGTATAAATTTTCCCATTGACTTCCCTGGAACTATTCATGCATTAAACATATGCACGAGCCTTTCTAGAAATAGGGAATATAAATGAGGCTACCAAAATAGTTAACCAGAAATACTTTCTGTACAATGGAATAGAAAAATTTACAAGAGGTGTGCACATAAGAGCTCTTAGGAACAGATAAACATAGGCCACACTGTTAAAGGACAGGGCATCATTGCTTGTGTATGAGAGGGTGTTTTCAGCTCCCTATAGAGCAGACTGGAGTACAGTTTGCTTTCGTTACATTAATTAAGCAATTTATTGGAATTTAGCATGTGGCAGATTGGCAGGAGGCAAGTTTAACTTGGGTTGTGTGGCTGAGATCCTTTCATTGCGTTGACAACCTCGAGTCCTGCCAACAGAGCAGCACACTCAGTGCATTCTGCTGGTGGCTTCTGCGCTAAGTCCAACTTAAACAATTCCATTGGGGCCTGACAAGGGGAATGGATAAAAAAATTAACAGGATCTACATTACTTGAGCAGTCTGTTGTGGGCAAGATATCCCAAGTCTGTTTATAAGTAATGAATTTTCATTCAAGCAGTAGCTTCCCTGGGCTAGCAAGAATTCTGTTAGCTGTTAGCCCATGATTAATTTTTAATATTCACATGGAATTTTTTTTTTGTCTGTAGCTGTTTCTTCACACTGTTTTTCTTGACAGGTTTATTGTCTAGGTTATGCTGTAGTAATTATCATTTAAATCTATAGGTTGTCCTGGAGTTACCATGGCCTGTTTGGGTAATGTCAGGTACACAGACTTCCAGCAAATAAGCAAAATTGAGACTTGAACTGGTGGTCGGAGAACAACACAAACCCAACCTACAGCACAATCAAAACCATTAGAGGCCAAAGGCCAGGTGTTTGGCAAGGCTGCCTTATACTCAAGCCTTTTCAACCTGTGTCTGTTAAAACATCTTAAAACAGACCTTTAAGCTTTGCTGTTCCATGGCAGAAGCCTGGGCAAGCTGCATCCTCAACCATCTTCTATTGTTTCCTTTGATGAATTAAAAATGAGTACTCAAACAAGACCATCAACTAAAAGTCTGCAAAAAAGCAATTCCTTATTCAGGAGTACTTAAGGCTTTAATACAGTTTCACGGGATTGGGGGAGTTGGGGTCTTTGTATCAAGACTACGCTCTGACCTCTCTTTTCTTCTGTATTCAAAACCTAATGTCACCCTGCCCAGGATTATCCGGATCTGCTTTTCAGTATCAAGACCAATTAACTGGTGAGAAGGAAAGCTGTGGGGAAACAAGGCAAATCCAAAATGAGATGAGGCTTCAGTCTCTACTCCAGTCTCCACTTGTATTTATTCTGGTTTCCAGCAGGCTTCTTTTGGCAGAGAGAGATTTACTGCTTGAGCTTTGGCACAGTGTTTCAGACAGGGAGGGGAGCTGGGACGGGAGACCACAGTGTAAGAAAATGTACCTCCCATTCAGTTTTCATTAAACAAAAGGATTTTTCCTTTGCCTTTGAATGTCCTCTTTCACGTCATGATGGCTTTGCAAGATGAAATAAATGCATTCTGTCCTATCTGTGTGTTGCTGTTGTTCACAAGAATCCTGGAGGCAGCTAAATATATGTTTTAGTTTGTGTATGAATTAACAGTTTAGTTTTAGTACATCCTACCCCATAATTATACTGAATTGGTTTTGGAGAGTCTGAAAGCCTACCTGCTTCCCAAATATAATGGTTTTGGCTTCAAATAAATGACAGGACAACAGTGACACTGAAATCATACAGAGCAGAGAGTAGCCAGGACCAATTCTACATACTGAGAATTCAGCAGGTTTTGAAATTTTGCACTGATATTTGATGGTTTCTTATCCTAACAGAAAGCACTTTTGTTTGTGTCACCTTTATTTTCCTAGAAGCTAAACCTTGCTCTTGGAGAAAACAGGTTGTAGGATCAAAGGATCTAGAAGACCAGCCTTGTTATTGTGTGTCTGCATTTTTATCATCTTCAGGCTCTAATTCAACTGTGCTGTTCATATAAAAGTGCAAATTCAGAAGGAAAAGTTCGGAATTTTCTTCATATGCAGTGAATTCATTTAAACACCTGTCTGCAGCACACGTGTTCAAGCACTCCCTCCTACTTTTCCCATTGTCCATGGTATCTTTGATCAATTCACGAGTGGAGCGACACTGGAATGCACAGCCCAAACTGAAGTATGGCTTCAGTTCAAAAAAAAAAACCAGAGAATGTCCTTTTCTTGCCTTTGGGGGAGGATACCACACACACTCTGTCTTACCAGAAAAGGAAGTATTGGGAAATTTTGTTTCCTAGAAGAGCTATTAGAAGCAGCAAAAAACCCCAAACCAAGACAAAAAGAAAAGCCTGTTTTGTAACTTTGACACTCTGTTATGCTGCTCTTTCTCATTACTATTTGGTTCATAGCCAGTAGAGCCATGAGGGTGGGTAAAGTGTCACCGAGACTGGTGGATGCAACCTTTATCCTTCATACAGAGCAGGAAAACCACTTGAGCTGCTTTACAAAACAGAAGTGACTTCAACCCAAAATACAGGCACAAGATCCCACCAGAGCAGAGCCATGAGCAGAGCTATGGAATTTGATCAGAATGAGAGACAGCCGTTTCCTTTAGGGGTGACAGTGGTCGGGAGTCACTGCCACCACAGGTGAGCATTGTGCAGTTCTAGAGAGGAGCAGAGCTGGCTCTCCCTGTGCCATGAGGGATGCCAGGAGCAGTGCCCTGGTCCAGGAGCCGTGCTGAACCTCCCAGCAGGTGCCCCCAGGTGAGTCCCCTTCAGGCTGTGCCGTGATGCTCGGTCACGGGGGTGAATTACTGACATCAGTGTGAGTTGATCTGGAACCAGCAAAGACCTGAGAATGTCAGAAATTCCCATTTCCACCACTGAGAAAAGCTGATTTGCTGCTGTGTCATGATGAAAATCAGTTGTATTAGGATTTCCCTTCTGAGTCCAGGGGAGGTCTCACTGACTCCTCTGCCATGGTGGGAGATGGAGCCTTTCCTGAGCATTTAGCAGCCAGCAGTGGATCAGACACTCTCTGGCAGGCACCAGGCAGCTGAGCTCTGCCTGCCTCCAGCCAGCACTGACTGCTCCTTGATTTAACCACACCTGTGGGAGCGAAGGAAAGAGCTCAGCCAGTTGTTAGGATACTTACGGAATCCCACAGGACATTTCCACAAAATTGACAACTGTGCTAGTAAGTACTTTTTGTGTCTGCTTGAGGGACTGAAATGTCTAAGTTATTATCTGCAGCAGGGACTTCAAGCTTAATAGGCTCAGAGTGCTTGTGCAGGCCATACAATCAATGGGAAGGGGCATGTAGTGTCAGCCTGCAAGATTTGTTGTCAACAGGATTGCAGAATAATCATATTTGGAATGCCTCCATGGATTTTAAAGATGGTGAGCCCTTTCCTTTAACTGTGTGGGCTATTCAAATTCCTGGCTCCACTGGCTTCTGTAACTTCATTGCCTATGCAACTGGTCTATAGCATTTGCTTAGGGGATTCATAAATTTTTTTTTAAAGCATCATTTTTTTTCTCACGGGTGAAAATACAAGCACCTGTGTAATTTCACAAAATGTGATTTTTTATCAGAAAAGTGCCACTGATGCCTATGGTAACTGAAATGCAAGCAGTGGCAGCAGTATCATTGCAGAGCCATGGAGTTAAGGCATTAAAATAAAAGATGAGGGAAAGTTTAGCCATGACCTTGTAAGTGAATGCTCATCATCACAGGCAAGATTGCTTAGCAGCCATGGGGACAGGGTGGCCTCCCACCAGCTTTCTGCTTCCCAGAAGGAGTTGAACAGTGTCCCATCTCCAGTGGCAGTTTGTCCAGCAGGACATGCTCACAGGAATTAGAAGGAGCAGAACAGCAGCTCTGGTGGTGTCTTCTCTCCAGCCAGGTTTTCCTCTTCATGGGGGCTGCAGGCTCCCCCTGACCTTTTGAGAGTGTGCTGGTTTTAGCTAAGCCATTCTTCGCTACTATTGGCATTTTTCTACAGCCTCTGGAGAGAAATGGAGCCCTTTGCCAGCCAACTTTTGATGACCAAATGGCTCTCCTGTTTCCCATACATCAGCAAAGCATTGAGGAGTTTCTCTAACAGCCTTCCCTCTTTTCAACCCTCTCCCCTCTCACTCCCCTCCTCAGAGAGATATTGGGATGGAGACAGAACTGTCAGTGATGGAGCCAGAGTGCCTCAGAGACAGCACTGCCCACCAGAGCATTGTCTACTCCATCAGCAGTGTGAGAGTGTGCAAATATTCCAAGTCAAAATTATTCATCCCTTGACAGATGTAGAGTCCATTCCTTGACCTTTGCCAAGCCACCTTTGAGACCTTGACTTCTGTCTGCCACTGCAGAAATCTCACAGCCTTGCTTGGCCTCTTTTTGGAGCAATGGCCTAAAATCTTGTCCTTATGTTCAAACACCAAGATTTCTTCTCTTTCCTATATCCCCCACGGCCAGGAGGTCTTTAGCACAGGCCCAGTGAGATGTATGAGAAAGAAACCTGGCAAAAGGTTTAAATTAACTCTAGTGGTTGTGCCAGCTCCTGCAGAACGCGAGTGCCAAGATCCAAACATGGCTGTTCACCAACATTTGGCAAGGCGGTGACATCTTGTCACCGCTATCCTGGAGCACTGAGGCCCACACAGGTACAACGACCAGCTGGCTGGGGCATGGTGCAAAGCAGGGTGGGAAAGCAGAGGAAAGAGTGCCAGACTTTTCCCAAATGAAGTCACAGCCCTGTTTCTTCAAAATCATCTGCTCAAATGTGACATTACTCCTGATTGCCAACAGAATCAAGCCTCCACAGCTACTTACCAGTAACACTGATGTGTCACATGGGTTCAAGCTTCCCTCTCTGGGTAGCCCAGTAATAAAGTGTGTACATAAACCTTCAGCAAAGGAGAGAACGACTCACTTTCAGTGAAGCTTGCTCCTGCCACAGAAAGCTGCAAGAGAGCTCTGGAGCTAAGAGCTGAGTGTTGGGAAGGTGCCTAAAGCTGGAGGGAAAAAACCCCCAACATAAAACAGGAAGTCTGTTTTTACAGTTAATTCCTCCTGGGTCCAGAGCAGTGGAGTTTTATATTTTCATTATAAATCAGCTATAAAGCATCTACATAGTGGAATCCATATTCCCAGATGGGAACAACCTACAGGTCCACTCTAGTCAACCTTCTCTTTGAAAGTATTACCATGCTACACAGGTCTGTGAACAGTCCATGGGCCCTTTTGTCACACTCTACGTTATTCATAGCCCAGTGCCACTCTGCTGTCTTCTCTTGCACACAGGGATGGCCAGACCTTTGATTTCAGACACTGCTGCTGAGCATCAGTTTTCCATCCAGATCATGCAAATCCATTATACTCATGCTCCTTTACCTGTCTGAATTTTTTTCCCATTGCCAAAGTCTTCTAAGCCCTTCCAGTGCCTCCCCTTCTTTACTAAATGCAGAGATCCTGTGCTACTCTGTAGTTGTTGGCATCTGTCTGCAGCTTTTACACAGGTGTGAATTCACTGCAACGTCCTTCACCAGCTGGAGCTTGGTGCTGTGGCACAGCTTTATCCTGGGGTGGGTGTTAACTTTGGCATCAGGCCTGGTGATGGCAAAATGATGCTGCCCTTTGCCCCAGTATGGTATTTGGATATCAAAAGTACATTTGAATGAAGAGGTTCAAGAGACATTTTATTAGTGCAGACACAGAAAAGTAAAAAGTTATGTTCCTCTTCAGACACAGTCCAAGGCTTCCATACAGCTGCCATCCAAGTGGTATTTCCTCTTCCTCTCTCCATTACTCTACAGCAAAAATACAACTGCAAGTATGTTTCCATGGGAGAACATTTATCTTCTGCCATTTCCAAACTCCAGGGAAACTTAAGTTTCTCAGATTAGTTATATAAGAAAAAGGAAACTTGAATTTTATGTGCAAGTGCAAACTCAAACCAAGCAAACTGTTTTGTATTTTATTTGCTCTATAAAGTCTAGGAATATAAAGAACTTTTAACTGAATATAAAACTCAACATTTTCTTTCCAGGTGTCCATAGAAATACTAGTTTAGTAGAAAATAAATATAAAACCTGCAAAATACCTTAATTTGGTTTTGCTATGGAGCCCTCTCGTTATGAAAAGGATGGGGGAAAGGGTGAACTAGTTCCTCTTTATTTCAAGCTTGCTGCTTTAATTCCACATCGCATATGAAACAACAAACAAAATTCTAAGGAATGTAAAAAGTTCCTGAATCTACAAAAGCCTTAATAATACCACCCTGAGCTGAAGAACAATGGCACTGACATGAAAGGATTTTCATTTCTGAGAAATACCTGAGTAAATCAGAGCTCAGGAATACATGTATTCCATGCTCTTGTGCAGGGCTGATTTAGCACAGACCTACTAACCCGAAAGCTGCTTCCTCCCTGGGAGATGGAGCTGCAGCAGCTCAGGGCACCCCAGGTGAGACACTGGGCTGGAGACAGGCTGGTACCTCAGGTCTAGGTGAAAGAGGAGGATCTGCATTAACCAGAGTATTCCAGTAATGCTACATTTCATACACTGTTCCTCCAGCACAAGGAAGGACTGCACTCTCCATTAACTACAATTGGTACAAAATTTTGAGAAAATTCTCCATTTAAAAAATGGCAAACCACATGTTAAATAGCCACAGAGCATTAAGCACTAATACAAATAAAATTGCTGTTTCCTGGGTTCTTTATCACTGCATCTTTGAGACTTGTGTCCTAAAGGTTCATTTTTCCAAATGGCATAATTTTGTCAGAGGATGAGGTCAGTGAACTCCCAGATTACTGCCTATCTCTACTGCAGCATTATAGGGATATGTAGATGCTCAGCACCTCAGAAATCCAGGCTTGCTATACAGCTAAAACAAATGTGCAGAGCATGAATAATACAATTAAAAGAGAATTTAAAAAACCTGTCTGCATTCAAAGTAAAAATAAAACTGGGAAGTTTCAAAATTTCCTGAGGTGTTCTTTTTGATCAACTAGAACTTTGGCTTCATTTCAATTTAGGCATTTCTTTTATAGTACAATGTAAAATAAAAACTACATTGTGAATAATATAAAAGCTTTTTTTCCAGACAGGAATGCCAGAACATATCAATTTTTTCTTCCTCAAGCATATTCTCAAGCAAGTATGATTTTATGAAGAAGTTAATCATCAATGGAGCTGTATTCTCCAATGGAAAGGGGGAGCTGTTTTTTATTTTTTTCTAGTAGAAATTACACAGTCCTACAATTTTCAGATTTTAAAGTTCTCTATCTCTACTTGAAATTTCCCATTCTTTTTTACAAAAAAATCAGCAATGCTCTTTTATCATAATTCATAGCGGAAGTATCTACTGTGGTAAACTTGGGTCCACTCTAGGCTGAATGCTTGTTCTATATTTTTTCATGGATTTGTGTACTTATGTGGGTTTTGAAATAAAACACATATTGGTGCTGATGGATGAGAAAGCACAAATGAAGTGACATTCTATAAAATCATCAGCTCTGGGGAGATGTTGAAAAGGCAAAGTTTGCTCATGTGTCAGAGTAAAAGAACTGATGGAGTGAAGAAGTGATAAGATGGAAGGTTTAAAATGAGAAGGGAAAAAAAGAAGTTTTCCCACAGAAAGAATAATTAAACCAAATTCGTTGCGCACAGACACAGTGGAACCCAAGAGGGTAACTGAACTATACACAGCTGGGATTCCAGACATACATTCAACTTGAAAAAACTGCTTCAGAAGTCAGGAAATTCAAAGGTAAGTGTCTCACAACAGTTTTTTAGGCATATTCCTCAAAAAGATACTGAGCTAGATACTTCTTCTTAATATGCATTTTTGTTATTAATCTCGTCAATCTAAACTATAAAACGTGCTGAGCAACATGACTGAACAAACATCGCTGCAAGAAGTATTTCCCCCTTGTTTGAGTAATCTGAATTTGTAGCTAATGTAAGTTTTTGTATTAAATAATGTACTGCGTGCAATTTTCTTTCTTGTAAAGCACTTTGAAGCTTTCAAAGGGCACTCTAGGTTCATAAATAATGTGGTGTTCTTTGCCAGAACTGTAGGGCGTTTCTCATTAGTTCTGAATCTTCTCTGCCAGAATTGCAACACGTTACATGCCAAATCCTGCACACAAATGTTCTACATGTGGCAAATACATATTGGTAAAGACTAGAGGGATGGCATTCCTGGATTTCTTAGAGAGAGTGGGGAAGGGAAAGAAGTGGGAAGGAATAATGAGGGAGGGCAGAGAAAAAAGTCTGTGCATCATTTTAAAAAATGGTAAAAACCAAAAAAACAACCTCCACTCCCAAAACAACTCGTAACTTGCACTTAATTATTTTCAAAAACTAAACTGTTTGCTGCATGCAGCACAAACTCACAGCTACCCAGAGCTAGGTCTTTACTTTTCCTTCAGTTATGGAAATCAGGCCTCTATTTCTTTAATAGCTGAAGATTCTTCAATGCCAGACGTTGGTAAGGGTCAGAACACCTGCAATCCCAGCTCCTCTGAGCACTCGCTAATGTAAATGGAGAGGCTGAGAGCCAGGAGAAGCAGCACAGCCAGGATCACCACTACTTAACAGCCTGTGAAAATGGATCCTCTTCTTCAAGCAAAATCAGCATTTCTTATGCCCAAAGCTAGAGGGAATAAACCAAGGCCAATGTTTATAAAGAGTGAACTCTGGCCTCTCTGCAACTTCTGCCACAGACAAGTAGGCTCCTACTTCTGGAGTTTGGAGAAGAAGGAGTGTAAAGCAGCAAGGCCCAGAAATTCCAATAGGCATTTGGCCACATAGGTTAGATTGCTGAAGGATACCAGGACTTTATGTGTCTTTGGTTACCATTTTCTTGATTAAGGACAAGCAAGTAATGTCAACATTCCTCTGTAGTTTGGACTAAATTGCTAAAGTAATTCAAAAATTTTACCATTCCCTGCCCTTCACCGAATTTCAAGAAAATGGTGACAACAATTATCAATCACCCAGTAACAACCAGCTAGTTGAAAAGTTACTAAAAGCTACTTAGACCTAATCAGGCCTTAAGCACCAGGATTTGATAAACACTTACAAAATGAACTCGTGTTAAAACTGAACTCCACATTCTGCAACACTAAATGAACGTTTTACGATCTGGTGCCTTTTGAGGTGGCAAGAAACTACAGTAAAACCTTTGCTGTTGCCAGAATTACACTGCTTTGAGAAAAATATCCTGTGGGTTACCATTTGCTGCCATGATTTACAGAGATACGGTCTGTAGTCTGTGTCAGTTTCATGTGGAAGTTTTAAAGGTAAAAAGCTTTCTGTAGAGTTTGCAGATTTCTGCATTAGTGTCTGTGTTGTTGCAAAGAGGATCAAGTGGTGCTGTGTCACAAGCTTTTCAAGGAAGTTAGCACATTTCTTCAGGTTCGTCTCTTGCAAGGTGAGGCTCTCCCCTCCATTGCTTCTGTCTATCCAATAAAAAGCTGATAAACTGTCTAAAAGCAAAACACAGAGCGAGGGGTGAGCGCAGAACAGGTTTTCTAGAGAGTAAAGAGTGAGGAGTAACTGGGTGCTACTACTGCAGCTCACAAGGAAAAGCCTTCCCAGGCACTGCTTTATCATTTCTTCTGTCCCTTGCACCAGTCTGTTCTCCAGAATGGTGACCAGGCGGAGCATATCGAAATGGTAATCTGTGTCAACAAACATGACTTCTACTTCCAGTCCTCCTTCTGCTTTGGGAAGGATGCAGCGGGCTAGAAGGTGATAAAGCATTTCTGTTTTTCCCGTCCCTTCTGGGCCATGGAATTCAATAACATCTCCTGTTCAAAAACAAAGCAGCACGTTGTCAGGTAAGAGCATTTATAGCCCAGAGTTGGCTTTCAGTGTTTTCTGAACCAATACTCACTATTCCCCAAATTGAGAAATGCATTTTATTTGATATTCATAGAATTGTTTAAATCCTGGTTAGCATCTACCAAAAGATATTTCAGTTTTCATGAAAGGCCTCTAAAGTGAAGGTAATAAACTGTGAACAAAGGTTGAAAACCTCTGCCAGCACCATCGAGGAGACTTCCATCAATAGAAGATTTGCAACTGGATTTCATCTGTATCATTACAGGCAGATGAAGGCAGAAGAGGAAGCTGCTACACAAAAGTGGCTAAGAAACCATCTACACTATGCACACACAATTAAGAAATTACAGAGGACAAAACAAACAAAAATTTGACATATTAGAGGTCATTTCACGTAGATGTAACACGCTGCATGTCAAAAGATTCCTACAGGAATCTGTGACTGGTGAAGAGAACACCAGGTAAGTTTATTTGGCACTTATATTCTGCTGTGGTGATAATAATGTGAAACTGCATCTTTTGGCAAGGGAGACTCAGGAATCCCTTCAACTCCAGGCAATGCCTCTGTCTGAAGCATAAGATCTCTGTTCATAAAAGGATTCAGCCTAATTACCTCATCCATGTGGGTCATAAAATACATATCATAAAAATTTTAAATGTTAATTAAAAACAGCATTACGCTTCATTAGGAAACCAGTTCTTTGGTTGGATGTGAATACAAGATACTCTAAAGCCTTATCCAAAGTCTTCTGATGTCTTGTATCAGAGCAAGACTCTAGAAAAAGTTCATTTATTAGCTGCTTTTTATAAATTTCTAATTTTGGGAACTGGATTATTTATTTATGACATTTTGGATTTTATAGGCAGAAGGGTAACTGCATGAAGTAAGGAGAATCACACAACTGTAATTGCAGAAAGGTGAGAGATTTCCACGGCCTTGGCAAGTGCGAATGGCATAACAGCTTTCCATAGGGGAATGCGAGAGTAGAGAATTAACTGCAACTTTCCTTAAACATGTTTGTGCCTGCCTGAGTTAACAGGGTTTTTCAAGTCACTGCTCAACTTCCAGAGGACGTCCTCATTCACAAGTGCCTACATCAAGGTCCAGCTTGGGATGAGGGGAGGAGGATGGGAGGGAAGAAACCAAGCTCTTCTCCCTTTGCAAGTGTTAAAAGCAATTTACACCTGATGTGACAAGTCTGTCCATTTCAGTGACACTCAGAAATAGCATTTCTATGAATTTCTGATACTCCAAAATTTATTAAAAAGCTTGACTGCCTCCCTTACTAAGCTGTTCTGAATGCTCCCTCATTTCTGAGGTGAAAAGAAAACTGCACTTCCTGGTACATAAGTGTTTATTTTCTCTTCCTGTCCAGATGTCGCAGTGCCCAACTCTGACACTTGCAGCCAGTGGATCTGGTGTCACACAGCCTGTGCCAGAGACATAACCACACCCTGGCAGGGTGAGATACCAGCTTGGAAGAACTCCTAAAAGTGCTGGGTAGGTCATTCCCTCATATTTTGTCTTTTGAAATATTTTAGAGTAATTGCGTAAGGCAGCTCTTGATAAGGAACAAAGTGTATCTTTTGGCTCTGGCTGTGGCACAAAACTTCTGCCACCCTGATTGGCATTTCTGAATCCAGACCAATAACTGAGTGGGGCCAACAGGCAAGAGACTGCTTCACCTGCCTTTACAGCAGAATATGACCTGCTGGATTCAAAAGTGATTATAGGAAATAAATGGTGGACTTTTTCCATTTGAAGACATTCTGGCAGGATGTCTGTGTGCTACAGAATGACACTGGATGAGGTTTTTTAATTGGCAGAACTAATAAAATTTATTAAAGTAAAAAAAACTAACTTCAGTGACAAAAGTCATTCTCAGAGGTGGTGGTGGCTTATAAATGTGAACAGCAAGACAGCCAAGCACACCTCAAAGTCTGTTCTACATTGCTGAAAGAGATACACAGCTGCCTTGCAGCTTGACCAAGACACTTGAGTTACTCTGAAAACAGCAACAGCTCCGACTGGAAGAAAACCTCAATAGAGGCGGGGATTTCTGTGCCTTCCTGATTATCCAAGAGCTGCCCACAAGAAGAACGGGTGCAAAACAGGAGCCATTTATAGCAGCATCTATAAATGCAGAGTTTCATTGAATTAGCAACCAGGCTGTTACAGCAAGATAAGAGGGGAAATTCATTTCTCTGGATCAGAGAGGACAAACCATGACACAGCAAAGGAGGAAGTGAGGCCAGCAACGTTTCCAAGAAGCCTCTGACACGCTGACAATAGGTCACAGAAGAAACTGAGTGATCAGGACCAGCATCATCCATTAATGTCAAAACAACTTGAAAGGAGGATTAGTAAAAAGATACTGTCACAGGATGAGAACAGGCTGAGAGGCAGAGCAGGAACAGCACTTTAACGTGGAAGAAAGTTAATGGGAATTTTTTCTATTAGAATTGGTGTTGGCAGACATTAAACATATCAGTAGATGAATGTTCCATTAGCTTGGCAAAACATGTAGAAGACAAACTAATTGGGTTAATAAAGACTTAAGTTTGTGAAGATTTAACAGATGGAGATGGATGAGCAGAGTGATTTCACATGAAATTCAGCACTGGTGAATTCAGGAGTTAGGTTTTAAGGAGTCCCCCAACACACTGCCTGGCTCGGGGCAGCCTGAACTGGCTCATTATGGGCAGATGAAAGAGAAAAATGGTCCACTCCTACAAATGAGCATGTAGGTTAAACTAAATGATGCTAAAGAAATGTAAATATTTATGTACGATTAATATATTTTAAACACTGTGCTCAGTCCTGGTCATCAGTTTGGTGTTACGTCTTGAGTGAGAAGAGCCTCATTTTTGTCTGAAATCATTTCACCAGCACATGCTGGATAAACTATTTTCTGACATTGCAGACACAAACATGCTGTTGGAATACTCAGCAATAACTTTGTGTGCTCCACATTGTAGGCTACCTTGAAGTTCTTGGGCTGGTCATTTACAATACCGTGCAGAAGCTGTCACTAATATTTGTACCATTTGTAAGTGAAATAGAAAGGCCTAAAATGTATTCCAAATTAATGCTGGGTGTCATGCAATTGGTAAACATCAGAGCCTTACACTGACACCCACACCTTCATGCCAGTGGCACAAGGGAAATATGACTGGCAACAGTGGAAGATTATTTAATGCTTGTGTCACTTTTGCTCCATTCCAGAAGAGCTTAAATGGTATGTAATTAATGTACTTATGTGCTCTTAAATATGCCAGTCCATCATAATTAGAAGCCGTGGTTAGAGTATCACATTAATACCTATATTACCTGTCCCTATTTTACAGTACCCTGACATGCAAGTTATGAACACTTAACTAAAACGTAACCTTTGGACAGTTTATTGAAACTTCGTATATTTGTTCGGTTCAAATTCCACCAGAAAAAAAGAATAATTTAGGTCTTTGCATTGCTTTAATCACAGCATTTTAGATGAAGAGCTGTTTAGCATGGACTTCATGGGGAACATATTACAGAATTCCACAGTGACACACTAAAAGTCAAGTTCATGACAAATGGAGAAGTAGGCCTTCAAGAGGGATTTAAGACTGAATAATGAGAACACACATCAAAATAACACATGGGCTCACACGAATACTGTGGTATTAAAAGACAAAGCAAAAACGCAATAAAAGGTGAAGTCCATTTATATATATACAGCTAAAGAGCTGTGCTAATATGTTAGGCAGCTTCATTAATGTCAGCCAAAAAGCATGACCAATCCGGGTAATAATTGATACCATTTGTTGGAAGCAGAAGAAAAATACAAGCGCTTCAAAAGTTCAATGACTCTGTTGGCACCGAGAAACCAGTGATGAATTTTAGAAGGTTTCCAGCCATCTTAGAACTGAGGTTCTGGAACAGTCTTCAGACAGACATGAACAACCTATAAAGCTTTAAGAGCAAAGCAGATAATTTGACATGAAACTATGTAACACTATGGACTGCAGCAAGGGGAGTTACTGATCCCCAAGAAAATGTCTTAAAATCTGTTTGACAAGTACATAACCAGTCCAGTCTCAAACATTTGTTCGTTATGTAAAGTTGACTAAAAAATACCAAACATGCAGACTAAAAGATCATTTAATATTTTAGGTTTTGAAAAAAATATGTTTTGAAAAAAATACAGTAATATCTCATCTTCTAAAAAAAAAAATTAAGAATTTGAGAGCCTTGTGAAGCACACACCAATTTTACTCCTGGCCCTTAATTCTTCTTGTGAGTAACACAGAAGCTCAGAAATGAGAGTAAATATTCTTCTGTGCTCTACTTGTACTGGCTTAGCAGTATTTCTCTCCCCTTTATCATTGTTACATCACACTGGAAACTTTCAGGGCAGGAATCATGTTCTGCTAAAGCCCATGTGTTCTCTAGTGCTACAAAATACACAAAGGCTCTCACAGCGACTGTGTTTGAAGACCAAGCATCATCTCTCATCCAATTATCCTGATTCTTTTTATTGCTTTTTCTGCTCTTTCTTCTCAACCTTCCACATTTGTGGGACTTCAAACTGCAGACAAGTGTTCTGATAACCACTGAAGACACATAGTTGCCCTATGAAATCCACTCACTCATACATCACTTCCACAACAGTAGTACCTCACCACTGATCCTGACAGTTTGCCACTCGTATGTCTTTTTTCATATGTTTTTAGTCTTGTGTAATCAGAGTTGTCTCTTCCATCGTGACATCCACAAAATTTCACACAATCTGGAAAATTAGTCTGAATTCCTGAATAGTGTGTTAATTTCTGTTTAGTTCACCAATTTCTTTCATTAAAATATCCAACCTTGATCTTAAAATTTCTTGTACTGGTGTCATTGAAAGGTTACCCCATTTCTCCAATCTGAAATTATCGTTCATTCACTGAATGTCTCTGTGAGCCGTGTTGATCCTGACATTGTGAACTCATTCAACTAATTAGTACCCATGTCCATAATGGAATTGTTTATGAAGTTCTATCTAAGGATTTTTCAAGTCAAGACTGAATGGCTTGATGACTTGGCTTCATTGAAAAATACTGTTTGCTCATGCCCCTTATCCTAACTTACCCAGACAACTCTGTATGGCTGAACTCTTTGCTATTTATTGAACTTCTGCAGTTATGACTTTGTGGTGGTTGTCTAGACCACTGATTAAAACAAACAAACAAACAAAGAGGTTTAATGACAGACTCCAGAACAAATTGCTGGAAAACTACTGACACTGACCAACGTGCTTGGTATCTACTCACCTACACCTGTGTCTTGATACGCATAAAGGAGATTTTAAGGCCTCTTTAATAATGTTTGGAAGGGTGACTTTGCATTATTCCATTTTATCTAGTTTGCATTGAACTACATCAACAAATAAAATTCTGATCTACTGCAAAATAATTTACTTGTATGCTTATCTCTGAGAATACTTTTACATGAACATTTTTCCATAAATGGGATAAAGACACATTTTTACCATGAACAGGAGATCCTTCCTCAGCAAACAGATTAGGTTCGAGATTCTTCAGAGAACTTCTGCCCTCAAGTCGTGCAAGCAGCTTTTAAAGACAAGACAAAGAGCCATGGTGTTAACTTAAAATAATGGATGTCAGGAAATATATTTAAAGGATTCTAAGAACTGACAGTTTTCCATGACAGTTCTATTGAAAGATTAGCCTGATTTTAAAGATGTTTTCATAAATATGGAAAAGTATAGTCTGGACTACAGCAGAGGGTCCCAGACTTACAAACAAGGAGCACACATTCAGTGGCAATGAGGACTGGAGATATGAGGAAAAATAAAGTTTAAAAAGCAAAGGCTGAGCAGGGAGGAGTGAGAGGGATCGCCTCCTGTACACTGCAGTGCTGCCATTCCAAAGAACAAAGGGAAAGAACATAATTTGTAACAACCATCACCTCCAAAAAAAAATACTGGCTGAGAGGTGAAACCTTACCCATCATCAATCCCCTGAGCCAGCCCCTCAGCATTTATAAAGTAAAACCATGTGCATTTCACCTGAAAAGTGACTCCTCTGGGTTACAATCCTATTATATAATAGTTATGTTCAAACAGAGTATGGATTAAGAATGTTCAAAAGTAATTAGTCTCCAGTGGCTCTGCAAGAACCTTTCTAAAGCAAGCTTGAATTTGTTAAGAAAGTTCTCCAAAGCCCCTCGTAAAGCAAGACCATTGTAAAACTAATTAGTTCAAAGATCATGGACAGTTTCTTAAATTGAGAGGTATTTGCATAGAAAGTAGACAGGTATTCACAAAACCTGTGTTATTAGCAGTTCTGGCACACTGTGTAAAGGAAGAATGAACATTTTCCCTGCTACTAGAGCTGTTATTCCCTACATGTACTGGCACACATGAGAAAGGACATTATTGGGATGCTCAGTGTCACCAGAGCACCTGCCCTGGTGCCAAATACTACATTCTCCAAGACACCCAGCTGTCATTTAAAGATCCGAACAAAACAAATCCTGTTCAGTTTTGTCCCATCCTCAAGACGTAAACAGCAGCGAGCACACACCTTTGAACAACTCCTGCCTTCTCTTGCTCTCCTCTTTGTCACATCTGTGAGCAATATTTGCTCTGAATGATCTTAAAAGTTCTTTGAACAGCTCTGTGTGTGTATGTGCGTGTGTTTGCCTTTAACAGTAAAATAAAACTCCATTAAATGGTTCTGAATTTACTTCAAGTGGCCACAATGGGAATCTAAGTGTGACATTTTCATTGACATTTTAAAAGTCCCTTCCATTAACAAAATGTCAATGTGTTTGCCTTGGCCTCTTCACACATATCCAGGAGAGTTTTCTGACTCGTCCTCTGAAGGGCCAAAGAACCACTCGAATTGACCTTGCTCTGGATCAGCAGACCCTCCCGTTACACTTCACACATTTGAGCAGCACGGAAAACACACGGTGAACTCCTGGGAACCAGCAGCGTTCCATGATCTTGACGAAGCAAAAATCCAGCAGGACATATGTACACAAGAACACAGGAATGTAACTTGGAGCACATAAACCTGCAGCTCTCAACTACCAAGACAGCCTTGGCAGACCCTACACATGCAACTCTCCTGTGCAAGCAGCTGCCAGGTCCTGGGCCTGGCCACTGGCGAGGAGAGGCTGCTCCCACTGCGGAGAAGAACCAGGAATCCTTCACCCATCCATTGGCAGTGGAAGTTGAGGGAAAGAGGAAAACCACCACAAGCTGCTGCTTTCTGATGCTTTTCACTTCACCGCTGTGACACACAGGGATAACAAGGGCTCAATGATGGGCGCTGCTGGGGCCAGCAGCCACAACTACCGCTGGCCTAAACACATTGCTGCAGCCCCCTGCTCCTAAATTAATATGTATATTAACAAATATACCTTCTGCAGTTTATTTTTTCTGGAACTGTGAGCCCCTGTCTCCTCTTAGACTATGAACTCTTTAAGTTCACTGAGAGAGCGCTGGAAACACACAGTAAATTGATCGCTGTGGTTTAAATATGAATCTGCCGTTATTTCGATGACAAATTTATATATTAATTTTAAATAACTACAGGTGCTTTTTCTGTGCACTGCTCATGTAGGTAATTTATGGTAATTTGCTGATGATAGCGCACCTGTGTTTTTATCAAGCTTGTATTTACTTCCGAGTTCTGAAGCAGAATCTCCAAAGGCACTTGCCTCATTAGTGCCATGCTGGGAGCAACAGGGTTCCTGGCAGTAACAGCCAACAATTTTCCTTCAACTCTCACCAAGGTTTGTCCACAGTGCAGCAGAAGTGATGGGAGCAAAGCTGAGATGAGACACTACACAGGCATCCCTCACCTCTGCCCACATTACAGACAGGGACAGCACGGGCTGTTCCAAATGGAGCAAGAGCCACCCTGGCTCTGTTCCAGGGGAGGCATTCCCGTTTTGCCTCCTCACATGTTCTTCTGGAAAGTGAGAGGGGGAGAAATCTACAGCATGTAAAGGCTAATCTGGAGGGTGGATATCAGGTGTCAAGCTTTGTCATGGACAATGTACACAACACAGCAGTACAGCACCACTGGAGAGAACCTTGGAGTGGGAAGAGCTTAGGAAAAAATCCCAAGTCAATTTCAAATCCCATTTTAGAGATTTCAGATTCTATCATCGAAGTGTAGGTGCTCATTTATTCCTCTCTTCATCTTTTTTTACAGAAAACATCACCCTTTAGCAACCTGCTAGTGGCAGCTCCTCACTCTTAGGTGTTCTTTGAAAATGTAATTATGCCAGCAAGAAACTGCACAAATGTGCAGTTACATGTAGGGAACAAGCTGTACAGCAAAAGTTCAGCAGCAGCTGGGTTAAATGTCATTAATGACAAAGCTGATGAGACTCAAATATTTCAGCTATGCCTTTTATAATTTATCGTCCTTTTAATAAACAAATATGCAGATGGACAGTCCCACTGACTAATGCATGACATGCTGGTACTCTCTTGGTTTCACCAGAGCTGTGCATCAATGGAAGCACATGTAGGTCTTGTCAGGAATGAGAGATTACTTCATTAAAATGTTAAAGAAATTCAAATTAAATACTCCAGCTCTGGTAGAGACTGTGAGCCAACCTACAGGCTATTTACACATACAAACCTATCTCGAGTACTAGACAGAATTTAATTCTCAACCACTGTAACCGCTCTGACTGAGCTTTTGTAAGCTTTGGGCATGAAGACATATGCAAGCAATTTATCATTACTTTTATTGTGATATACCAAAGGTGTTTTGCAGGAAGATCTAATTTGTTGTATTAATTATATTCAATAATAGCAGCACAATACTGTGGTCTCAGCATAACTCAGTAAAATCTCACTTTATGCATGAGACTATTTAAAGAAGTATTGTTTTAAATTAAGTGTTTTCTGTTTCAAGTGATTTTACCATTTTTTTGTCTGGACACTGTATTCATACACTGACTTCTCTTAACCCATTGGTTGTAAACTCCTCTCTTGTTCCAGGCTGGATGTCCATCCATTGCAGGCACATTGATGCCATGTGCATTCCTCATGTGGACAAATAAATGCATTTATCCCTTGGACAAAGAACACAGCCCATGTCCTTAATTCATGTCTATTTGCCAGTAGTGGACATCTGGTACTAATTTTTTTTTTTTTTTTTAAAGTGTCAAACGGGCTTAAAAGCTCAATTCCCACTAAAATCCACACAGAGTTTTAACAATAAATAAATAGTATCACATTTTCCTGTCTTATGTGAACTATTCAGCATATTCTGGTAGAGTTACACAGAAATCTCCATACAATTAAGTTGCCGATTCCAAGTGGCAGATTCTAACAAATAAAGCATTCAGAAATGAATAAAGAAGCAATAACACAACAAAATCCCAAAAAGTCAAACCTCTTTTCTCCTAAATAAGAGGAAAACAATTCCACCTTACATTTATTTATAGAATCATAAAGGTGGAAGAGACCTTTAAGATCACCAACTCTGAACCTTTAAATGGAATCTTCCTCTCAGGTCTTCTTATTTAGGCATCCCCTCCAACGCTTGGGAGGGGAGCGCGAAGGTAATATTTATAAAGGAATTATCGAGACACCTCAATCAACCTGCCCCCGTGCTGCAAGACGCGCCCATGGCAAGAGCCCACCCGCATCCCGACACAAAGGCAGAACAGGGACCCAAGGGACGCTGATCCCTCCTGGATCCCCGGGAAATCCACCGAGGAAAGCCCCCGCGGCCTTTCGGGGGGCGGAACTCCCTCCCTCACGCACCGCCCCCTCAGGAGGCCCCGCGGGGGCTCCTCCGCGCCCGCCCCGCGGGGATGAGGGAGGGAGGGAGGCTCGGCGCTCCTCTTTTCCCCCGGATGCGGCCTCGCCCGGTCCTCCCCGCCCGTGTGCCCGGGCCCGGGGCTGAGGGGAGCGGGGCGGGGGCCGCGCCTCACCTGCGTGCCCGACTCCGCCCCGCCGAACGCGTCAGCCATGGCGGCCCCGGGGCCCCGCGCCCGCCGCCGCCGCCGCCCCGCAGCGCCCCCGCCCGGCCGCGCCCTCTGCGCCTGCGCGGCTCGGCCCCCCGGGAGCGCGGGGTGGAGCCGGCGAGCTGCGGAGTCGCCGGTTCGAGTCCCGCCTCCGGCTCAATACACGGCCGCGCACACGCCCCTCCCTCGTACGCGGCTTGGTATTCCTTGGACACGGTCGGGAGAATTATAGAGTGAAATAGGTTGGAAAAGACTGCTGGGGTCATCGAGTAGAACTTACGACCAATCACCACCATGTCAAGCAGACCATGGCACTGAGTGCTATGTGCAGTCTTTCCGTAAACACCTCCAGGGACAGTGACCGCCACCTCCCTGGGCCCATTCCAGTGTCTCATCGCTCCGTCTGAGAAGAAATTCTTCCTGGTGTCCAACCTAAACCTCCTCTGGCACAGCTTACAACCATGTCCTCTCATCATGTCCCTAGCTGCCTGAGAGAAGAACCTGACCCCAGCCCTGAGACAAGCTGTTTATGTATTTTTGAGGATTTGTCTTTCTATAGGTGTGTGTGAGGTTTTTGTGCGCCTGCAGGAAAGGGGCAGGTGGCTGGGCTGGTGTGACTCAAGGGAAGCTCCTTCGCGTGGCTGCGATTAAACTCTTGACGCCTGCGAAATTGCTCCTCACCAGAGCCAGCTGTCAATTATGGCCTAAATTAAAAGGGGTCTAGAGTATTTTTAATAAGTCCTTGGAATGAGCTGGGCTTGCGTGGTGTGTGATGCTCTGAGGCAGGAGCTGATGGTCAGCGGCCGTGTGTCCGTGGTCAGCAGCAGGAGCTGCTCCTCCCGGACCACGGCCCGTGCACTGCAGTTGTGCAACCCGGGCAGGCAAGAGGGATGGGCACAGGGAGAACACGGCAGAACCTGTTTGTTCTTTCCATAGGCTAAAAGCAAAACCAGCAGGATAAGAATAGCAGCTCCCAGTATCTGCATATCAAAGATCAGTAATGATATCATCCCTTTGGGTCTGGGAGTGATACTGCACGTCCTTACAGTTAGGAGGAGAAACTGGTGGTGAAGTTTTGTGTTTCTTCAAAGAAATCATGCTTGTCTATAAAAAAGAGTTTCTACTAGCAGGCACCACAATAGAAAATCTAACCTCAGATGCAAGGCACTACCTTTGTTTACTCTTTCAATCCTCTTTCAGCCCAAATTGCACAGCTCCAATACAAAACACACTGTTGCTGCCACTTGACTAACTTTAGATGGATGCCATCAGATAGATTTAACCCAACTCAAACCTCTAGTTTTGGCATCCAGTCCTAATTCTGCTCATTAAGGTCCAAGAGGGAGATGGTTGCACAGCACAGCCTGAGTAATCTTTGTCTTTTTCTGTGTATGGATACACATGCCAAATTATCAGGAGCTTGGCAGGTGGTTCTCTGGTGAGAAAGACTTGGATGGCCATGGGGAGGGCACAAAAATGCAACTACAATCCTTTTGGTTTCATTGTATTGAAGGAAGTTTCTGCTTTGCATTTTGGAAGAAGTCAACATAAGGGACAGAATTTTAAGAGCTGTGTGTCTGAGTGTTCTTACAGTACCTCAGTGGTCTGGGCCACGTTCCCTGGAAGAGTTTAAAAGCTTTGTTTATTAGTAGTGATTGCCCTTGAAGCTGACTGAGGAGTGACCTAACCCAAGAGCAGAGTGGACTCGCTGTGACAACAAAGACGCTACTCACTGCATCAACCACATGATTTTGTTTTCTTATAATTA
The DNA here is from genome assembly GCF_015227805.2 of Hirundo rustica. Classification (NCBI taxonomy): domain Eukaryota; kingdom Metazoa; phylum Chordata; class Aves; order Passeriformes; family Hirundinidae; genus Hirundo; species Hirundo rustica. Next base: position 149,728,833 of record NC_053450.1, on the reverse strand, counting down.
CAGGTTCTTTGTTGCGCTTGTCCTCTAATTAAAGATGTTGCACTAAATTTTAAAAAGTGGTTGCTACTTGAATTTAGAGCCATAAAATCTACAGCACAGACGAATGCCAGTTGACTGAAGCCCACTCCTACCTCACCACTTACCACTGTGAGTGTCCCAGTAGGGCTCTGTGGGAGCTCTCCTACTGCATGGCTGAACACAGCTTTGGCATTACAACCTAATGCAAAATGAAGTATCACAGTTCAATGGAGATCAAGCAACAAATATTTGAGGGAGAGGGTAAAAACACAGAGCTCATCTGAGCAGAAAAAAAAAAAAAAAAAAAAAAAGATATTAAGGATGTTTAATAGCTTGAAATAATAATTAGAAAAAAACATAACGATTAGAAATGTGTAAATCAAATACACTGGTCACCTTGATAGGCAGATTGCACATCAGCAGTCAGCATTGCTGGCATCTTACCACATTTTGTAATATTTTATCAAAGCTGTCTCTGTAGTTCTCATAGTTCATCTTTATTTTTTTGTTTGTTTGTTTATTCTTCTCCCTGCATGGTAAACCTCTTCATTGACCTTGCTTCTTAGCAGAAAAACAGTGACATAGGTAAGGAGAGAAATTCTTTACCACTGGTTTCAGCAGAGCAAGGATTTTAATTGCACCCTCTATTTTTTTTGTGGGCTTATTTATTTATTTATTTATTTATTTTTATGTCTTTATTTATTTGTATGTCTTTATTTATTAAATTATGATTCATTCTTTCATATTTTTCTGTAGCGTTTCTGAGTGATAGTGGGTGATCCAGGAGAACAGGATCCCACCCACCCCTCACACTTCCTCCTTAAACAGCAGAATCCTCCTTAAAGCAAAACAGCTCTAAGTAGCTCGTAGTATCCAGGGTCTCCATGCCCCAGCACACCTTGTCTACAGGCAGAAAATTAGTGTTCCTTTGTTTGGCATGCGGGGAGCCTGAGGGGGCCCCCGAAGCCACAGCACAGCAGCAGCAAGGACTTTCCTCATAGCAGAAAGATCAGACTTTAGGGGTGAGCATCTTTATCTCTATGAAATGTGTATTCTGGAGAAAATTCCCCTTTCCTAATCTTGATTTTGAACATCTGCCACACTGGGATCCTGTATTTTACACTGCATGTGTTTAAGACCTGCATTGTTACAAGGAAAAATGAGAGTGCAATAGAGGAAGGTATTTAAAGTGGATTTGCAGCTCTGAGCAAAATTATTTTTTATTGTATTTTTTAAAAATTATTTGCTTATTCATACATTCACTATTGTTAATTTCAGCCAGCAGTAGGAAACTGGGATGTGTTCTGGAGAAGGAAGGAGTAGCTCAGGTGCCCCAGGGCTGTTGAGAGTCTACTGTATATATAAACATTTAATTTATTTTTAAGATGAAAAGTCCTAAATTTGTATTGCCAGTTGGTCTGCAATACTCTCAAGAATTAGATTATTAGACTTTAGATGGCAGTCTAAAGAACTAACACCCTGTCCTGGAACAAGGCTTGAGGTAAGAGCTTAAACAAAAGGGGAAAAGCATGAAGAAAACCAATATGCTGATAAGAAAGTTAGATTGTGTTAGGACGTTTGGGAAAAAAAAAAAATCAAACTTTTATATTTAATAAAGTAATAGCTAATTTAGAAACTGGAATGTAAATGCTTCCTCCTTTGAGCTATTTTTTTTTCTTCTTTTTTTCTTTTCCCAGCTACAGAGATTTTGCTCCAACATAAGCTTCATCATTTTCAGTGTATTGTCACTTAATGTTCCCTCACAAGATTTGTGTGGGTGACATTCCAGCACAGACCAGCTCCAAACAGATCTTCTAGCTTGGAAACAGTTTGTTCATATAGTTGAACTAAACTCTTTCAGTAAATTGTTGTTTTCCTAATGAATGTTCAGGCTCTTAAATACCTTCATTCCAAAGGTGACAAATTGACTCTTCCAAAAATCATTACGCAAAAGAATCACTCCCAGAAATAAACCAGAAAAGTTTTGAGTTGAGTCTGACCTACTCCTTTGTGGAGTAATGCTCAAACCCCAAAAGCTTTATCAACTAAAGACCATCTCAAAGTTGGAAGCAGACCTAAAAAGGATTAATAATAATAACAGAAGTAGTAGTGATAGTAAGAATGAAGACTTAAAGTATGTGTTGAGACTCCATGTAGTGAACACCATCAGATTAGTTGCAACCTCTCTGCTGTGTGACTCCTCCAGTTTCACGGAACCGATTTCAGGCTCACTGTTCCAAGTTTCTCTCAATGAGTGAAGTGATCTGTCACTGGGTTTTATTAGATTTTTGCTTTTATTTTTTAGAGCAGATGGCTGATTCTTTTTATCTGGAGAGCTGCCACTTTCTTTAGATGCATTTGGGCTTTATGGTAGTCTAATTTATCTGTTTACTTGAGAAATAAGTAACCTAAATTGCAAATGTGTTATCATTTCGCTGACCTCAGAAAAGCTGATAGATTTGCTGCATAGATTTCCTGAATTTTGTTGAAAAAATAAAAGCAACCCCACAAAGAGCAAATAATTTAATCCACTGGTAGCTGGACTGCTAGCCATGAAAAAGCAAGTCCAGGTCTTTATTAGTTCTGGCATCTGTGATCATAAGCTTATAGCATGGGTTGGGTTGGAAGGGACCTTAAAGCTCGTCTGGTTCCTGTCCCCTTGCCACGGGCAGGGAATCTTCCTCTAGACCAGCTTGGTCAGCACACAATCCAGCCTGGCCTGGAATAGTTTCATGGCCAGTTGCTGAATATCCTGCTTTACCTTTCAGCTTGCAGACATACATCAGAAATAAACTTGCTCTGTGTAGCCATTCACCTGCATTTATGTCTAGGTTTCTTATTTGCTTTTCACCAGCTTGTTTTCCTGAGCTGGAATTACTTCATGTTTGTACCACATTGTCCTTTTCCTGCAGCTAATTCTGTCATGCCTGAATGATTCTGCACTGGCTCACTGCAAAGTTGCCAGATACCCCTTGCTTGGACTGGGTTTGTATTGGTGACCCAGCCAGGGGTGTTTTCTTGCTTGTCTAGAGGCACAGTTTCACCTTAGCAATAGATAAGTAAGGCTTACAGAGAAGAACACGTGATTTGTAAAGCCACTTTCACAGCCAGCACTGACTACAGATGAAGTTTCTCTTGGAGTACTTGAGCTCTGACCTGCAGCCCATGGTGGGAGAGGTCTTGTGTTTGACCTTGTGAACCTCCCTCTCTGCTCATTCCCCACTGATGGGAATAAATAAAATTTTGTCTCAGTCAAACATGCTTGTGAAAATGTTCTCTGCCTTCTACAGTGCTGTTCAATGAAGTATGAATGGTCGTTCTAAATTCTGCTCCTGGGGGTTACTCTTTGCTTGAGTGTTGATGCCTTTATAAACCCCAAGTTTTACAAAGAATCCATGAAGGCACTATGACCCTGCTAAAGAATTCACACAAATCCTAGGCCCGTCAATAGGAGTGAATCAGTATCTTAATTAATTAGCTATTTATGCTCCCCTAGGCACACTGCTAAATGGTATCCTCTGGTAGGGTAGTTGGCAGTGAGTTCAAGCTGACTGGTATTTCTTGGTGAAAACAAACCACAATTTGCCTCTGTGGTACAAAGAACTAATGGTACATTTCAAATGGGCAAGAAAAATAACTGTATAATCCAGGCAATTTTTTTTTTTTTTTTTTTACACTGACTAGGGAAACCCCATTTTATCCTTTTTACACAAATTTAGCATTAAAGTTTCTGTTTTCTGTAATCCCCATGGACCTCCTGTCAGTGTGGAATATACATCTATTTCTTTTCTTTTTGATCTTAACACTTGTAAGTAATAAATAATTGATTGCCTAAGGAATTCTGGGAATATATTCAGCCTTAAATTGAGCACTAAACTATTTGCAAATGTGCTTAGGCACGAGCCCAAAAGATACATCAAAAGAATGTCAATGGATATTGGGAAGTGAAGTGCCATCATATGTTGGAATTAGGAAGCATAAAATATAAGTAGAGCGATAACACTGTCAGATCTGCTGCCAGTAGTAATAGAAAAAGGTATGCTTTTATAGAAGGCTATAAACTGTTGTTCAAGCTACACCAGACTTTTACCTCACTCCAGACCCTATTCAGGGAATGCCTTGGTTTTGACTGTTGTCTTAAAACTGGGTCTTGACAGTGCTCTCATCCCAGAGATACCTAAAGCTGAGCCTGAGCTGTGAGCTCCATCTGTCAGAATAACCTGGGGTACGTTTACTGCAGTGACTGCCCATCTTTGGCACTGCAGACAGCTTTTCTGTGACAGTGTGATTTCACCATGGCTCCAAGCCCCCACATAAGCTTGCTCAGTAAAGTGACCAAGCCTGTCCTACTGTGGATAAACTGTTTGTAGGGTCTGAGCTAACCTCACTACACCTGCACTGCTGTGCTTCCAGCAGAGTCATATGCCAATATCTCGATATCTGTGAATAAATTTAGGTGTTGTGTGATGTTTGCCTTGTCACTACTCCTGAAGCTCAAGTCTGCTCTTTATGGAGCACATCCTTTGGGAATACGCTTACAAACACACAAATGACAAGATGGTAATGACAAGGAAGAGTGAGGATGGATTTATTTACCAAAGGTAAATGGTTCTTGACCAGCCTGGTTGCTTTTTTTGGTGAAATGACTGGCTAAAAAGATGAGAGAATGGATGTAATACATTATCTCTTCAGTAGGGCTTCTATAGTCTCCTTATCTGGAAGATGAGGAAGTACAGCTTGGATGAACAGACTGTTAGATCAGTTGAAAACTGACTGGACCATGAGGTTTGAAGAAGAGTTAACAACAGCCCAAAACTCGGTAGTTGTGTATCCCAAGATTGGTGGTGTTCAATATTTTCATTGTGATCAGTGAGAATGAAAATTCTAAAAATCTGTGTGTGATGCTAAACTAGGGGAAATGATTAGCTACCTGAACAATAGAGCTTCTGTCCAGAGGGACTGAAAACACCCATGGATTGGACCTTAAGACATTCAGTAAGGTGTTTGAAGCCTGGTACCTGGAGAAGAATAACCTCATGCAGCAACACAAACTGGAAACTTACTGTGAAGTATGGAAACTCAGAGCAAATTTGAGGCCAAGGGCCACAGTTTTCATCTTGGGAGATTGAAACTGGACATTAGCAGAATTTCTTCAGTAGGAGGACAATACAGCTCTGGAATACATTTTTTGGAAGACCTGTGAAATCTTGGTCCTTGAAGGTTTTCAAGGTTCAGCCAAATAAATCCATGGCTGGTTTGATTTATAATTGGTGACAGTCTGGCTTTGAGTGGGAGGTTAGCTCGAATGGCCTCCACCAGCTTATTCCTGTTTCTCTGATTCTGCAATCCTTGTTTCCACACAGCAGCTAGAGGAGTCTCAGGTGAGTTTCCCTGCCTGGGTCTGTGGGGTTTTTCCTTGCTTAGAATTTTCTCAGAAGTTCCAATCTGTGCAAACTAGACATCAGTGGCCGTGGCTGTGGATCAAAGATGGCTTTGCAATGGCTTTTTCAGAGCCTTCTCAGCCTCCTGGTACTGTGGAAAGCTGCATTATCCATGATGGATGTTACATCAGCTCTGGAGAGTCTCTTGTGTAAGGCAACTGGCAGTACCTGCTGTGAAATTGCACATGTGGAGAGTTGCAGAGAACATCCTGCACCCTGGCATGCATGTTCTTCTGTCATGAGGATGGAAGATGCTCATGGGAGCAACACAGAACTGAGTCAGTCAACAGTTGAACAATCTGTAGTTCTTCTATCAGAGAATAAAGTCTGGCAGAAAACAAAAACTTTTTTGTGGACTCTCCTGACTGAATTAAAATGGGTTGAATGAATATCTCATCCTCAAAATCTGCAGGTAGAAGTGTTCGGGAAGTTGCTGAGATATCATAGGTTAAAAATTTGAGTATGAAAACTGCCCCATGAAACATTTTTTTTTGATCTTAACGTTAAATACAGTAAGATATTTGAATGAAAGGAGGCCATAGTTAAAATGAAGTATTTAAAAAATGCTCTTGTTAGCTCAGCTCACTGGTGAATTAGAGTACAAGACTTTGCTCTTTGGGTTTTGAAATACTGAAACTCCCTTAGGGTGGGAAACCTCTTCCTACTGGTTGTTAAAGAAACTAGCCATCTAATGTTCTGTTAGGTTAGATGGCTTGTCATGGCCTGGGAACATTATCCTGTGTTTTGATTTCCTATATTCATTGTGTCCTGACACTACTGAAAAAGCTCACTTTGGGATAAGTAGCATTTCTCTAATTTTTAAATGTTTTCAATTTGCTTGTGTTTATACCTATTTCAATGCTCGATTTTCGGCACTTGCCCTCACAATAAACTGCTGATGGGAAAGTTCACTGAAGCAGCACATTTCTAAGGCAACATTCAAGTATATCTGCAGAAAATTAATTCTCAATAAATAATTTGAAATAAATATATAAAAATATATAAATCACATTTTTTTTCCCATCAGCTATATGTTCTGTGTACTCACATAAGCAGTGATGGCCTGAATCTTCAGATGATGCATGTTTATAACAAATTTGCTGAGGGATAGGTTACAAAAGGAGTTCCTCTTACAGAAACATTTGGAAAAAAAAGTTAGAACTGCAATTTCGTAACAGTAGTCTCTGGAGGGGGGTGGGGGGGAAGTATGTGATAACATCCTTCCTCGGCAAATGGGATTTTCTGACATACTTTCTCAGCTTATGTAGATCATAAAACATGTTCACCTCTTTCACTGCCATAATCTCTGATAATCACTGCAGCAGGGAACAGTGTTCTATTGAAACGTTAAGCACTTCACTAAACCACACCTGAGTAATTTAAAATTTTCAGTGTGCAAGCTAAGGTTGCAATTGCCTGATTGCTTTAAAATAACATAAGCTCAAGCTGCTCCTGGAAGTTGTGAACCCTCTCTGGGCTGCACATTCTTGCTGTCTCTTTGGGCTGTGCTGGTGGTCGTGCACTGAACCAGGTCAGCCTTGCAATGCTGCTGGGACCTGATGGAGGTGAGAGGAGGGATGGTACCCCAACTTTGGTGTTCAGTTCCCTGGTGCAGAGATGGCATCATGAAACCAGAAGAGGGAGAGGCCAGGCCATGCCTCTGTATTTAGGCTGGCAAAAAGTGACTACAGTTGCACTGTTAAATCTCAGAAATTAATTTGTCCTTTGTGAGATTTAGTCTCACTAACAAAGCCTGAAAATCTGAAGCATGCAATGAAGCATCCAGAAGAAAATACCATGTTGCCAGACCACCTGGAGGTGATCCAAAATGGTTTTTGTGCCTGACCCAACACAGGGCAGCTTCTACCCTTTCATTTGTGAGGGAACTGTGATAGATCCGTAGGCTTTAACAATTTCTGGATAAGTCCCCTGATGGCAGCAGAATTTCAGCAAGAGTGATTTCACACATAACAATAGCAGCAACAAGTGTGTTGCAGTGCCTCCCCCAAAGACCTGCATGCAAGCACTTGCTTGGGTTGATCAAACAGATGGTCAATAGCAAAGGAGATGATCTAGGACAACTTGGAAAGTTGGGAAGCAGTAGCAGACTTGTGGAAGCTGCACAGCTCATGACCATGGATTTCTGAGAACCTCTCCATGTCCAACAGGTATTTCAGAAGTTAATTGAATGTTAAAAATCCTATTCAAGGATCCTAAGAGCTGCTGACACCTCAGAGCCATCAACAGAGATGGCTTTCTGAGAGACTCATCTGTGTCTGTGTTAACTGGAAAATCTGCTTCTCAGGATGCAGTTGTAGAAGGAGAATGGGACATGGAAACATCTGTGAAATATGTGCATCATTTAAGTGGAATCACTGGTCTGACTGGTACTGAACATGCTGAGAGCAAAGGACTAGGAAAGAATGGGGCTGGTTTGGAACAGAGGGGAAATGGGGGCTGATGTGGTTAGGACTCAGATTAACACCACAGCTTCTAACTGAACGTGACAGCCCCTAATATTGCTGGGGTTTTTTTTTCAGAAATTAAGGATTATTTAGAGAGTAACAGAGTTATGGGAACCCAGAAAAGCTCTTCTTATCCCATAATCTGGAGGCTTCAGCAGACTATTGTGTTTTCCTACTCTTCTAAAGTGAATGTAATAGTTCCTTCAAAAATAATCTTCCTCTCTATTCTCTTTTCCCTCTTGCCATTGGCAAAGCCCCAACAATCCAAAGCTTTCACTAAAATAATCCCCCACCCCACAAATAAATGTAAAGAGTAGCATGGAGATACAAAAATAAAGGCAATATTTGTTTGATTTTACCCATTATTAAAGCTGTAGGAGCAAGTGTTCTCGATGCTATCAAGAGATGAGGTGCCTCTAAGAAGTTAAATAAAGCTGCCTTAGGAGCAGTGAAAGGGAACTCAAGTAGGTCAGTTTGCTTCCCTTGGAAGCAGCTCTGCTCATATTTTAACACAGACATAGATGAGGGGCCTGGAGAATGAACAGGAAACAGGGCTGATAAGTCTGAGCAATTGTGGAAGTATCTTTTGGAGGTAGAATTCAGATTTCATCTGTATCTTCAATATTGCCCTCTTTCTCTTGGGATCCTGTCTTGGAAAAAACCAAATACTACTTCACATCCAAGGGAATTGGCAAAAAAAGAAAATTTAAATCATTAATTACAAGCATCTCTGCTTACATATGACCATGCATTGACCTCTATATGACTAAATTAACTGTGCCACCGCTTTCTTTTTTCATTTTATCACCTTTTATTTTCAGTCCTTTTGTCCTTATGGCGTGTTGCCTCGCTGTGCTTTGCCTGTGGAATATTTCAGTCCAGGTAGCAGCCACGTGCTCCCCTCCTCACTGGCAGCTCTTTGACTTATGTCCTTTCCCTTGTTTCCACTTGTTCCTCAGTGGCAGCAGGGACTTGGCCCAGAAAACCATGCTTGGAGGATTACCAGAGCACTGTCTTTGCAGGGGCAGCCAGGTGTTGACCCCGGCAGGAGAAATAAATGCCCATTTTCTTTTTCTCAGGCTCACTCACCCCCTTTCAGTTAAACAGGAGGTGAACCAAGCCCAGCCAGCGCTTCGATGCCTGCTGACATTCTCCAGCTGTGCATTCCTCATCTGCCTCTGTTCTTTATTTCCCTCCCCACCTCCGTATTGAAGGATGAAAGCAAGGACAATGTGGGATTCTAAATATAACCGAGCCACTTGCAGGTTTTGTGATTGTGCTGTGGGCTGTGCGACATCCGAGGCAATAGAACTCCTGCTTATAGTGTTGCTTTAGGTGAGAATCTGTTCAGTGCCCTAAGACAAGGCTGGAGACATACAAAAGCCCAAGGGCCAACACACTGAGGGAGATGTTGACGGTGGTTGCCTGAAACCCTCAGTCACAGGTAATGTCCCCACTGGAAAATGATGCATTCAGTGGCAGATCTCTATTACAGCAAATTAGGTATTTGCCAGTACATGAAGATTCATCAAACGAAGCATTTCAGGGAGTGAACACATCCATCCTCACAAGGGCACCCCAGGAGCACTTGATCCCAGCTAGGGAGTTATTTTTTTAGGCTGCAGGCCTCAGAGCTGAAGAAGTCCCTTCTGCTCCCTCACCTCCTCCTACTTCCAGCCACTTCTTCCCACTCTCTTACTCCTCCTTCTGCTACTCTGGCACAAGCATTTGGGCATGTGGTGAAGTGCAAAGGGAGAGCTAATCTGACTTAAAAAACTCTGGCTGAAAAAGAAGAGGTGGGGGGTTATCTAGCTCATCTCCCTGCTCTGATTTATTTGCAGCAACCTAGGAGGTACAAGGAAGAACAATATAGGAGCAGGGGCTTCTTTAGCAGACAAATCTGCTTGAAATAATGCTCATCAGGCTATGACAGGATTTCCTTTTTGTGATGACTTCTTCCTGCCACCTGCAAGGAGGCAAGACAGCCCTGTGACAGTTTGCTTGATGAGGATGGGGAGGAAATAACCTGCTCACAAGTGCTGGGTGCCAAACTGGGCATCAAAGGGTAATTTGGAAGAAACCGTCAAGTGACAATCAAGATCTATATTCTACTTTGACATATAGTTCAGTTTAAAATAAAAGTTTTTAACTAGTGAAGCTCTTCATGTTTTGAACCTCACTACCTCCAAACAGAGGAACTATTTAGTTTAAAGCACTGATAAGAGAAATCACTGGACCATTAGAGAATCCTCTGCTAAAAGGGAATTATATCCTTGGTTTATATCAAGGAGTTTTTCATCTGTACTTCAAAACTTAATGGTTTATGTAATTTGTAAAATATCTTTCTATGAATTTTTCTTGTGATATTAAATGTTATCATTGTGTACACAGATACATTTATATATATTTTCTTACCTCCTTTGTTTTTCAGTCTTGCTCACCTCTTTTCCTCTGGAGATAACTGGAGGCTGTAAGAGAGTGTTTTCAATGAGTCAGTTTGAAAGTGACTCTGGGGATCTGAGGTTGCACAAGTGCTTTTGAAAACACAACCAAGGACTTGATATACCCAGTAGCTTCAGGCATTAGGTTAAAGTGAAATAATGCTTCAAAACTAATTCTTGGCCATCAGGCAGTGATTCCAAGTGAAGACAGATAGCTCAGAGGCGATGTCAGTGTGCTGGAGGCAATAATTCTCCTTTTTTTTTTTGTAATGAGTCTATGGGATGATGAAGCCTGTGGGCTGAGGAAGAAGCTCCTGGGATAGATGATAAGATGAAGATGTGTCTGAGACCAGATGATGGACTTGAGACTGCCTGGGGGGTGTTTCTGTCCCTTGCAGATCAAGAATACTGAGCTCTAGGAAGGTAGGTAATGTTAGGTGGACACTTAAATGGAAAAATACAAACAGTCACTGAGTGGGAACCAGATTCCTGCCTTCTGGAGGTGCTCATAATTAAGGAGTCAGGCTGATGCTTAGCTTTTCACTGGCCCATTGAATGTTGTCCTCTTTGCAGCTCAGCGAGCCAGCTGTCATAGGAGATGCACAGGAGTGGGGCTGAGCAGTTTATATTCCAATGTCTGGGAGATCTTGCTAGAGAAGTGGAAGCTGTGGGAAAGAAGAGTCTGGGTCTTTAACACCCTGGGAGTGTGCTGCAGAGACTGAGTTGTCATCTCCACTCGTGTTCAGAAGTGAACTGTGTAAGGCTCACTTCGATATACTACGATCATGCTTTATTTTTTACTTTTTCCAGGGAACATTGCAGAAAGTAAAATTATGAGGCAGCCTTTAAGGGCTCACTGTGTTTCTTCTTTTTCAGACCTCAAGCAAGGTTTATTCCAAAGTGATGACAAAAGTTGATACTGATGTATATGCATACATACACATACAAACACACACGCACACATGTATATTGTATAAGTAGGTTCCCCTGGGAGTTATTTAGTACTGCAATAAGTGTCCAGAATCACTATTTGAGTTCTCCAAACTGGCTGACTTGCTGGTAATGTAAATGGGGAGGATCTGACCTTCTGGCTATTAAAGCAGCAGATTTGGGGTTTGTTGTTGTTGTTGGTTTTTTGGTGTTTTTTTTTTTTTTTTTGGGGGGGGTGTTTGTGTGGGGTTTTTGTTTGTTTGTTGTTTGTTTTGGTTTGTTTTGGTTTTGGTTCTGGGTTGGTTTTGTGTGTGTGTGTGTGTGTGTGTGTGTGTGTGGTTTGGTGTTTTTTTTTCTTTTTTTCTTTTTTTCAAAATTAATTGTATTAGAGGAGTCAATATAGAACAAGCCCCTTGTACTTCACTTTTTTCAAATTCCAGCAGAAATGCTGGTGTCTGGGCTGTGGTGCAGAGAGATGACCCATGACATTGTCATCACAAAGTAAGTAAGGGTTCACAAAGTGATGATGCAGTGATGCAGTGACTGTGTCCCTGCAGTGTGCCCGGCAGACTGTGACTGCTGGATAATCTTTGTAGCCTCATTCTGTGGAACTCTCAGCTTCTGAATTACATTAGAATCTCATATTTCATCTACAAAACTGTGAAGCAGATACATTTTTCAAACAGTATGAACCTTTTTCTTTCCTATTTTTTTCAGGCCAATTCCATACCTTTCCTGAGGGAGCCAGAGCACCTGGCTAAGTGGAAAAGTAATAGTGCATCTGCAATGAACAGATAAGATAAAAACTTGCTCTATTGTAAAGGGTGCAGCTGCTTGATTGCATCTGCTTATTTTGTCAGTGTGTGATTCCCACTTTCCTCTTGTCAGCCTTTGAGATTATTAGTACTGAATCTTCACCTCACTGCTTGCATCTGCTGATAGTCTTTCTTACTTTGAACCTCACAATGTGATAGCCTGAGCTGCTGTAATGACAGATTTTTATGCAAAAAAACCTCCCCACAAACAACAAAACAAAACCAGCTGAGGAAAGGCATGGCACCCACACAAGTCCCAGAGAAGTACTTCTTCCTTAGCTGCTCTGAAGAGTTGCTACAAGCCTTTCTCAGAGTGGGAGTATAGGCAAGAGGAAATCTGATATGCAAGGATTTATGGCATAGTGGCCGTGCATGTCTACCTCAGCTGGGGGTCTGCTTGTAGTGTGGGTAAGGACATTTAATTTAACTTTGATCTGCTTTGCTGGGGCAACACCAGGGTGAAGGGATCAATGGAAGCACCACCCACTCGGTTAATCACCCCCAGCCCACTCCGCTGCGCCATCACGGCTGCCCGTAGCTGAGATACAAAGATTAGGAATGGTTTGCGTATGTTTACAGGTGCTGCAATTGTATTTTTGTTTCCAGTTGCAGAACAGACCTGTTGCACTACGGTGTACGTGAAGGTGGTGTGTGAAACCAGGTGTCCACAGACTTGAAAGTCTTTGTTTTCGCAAACGCTGATGCCGTGATACGGGAGACTCGGAACACGAGGGTTGCTTCTGTACGGCAGTGGTATCAAAACATTTTGTTATTCGTTAGCAAAATCTTGTACTTTGTGGAAAAAGCCTAGTTTGTCTGCTAGTTGATAAATATTTCAGTGCCCCAAAACAAGTGGTGCTAGATGCAGGGAGGTATGAGTGGAGATAAAGGAGCTGAGGGGGAAGCAGCAGCAAAACGCATTTGAGAAAATTATCTTGGTCCATATATGAGAAGATGAAAATACTACTTTGGGAATATGACTTTCCCTTGATATATTATTTAGGGAAATAATAAGTTTTGAAAGTGACTGAGCTTATATAACTTTAAAATGCTGAGGTTTGCATAAGCCTTTATGGTGCTTGAGGTAAAAAAGGAAAAAAAAAGGTGTACATCAGTGGACAATTACCACAGGTCTGAGCACTTTGCAGTGAGTGACAGCTGTTGGATGTTGGACCTGTGAACTTGGGAGTCAAAACACCACCTCACACTCAGCATTTTTACTGCTAAATGGATGAATACTTGCAGTGAGTTAAGTCCAACTAGAGATTCTGGGGAATTTTAATATGCAAATGCCCAATAAAGATGTATTTGCTTCAGTTAGCAGTCAGTAAGGTCTAGCTTCAGTTTTTGAGAATATTTTTGTGGGAAGGCCTTGGAGAATGAAGTAGCCCATTTCACTGCTGGCAGAATGAACATCCCAGGATTTTCGTGTAACTGAAGAAAATTAGCCCCTGGCCTCTGTGGAAGGCTGGGTTTCCACCTCCAATTACTGTGTGCCAGTACCAGCCTCAGAGCCCTTCTGGTGTGTGACTTGTTGCAACCTGAAAAATTCACAAGTTTTTCCTCAAAAGCTTTTTTAAAAATAGGTCTGCTGCTTAGGAAAGTTACACACAGACTCAGAGAGAGAGTTGGTCTAAATAGCAGGGGTTTAGGAGATGAGGAATGGCATGTTGCTCTTAATGGTGCTTCAGACCAGCTAGTGCCCTACTCCTGCAGCAAAGCTTGGTCAGACCTCATTTTGTGCCTCTGGGGCTGATCCTGTCACATGCAGTTTGGATGTCTCTGATTTTTGAACAGCTGTATTCAGCTACAATAAATGTTTTCTTAAAGCCTGATTAGATCAAAATGATGTTTGTGTTGCATTTGACAGCGCCGCAGCGACTTCGAGAACCAAAGACTTCATCACAAAGAGGCTTCACTGTATCTCTGATTTGGCTGATTAACAAATGCATTTAGTAACTGGAAAAATATGTTGTTGCTTTGTTGATGTGTCGACTCATTTGATGTATTTTAAAAGAAAACAAACAACAAACTGCTTGTCCAAACGAGTCTACTGACACGTCTGCGGAGGTAGGCCGGGCTGGAGGATGTCGAGATCGTCTCATCAGATTATTGCGATCTCTTGTTTGCTTCATGGTCTGTATGAAGAAATCACTTCTCTATTACCATGAGCTCTTCTGGGCCTCGGAGGTTTCGTACGACATCGTTGTGACAAACACATCTACGCTTTATGAACAGCATGTCATGGGAGACGTAGCAAACCACAGAACTCGAGCAGGTTTGGTATTGATAAAAACTACATCGGTATTTTAATGACTCAGCCAGTAACAGGAGAAAATATTCCATTCAGTGCACAAGAGATGAGATGTGCAACTGTCAGTCTAGAGTAACAGAGGCTCAGTTCAGTTTGCAGGTGATTTTATTTAGGGATGGAACCATTGGACAGGAGGTTCAGCACACACATATGGGTGATGCACTTCTCAGAGCGGGGGTGATTCTATATCGTGTGGAGCTGGGTTATTGTTTGCATCCTGCAGTACCCCTGCATGAACTTCAATCTCTCTCTGTCTTGTTGGTTTTTATTTGGGAGACCATACACGCTCCAACAGTGACAAATTCATCGCTGTGTTGCTGCTTTCCATGCCTTTTTTCTGCATTTCTACAGCTATTACAGGCAAAACAAGCAAATAGTCCTTTAGATAGTGGCACCTGGGAAATTGCCTGTGCCATGTTAATTTGTTAATTTGTTGTTGTCTAATAAGAGAGCTGTGTTGATGCTGCAATCTCTCTGTGAGGGCGATATTTGGCCTTTCCCAGTAAGATTCTCAGCAATTTTCTTTACACAACTCCTGAAAATCTTTCAAGCCTCTTCCCTAGACTCAAGTTTGGTTGAAATTGCCCAGTGAGTTTGTTGGAGGAAGGGAAGAAACTATCAGATAATATAAACTTTTTTCCTAAGAATACCAACCTGAAAACCAAAGGAGGAATTTGAAAGTGAACACTACAATTAATATAAAACCTTGACAAATACAACTGACTCTCTGCTATTCCCATGTTCAATATGGGCAGGCTTAATTTTTCTTCCTTAAATTTACAGTTCATTAGTGTATTGCTGGGATTGTTAAGCAAGATAGGATGAATGGGGTAGTTCAGACCTTCCCCAGGCACTGGTAGACCTTCTGTTGTTTGCCAGAATTCTTCAGAAGTGCAGGTGCAAAATCCCCTGATGTAAAAATATGGCTCCTAGTGTACTCTTTTTAAAATTAGAGCTGCAATTTTTTTGAAAATTTCTTGGTGCAACTTCACAAAATACACAGAACTGAGTATATGGAACAAAATTGGGTGTTGTATTAAAACCATGTGAGACAGTTATGTCATTATATATACATATACACCTCAATATGCAGACTTAGACTGTACAGTCAATAATCAGATTTTGAAGTAGATGGGCACATTAACATAGGTAAAAGTGATCATGAGTTTACTGCAAGTCTACTGATTTTGCTCACATTTGAGGAACTGCTGCTTTAATTAATTATGAATGTTCTATATCATAATATTTCTCTTTGAATATGAGAACTATCAAAACATAAGTGTATTATTTACATAGGTGTGAGAGTTGCCGCAGCTGATATTCTCAGCTAACACTGGGTCCCAAGTGCTGGACTGGCTTCAAATTACAGAGGGTTCCTTGCAAAGTGCAAAAGGGCAATTTCTCAGCTAGGGTAAGATGAAGTTGTGAGAATTCAATTTTAAAGGCAAAGAATCAGAGTGGTTTAAAATAAGCTTTGCAAAGCCTCTACCTCAAAGGCACTTTCTAAGGCATTCAGCTACCATGGTGATGAATGTAGTTATAAATAGAAAATAGATTAGATAGAATCCAAAATGTTTCTGAGTAGATCTAAATTAACAGTGGCCATTCAGGAAAGTGAGGTAGGAAGTCACTGTGCAAAATTAAAGAAAATACACACCAATAGTAAATCTAGAGTGGCTAATTGAAAGAGGAAAGTAGGAAGTAGTTGATTATATCATGGCTGGTAGTACAATATCTACAGGAGTATTGGATTCTGATTCTGTTCAATCCTAGCACAGAAAAAGCAGACACAGGAGATATTTTACAAACCTGAGAAGCTCTGAAAAATTTTTCGTTGGGAGACAAAAACATCTTTTGAACAGAGAGGTGCCAGTAATGGCAATGTTCCCCCATGGATCTATGAAGCACACAAGGGATCCCACAACAGTGGGCACAACTAGGAAAGACGCCCAGAAATAAGAGACTCATTCTGAAAAATACATCTCTGTCCCCCATCAACCAAACCATCTTTCACTTGCCTTGTATCATAAGACCCTGATATAATTTAAAGACAGCAAGTACTTTTTTAGGCTGTTTGCATAAGCAGCTTGTAGTTTTTTGCCACAGTATATTAAGATCTGTTTGGCAGGAATTAAAGGCCTCGATTTGCAGACTTCTTTAAAGGACATATAACTTCAGGGACATGGATGGTTCTGTTGTTTTCAGTGGGAGTGCTCATGTACTTTACATTGCAGGTGGACTGAAGTACCCTGGTGAAGAATGGTCCTAGAAATATCTGTGCACAGGTATAAATATGCAATAATGTGAGCTTTACAGATATATCTTAGTATGAATAGTTGACACAGTTACTGCTCTTTTTGAGGGGCTTTGCAGCCAAGTGAAAGGTTTAGCTTCTCCATCCATTTACTTTCTAGTGATTGAGTAACAGGCTGCGATTGCTGGTGTGTGAACATCATTACTTGGTGACCTTTCCTAAGTGATTGTATGATGACAACTGCATAACAGCTGCTCTTAAACAAGCCTCAAGTTTAGGACGATCAAGGGATTAAAGACCTGTTTTTTTTCTGCTGCTTTCTGAGCCTCTGAAGTGAGCCTTTTTTGATGTCATCACTTCTGATTGTTAGAAAACAAGGTGGGAATTCAATCATGTATTTGTGAGTGAGATGTCAGCACTGGTTTTGGCTGGTATAATGAAAAAAATCAGAGGGCATAGTTTATCTAACTCAAAAGTAGTTCACTGAATACGATATGACAGCAGTTCTCCACATCAAAAATCAAAGTTTAAAGAAAGAATGCTGACTGGACATGTATCTAAACAGACATTTTAGATCTGAAAGTAATTTAAAAAAGACCCCAAAATACATTATTTTAGATGAAGCATGATAGCTGGACAGCACAGAAACTTCAGGAGATGTGATAGTGCTTCCTCATCCTCAAGTTACACAACTCAAGATACTGGTGACCTCTCTGTGAGGAGGTAGAAATGTAGGAGAATGTTCTCAGGGTATTTATGAAAGATTCCAGTAAATAAGAAGTACACCCTGACAACTAATCCTTTCAACTAGAATTTATCATGAACATGTGGCCTGCAGGAAGGTTGTTTGGGCAAGGTGAAGATCCACAGTGCCAGCAGCACAGTCCTTCAGCAGATCTTAGGTGTTATCAGTACCAGTGAGACAGCAGAGTGCTTTTACAGAGCAGCTCAGCAAGGAGGAAAAGCTGACTGAAGCCAATCTCAAGCAGGGGAGAGGTTATGTAAACAAAGAAAACCTTTTTCGTAGTCTCATTTCTTTGAGGGTATGCAAACACTATTGGTTAACCTGCTAATTCATTTGGTGATGGCCCTGGACTCTGAGCTGCCACTAATCTTGTGCATCTGTTTTGTTTAAGAACCCCTGTCTCCTCCTGGCAGATTACAAGTGTCACCAAAGCTGGGTTTCCATTACCCCTTCCCTGAAACATGGTATAGCTGGGCATGGTGCTATTCCCTTTGGAGATGCATGATCTAGAACACAACGTGCAGTTCATCTTAACACAAAGCATCACAAGCACCCCCTTCTCACATATTGGCTTCTCACAGCTAAGTGCAGATGTGGATTTTCAAAGTTATCTGAGTTTCTTGGGACCTGCTTTGTTAGCGCTGAATAAATTCTCATGGGAGTAAACAATTATCAAAGCTACACCACCTTCTACTCTCTTAGATTACTTTCTTTGTTGTAAACATACAGTAACATTAACACTTTAAGATAAAACCCCTGAAATAAAAAGTAAACCCCCAACCCTCTCCTGCCTACACAGTTCTGCCTTTGAGTCTGAAATGAAAGAGTGGCAGATATTTAGCCACATCACTTAACACATTCCTGGAAGGCATTTGGATGCTGTAGTGAAAATGGGTGTAGACAAACCAACATAAGACAACAAAGCTTGAATTATGTAACTCGTAGCAGGCACTACAGAGACCTCCTTGGGTGTTCATTTCCCTTCCAGTACATTTGAAACTCAGCAACTGTGGTGACCTATAGGGTGTTGAGAGCAGAAGGAGATAATGATGCCTGTGGGCTTAAAGCATGAAATGACAATTACAAGGGCTGTTTTCCAGGGGAGAGGCCAGGGTATCCTCCAAACGCCGCATTATGATGGATTTGGAAGAATCTGTCATTCCTTATGTCTTAGATCAGGTGCCTCCTTCTTCCTTCTCTATCTGAGAAACTAGTTGTTGTTATTGCCATTTAAATAATCATTACATGCTGGGTTTCTAATACAGCACCAGGATGAATGAATGTTTTCATATTTCCCATGGCTCCAAGACCATCAGCTGGCGTATGTCTTCACAATTTCATGGCACAGTTTCTGTTCCAGGTACTCCATGGACTTGTCTGTGTTATTTAAATTATAGACAGATGTCATCTTCTGAAACAGCTTAAGATGTTACTATGTCTTACCCCTCCCCTCACTTCTGCTAACAAAGCAACTTGTTTGAGTGCTCCCTAACCCACTTCAGGCACAATCAACACAGTTAGTGTATGGCTCCGGTTTAAATTGTTTGAACTCAGCTAATTCTGCTTGAAGTGGGTTAGGGAGCACTCAAACAGCTGGGAGAGCTACCTGGGTAGTAATCAATGCCCAAGAGACTCTATAAACAACTTGAAAAGAGAACGGCAAGGCACAACTGTTTCAAACCTCTGCAGCTGTTTGCAAATCGAATGTCTACAGAGAGCCTGTAAGCTGCACGTGAGCTATTGCAATATTCCTTTCCAGATGAGGTGTTCTCTCTCCTCAGCTGTAACAGCTAGCAGCTTCTGAAAAAAATAAAATGAAATGAAAGTTGAGAATTGTAAGAAAGTTTATGGTGATGTGCCCATATAGCATATGAGCAGATATTCTCTGAGCCCAGTGCAGCATATTGTGCAACAGCATGGGAGAGGGGAAATTTTGGCCAGGAAAGTCAAAGCATATTCTTTCTTTTATCTGTTGGATGCTATAGCAGTGCCTTCCATGTGCTGTTTGATTTCACTGGCCAGACGAGGGGGGGGCAGACAATTTCCATCACACTCCAATCCCCAGCTCTGGAGGTACTTATTAGAGTCTGAACATTCGCTGTTTCAACGCACCGATAAAGGGAGCCCATCCAACAAGCAAATTGGGCTCCCTTCCATCATGCTCTGTATCTTCCAAAATCTCCAAGGGGAACAGAGCGAACAAATATGTTGAGTGAGTGTGCTCAGTTTGTGGCAAACAGCAGAACAACCCCCTCCCGGACATATGCACAGTCTATAGCCATTGCACCAACACTGGGTATGAGGACCACAGGATGCATCTCATTCATTTTCTTCCACAGACCTTCAGTCAGCACGAGCTGCCGGTAAAGTAACATGGAGCTGGGAGCTGGGGATAGGAAAAACTGCCCCCTCACGGGAAACATGATTGCTCTGTAGTTCATGCTCAGGCCAAGGCATCTGGAGGAGCTATTTCTGGCATCACCACGCACTCTCAGCGTGACCAGGGCTGAGTCACACATCATTATCCCGTATGCAAATTAGATGTCAACAACTTTGCAGGTGATGTTTGTTGCAGCCTATTTTTTTTTCTTTTTTTTTTTGTTTGAAGTGCTCAAGTGTACCAGTACATGGTATTCTGGGCTGACCTGGAGGTTCTGTGGGCTGTAGTGCAGCCACCTGCACCCAAAGAAACAGCGTTTTGTGTTTTTACAAGTGATTGGTTCCACGTTGGTATTTTTTTCCGGGGGCAAACCCCACCGTCACTGAGATGTGAACCGAGGCAGGTTTTGCTCTGAGGGGCAGCAGCATTTGCAGTGTTTGCTGGGGGGTGGTGAGCCTTTTATTCCCCCTGCAATATGCATTGTAGCCTTTGCCATCATATGTGGCTTGGAAGAATCACAGAATATCCTGAATTGGAAGGGATCCACAAGAATGGTCAAGTCCAACTCCTAGACCTGTACAGGACATCCCCAAGAGCCACACCATGTGCCCAAGAGTGTTTCCCAAACATTTCTTGAGCTCTCTCTGATGCTGTGACAACTTTCTTGAGAACCTAGTTCCAGCACCCAACCACTCTCTGGGTAAAGAACCTCTGCCTAATATCCAACCTAAATTTTTAAATATCCAACGTAAGGTTTTAAGCCGATGAAATCCATCACATCCAGGCCATGTAGCAGATGCCCTGGTTTATATGGGTGAAGGAGTGTTCTCACAAACAGGAGAATGAGTATGGGACCTGTGCATGATGCCAGTGGCGTGGAATAACGAGTGGAACGTGTTGCCTTTAGCTGGGGTTATTTTATTCACAGTGTCTAGTGGCTGGTTGGGATTTATGCTGAGCACAAGGTTCATAATACAGAGATGTCCATTTTGGGGAACGGGAGTTCAGTTTGGAAGGGGGAATCCACACAGGTGGTGGAGTCACCATCCCTTGGAGGTGCTCTAGGCAAAACTGGTCCGGTCCTGCTGGGTGGTAGGCTGGACTCGAGGACGCCCGAGCTCTTTCCCAACCATATTGACTCGGCAGTGCCGAGTTCATCACCCAGCCCCGAGCACGGCCGTTTCCCACACACACAGCCCCGCACAGACACAGCCCCGCAGCGGCTCCCCGCTCCCCCCTCACCCGCGGGCGGGCCCTGACCCGACATGGCGGCCCGGGCGCGGGCGGCGGCGCAGGCGCGGGGGGCGGCGCTGGCGGCGGCCGCTGCGGGCCCGCCCGCATGGAGCCCTCGCCGGGGGAGCCGGCGGCCGCCCGGATGGTGGCGTAGGGCCCGCACTGCCGGCCCCGCAGCATGGCGAGCTGCCTGCCGCCCTGCGTGATCGACGGCGGCACCGGGTGAGTGCGGGCAGGGGGGGCCGGCTGCCGGTCGGGTTGGGGGGGGGTCTCTCCGCGCCGCGCGCCTCCGCCGCCTCCCGCTGCCGGCGAGCGCTCCTCGCATGGGGCCGCGCTCCCGCCGTGTGTCCCGGTGCCCTCTCGGCTTGCGGAGTGTTTCCTCTCCCCTCCGGCCTTCAGCGGACTGGTGTCTATCGCTCTCGTCCTCCCTCTCCCCCTCCTGCCCTTCCATCCCGCTGCAGCGCGGAGCGGGGCAGCCCTGCCGTGTCCCCGCCGTGCGTGTTTCTGTGTGCCCTTTTCGCCTCTCGGGACTCTTTTTCGTTCGCGTCCTCTGGCTTGGAAGTATTGCATGATGCAAGTGCTAGAATTGGGGACGGCTGGTTTGAGAAGGGGAGAGGAGCCAGGAGCCCGCACGGAGAGCGGTGAGGGGCGATACCTGGGCAGTGTCACGGCGGTGCCCGAGCCGGGTGCGGTGCCGTGCACGGACGCAGAGGCCAGCGAGCACAGCTCCCCGGCCCCCGGGCCGCCCTCGGTGCGGGCTCCTGCCTCCTCTCCCCGTCAGAAACCAGCCGTCCCCAGTTTTAGCGTTTTCAGCCGAGCTGGGAGCGCGCTGCCTTGCCCCAGTGATGCGCTTGGTCATTGGGTCATCCCGTCACCTTTATCGGATCAGTGTGAGATTTATTCCATACTTAACCGAAACACAAGTTTTGTAACTCAAGTCTTTGAGGGCAGGAGTGACTCTGAGCTTCAGAGGCTGTGCTTGGGAGGCGTTTCAGGAGCGGGTCTGTCCTACCTGTCTGTGCTGGAGGAGACCCACTCAGCATCCAGTCCTGTTGTGCCTTCGGGGGGAGGTGTCAGAGGGAGCTGTAATGAAGGTAATACTGAATCTGTGCTGTGCTTTTGCTAATTAATACCTTTCCTTTGGCCCTACAGTTACAAACAGCTCTGAGGAAGTGAAGCACCTGTCCATGAGCAACTCTTCATGCAGTAGCTTTATTTGTCAGACTCGATGTCACTGATTGTATTAATTGAGCCTTTCCTCTGCAGGCAATTTGCAACACTATTTTAATTTCATTAATACTTGGAAAGTTATCTTTAAAATTTCCTGAACTGGACAATCTTCAAACAACCAAACCCCAAACTAATCCAGCCAAATCAAGAAACCCCAATCCAGTGTTGTGGTGCCACATTGCCTTCTCCTTAAAGAGTTTGTCAGGTCTTGAGATATGCCTATATTAAACTGTCATGAAAGTTTTAGAAATCTTTGCCTGTTTCTGCTTACCAGAATCTAGCTCTATTCCATCAGTGGGGAATACTGGAGTTCACAGCTGCAGACTTTGGAAGTAGACTAGAGACCAGGTTCTGCCTTGTGCGTAATTCTGCTTGCTCTTTACATAACTTCCTAGTAGTTTCTGAGGTTTCTTCTATTTATTTGCTGAAGATATTGTAAGTATCTGTTCTCCACAAATCTGTTGATATTACAGGATTACTGCTTGATATTTTGAGAGAAATGGGACGTCTAGGTGGATCTTTTAAAAAGGATACAGTAGAAAATATGAAACCCAGAAAACGGATTAAATGCCAAAGCTGCCTTTTGCAGGAGACCCCCTTGACTTTCAGTTTGTGGAGTAATTCCAGTGTTACACTAGCAGTAGATGTTGCTGGCCAAGAGTTACACAAAATAAATGAGGATAGGACATTGCTTATTGTGTCCTTTCAAAGAAATAATAATTGAAGTAGGATTTCTAAAATCTGTTTAGTGCTTGCATGGGTAAAGGTGATGGGGGTGGGGGGGGACATGTATATTGTTTTGTTCCAGGAAGGGTCTGGATAGTCCCCAAATTATGTACATTTGTTTTTTAATGCCTGCAAATGCTCTTGATTCACAGGAGACAACATGATGTGTCTGCCTATGGGATTTGCACTTGACTTTGCTGTAGGGCACTAAAAAATGGAAGACTTTTCAGCAAAGAGATTACTGAATGTAAAATAAGTTATCTTGCAGAATCCAGGATGAAATGAGTCTGAACAAAAGCAGCCAGAAGAAGTAGCTTGACTCATTGATACGCAGTCTCTGGAATTTTCCTCTGTGTGGGCTGAAAACCTTTTTATTGTTAGAATGAATCTGCTTTGGGTTACAGGCTTCAAACAATTCATTCAAATTATTCATGAAAGGGCTTTCAGATGAAAAATTTTAAGAGTATATCAGAAAGGGAAAGGTATATGTAGACATGCACTGTGGGATATTGTATATATAAAATACACTTTTATACTTAAATCTCTGGTACTGAATGAGGTGTTCTGTCCAGCCACTAATCCATCTTTTTTCATGTAAGGGGTTTTAGGAAGTTTGTTAAAAGAATGGTTTTGTTGTTGTTTTGTGCATAAGGAGGCTGGCTTAATTTACTGTTATTTGCTGCCACATGCCTCAGTCCTGTAAAATGCCAGAATTCCTCAAAAAAAGGTAAGAACAGGTGTATAAAAAACAGTTACAGACCTTCAGTGAGAAACATTTTTATAGCAGGACAGAATAACATTCCTTTAGTCTGTTGAGTATAGACTACTTTCCTTTGCCATAAGCTGTTCACTCTTTACTCACATATCTTGCAGAAATAGTTAATACTTTGCTATAATCTTTTCCATTAGTATTTGCAAATGACTTGATGTAGTGCAATTTTGATGTACTACATCTTGATTTTCTCTGTGTGAGGTTCTCCTCGTGATCAGTTTACACATTGCCGTCACTCTTTTTGTGGAGAAGGGCATGCTATTTTTAGTTTCTTAGGGCTACCAGACCTTTTTGTGGTGCTGTTTTAAATAGCTCTAAACTTCATAACTAGTTTTATTAATTGGCATTTAGCTGTGGGACATCAGAACTGAGTAGGTGGGTGGGCAAAACAGAGGTATCTTAAAATACCTCTCTTCAGTGTATTTGCAGACACTGAGGAGTGCTTCTGGTTTGGGTGTATTTTATCAAAGCTATTCCTTTTTAGTAAGGAAAAAGTACTTTGGCAAAGTCCTATGCATGAGTTTAGAGGTAAGTACTTGATTTCTGGGAGAAGTGAGCTGGACTGGGTCTTGAAGCTTAAGGTGTTTGTTGATGATGCTGTTAACGATATCTGGAGCCTCAGAACATGCTATGTTTCCCCTCTCTAACTATATTTCTGATGCCTAGTGAGTTGCTTTAGCCAAGTATTACCTCTCCTCTTCACATGTGAGAAATGAGAAAAGGCATTATTGTAATTGCTGTTCTGGGTATAAGGAGCTTGAGTTAATTAACTATTGTTTATAGTCACAGGCTTCAGTCCTGCAAAGTGCTAGACTTCCTCAAGAAACCCAATGGCTCTACTGTACTCTTTATTCTTATAGTGCCTGCTGGTGCTCTTGGGTAAATTGTGCAGACAAAATAGATTTCTTTTCTATTTGCTATTTTCTCCTTCATGTCTTCTTCATTCCCATCCGTCCATTTCTGAAGTGCATTCCCAAATCTTCGTGAAGAACTCGTGTTGTGAGTTCCTCAGACACACTTGTAATAATGATAATAGAGTCTGCCAGGGCAGCCTGGCATCACAGGTGTTCTGGCAGCAGTAGCCTGGTTATTCAGACTCTTAGCTGTCAGAGAAAGTGTTCTATTTACAGAGGCTATTTGTTTGTTTACAGGACTTTCTCAAAGCATTCTGCTATTTTTAATCACATCATATTTATTTTTTCAGAGGTTTGGTTTTTTGGGGTTTTTTTTGGTGTCTGAATATAACACATTGTTTTAAAGATGTTGACCAAAAAGCAGTAGAGAGTGATCAAATGCTAAAAAAGTTGCACTTGGGCTTTGCTCTTTTGCGCACTTGTACAGAGAAAAATTGGATGTCTTGTGTTTTCAGACGGATAAAGCAACTGTTTGAGTTTGTGATTTGTTCTCATGCTTTGGGAAGAATTTTCCAAAACATATCTCTTCTCTCTAAAGTGGTTTAGGGTGCAGCATCTGCTTCCAAGTGCAGTCCATTTGTTTATATTTGGAGTCAATTCTTGATGCTTTTCCATCTTGGTAGGATCTCAGAAGACAACAGGGTTAGGATGACCAATCCTCATGCAAAAGTTTGTGAAACTGGCTTGTGTACAAACTCATCACCTGGTCAAAACAGTATGGAAGAGACCACACTATTTTTAGAAATTGCTTGTTTCAACGATATGTAATTTCCAGAGATTGGAAAAAAATGAGTAGTCCTCCAAATCTCCTTGCATGGAATAGCCTTAGTCTATTGGATCAGTTTTCTGCTAATTTTTAGTGCAGTATCCTATATTTTGGCCAGTTTCCAGTAGGTTCCTATCTCATTGGCAACAAACTGCTGCTTTTAATGAAATTAAGTTGGAATACTGATTATCTACACATTCCGCTACAGCTGTCTCTAATTTTACAGATCACAAGATGTTGCATTGCCATTAGTCTGCTAGGCTGTAACCCAGGAGAAAGGAAACTGTGTTTTAGATGCTTAAATATTAATTGGAGAAGGGACTGGAGACCAGGTAACGTCTGTAACTGTTTAAGTCCAGCTCCTTTCTGGTCAGTGAATATTTAAATATCATGTAGGAAAGGGAATATTTTCTGTAGGAGGTCCTGGAAATGGGTCACCCAAACACTTTAATGTACCCTTGAAAGGTGGAATGGGTTTGGGTCCTGCTGGGCAGAACAGAGATCTGCCAAGTCTGCTGTGTCCTGAGGCTCCTGGATAGCAAAGAGCAGCACAACTGCATAATCTATTTTCCTTCTCTTCATTTCTTGGGAGAAATTTGAGTTTCCCTCCCATTTGGTTTTGTCAAAAACACCTGAAACGTGGCTGCTTGTTCCAGTCTGTCTCTTGTTTGATCCTAAGTAGATTTTTTTTAACAAATTTTGTTTTTCTGCTTTTTTGCTTCACCATTGAACTAAGCATTGAGTTATTCTCTTAGTTTTAGTATTAGTCTTTCATGGATTAATGGCATGCAAAAGAAATCTTTCCATATGTTACCTTCTGTGAGATGAATTCTTTGAAGAGATTTTTTTTTTTTCATTATACTGAGAAATAAACTTACTTGTTAGTTTTTTCACTAGGTGAATTAACCCAGGTTAAAAATGAATCTGTAAAATACTGAGATGTAGGGGTTTGGTAACTTTAGAAGTTACTCTAATAGGGGGATCTGATCTATTCCGGAGAGGGAAGGTAAAGTTCTTGCAGACTGGTTGCCCAAATTGACTTTTAGAGAGTGTTTTCTTTTTTTAATACTGAGTGGGTGTGAGTTTAGCATGTGTGTTGAGGGGGAAAAGATGGCAAACTGAATTCACCTCTTGGCCAGACTTTAGTTTAAGAAATGAGTTCTGGTTTGACTGCAGGAACCTTTTAATTTATTCATGCACACAGATATATAAAAATTGTGTAAGAAGTGTATATATATATATATATATTTACATGTATGTGTATGTAGATATTGTCTTTTGTTTTTGTCACTGAGGCTTGACGGGCTTTTTCATGATGTTTCTGCCTAATTGTCATTTCTAAGTCTTGAAACTAGGTCTTTTACCCAAACAAGTGTTTTCCTTGGTTTTCATTATGTTCATTTAGTCACGATGCATTTCAGAGAGAGAAATGTACTGTTCTTAAATCCCAGTGGAACTCCTGTTGTTGCTTGTTACGTTTTGACAGTATTCCCTAGGTAGATCTCATTCTAGAATGTGAAGAATATATGCAATAATAATAATAAAAATAATTTTTACTAATAATGGCCTTCTGTACAGTCAGTCTAATTTAACATCCTGATTTATGTTTTTCTGAGAGCCACAGCAAATGTGCATAAACAATTTGGATTAGACTGAAAGCATATGTGTATAATGATGATTAAAAACCCAACAAACCCTTGCCTCCAGAAACAGTCTTTTTAGCCTTGTGGGGAATAGCTTTGTAACTATTGTTTGAAGTCTATTGAAGCTACAGCTTTGAAGAGAAGTTGAAATAGAAATATTTAAGTTCCCAGGTCATTGATAATTCAATTTAGATTAATTCCTTTATCTAAGAGAACTGTGATTCTTTGAATCTTTGAATGTACATTTTTATAACAAATACTCTGTACAGAGGAACCTACTTTTCAAGCTGCTAATGAAGATGCAAACCCTCTGCTTTGACCATGGCATAAGATTGTTTGCAAATATTGAGAGTAGGTTGCAGACAAAGACTTTATATTCACTTTAGGACCCAGACTAGGATTGGTCTCATTGAATAATGTCATGGCTTTAGGTTTTTTGTGTAAAAATGATGTGAGCAATGCTGATTCCCTCAAATCGTGCTGCTCTGTCAATATTCAAGAATGACATCAGTCTCTGCAAGCATTCAATCAATTCAATTGGGTTGATTTTTCTTTTAACACTGTTTCTGATGTGGGTTTTGTTGTTATTGTGGTTGGTTGTTTTTGGTTTTTTTTCCCCCCTAGGAAATAGAGCTGTTTTTCATAGTCTGGGATGTTAATTATTTCTAGTTGCTAAAGACCTGGAGTCGCTTGCAGCCACTAACAGCTCTAGAAATTTTTACGTTTTATGTGAAAATTTCTTTACTTTTTTTTCCACCCCCTTATTTTCTTCTCTTGATCCTTTGCTTGTTAAAATAGATATTATATGTGTATTGAAAGACATTATCAGTGCTTTGTACCATCTGCTGCCCATTTCTAAAGCATTTCATCAGCGCAGGCTTGCTTTGGTGTAATATTTGTCTTTTATCACACAGAGTGGTGACAGAGTGGTTTGTTGGAGGCCTGAAGGGGAATTGTATCAAGATTGTAACAAGAATTCTCCACTGTGGTTTATACTTGTGACACTGTATTATTTCTTTTTTTCCTGTATTTGAGACTGTTAAACAAATATGTAAAGTCTAAGGGCTCTCTTTGGTCATGATAACTGAAGGGTAAAATCTTCATGGCCCTAATTTTTACCAAAGGGTGCAGTGTGACCTGCCTGTCCTTTGTCAGAGCTGGTCAACAAGATGGAAAAAGTAAGAGTTGAGTTTTCAGACTTGATGGTTCTGAATAACACTAGCAAAATTTGTAAGCTGAAGTTGTCTGAAAAATAAATTAACACCTAAAATATTTACCACCTTGAGTCTTCTTTTCAGCAGGATCATACTTGAAAGCATAACCCAGAAAAGGTGGACATGGCGCGTGATGCATGTTTCACCTTTACTTTAAGAAGTGGAGTGAATTGAAAGTATTTTTTTCTTCATGTTTTTGTATATAAGTGCATGTAATAACCTGGTGATCTTCTTTCTTTTTTTTTTTCCCCTAGGTATACGAAGCTTGGCTATGCAGGAAATACAGAACCTCAGTTCATTATCCCATCATGTGAGTTGTTGTTTTTTTTTTTTTGTCCCTCCAAATTGTAATATCCACTGCTGTCACTGAGCACTTTCAGGATTAAATGACGTGCTTCCAGCTCCCAACTCAGCAGTCGTAGTCCCATGTCCATCTGGGAAGTGATATTCATCATGTTTGCATCTTTGGCTGGAGTGTAGCTAAACAGAGCTCCTTGTTTGCAGTTAGCTAGGGCTGCTGCTCATTAAACCAGCTCTTGGTTGCTATGACGAAGATGAAGAGAACTCCAGTCCAATTTCCTTTTTATCTCCATTATTTTTCTGCCAGGACTCTTGAGTAGACAGAATGCAATTTACCTCCTGTCTACCTGACACCATGGTTACAGCCTGGATAATCTGGGGAAGGCTCCCAATCAAATTAAGTACTGAAGTGCAGGTGGTGTCTGCCTTATTTACATTGTCTGGGACTGTAGACAGTTTAGTATTCAAAAAAGTTGTTCCTATTAGAAAGTGTTCCTTTTAGGTGTGTATTTACCAATTAAAACGTTCTTGCACATTTAACATGCTTTTGTTGAACAGATTTACTCTTTAAATTTTTTTTCTTCTGTGATGTTTAAAATGTTACACTTTCCTGGTGTTCTTGATTTTAATTGACATCTTAATAGTTTCTCTGAAATGCTTTATATATATTTATAAATAGTAGCTCTGACTTTGTATTTACATCTATAATGGCATCTGTTCTCTCCATTTCGGTTAAACACTGCTTTTTACTTTTTGTAAACTTTGACAATTAATTACTTATTAATGCATCTAGACTACCTTGTAGCTACTCATGGTAGAAAGTAAAAAGATAAGGGGATTATAAAGGTAATTGGTGGCCAAAGAAGTGAAGGGGACACATGTTCTTCACCAGATGTAGCTGCAGGACTGCTTGCAGTCTCACTATTTTAAGCAGTGAGACTACTTGAAATATTTAAATAATTTAAGTAAAATTTGAAACCTAAACCACTGGTAAAGATTTAAATGTCTTGTGTTAAAGGAGTGGAATAGCAGGGATTTCCTCTGAATTTGCTATAAATTCCATTTTATACAGCTGTAAACCTGTTGGGGGTGGGGGGGGTAGATGTTTTTTCCAAAAGAATTGTTTGTCTGTGAGTCATTTTTTGGTGTTAGTAGTATTTGGTGTGTTTGTGGGTGATGCCTGCCTACTCTGCATTTTCTGCTATATGTTATTTAGATCCTAATTATGACCTATTAAAAGCAAACTATATAAATAAGGTTATGTTTTCGCAGTACTTCATTCCATTTTTATTTTTAGCTTGCCCCAGATTTGATTTTTGCTGTCTCATCTTCCTGCCTACAGCAGCCATCATCTAATAATTTTAGTGATAGTTGCAGGCTGCTAATGGGAAGCATAAGTGTCTCCAAAGATTTCTCTGTGGTGCTGCAAATTGATTTCTCCCCTCCCTCTTTCCTCGTTCTCACCAACCAGGATAATGACTCCAATACTTATTTTTAAATACACTGTTTATTTTCTTTTCTGGTGCTCTTCCTCTTTATTCTAGGGTTAAAACTCAGAAAATTGTTGCTTACTGGAATGCTGCACTTGTACAGGTTTAGTGACTGCTGTAGTCTGTAACAAAATGCATTTTCAGTATTTTCTGTGAATTATTATGTACAATAATGAGGGATGGGTGACCAGAATCCTGCAGGATGCAGTGAGAATGAACTCGGCTCTGTTGGCTTGTCAGTAGATCACATACATGGTTTCTACTTTTTATATCCCAATTTTTATTTCTGGAAAAGAATCCTTAAGTAAATAAATATTCATCACTTAGTATTTAGCTGCTTTAATTTTGTTTTGATTTGTTTTTTGGGTTTATTTTAAGGTATTGCAATCCGAGAGTCGGCCAGAGTGGGGGACCAGGCTCAGAGGAGGGTGATGAAAGGTGTTGATGATCTGGACTTTTTCATAGGAGATGAAGCCATAGATAAACCTACCTATGCTACAAAGGTGAGCATTCAAGAGACTTAGACAGCCTTTCCCAGGTCTCACATTTTTGTGATAAAATGATCTAGGATTTCGGGATAGCCATTCAAAACACATTTGCTTTTTTTTTTTGTGAAGTATATTTATTTTTTTAAATCTGCATGATTTGGTTCATGGCTTTATTCATTTTTAGATATCTGTTTTACTAGTGCTATTTTGTGTGCTAGGTGTTTGTGTATATATTCATTGATATAGTGCAGCTGTTCAGTTTTCAAAATTCTGAGCTATTAAAATAGTCATATACACTGAATATTTAAATTCTTGCTAAAAGTGTACCCTTTTAACATGGCATACGAACTGGGAAATGTGTTGGATACTTTTGCTTCAGGGAATGTCACAATTGTTTTGTGGAGGGCTGTCTTCAACGCAGCTTTTCTGTGAATCATATTTTCCATCCCCTAGTAAAGGACTTCTTGTACTTACAAAGTGTTACTGGCTTATGAACTATGTGGAAAAATATCATATTTTATACATCCTTCTGTGTTACTTAAATGTCAGCTGTGTTCTTAACATTGAACAAAATGTAAACAACATCGCTGCCAGAAATTTTCGTTGAAAAATATATAGCCTATATGGTTTTTATTTCTTTTTATAATATGGAAAGGCATATTGAAGCCAAGTATGATTCTCAACTTTATAAGTGATGAAATTTATACAAAAAGAGGTTAAAACACAGTTCTGCAACAGACCAACAGGAATAGAGTCTAGATTCTGGCTGCTAGTCCTGCAAGGTAGAATTGGGCTTGGAAGTACCTGGGAGCAGGAGGTAACTTTGAATTGTGCCTCTGAATTAAAGTCAGGATGGAGGGTTTGATAAGATCCCTGTGAGATGAGGTGTCAGACTGTTCCTGTTGCTGGGTTTATTTGTCCTTGCATGGTCCAGTGCTGACAAGTTTTGCTGTTGCAGTGGCCTATCCGACATGGAATTGTTGAAGACTGGGACCTCATGGAGAGGTTCATGGAGCAGGTCATTTTTAAGTACCTTCGAGCTGAACCTGAGGATCACTATTTTTTAATGGTGAGTTAACGAGAGCTGATAAGGAAATAGTTTTGTAAAAGGAAAACCAAATACAATTCCAAGTACAAGTAGCTCTGCTTCAGCATTTTTCTCTGTATTATTATCTCTCTCGTCTTACTTCTGTAGCAATGACAGGGTTTGGGTCAGGAGGAGAAAACTAATCTTTAAAGCTGCATTACAACTATATTCTGTCCATTTTGTGATGCAGGCTACTGCAGGTCAGCTACTGCTTTTGAAAAACTTCAAACACTGTTTAAATTCTGTTTGTGAGTTTTTGAGCGTACTGAGGATTTTGAAAGTTAATCAAGCTAATCAAGGCAGAATCCTATCGAGGTGCTTTTTCAAAACTCTTTGTTTTTGCAGACAGAGCCTCCACTGAACACGCCAGAAAACAGAGAATATCTTGCAGAAATCATGTTTGAATCATTTAACATCCCAGGACTTTACATTGCTGTGCAGGTGAGCGAAGCGAATGTGTTCTTCTAAAGTACAAAGTAACTGCAGTGTTTTGGTCTTTCGTAGGCACGTGTCTGAAATGTTTGAAACAGTGCTTTTTGAGAGTGTAAATTAGAACACTCTGCCTGCTTCTAAATATAAACTGTCTGTGCTGTAGGCAGTGTTGGCCTTAGCTGCCTCCTGGACGTCACGGCAGGTTGGGGAGCGGACTCTGACTGGAATTGTCATCGATAGCGGTGATGGAGTGACCCACGTAATCCCCGTGGTAAGCAGCAGGGTGCACTTTGAAATCACCAGCGCTTTGGACGGGGTTTGGTTGCTGTAAATTTAAATAAGACGCGTCGAATGAAACCTTATTTTTAAACGTTTAGGGTTGTTTGGGACTTCTTTCCTTGCAAAAGTATGTATTTCGTTATGTATTCATTTAGTTTGCAGACTCTAGGAAGGTCACAGTAAGGAACTATCAATCCAGCTTTTAAAAGGCTATTTCTGTGTAACCTTCCATTACTGTTCTGCCTCAGTTCTCTTAAATATCAATGATTATCATGGGTTTATCTCTCTTGCCCTCACTCAACTCTTGCTCTCACTCAACAGTGTCTGACATGAGATGTCCTAACTTTTTTCACACCCTGCATTTGGACTGTTTAATGTATCTGGTAATGTGTGCTTTTTATGTGATTTATTGCATTTTATTGTTTCCACTCTGATGTGGAAAGAACGACAAATTTATATAAGTACCTGTGGTTACACAAGATCAGTCTCATCAGTTTAGTCATGTGAGGATGTTAAAACTACAGTTATCTGTGCATACTGGCATCCATTGATGTAGTTTTGTGTATTTTTTAAACCATACTGTGTCCTTGAATTATGAGGTATATTAGAAATTAAAATTTGGATCCCTGTAATTTCATCTTGCATTTTGGTGTTAATGTGATCTTCTCAGTGTTTTGTCATATGGGCAGTTCTGAGAATAAACAGCATTTATTGCATGAAACTCTGAAAAATGTTAAAAAAAGCAAGGGAAGAGGTAATGTGGCTCAACAATACCAGTGTTTTCAGTAAATGCATCCTAAAAAAAATTCAACAAGTAGATTTGTTATTTTTGTTGTGCTTATTGTAAGATCCTACATCTGAGTTTTCTATTCCTATTTGATTTTTCTTGTCTGAGGAATTTGATTTTATACTTTTTTCTATTAATTTTTCACTCTCAAACAGAACACAGGTAGTTCGTTTATATTGTGTTTGCTTTTCTGATGATGCCTTAAAGGAACCATCAGATCTGATCAATGTGTACAACACTGTTTATCACTTGTGTATCTGTTAGATAGTCAGTATCTGTTTCTATGTGGTAATCAAGGTCTTTAAGTAAAAATTATATCCACTTTGCAGTAGGGTGCACATTTTGAGAGTGATTTTACAGTTTCAAGATTTTACTTTTAATAGAAAATCAGAGTATTATAAAAATGAATATTAATTATTGATACACAGTAAGTTTTCCCCTTAAATATGTTTTTTCCTCTCCTCCTACATAGGCAGAAGGCTATGTAATTGGAAGTTGCATCAAACATATTCCTATTGCAGGTAGAGATATTACTTACTTTATTCAACAGCTTCTAAGGGAAAGGGAGGTAGGAATTCCTCCTGAACAATCTCTGGAGACAGCAAAAGCCATAAAGGTACACCTTCCTTTATCTCTTAATAAATACATAATAAATCTCCATGAGCAAATTCTTTGGCTCTAGCAAGTTGCCAGTGGCTCTCTTAAAAATGCAAATGTAAGCAGTGTATTATTATTACACCAGCTTCTGGTGGTTTAGCCAATCAAGAGTTGGGGAAGGAGAAAGAGGAAGAAAATATTTGTGCTAGACTGTTTGGAGTGAGTATGTTCTGCAGATTAAATCAAGCATTTAAACTTTAGAGTTGTTTAAAACTTGCTTTGTAATAGAATTAAAAAAAAAAAAAAAAAGTAGGGTGATTTTGTGGGCCTCCTCTTGCAGTGAAAGCTTGCCCTTGAAATTCTTTATTGTCACAGACTCACTGTTGATGATGTTTTCATTTTGGGAGGGGAAAATGTAGCTGAGTCAGCGTGTGCAGCCCTTGGGAAGCAAATGGGCCTCGTGCCTTGTGTGGTTGTGTCTTTGATAGTGATGTGGGTGAGAAAGCCCCTTGAGGAGTCTCATGTTCCTTTTCTGATTGTGTTGTGCTTTAATTCAGTGATGCACTGATTATTTCGGCTGTTTTTAACACCTGGTGTTCCTTAACAGGAGAAATACTGTTACATTTGCCCCGACATAGTGAAGGAGTTTGCCAAGTACGACGGAGACTCCCGCAAGTGGATCAAACAATACACGGGCATCAACGCCATCAACAAAACCAAGTTTGTTATAGATGTTGGCTACGAGAGGTTCCTCGGGCCCGAGATCTTCTTCCATCCCGAGGTAAGAGCAGGGAGTAGCCGTGCTGGGTTGTGCCATTCCCGGTGCCTGGGCGCCATCCCGTGGCAGCGAGGGGCCAGCGAGTCTCCTGAACACGAGCCAGGTGCGCTCACAGGTAGCTTCAGCGCAGCAGGAAAGCGTTCTTCTGATGTCCAGTCTGACGTTTCTATTCCTTTAAAGGCCATCTGAACTTGAGAAGAAATTTTCTGAATTCACAGTTTTTCTGTGGTGTTTTCCTCTTTTTTTCAGCCTCAGTTTAAACAAGTCTACCTTTATACTTTGTATGTTGCCAGTCCCTTTGGTCACTACTAAGCATGGCATTGATGGCATTCTAAATATTGGATGCAGGCTTTTGATACTGAGTCAATTTGTAAGGCATGGATGATGAATTTATCCTTGAAGAAAGTCTGTTGAAATCTCTCTTGGGGTGGTCATAAGTAGTATGTACAATTCTGGGAAAGCTTTCTGTGCCTCATCTGTCTGATTTTTGGTAGTTCAGTTTGAGTGAGTTTCAGGATATTGTTGAGAGGAAGGATTCAGGTTTTAACCACAGGTCCTCTCCATTCCTGCACACTTGGTTGAACTTATACTGGCACCCACAGTCTGTAATACTGTTAAAAACTTTTATTAAAATCCATATCAACGCTGGTGAAACTTCCTTTTTTCCTCCTTGGAAGATTATTCAAAAGCTTCTCTGACACCTTTTGTCTGAATTTCAGCTTTCATCTTCTGTGGTCAGTTTGTAGCCATCTGATCTTCTGCCAACACAAAATCTCTAGGTTAAACAGTTTTCCTTCGCTGCTGTTTACCAATGTGATTTAACAGAGAAGCATTGAATCCCGTGACGGAGATAATTTTAAGAGCTCCTCTTTCCATAGTCTCTAAAAAGACAGTTGGGAACAGGATAAAGGACCAATTTCCATTTTCTTAATTTCTTGGTAGTTTCTTGACACTATTGAAAAAACCACCCAAACCTGAACTGACTTTTTAGACAAGAAAAACATAATAGATGATGTGTACTGCATCTAAAGAGAATTTTTTTGTTGTGTTTCATTAACTCCTCACTTGAAAAAGTAGCAACTTAGCTAGGTAAAAGCTGCCTTTGGTAAGGATGTCTTGTAATCTTTTCCTATTTTCAAATTACAGAATTTGTTCCAAAGTCTTTAATACTCCTGAAGTTAGGTGTTGGGGTTTGTGGCTATCCAGAATA
Organism: Hirundo rustica; assembly: GCF_015227805.2. NCBI lineage: Eukaryota > Metazoa > Chordata > Aves > Passeriformes > Hirundinidae > Hirundo > Hirundo rustica. The sequence goes on along the minus strand of NC_053450.1, from coordinate 149,693,084 downwards.
TTTCTCTACTTTGTAAATTAGATATTTTATTTGCCATTTCCAACCCTATGGTATTGGCTGGCAGACTGCAATTTTACATTCAGTTCTCTTGTCCATGTTCTGGGATGATGTTATACCCTGCCTCTCATTTCTACTTATTCCTTTTTCCCTGCTCTTTTATCAATATCTTTATGGAGAGCTCAGGAGTTTTCAGGAGTTTTCAGGCTGTAGTTCATTCAGATGAAAACTCGGTATGCAGCAGCTTCTCTTTTGATTTATGTGGCTTCATGTTTTTGCTTCTTGCATGATTAATTCTTACTGTGGAAGTTTGCTTGAATTCTCAGGGAATTCTTAGGGCTCCTGAGCTCCAAACCAACTTCCTTTGCTAATTTTCTCTCAGTTCAGTGTATAGTTGTTATGTTTGACTGTTGCTATTTGTTCATCTTGTTTTGAATGTAAATCTCATGTACTTCTACACAAAAGCTTATATCTAGAATAATATATTATTATGTATTGGTAATGAATTCCATTTTTCAGAGTTTAACCTCTGAAAGGAAAAAATCATGGGCTATTACCAGTTCTTTACTTTAAAGCTTAAGTTTTAAGAGGAAAATTTACATTAGCACTGTGTTCATGTTTGCATTGATGGGGACTTTGACTCAAAACCTTAGACTACTTATGTTTTTTTGAGCATAAGATACTTCCTGGGCTTGGGAAAAAAAAAAATCTGACTTTTTGGTGGGAATTTAACTGAATTATTTTAGTAGCATTAAAATCTTTTTGCAGGGAAGAAAGATTTGCGCACTGGTGTTCTTAATCTCCCTTGAAAGGAAAGGCAGGACCACAGGGCATGGTAACAGTGTGTTTAATATTGCAGGAGAACTCAACCTCATCTTGCAGGCAATAAAAGTGCATAGTGCATAAATTGTAAACAGTGAATTTCTGACCAAGGAAGAGAGTCTGAGTTTCTCAGCAGAAAAAGAAAATCTCATTTCCTCTGTAGAGAAGTGTTTGTTTTAATGTAGAATAACTGGTGAGCAAGACTTGAAACTCCTACTTGTCTCCTATTTTAAAGTCTCTCCACACTCTTATTTCTGCCATTTTATTTCTCTGTTCTTTGGATGAAAAATCTAATGCCTGTTCTGTTTGATTTTAGTTTGCTAACCCTGATTTCATGGAATCCATTTCGGATGTAGTTGATGAAGTTATACAGAACTGTCCCATTGATGTCCGCCGTCCATTATATAAGGTATGGCCTTTCTCTTGTAAAATTAATCTAATTTATTTAAAGCCTAAATATCAGCATCATGGCTACCACTTCCTCCACAATGAGAAATGTGAACTTTGGATAGAAATGAAACAAAGTGTCACTTCTGAATGCCAGTAGGTGTTCGCTGCTTTTTTAGTTTTGAAAGAAAATTTTCTATAGAGGCTTGATACGTAGGTAAGTATTGTCCCTGAGGAGCTGTGGCAGATGAATGTTACTTGTATCTGACATTTGTTCTGTCAATTCTTGAGCATGAAGGACTTTTGCCCATTTTAAGGGTTGTACTGTGGTCTTTCCCCCTCTCACTACCCTCCTTCCCCAGCTTTATTAAGTAGTGGTTTCCAATATTTTTTTCATAGTCTTGTCTTGTACCTGCCCATTGTCTGCAGTTTAGTCAGTAATGCATCTCTTATCAAGTACATGAAAACTGAAAATACTTTAGGAGAGAACAATTAGACCAGCTTAAACCTGCTTAAACCCAGGGTGGAGTCCAGAGAGCACTTTCAGTTCCTGATTCTTTAAGGAGTGAAAAGTAAGGTACTGGCAAGCATAGTCCATGGCAAGCTCTGTCTGTATTGGCAGCACATCCCACATCCCATGGTTCCCTTTTTTCTGCTTGTGCAGGAGCAGTACAATTTTGGAAATAACAGCATAAAGCTATAGCACGCAGAGATTTGTCTGCTCGTGTAAAAGGTGGTAGTGTTCCTCACATGGTAGAATGAACATTAAGTTCCAGCTAAGTCATCTATCTCTCAGGATAATATGTAACTTAAAATTTCACAGTCTCTTCTCCTTGCCTGGTAAACACTCTCTGCAACCTAGAATGAGGTGTAGCAGATCTCCAGAGCAGATCTGTGGGGCAGGATGCAAGGGGAAGTTGAACTGCTTCACAGGCTCATGTGTCAGTTCTGCAGTAGATGTGTTCAGTGACTTCAAGCTTAGGTAGCAGAAGGGTTTAGGAACCCCTTAGTGTGTGGTTGTGCTTAGAGTCTCTGCTTTTTGTCTGAAAGACCAAAGCTTCCTCAGAGCAACAGATTCTTTGCTTGGTGGGGTAGGGTTTGGTACTGATTAGAAAGTAGTGTTTAAAACCTGAGTCTGTTACTTCTGTCCCATCATAATCAGTAGAAAAATAACTTTCCCTTGGCTTGCCACTGATTAAGACTTTGTTTTTCCTTTTTCTGTTTTTCATTATGCTTGTTTAATTAAAATAATGTTTTATAATTACCTGTTGAGTGTACTGAGAGATGTCAGTAGTTATTAATAGTAATAGTTGCTATCTTGTTTAAGCAAGGTCACTTCAAAGGGATGAGCATCTCTTGTTCTCATTGTTTAAAACAGTGTATGGATGCAGAAATATTCCACTCATACTTTCTGTTTGAGTTTTATCAGTTTCACTTGCCCACAGTGCTGAGTGGTGGCCAGCCAAGGCTTTGGAGCTGAGTTTCCATCAAATGTATTTGGATTCTTCCTCAGCGTTCCTGCAGAAAATACTTAGGAGTGCCCTTATTGCAGATTTTATGTGGTATGTAGCCTTTGGATCATTGTTCCACAACCCATCTTTTGATGTCCTAGGATATTTCTGAGTTTTATTGCCAGTATCCCTGTTTCCTAATCTGATCAACATCTCTCTCCCAAGCCAGTTATCTTACCTCATGTTGATGTTTGGACCAACAGAACCTTGATGAGGCTTCTTTAGCCAGATCTGTGACAACCCAGCCTAAATGGAAGCATCTTAAATTTGTAAATTCTCATAGGTCAAAAGGAATTGACAAAAGTCAGAGGGTTTGAAAGCTTTATTAATGAATTCCACACTTGGCATGGAAATTGGTCTGTTAGTCTCCGACCTGCTATCTAAGCACACAGCAGTAGGTTTTGGGTAAAGGGATAGGGTGAAAGGAAGAGAGGAATTAAAGAAAAAGAGAAAAAGGGAGGCCCAGGTTTTAGTGTTGATCCAACTGCTTCATTCTGGCCAATGACATGTCCAGGCTTTGGAGTATGGTACCTTTTTGTGGAGAGGTTTCTCTGCGCCAAATACAGGTTTCTTGCTTTCCACATAAATTAGCTACCACATGCAGTCTGTTCTTTTAGGCCATTCTGGAAAAAGGTTGAAAGGATTTGGGGCCTTTTGGGGGTAGTAATCCCACCCTCTAGTCCATGCCAACTTCTCCACTCATTCCTTGTATGGTGTTGTGGTTTGTTCTCATGGACAAATGCCCTATGAGTACCTGGCCCCACTTCTCCAGCCAAATTCTGTTCTTCCTCACAGTGTGTTAATACCAATAGTCTCTGGTTATTACCAGCAGTCCTTGGTTGGCTCCATTCACAGCTGTTTAGTTATTGGTGTTTGAGGCAGACACACAAACCCCTTATTTTCTGGGAATTAGAGCTTAAAAGGATTTCACTTTGGACTGCTGTTTACAGGACCAGTAGACAGTGGGCTTTTCCATCCTGTCCACAGTTTGAGTTGGTAAGTCTCTTTCAAAGTTTAATAATAGAAATATTATTTCACTGGAGTCGTTATTTGGGCAAGAAAAAACTTTTGAAGGCTGTTTGTTAGAAGTCAAGTTCTCTCTTAACACCTGTTATTTCTGCGAGCAGACAGTGTTTCTGTTAAGCTCAAGAAAGGCTTAATCCAAGTGCAGTTTGTCAGGACTAAAGCCTAATGGGCATTTCTCAGATCCCATAGGGGCCTGGAATGGGGGAAATGGACCCCTAGAAATCCATCCCACAACTGAAGTCAGCTTCTCTGTGCCTCCACAAGATGCCATAGCCTGCAGCCGTTCAATACTGAGCACAAACATCCTTTCACACATGATGAAGCCTTTTTTAATTGCATAATGATTGCCAGCAATGCACTCTCTAATTCCTGCGATTACATCATCTTAATGTGATTGCTTGGAAAAACTGATTTGTATTCTCTAACACAGAGTTGAGATGTCTGGATTGCTTGGGATTAATTGCTTTCTGCTAGAACAGAAAAAGATAGGTGTGGGTTTGAAATCAGGGGACTTGCATTTAAAAGTGAAGAAATGAGGTGGGGTTTGGTGGATTTAGTTTTTTTTATTGTTTGTTTTTTGGCTTTTTGCTTGTTTGGTTGGTTTTTGTTTGGGTTGTTGGTTTTTTTTTTTTTTTTTTTTTTTCAAACCTAAAGCTTCAGAAAGCACAATGAAAGTTAAAATGACTGCTCCAATAAAATGAGAAATGACAGAGGGGATAATTTTTGGATCTTACCACATGGATGAAACAATTTAGCATCCTGGCCATGTTGATCATGCCCGTGTTGAATTCCACTGAAAAATGACCCATCCTGCATGCAGCTAAAATTCCTGCATTTGTGGGGCTCAGTGAGACATTCACCCTTGGTATTCTCTGGGAAAAATGGCATTTAGTTCATCTAGTTCTATTTTTTTGAGAATTTCTTACTTTGCTTTTTTTCTTTAAATACTGTTCCACAGTCTTTCCTTGTACTTACCTCACAATTACATGAATACATCATGTAACTGATATCTCAGAAATGGAGAGAAATCACAGGGAGAGTACAGTGGCATGATGAGGGCTGTGGTCTGCACAAACACGAGACCCTTCCCCAGATTTCAGGTTCCTGTGAGCACACCAGTGAACTCTGTATAACTACTGCACACCCAGCTTGGATCAGTGATGAACACCTGCTCCTGTGGTACAGCCACAGCAGAGGCTGGTGTGGAATGTTTTTAGCACTACTTGGTATTTAAAAGTCTCTTTTCAACCTGAAAGTGCTCTGAAACTTGTCCTAACATTTGTCAGTTAGGACATGAGTTTTTGGCACTTAAGGTCACAAAACTGTCTCTTCCTGAATGTAGCTATAATAACTTTAGCAGTGGACAAAGGGCTTTGAAAAGTTTTAAAAACTGCTTGCTATCCTAATAAACAGTATTTTTTATTAGTCACAGGTTCAGAAACTATCACTTTTATTCCACGCTCTACTTTATCTTTCTTTTTCCTTACCCAGAGTCCCTCCCCAGGTACTTTCAGAGTTAAGATAAGAACATTAACAGTTCTGGGGTCCTTGCCTTCTTCCAGTATAAAGGATAGAAGTGTAGGGTCACTGACTGTTCCAGTAATTGATTTCTTTCAACTTGTCTCTGCTGTGTTTTTAGCACAAATATCTGAATGAAAGAATATAAGATAAATGACATCTGAAGCAAGGTAAATTCTCTCAGAAATATCTCTGTAAGGTCCTAGCCAAGCATGCCTAAGCATTCATCATTCAGATCATGCTGAATCAAATGACAACATCCTTGACCTCAAACTTCTAAGCCAGCTTCTCAAGTTGAAAATTCTGTGTGAAGTGGGGGACTGTAGGATATTGGCAAGTGTGGTGTTTCATTAGAGATGAATTATGCAGGTTTTCCATGGAAACACAGGTGCATGGAGGGAAGAGTTTGACAAATTGGCTCTTTTCCTTAGAGAAGGTGACTTCTTAGCTGGGTGTGCAGCTGTTGTGGACTCAGATTAGTCTCTCTCAAAATGAAAACTTAGTGAAATAGTTAAGTCAAGCTCGTTGCTACAATTAAGACTCGGACTGCACTTGTGACAGTGTTCACTCAGCAGGTTAAAATGCTGAGCTCACAAGAGCCCATCCTCAAACACTGGAGAGGTCCTGAGTGTAGGGATGGTAAAAAAGCCCTGACATCCCTCCTGACTTCAATTGCTGTTAAATAGAAACACTTGGTGTCAGAGCAAGCTCTGGCTGCACAGCATGGTGTGTAGATGGCACTGTTGGACTGGCTTTGCTGATCTGTGCTCCAGCACCACAGAAATTCCCTGTTCCTGACCCTGAGCAGAGTGGGGAAGCTCTGGAAGTGAGGGAAGGTGGTGAGACTTCCAGGCCATGGCATCTGCTGGCACCATGACAGGACATGGGAAGGGAACAGCATTCCTGCTGAATACTGCCGTATTCCTGCGGTATTTGAATGAAATCCCCAAGAGATTAACTCTGTTACTGTAGCACAGAAACCCTGCTTATTCCTGTCACATCTGTAAATAAATTTGTAAGATGACTCCTGCTAGTTGGTTTAATAATTGCTCAGTGCATCTGCAGGATTTTCTGGTTCCTTTTGTGTATTTCTGCAGCACCATAAGTCATGCTGAAATCTCTTGCTATTATTTGAAATGTGAAATGAACGTTAAATCCATGATTTTAAGGAAAAATAAATGGTTCCTTTATTATTAGAAATAAAGGTATTTCAAAAATAGTGTTTCTCACAATAAATTTACTTCTTTGTGCTATATTTGTTGTTCAGTATGAACAATATTTATCCTTATACTTTCCATACTGTGTTGGCAAATAGTGCCCATTTTTAACCAAATTAACATAGGCATGTAGCTTCATTGATTCACTTGCTAATGAAGTGCTTGGCTTCAGCTTATGAACCTTCCTGGTTTTACCCATAATAATTTTTATTAGCAGTCATATATTGATCTCATTACATGTCTCTGGTCTGGTCATGTCACGTTGACTTTAATTTAGGCTGTCAGTTGGAAAGAAGGGAAAATGGGATGTGTTGTTCTTACTTGCCAGAAAAGCTCCAAGGGGATGCCTTTCAGTTTGGTGCTGCAGCCTGGTGTGTCCAGCTGAGAGTGTGCTCACACCACGGTGCAGTGTGAAGATGCACAAACCCGTTCAGCACCTTGTGCTTGGTTCTTCAGGAGCTAGTTTCACTCTTTAGAATTTTTATGTAAGCTTGATTTAGTCAGAGATTTCCGTTGCAGGAGCCGGGTTGCTTTGTTGGGTAATTTCATATCTCTGCAGCATTACACTGTACAGAGATAATACCAGCAATGGTACAATGAGAAACTCAGTACCACAGAGTCCATAAGAGAAGCAAAAGGTACATATGAGAAGGGAGAAATTTCTTGCCAGCCCTCTGAGGTGATCTTAGAGGTCTTTTCCCCTCTTAATGATTCTGTGATTGGTATCCACTCCCCCGCTCTCTTTCCAGAAATAGCCTATTTCGATTTATTTGCTTGTTGAGGTTAACTTTTTCAGGTGTGTGGAGGGGCTTCGTTCCTCTCTGCTAAGGGAACACTTTCTTTCCAAACAACTGAAATGTTCAGCCAGTTAGCTATAAAAGTGAAAACCAGCTGGAGGTTCTTTCCATCAGCAGGTATGATAATTGGTGTTAGCTGAGAAACATGTGGGCTGCTTGGAGCTGTTAAACCAGCTGAAGTGTGTTTGAGCAGAGTAAGATCAGAAGTAGTTTTCTTGAAAGGAATCAGCTGGAAACAGATACTTAAAGCCTAACTTCTTTGATGTCTTTTTTTCTGGGAGGCCAGAGGATTTCCTGACAGGCTGAAAACCCAAACATCACTAGTAAGCTTTCTCCATAGGTGTATTTAGCATGCTTTATTTTTATGGGTTTTTGTTGTTGTTGTTAAGTAGTCATTAGAATTACATGGATTTATTCTAGAGAAGATACTTGAGAGGTCGTGGTGGAGGGAGGTGGGTGGTGCCCCTTTGGTTGTTTTCTGAGGTTTATTTTTGTGTTTTATTTTTAATCTGACTGTCTTTTCTCACCTTTATTGTGTCCTTTGTAAGTGGACACAGTACAGTGTGGGTGTGGTGTTTGAGGGGTTTGGAGAGGATATGGATTCTGCTGTCATTGTAGGTAGGGGAGTACCTACCTGGCTTCTGACTTGCTGAGTTGAGAACTTGCTGAAGACTGTATGGTAAGTCTACTGAAGAATTAGCATAGATTTGGTCTGGCACTGACAAGAAGTGCAGAGAGCAGGGGAACTGAAACTGTATAATTAACCATCTTCTAAACACAGTTGGTGTCACGTAGTTACTTAGATCCAGCATTTTGCTCAGCCTGGCTGCTCTAGATAAGTGATAGTGAGGTGACTCATCTTTTCAACATTTGTACCTTGGTGCTTCTGTTCTCCTTGGGCAGTGTTATTGTCGAACTGATTTCGGTGTATAGAAGTACTTGAGTAATCATAATTTGAAGAAGATAGAACTTCTTAGTCTCTAACCCTGGAATAATGGATGGAATGAGGCTTCCAATGATACTGCTAACTCTGTATCTACATGAATTGGTCTTGGATGTATTCGAAAAATTATTCTTGAGTTTATTCTGGAATCTATTTTTAGTGATAGCATTGTCCACTTTATGGTGTATGTTTGAAGTTTAATTTGTTTTGAATAGAATTATTGCTTTCACATTCTTTGCCAGCTTCATTATCTCCAGGTAATATTTTCTGATGGCATCTTTTTAATTGCTATTTCATCACTCAGGTTGGTTGTTGTCTTTTTTTGCCATTAGCAATTTCCTTTTACCGAGTGGAGTGCATGACCACTTTGCTGCAGGGGAAGAGATGTGTATGGGGGGAGTAGGGGGAATCCTCCCTCCTGCTTTAACTGTAGGATCAGCTGTGACTTCTGGCTCCTTTCCTCTTGTCTGTCCTCCTCTTTTCCTTTTGGAAATGTTTCAGTACTGTTATGAGGACTTTTTTTCTTTAAAGCACACCTGCCTTGTCATGTGTTCTCTTATACTGTAGATAATCTGAAGCTGTGAAGAAATGAGTTTTTCCTAATGTAATGGTTTTTATGATGTGCAGATATTTTTTTTTTCTCATGAATAAACAAACAGCTTTCTTCTCACTTTACAAGGTACAAACAAGATTTCCCTGGTTATCTGTTGCTTAAAATCCAAGCATTTCTGCACCCTGCTAGTGTGAACACTTTTATGCATGTCTTTGACTCTTCAGTTCCATGTGCAGGCTGAAAACAGTGGGTCAGGGATTCTTTCATTATGTGTACAGTCTTGGTCTGCAGTGCCAAAAAATGACTGAGAGATAATCCTCGGACCTCTGTACAATGAACTCCTGATCTAAGTTCCTTGTGGACATGTGTCAAAGGCATCTGAGTGGTTTTAGCATGATGCAAAGGCATGTGTCACATTGAGTTCTTTTATCTGATAGTGAATTGCATTTTTGCTGCCACCAATGTTTTTTTCTAGGGGTCCTGTTTTGGATTCCCCACCTTTGAAATGACTTCTGCATTAGTCTGGGATGCTGCAATGTTACCAGAATTAGGGATGGGTAATTCTAAAATGTCTGTTTAGAATCCAAGTACAAGTCCAGGCTGAGAGGCATTTGGTTCTGCTCTGAAAACTGAGTAATACCAGACAAGCAAGGGAAGGGGTGTCATACCTTCCTCTGTGCTGCAGTTCTCTGTGGAGGTGTGGTGCCTTTTTGAAGAACTCTGGAGAACTCTGGAAATGAAAAAAAGAAAGTAAGTTCTAGATAATTTTGCAGCTTTTGTAGCTATGTAATACGATGAGACTTGAGCCTTATTTAGTGTCAGGGCTAAAACTGGTGCTGTGAACATCCCGCAGAGAAACTTCTTGATGTAGTGTCTTATTTCTGCTGCTCTGTGTATACAGGGTACTAGCTCATGGTTTTAATGGAATCCTCCTTTGTAATAACCCATTCTACACAAATGTATTTAAAGGAGAAAAGTAGGGGAGCCATGAACTTCCTGTGGATTGGGGGATGCTTAAGGTGCTCTATCTACCTTGTCATCTTCCCGATGATGCTGAGACTCAAATAGTCACCTCTACAGTGTTGGCTGTTGGGAAACATGCTTGAAGATGGATTTATAAAATGTGTCTTTAATTTCTGCACAGAATGTGGTCCTCTCAGGAGGATCCACGATGTTCAGGGACTTTGGACGACGACTGCAAAGGGATTTGAAGAGAGTGGTGGATGCGAGATTGCGGCTTAGCGAGGAGCTCAGTGGTGGTCGGATAAAAGTGAGTGAGCGTTTCAAGTGCATTAATTACATGACTGGTGACAGAAATCAAGTTCAAAGTTTTCACCTCACTAGTGAAAGTATACTGTAAAGTCAGTAGGATGTGTTTATGTGTTGTTAAAAGCACTGGTAGCCTTGCAGTATATGACATCTCTTTATAGGAATTTTAAAATTGCTGTGAGCAGTTCTGGTTTTCCTTCTAGGAGATGTGTGAGCAGTAGGCAAGAGGGATTTAGCTTTGTGTCCTTCATCATAGTTATCAAGAAGAGTTTTATGTCTTGGTCTCCTAGGGGGAGCATAGCTGAGTCATAAGTGTGGTAGTGATGTGAATGGAGGGTTGAAGGGTTCTGACCATGTTAAGTTCAAAAACCAACTAAATATGAACTGTTTTCCTTAGCCCAAACCAGTGGAAGTTCAAGTGATAACACATCACATGCAGCGTTATGCAGTTTGGTTTGGAGGTTCCATGCTGGCTTCAACAGTAAGTCATCATCAAAGTTGTTCTTAATTTTTATTGTGTGTTGAATTCTAGGTGTATTTGATCTGAGTATTAAGTGTTAAACTTTGTCGTTGCGACAGCCTAAACTGTGTCACATTCTGGAATCCTTACCTAAGTTTTATCTCAGTAAAATTTGTACAGGGCAGATGGGAGCTTTGCTTGAGTGAGGATATCATGAGTTAACATAGTTCTCAAGTAGTTTTGATATGATAGTTCCAATATAGTGCCTTTATTCTTTAAATCAGCACTAGAGATTAGATGGGACCTCAGGAGTATAGAAACCAAACCAGTGGTCTTAAATACAAGAGAGAAGCAAATCCAGGAAAATGGGAGCAGTTGCTGTCTGCCAAGTGGGATTTCTTATTGGTGTGTTTAAAAGTCTTACGACCAGATAAACTTCTCTTGATTAGTTGTATTCATATCCTAGTATTTCTCATTTTACTATATTTCAAAATGTAATACAACGTCGTAAAGCTGCAATCTACAGAAATGTTATTTATTTGTTGTTTTTTTTCTGCTTATGTCCTTATGCTTTTGGGGGGATTTGCTTTATATTTTTATAGCCAGAGTTTTTCCAAGTATGTCACACCAAGAAGGACTATGAAGAGTATGGCCCTAGTATTTGTCGTCATAATCCCGTTTTTGGAGTCATGTCATAATGCTCATCCAGTGGAAATAAGATCTCTGATACCGTGCTGGTGAAGAAACTCATGCAGTGCAGAGGAAGGCAACAGATACTGTAAATACTGAAACAAGATGTGGTGAACTCGGAGGCATTTGGATCACCATTGTGCACTAAAGCACAGCTTACAGCCCCAAGTCATTTCAGTAGGAGCCATTTCTCTGCTGACTACTCAGAGCCTTTCCTTCTTTCTCCCTAAATGTGAGGTAATTGAAAATAGGTAAGTCTTGGTTTAGGAGGTTGTGCAAATACTACTGAAACTGCATCTAGAAGAATAAGGCAGTGTTTTACTGCTTGTGGAAAGATCTAAACCTTTCCCACTTGTGCCCTGAGTTTGCAATCAAACCTTTAGCAATGGAGCACTAAATACCACATTGCCTTTAGCTGAGTTGGAGTGGATACAGGTACCTACCCAAATGGAATAGATTGCAGGATTGGGACAGTACTTTGTAAATGTAGATTTTCTTATAATTTTGTATTTTATGACATTGGTAGGGTGAATTGATGACTAGTTCTAAGCACGAACAGCTGTCAATGTCATGGAATGGTGTTATGCACTTCCAGGTGTGAGGCATGTATTGGAGTAGTGCTGGTATATTTTGGAGGGAAAAAAATAAGCCATGTATGCAAAAAACTGATCTGTTCATGTTTGGATGATACAAAGTGATTTGCAGTATTGTATGAAGTTTATTATAGCGACTGTTCCTTTGTTTTGAATTTTCTGAAACTGTTTTTTAGGAGATGATGTTTTGTTTTGCTGTTGGTGAGTGGTGGATGACACGCAGGCCTTGCACCAGTGAAATAAAACCTGTTAACATCTTTATGAATGCTTGTGGTAGTCCTGATTTACTCCCCCACTTCATCTCATGAGGTTGGCTTTGCATTTGTATGTCAGTCTATGTGGGATCACATACCCTGAATATAAAAGGACTTCAGGAGATTTCTGGTCCAGACTCATGTTTACTGCAGGGCTTACTTCAAAATCATCTCCATTTGCTCAGAGCCAGTCAAATTTCTGTGAGTGGAGGTTCCTGAATACCTGGGCAAGCTGTTCCAGGGCTTAACTACTCTGTTATGGGTATGTATTCTTCTGTTATGGGACAGAGCTTTTGTTCTTCTGTGCTTTAAATCCTACAGTAGGAAATCCTGCTTGCCCTGTCCTTATGATATTTATCCTATCTCTGTCAGCAGAGGTATTATACAGTTTGTGTAGCCCAATAAGAATTTTGTAAGACAAATCAATTTGATTTTAGCTTGCACGGAGGGATTGAGACCAAGGAATTATTTCTTCATCATAAATTAGAGATTAAACAAAATGGGACTGCAGGACTCGAGCCTACTTCTGAATGCTTTTGAACTTAAAGCTCAGCACTCAGGGGAAAAACATCGAAGCGTAATTTGCTCAATCCTCTCACTAAGAAAGAAATGGATATTCTGTTACAATATCTACTGTTTCTGCTTGTTCCAGTGTCACATCAGCTTGTCTGGGTTTAGATCTACATTTCGAGTTTGTCAATGCACTGCTGCCTGCTTAGGATTTTGGTCTGTACAGCAGAATCCGGAGCCATGAGCACAGCATGGCTGAAGTCAACCTACGGAGGAAGAGGCACACATTTGGTGCCCTGAGAAAGTGGTTGCTGAGGCACCAGCACACTCATGTGGTGCTACAAAATAGGGAATGCTGGGCAGGTAGCATGGGAAGGTACATATGGCTTGCAAACAGCTCTAGCCAGGCATTAAGGTATCTTGAAAATTGCAGGAGGTGGGTAATTTTTTGGTAATAACTTCTGACATAAGGCATGGGCACCCATTTTGTCTTGGGGGGGGAAAAAAAAAAAGCTTTCAGAAAGTGAGCAAGACTTGCATTGAAAACAAACCAGGAAATGTGCTCGTGTTTGCTCTTTGTAAAAAAAAAAAAAAAAAAAAAAAAAAAAAAAAAAAAAAAGGCAGGTAGTAAGAATGTTTAGGATGTTTGAATGATCTGAAGCTGAATTTCCCTGTTCTTCAAGTCTTTGGAAGGCAGAAATAACGTGCCACACTATACAGACCCTGTGAGTCTAAAACAGTCATTGGGCTGAAAAAAAATCCAAGGTGAGATTAGTCAGGGGACCAATGCAAATGTGAGTTGTTAGCCCCTTCTGTCTTTCTGCTGTTGGGATAATTTGAGCTTCAGGGCAAGTAAGCTTGCCTTTTCAGTTACATTTTATGGATTTGTTGCAAATAGTTTATGAACAGCCACAGTGACACTCAAAAAGATCCCCATACCTTGTGTTTTGGGTGCTAACCTAAGAAGGAGCACTCAGTTTGGCTTTTGGGCAGAAGAAGGAATTGAACCCAAAAACTGTAAACAAGAAGGGCCAGCAGGTACCTAGTCCAGTTCCAGGCACTTACACACCAGAATGGTTTCCTGAGGGGTGCTCTCTCTAAACATAATGCATTTCTGGAGCTTGGTGAGGGTAAAGGATTGCTGCTCTTACAGCTGTTCTCAAAGGTGTTGCGATCCTGCTTTGTCCTTGGTGATGACAGGACGCTTCTTTGAGATGATTTGAAGTGTTAACCTTGCAGGCAATTTCACCCCACCCCAGTTTTCCTGAACACAATGATCTGTTAGAGTGCTTCACCATGCTGAGGGAAACTGCAAGTTTATGAATAGAACAATGAACCTGGACCTGAACTGGTCTTGAGCTTTGCTGCTACTTTCTAAATGAGTCTTGTGAAGTTGGGTCCTCTGGTTTTTTTTCTTTGGGTTTGTTTGTTTTGGTTTTTTAATTGGTTAGAATGCCTTGAATGTCTTTTAAAAGCTCTTCAGAGATCTAGATCTGTATGGCTTAGGTGGAGGGCCTGCATGCAGGCAGAGCAGGAGTAAGCTAAACTGCAGCAGAAGTTCTGCCTTATCTGCAATAGCTGTAACTGGGACTTTTGGCTTTTTTGAAGATTGATGATACTGTGTGCCCATTAGAAGAAGGGATTAGCTGACCTTCTCAGCCAGTTATCAGATTATGTGTTCTACCTTTGATTATTTTTTATTTATTATTAATTTTGCCTTGATTTGAGTCACTGCTCTAGAACTGGAAGGTATTGTCTCCTGCTATCAATCTTCTGAGCCTTCTCCTTTTTTTTCAGTAGTATTTAAAAACACTTGAAGCTTTTATGAACCTGAAGAGCACTGTGCATATGTTCAGTGTGGTACTTTCAATTAACTACAATTAGTGAAGTCTTGACGTGTACTGGAGTACTGCTCTTTCTGTAAATAATTCATTCTTTATGATTGCTGGGTTCTCTCTCATCTGGAAAAATTGCTGTTGTGTCAAACCAGTGTTGGAGATGGAACAAGCAAAAACCTCATTAAAAACCACCAGGGATACTGAGCAGAGATATACAGCTTCCAGCCTGACTGGAAAGTGTGTTGCATGATATTAAAAAGTGCTGTGTGGTGCCTTCAGATAGTTACAGAAAATGAAAGCTCAGGTAAAACTGTGAAATAGCCATTTAACTCACTTTCATACACTGATTTCTAGCAAGAGCTTTTTTTTGCAAAAGGTAAAGAAAAACAAGTAGTGGAGCGTTTGTACAACTTTCCAGCTTCTCAGGTTTCTTTTCTGCAAGCCAAATGTGATGGAAGGAAGAATCAGAAAGGTATGTATTAATGTCTTGCTTTTGTGACCACGTTTTTCACTTCTTATGATTCCTCTGTCAATATCCAGGGCCTGATCCAAAGTCATTGGAAGAGATTTCTTTTTGGCATTATTGATCCTGTATTGATATTGTTACCATTCTAATTCTTTTCCATTTATTACAGCCACTTGCCATGTCAGTCTTGCCCGTGCTGCATCACTTCAGGCAGGTCGCTTAATTTCTGCGTGCTTTTTCCTGACCTTTTCCTAGGGACTGCCTCTAAGACAGTACCTTGGCACCCAGTGTGTGTGTGCTCTGACATTAAGTGACAAATCCTTAGGTGCAGATGTCTGACATGATCACTTGGCTTTCAAAAGTGGCATAAGTACATTCTGAGGACAAGTCACCTCATCCTAGCATGTATGCATATAAAGACGTTGGTTCATTCATCCTTTGGCAGGGCTTTTTCCATTCAGTTAATAAAATTTTGTGATGTGATGCACAGATGTTGCATCTAATTCTTGAAGGCTCAAAGTTTTAGAGAAAAAAAATCCTGATTTTTGTCACACTGCTGGTGGAACACACTGAGGCAGTGTGGCTGAGGGAGCTGAGGAGGGGCTGCTGCACTTCCCTGCGTTACACCCAAGGAAAATGCTGAAGGATGCTGCTCTACTGCTTTGGCTTCTAAACAACCCGAGGATTTTTACCTTGATGTTGTTTAAATGAACAACCTGTGTGGTCCTGCTTGTGTGTTCACAGCTTGGGTCTCACTGTGCCAACCTGCTGCACTTCCTGCCTGTTTCTATGGAAGATTAACTCCTGTGAGCTGCAGCTTTCTCTGGGGCAGGTAAGGGCGAGCTGGCACTGCTGTTCCCATGTGCCCAGAGCTCCCATGGTGTGATCTCAGCACAGAGCTCTCAGCAGCTGTCTCAGCTGTGCCAGCACTTGTTACATTGTTCAGGAAGGAGGTTTTGTCCATTCTAAGCAGTGCTTGTGGAAGAGGCATTTGTGCCTTGCAGCTCTCTCCTGCTGGAGCCTGAGAACTCATTTGCTGCCTTCAGCTATTGCTGAAGTAGGGGTCAAGCTAAATCAGGACATGTGGATTATTTTTCAACTTTCCATCGGGTGAAAATGGAAGAAGGAGAATTTGGTAACTCTTTTAGGGGTTTAAATGAGATTTTACAGTTTTACCAATATATTACAGTAGAAGCCTGACATATTGGAGAGAGGCATTGGGTTCATATAAGTAAATAAATAAGCTTCCTGTCACCTCAGCTGCTTTTCTAGTGCTATTTCCCTTTAAGTCCTCTTGAGTTCAGCTGGTGAATATAACAAGGTTGTACTATTAGTAATTGTTTCTTAGTTAGGCCTAGTTTGAGTGTTGTTGCTGCTTTGCCTCTGATTCCAGGAACCTGTTACATCTTCCCAATTGCTTAGACTATTCTAAAATGAAAGACTTCACATTTCCCAGCAATCATCTTGTATATGGTTTGATTTATGAATATATGGAAAATCATGACGGATTTTCCCCTTCATTTTCAATTTATCTTCCAGTTTAATCCAGGCAAGGAGGTGACAGAGCTGCCCAGTCGGTGGAGGTGTTTCTCTGCATAGGAAACAAAGTGAGATGATGTGGATTTGAAGAGTCAGTAAATAGAGGGTATTTATGAGAATGATTGCCTCCCTATATCTTGAGTTTGTGATGCACTTAAAGAAGTGGTGCCCTGTTATGCGTGTTCCTGTCAGTAAGTAAAGGGAGCACAGTGGTTTAACTGGGAGGCTGTGTTCCTCTCAAGCAATTTTTCAGCAGTTTGCTGTGCTACTGTTTTTTCCAGCACCCTGTAGGGTGGTGACAAGAGTTGCAGCCACTTCTACAAAGGGAAAATTGTTCACAGCCTCTGACAGGTGGTATGAAGGAGAAATATATTTTTAATGTAAAACCTGTATTGCTTGTAATTCCATTGCTGCTGGTAATCTGCAGTTGAGTGCAGGGTGTAGTTGGGTTAGTTGCAATAAGAATTAGTTAAAAACCAATTGAAGATGTGTTGCTGAGGTGGTGGGCACCTCCCACAGAGGAGCACAGAACTGACAGCTGGGTGTGTGCTGTCTGGTGTGTATGGTCTGTTGTGGTTTCGCTCCATTTTGGACTGGGTCAACATCTACTACAGTGTAAGTTCTCATAACTTCTTCCAAAGAATTGCTAGGAATCTATTTCTGCACTTTTCTCGGTGGTAAGAAAAGTGCAGAAGTGGCAATTTATGACAGATTTTTTGCAATAGTTCTGACTTGTGCTTCTAGTCAGGTGCTCTTGGACACCAACTACTGATGCAACAAATCTGCAGAGTGAGAGCAGAAATCCTGGTGTTTCTAGGTTGTACATTCTGATGTTTTTTAATTGTCCCTTGTTTAGCAGCCTGCATCCCTGGCTCTGCTCTTGCTTTTGCTGTGGCTCTTGCACAACTTCTCAGCACATTTGCTCCTGTAGTTGTGTGCTATGTCTGTAATGCGTTAGATGATATTGGCAATTAAAGGATTACAGCCAGGATCTAATTATGGCCCTGTGGAATAAAGTTTTCAAATTATTCTGCGGCAGTCTATAATTACACTGTGTGTGCCCTGGTGCCAAGGATTAATAGGGGGATTACAGGCTGTTTTCCTGTAACATGCAGTTCATGGATATGCTGTTCACAACTCACTGGCTTTAAGGAGCTGGTGACCTCTCATGGGGAATATTATTAAAGGATACAGTCCAGGAGAATGTTTTGTGTTATGTTATGCTTGTTTCCTTTCCTAACCCTGACCTTATCATGCAGGGTCTGGTCAGAGTAGCTCAGATCTTGAGTAGACAACCCTGAAATTGAAGTATTAAGGAAGTTAAAGCAGACAAGCTTCACTAGCCAACCCTGCACTGTTAAACTCGCTCCTCTTTTGCACTCTTCTTCACACCTCAGCAAAAAGCTGTGGATTCCCCATTGCCATGGAAGGGAGAAGGGAGCTTTCATGATATAGTAGGATATAAATATTTTATTTCTGTATATCTGGAAATTATGTACTCCAAGAACCTCTGCAATCAACACTTCTCTGAAGAACTGCAGTTGTTTAGTTGTAATGAAGACAAACCAATGCTGGTGCTATTTGAAATGGATGAGAATGTGACCAAGGACTGTCTTTGGAGTAGCAGAAGAATTCTGAATTGTTTGTAAAGCTTAGGCTGCTTTCTGCCAAATTACAACGCATAAACTAAATGCTATTTAACTTTGAGTACTTGGATGACTCTCCTAAAGGGTAGTATCAAACCTTAGATTAATTTTGAAAAACATCATCTTGCTTCCTGTGTCAGTTCTGAGAGGTTGAAGCAAAGCCTGTAAACCGAACGTGCTCAAAGCCCTTCTTTGGCACTGAGACCCACGTGCATGAAGCAGCCTGTTCTTGCTCAACTCCCCGGGCTGTGCCAATGAAGTGACCACATCTGGGCTGATCCCTGCACTGTGTTGATGCCTGAGCCATTACTTGGCTCACTGACAGTTGCCCATGGCCAAAATGGTGCTGTGGATCACGATTGCAATTTAATGGCGTAGTTGATGGCGCTCCAGCACCTGGGAATGTTCCTCGGCAGTGTTTAATTTACCAGTATAAATCAAACCTGGGTCTTTTGAGTAGCGGAGTGATGCTAAATATTTCAAGCAGAATGTTTTATTTTCTTAAGAACCCATATCTTTGTCATGCTGTTTTTTACATGAATCTGATTTATGTTTTCGGAGAGTGCTTTTACTATTGTTGCTGAAGAAATGGGAACCTTGGACTGTCAGAGAACGATAAAAAAAGACTCTCCAGTTTGTTTAAAAAAATTACTATAGTTTTCAAGCATTGTTACAGTTCTTAATGTCAGAGTAGGATTTAAATGTGTAAGTTGTGCATATGTAACAATACAGGTCAGCGTATACTCCTGAGTTTTTGCAGTTTTTCATGGTTAACAGGATTTTCTCCTTCATCTTTTCATTTCACTGTTTTGCTTGAGTTACCATCGTGTAACCTCAGTAAAGCTGTCATTACAGAGATGTATCTAGCATGTAATTTGTCTCTGAGAGTCTTTCCTCCTGATGTGGGAACAGGTGAGAAAGGAAGGACCACCCTCCCTGACTTTCACATTTCTCCGGATGGCTTTACAGAGCTATCAATCCAACATTTTTTTCTGGAGTGTTGCTGCAAATAAGACCTGGCAGCTGGAGCCAGCCTGCTGTGTGTATGGCATGAACATTAAAGCTCTTCTGTCTTTCTCTTCAAGCAGAAACTGCTTTGAAACTGTAGTAAAAAATCTCCTTTGTCCTTTTGTGTCTGTAAGGTATTTTCCCTGTTCCCTCTGCCACAGTTTTTCTTCTGTTTTGGTCCTAAGAAGTTGGCATGGATGTTTTGATTAAATGATTAACAAAAAAGATTAGCTGTGACAAAATGTGACTTTGCAGTGGAAAGGGGAAGACTTTTTGGGCGACTCTGCTACAAACAGTAATTTTTGAGAACAGGAATACAATTCTCAGTGTTTGGCAAGAGGCAGATTTTTGAACCTATGCTTTCTCAAATGGGTTCAACTTAATGAAATAGTAAAGCAGAGTTAAATAACACTGCTAGATGCAGTTGCCGTTGTGGTTTGCATAGCAGCAGAAGAAGAGAGAAAAATAATAAACTGTGAATATCAGCAGATGACCAGTTTAGTGGTGTCATTCTTTTCAAAGCCAAGCATTACCTTCTTTTTCACCGGTTGGGCGGTATGCTCATAATTAAAGCCAAAGAAAGCAAATCTTTCACAGAATAGTAATTTAAACCCATCCAGTGAGTTGGAGACCCTGGGTCATGAGTACCCCAAACTCTTAATAATTGAAGGTAACAGTGAAATTAATTCCCCTTTCCTCTCCTGGTGCTGAATGTAACTGGGCAGCAGCTCGGTACAACCATCCGTTAAACTGCAAAGATATAAACACCTGAAGCGTTAAATGAAGTAAACTGCAGCACAACCGGCTCAGTTCTTTCTGAAGGGAAGGTCTGCTTGTTCCAATGATGATTTGTACTGCAGGCTTTTATAGCAGCACTACAAAAATCATATAAAAATTGTATTAAAGGTCAGCCACCCGTAAACATATTAGGCTTCCAGCTGTGAGCAGATTTGTCACAAAAGCCCAGTTTTGTGTGAGGTTCCTGATTTTATCTTTCTTTAATTGTATGTATTATAATAGTGAAGCTTTTCTTGCTCCTGGGTGTGTGCAGAGCAACATGCAACTTGTGATTAAATGCACATTTGGGTCCTGGCTGTGAAGCAGTGTATCTTCAGAGACAAAAAGAAAATTTTGATCTAGAATGCATTTTAATTGTTAAAATTGTTACATTAAACTTTTACACTTGAATAATAAATTATATGGAACAGAAGCTGCCTCTTTGCAGCCACTTTTTACCTGTTCCAGCCACGATCAGAAATCATCAGGCAGACCAGCAGCTCCCTGAGACCATTCAGATCCTTTCTGACCTGGGGGTTGGTGTTCCTTGTTGGGGATTTCTTCCCCAATTGTTAGCTGTCACTCTAACCAGACACCCAAAATTAAGTACTAAAATTTTCTCAGCATTTTCTCAGCCAGAGTAGGTTAGTCCATAAACCAGTTTTGATAAAACACTTTTTTTTCATGACAGGCTTTTTTTTTTTTGGTGAGGAAAGTGAAGTATTTCAGTCCCCAAACTGAAATGCTTCTTTTCCAAATGATGCTAATAAAAGTATTACACATCAAATAATGATTAAGCTGTGCTTTTGATATGATTGGCTCTGGTTGGGATTTTGCTTTCCTTTTGGACTACAGGCAAGTGTTTTCAGGATTTCTCTACCTTGGTGTGTGTTTGGTGGTTGGTGGGGTTTTGTTTGTTTGTTTTATTCTTTGTTTTTTTTTTTTTTTAATTTCATTCAAGTCCTCTCAAAAGTTTGGTCAAAGTGCTATTTTGGTTTTGTGAGCTCCAATAAATCTAATGTTTGACCAGTATTGTGTACTGCCAGAGATGCACTCAGCACTCTACCAGGCCTCCATGGTGGTAATTAACAACAGATGCTAATTTCCTTCAATCCAGATGATGTCTGATATCATCATGGGAGTGGTGAGTGCTGACTAGGAAGGTAAACATATGGCAGCCTGGCACAACTGCTCGACACGAGCATCTCTTGCTCTAGATCTCTCAGTTTCTTGGTCTTGTTGACCATTCTGTTATGTTTTTCAGCTCTGTGAAGGGCAGCAGAGTGGAGCTAGATGTGAGCAAATCCTCCTGGAAGCAGGGGGTATTATGAAAAATTCACTTTACAATTTGTCCTCCTCCTGAAGATGTCAGCTCTTCTGTGAGGAAGGTATTTGTCACATTTGATATTCCTGAGTCCTTAGTGGGTATTGAGGTAACTCACTGTTCTGTGCTGAGAAAACAGGGTTATAATCCTGAGATGATGTGCTGTGTTTTAGGACAGAGTTCATCTGCTCCACTTGATGATTCTCAGGTAGCTGAACCTGAGCTCATCGGTTTTGGCTCTCTTTGTAATCCAGGGAGGGAAGTGTGTGCTGCTGAGTGCAATTCACACAGGTCTGAAATAGGTCAGAGGAATGACTCCGTGGCACTGCCTGTTTCTTTCCATGCAGTGAGATCAAGACATGCACCTGAAATTGAGTGAGAAGAGTTTTCTTCAACTCAAATCTGTGTCACAAGCTTGGTCTTAAATCTTCTGGTGGTATAGTCAGTCTCTGACAAAGACAGATGTTTGCTAACCCTTCTTCAGAAACAGCAGGCTTTTTCTGAGTCCTGAGAAGATCAGGTTAGGACTAAAATCTCTGAAAGGCTGAGAAAAGCTGTTTACTTCTAGAAGCAGGGAAAGAAACTGCATTTCCTAATGAAATTTCTGGTAATGTTTTCATGCTGCCCTGAATTTTGAGTCGATTCAGACATCCATTTACCAATTACCAGCTGGTGGTAGCATTAAATTGAGTGTAACCGTCATGATCAGATAAACTGTGAGTGTTTACTCTTTCCATGCATCCTTTCTTCATTATTCAGTGGTACTTTGTGGTGCTGTACTTCAGCTGCCCAATCTAATTTGTGTGAGTGTGAATATTCCATCTTTTCAAAGGCGTGGGGTTGATGTGCAGTGTCAGAGCTGAGAAGGTTCATTTCACATTGTTGTTGTTTGTGACAGTCCTGCTTATGTTTAAAGATCTTCTTTTGATATCTGAAATCGTTTTACTCCTGGACTGTAGCTATTCTTGGGTCCTTCCGCATTTGTGTTTCATGAAATCTGTTTTTAATGTTATTTTGCTTCTTAACTTCACTGAGCTGTCAGCATCTCTTCCTTCTAACAAACAGGGCTGCAATGACTTGCTATATTGTGATTTACCGAGGGCTGGGGACATCAAACAGGGCATTTATTACAGCTTTGGAGTTCAATAATAGGGAGTTCACACACAGGGATTCAGCCTTCTTATCCTAAAGGCAGCTGTTAGGTCATCAGTGACTGTAATTCCTGTTTCTGGATCTGCATTTTGTGACACTCAAAGCGAAGAGCAAACTCCTAAATGGCTTTATGAATTCATTTCGTAGCATTTGGGATTGCTTTAACCTTTTCCAAACTGTGAATTAGAGCTCCTAAGAAGCAGACAGATGATGATGAGGAGGGCAGTATGTTAAACTGAGCACACTGAAAAGATTGGGACTAAATCCTGACCACTCCTTGGGGTGAAGGAGGGCAGGCAGCGGAGCCTGTTCCATCAGTATTTGTTTGCTAAGTGGATGCTAAGATAGGAGGTGCCAAAGGGATACTGTTACCGTGAACCTGATCTTGTTTTTATGATGATCTTGATGGGAATTACAAAATATGAGACAGCCAAACCATGGCTTTGCTGCATGCAGCCTTTTGAACAGCTGGCCTGCTCTTTTGGACATCTCTGGTTACCTATGGTATTGATGGGGAATGTGACAAGTATTGGCAGGGCTTTGAATGACAATGTCCTGCTCAGTTGTCCTTCTCTTGTCCTTCCACAAAGGTGATGTGGTGCCAAGGCTCCTGGTAAAAAGCTGTGCCATGGTTCCTGTGGTGTGGGCTAAAGTCCCTGGGTGATCTGTTTGTCATTGGTGTAGCAGGAGGAGAAGTGAAGAACTTGGAAGTCACAAATATTACCTTCATATAAAGTTTAAATATATAAAGAGTGCCCAATCCATTGGCCAGAAGTTCAAATAATCCATTTTAGCCAGTCTGAAGCATCTCTGTGGTCAGTCTAGCACTTGCTGTTCAGGACGTTTGGACAAGTCCTGCTTGGTGGTGTTTTCATTGGTGCAGTAAAACTGAATGCAGTGCTTCTGTTCCCTGCTCCCAGCTGCTGTGTCATGGCTGTTATTATACACTGCCCATCATCATTCCAGCCATTCAGCTGCACAGTATCCAGCTATTTGTCTTGCACACTGAAAATTACTGTCAAGTGTCCCGTTGTTTCAGCCAGGTTTGCTCCTCTGCAGTGAACAACAGCGATTTCCTTTGACATCTGACATCATGTGTCAAAATTTTGAGTTGCACCCCAAGTCCCTCATCAAAGAGTCTGATTTGACTGATGAAGGGAAGTGAACCCATTAAGAATGACTCTAAAGAAGCAAAAGGCAGGTGCTGTTTCCTACAATTATTTGTACTGTTCTACCTGCTCTTCAAGCCACATCATGAATTGTAAGGTTAAAAAGGGCAAGCTCATAGCAGAGAACAAATTCTGTGTCACAGGAATGACACTCTCCACTTACATGTGGGTTTTCTTAAAGTCAAGAATTGTGCAAGGTGACTAAATTTTGATGGCCTCAGGTGGGTAAGCAAAAGCAGAGCACAGTAAATGACTTGCTGTAGGAAGTACAAAGGGTCAGTGGCAGTGGTAAAGTGTCAAAGTACCCTCTCCAGTCCCAGACCAGAGCATTTTCCCTGCTCACACACAGGGCTGTCAATATTCTTTGCTCTGGGCTGCTGTTTTCCTAGGACATTACTCTGAGGATTGCCTTCTCATTAAATTGTTTACAGACAAATGGTTTGCTGGGCTACCTACACTGTGTCTTTCTGCTGCACTAACTAGGAGTGCTGGGCACATCACAGGGCCTTTAGGGTTTTTGCAGGAAAATTTTCCCTGTGAACACACCAGGGAAAATGCAGCAGCTTGGTCTGTGCTGACCTTTCCTGAATCAACGTGGCAGAAGCAACATGAGCAGCTCAACTGTAGGTTCTTTTGGGCTGTAGTGCTGCTTTTCAGGACAGCACCACTTTCTACATCTGGAAATCCATCACATGGATTTCCCACGTGCTCTAACAGTGTCTTTTGAATGTGTACAGTGGCTATGAGATGTCAGTGGCTGAAGCAGACTAATATTTCATGGGTGAATGCTCCTGAATAAAGTTCATTTATTTGTTTATTTGTTGGCAGCTTTAGAGCAAAGTTTGTGAGACACTAGCCTGCATGCGGAGGCAAATGTCTCTTACCTCCTTAGCTGGGAAGGATCTGACAATAAATGTTCTGGCAGCAAGGCCTGGCATGTCTGGGAAGGAGTCACCTATGGAAAGAATGCACTGCAGAGAAGGCAGCAGCCAGGATCCAGCAATTTGTTTTCTCCAACCTGAAAACGTGTCATGGGCTTTCCCCGACATTCAGGTGGTTTTAGAGTCTTTTTGCCCTCTGCAAAGCTCTGTGCCAAATGGATGAAAGAGACGGAGTCTTCAGGTTCTGATTTTTCAAGGTTGCATGCTTTGTTTATTTTTTTTATCTTACAATTTTCTCAGTGCCCAACAAAGATGTTTGCAGCTGCCTGGACATCTGACGACTCCCGACTCCTCCCGAGCTGGGCAGTCGTTATCTTTTATACTAATTGCTACGTATTCTTTATTTACCATTAATTGCCAATACCTATCACTTATACTAACCAGGTCATCTCTACTTTGACCCAATCTCCTTAAACTACTTTGTGCTAACGTCACTGCTGAAATGGAGTGAGGGAAGAAGAAAGAAGCAGTAGGAGACAACGCCCGAAATTCTCCATCTTGCCCCCATTCACTTCAATGCTATAAATCTAAATTTACTGTTTTTTCACCCTGTGATAAGCTAAACTACTGTATTTCACACTCTTGTGGCCTGCAACCCCTCTCGCAGTGCAGGAAGCCTTTCCTGTGGACTGAGATCAAAGCCAGTGTCTCTCTGAGCTCTGGGCTGGGGTCCCAGACCCCCTCGTCCAGGTCTCTGACCCTCCAGGGCAGCCAAAGGAATGCCCTGGACTCCAACAAGAACAGAAGAGCAACAGCAGTGGCTGAAAACAGGATGTCCTGTCCCCCACTGGTACTGGGGAGGGTGTTTCAGTTTATTTTTTTGCTTGGGAGCACAGCATAATTCTGTTAGTCAAGGTCTTATAATAGTCAGGTGTAACAGCAAGGGCTTTCTTTGGGAGTCAAAATCAGTGTTAATTCACTCCAAATGGCTGCATTAGTCTGCATTGTGTTGACTTTTGAAGACAAAGGCTTGTGGGGCACCAAGGGACAGGGAGCAAGATTGTACTGACATTTAATATAAAGCCCATGGCACCTGATGCTGTTTTGATTGCATGCCTTTGCTCTGCAGGTCCACGTGCCTGCTGGGTCCAGTTCTGTGCCCATCTTCTGGTGGTCCTCAGCAAAGAACCTGAGCTGCTGTGCAGGTTCATAATGTGGGAGAAGATACACTGATTTATGCTGTGGGATCCATAGGGAAAGTATGTTTATTGCTCTGTAATTTTCTCTAGGAAACTTGCTAAAAGTTCAAATGCTTTAAAAAAGCTGATTTATTCGTTGTTGTGATTAGCTTGGATAAAAATGTGAAAACATTTGCTTTTCCTAATTTTGAAGAAAGAAAGTTTGTATGAAGAATTTCCCAACAGCCATCCACCACTACCATCATGAACAGTCGGCATTTACCTGTTGGCTCCTGCTTTCTAGTCAGTTTTAAATCCTACTTGTAGTATTAGGATCCTGTCATTACACTTAATAATCTAAAAAGAAAACCCAAGCTTTTGGCTGGTTCATTGCATGAAGTTTTAACTCATACAAATTTATTATTCCTCACCTAACATTTGTATAAGCAAATGGAATTGCGCCACTGCAGTTAGCGTACAAGGTGCAAAGTCACAAATACTGAACAGCAATTTCCATCATTACTCTGACTTTTTTTTTTTTTTTTGTAAGTAAAGTGCTTCTGGTATATTGCCAAGCATTTTTTTCCCAAAGTCATTTCTATTTAATGGATCGTAGTACTTAATTCTGCTATAGCCCTGCCTGAGTTGAATTAGGAATCGCTATATGCTGTAACAACTTCTTTTGAAAAGATGCTTTAGTGATACTTCTCAGAAGAGTGAAATGTCCAGGTATGCATAGCTACACTTTTTCAGGGATATTTTTGGTAAAAAAAATCTGTCATACACCTCAGTGATCTCTGCTGAAATTTAACTGGAGCACTTGATGGAAGTGTGGAGGCAGCATGAGGTCTTGGACTTGGTTTGCTGTCTCCATTACAGAAGTGTGTGGGAATCAGCAGAGCAGAGCTTTCAGGAAGTGTTGATAATTGGGAAACTGATGGACAGATATTGCCATTTTTATGTGCCTTTATACAGTCAAAATGTGTCACTCATCAGTCCTAGCAGGATCCCCAACTCTTAGTAATGATTCCACCTGTCACTGTCCAGTGCTCCTTGTCCCATTAGAGATCAAATACAGGATATAATGTTCAGTAGTGGTTTAAACTGGGTCTGGAGGGCTGCTTGGTCCTCATCTTCTAATTTGTCATATTCAGGCAAGCACAGCTTAGGAGCAGTGGTGGGATAGGAGGATTCAATATCTGAGGGGATCTTGCAGGTTATCTGGGACAGAGTGGTTCTCTGCTGCCTGTGTAGAATCCTGAACCTGGCAGGTGTTAATTAGCAGCTTCTGGCCTGTGCAATCAGGAAGAGCTGAAGCTCAACCCAGTGTTTGACACATAGCTACAGTTCACGCCCCATTTAGGTCACATATACGCTCTATGTATAGAAATACACATCACACTCTATGTATAGAAATGCTACAGAGCACATTGCTCGCTGCACCTTTTCCCAGCCACAGGAATGACTGCATAGCTGTTGTTCTTCTATAATTAACATTTATGTCTTTGGTTAGAACACATCTAGTAAAAAAAACCCCTTCAGTAAATGGTAAGAGGTAGCAGGATGGTGTGTTGTGCTTTTTTTCAGAAAGCTGTGTTTAGAAAAATTCAGCATTCCAAGGCCAAGACATTTTGCAAGTGAGCAACACCAAATGAGCAGGGAGAAATAGCTCAGTACCTCTGTAGAACAACATGTTTTAGTTCTGCCTGCGTGTATCAGCCAACAGCTCTTCTTTACACCTGCCCTGGAGTCTGTCAGTATTGCCACAGACAGAACATGCTGTTGTCTGTGTTGAACAGCCTCTGTTGTTGTTTGCTTACAGTCACCTTGTGCTACTTGGCACCCCACAAACCACACTCACCGAACACCTCATCAGCATTCAGACCCTAGGCCAAGGGGCCCTCTGTCCCAAGAAAGATCTCCATTACCATCAGAACTGTGCTGCCCCTTCTAGGATCCCCTCTGGCTTTCAGTAAAACCACTTAACTCTGGGAAAGCTGCTGAGTGGCAAGAGTTTCCCATTTGCTTTGCTGGGCTGTGCAGGAAAGGAGTGGGAGGAAAGAAAAACAACAGTGAGTGGGAATTTGTGTAAGGTAGTTTCTAATTTCTGACTTTTTTTAAGTTTGACTTTTTCATAGTTGGGTACCCAGGAAGAACCTGACCATAGCATCATAGAATGGTTTGGGCTCATGCTTTTACATCCCCCTGCAGTGGGTAGGGACATCTTCCATAAATGGGTTTGCCCTTCTGGGGTGCTTGACTTGACCCTGTGAGTAAAGCAGAGATATTCGTGAAAGCCTCCTCATGTATTTGAATGTCTTACAACAGCCGTATTGCATTCAAAATATTTTTGCTGGTTTTTACCTTCTTCTTTTCTCATCTAAAAGTACTGTCCTAGATGACAATTGTAATGGGTTTAATTTTGCAATAGAAATACTCCATGTAGCAGTGTTTGGCCATCACTGCAACACAGTGGTTTACCCAGTTGCCCAGATGTTCATTGGTAGATCTCTGTGACTGAGTGAATTAAAATAAACTATCAGCCAGCCCTAGTTTGTTAGTTATGGAAAGGGAATTAAGGTACTAATTGGAAATGGAGTGCATAAATTTGACTGGCATGAGTAGGAAATGCCTGAGGAAGCTGGCAATCCGTCTCCACAATCTTCCTCCTCAGAAATTCTAATTAGAGATAGCAATTGGGTCCGTTGGATTTTTTTTCTGTGTGCACTCTAAGCAACATGAAACCAATTAACTTCCTCATTGCATTGAAACATTACTTTATGTACAGGACATAGTGATAGAAGACATTTCCATTTGAATTCTTGCCTTTTGGCCTTTAACAGAAGATCAGATAGTTGCAATTTATTGGACAATTACAGATTATATAGGAAGGCAGTTTTTTAATCTTTTTTTCTACCAGAAAGGAAACCCAAGACCTTTCTACTTCTAGAAACTTCTTTTGCACAGAACTTCTGATTTCTCAGCAATTTTCAAAAACCTGATAAGGATGCACATTAATTAAATTTAGATGAAGGAAACGTCTTTGCAGTTAATCTTTAAGTGTGACTGCTATTCTGTACGAAAATCCCTCCTTGGCTGGGAGTAGGTGTTTAACCAGGATTTTGTTCGGGGGCAAAGCCTGAGTGTGGGCACTGTACATGTTCACACAGAGGATGAGCTATTAACTAAAAATAAGTGGCTTGATCCAGCTTGGGATGATTAATAAATTCAGCTTTTCCTCTTCTGACTTTCCTCTGTTTAGGTAGGACTTATTTCTGAAGGAAAGTTGTGTAAAGCTAAAATGAAAGTTTTATGGTGATTGTAATTACATTGCCCTAGTGAAGAGAAATTGAGGCTGGTGGGGTGTTAGGAAGAGGCAGGAACAGATCTGTCTCAAGACATTTACTCCAAGCCTTACTTCCATTTACTTTCTTTATCAGTCCTTCCTTCAAGGCTTATAAATCCAGAACAACCATAATGATTTCTGTGAAACAGTGTCTGTTTGGGGAAACTCAACAAAGGGTACAAGCTGGCAGAGACTAGAGTACCTGGCACTGTCTAAATGTGGATTTATGGTGTTAGCGACCTCCAGTCACTCCTCATCATGGTCTCACATGGTGCCTATGCTCCATGGTGCCATTGTTGGACCCTTCCCAGTTGTTGTCACAGCTCTGTCCAGTTCTGACAGATATCCAGACTCAGCTCTCTGTTCAGACATCACCCCCAGACAGATGCAGCTGGCTGAGAAACCATTGCTCTCTACTGCTCAATAAAGCAGTGCAGGGCAGCTGTACTTCATTTTCTGCCTAAGCTGTGCTGAGGTCCTTGGCACTGAATTACAGCCCAGCATGAGCCTTCAGCTTTTGCAGCAGTGTGGTCCAACCTTTGCAAGTGCTGAGTGTGGGGAGTATGGCCCCATCCCTGTGATCTCCAGGAAATTGATTTTCCTCGGGAAAATCAGTTGTTTTCATCTCCTCACTCACCTCCCCTGTCCCTCCAGCAGCCACTGCAACCACTCTGGTCCCAACATCCTACCTGAGGACAGGGAGAAGGAAGTGGGGAGGGTGGGATGGCTGCTGCTGCCTAACACACGGTGCAGGGGTGTTGCTGCTGGGCATGTGGGTGTTGAAGAGCCAGAGACAGTAGCTCAGGTGCTGCCAGGTGCATTTCAAGAGGTCCTGCCTGCAATGCTTGCAAGGAAATTGAGCAATTTCTGTTCTCCCATCTCCTCCTGGTGAGCCTGCAGAGCAAAATCAGATGCATTACACAGATTGGCAAAACAACATTGAGAGCTGAGATTTTTTTTTTTTTTTTTTTTTTTTTTTTTTTTTTTTTTTTTTTGTAATATTCTGAGTGTTGCAAGAAGGGGCAAAAACTCTTTTAAAGCCAGGTTGGATTTGACATTAAGGAAAATAAAAGTCTTGGGAAACTGAACTTAATCTCTTACTGGTTTGTGTTTATTGTTGTTCTCGAACCTATGGGAGTTATGAGAGGTGGATTTGTAAACTGCATATACTCTACTGCAATACTTTTCAGTAAATCCAGCTTGCATATGTGCAGCGTTGCTCTGTGGTGCAAGAAATAGTTCTGTGGTACTGAACACTACTTGATGAGCTAGAGGGAGCTCTTAGACAAAGATACATGCTATTTCAGCCTTGCTTTTTCTCTTCAAAACAGTAATTTTAATATCACCAAGCTGTCATGACTATTGTTTCCCAAACTTATGACAACACTTAAAGACTTGGAATAGGTTTTCTGAGTAAGAAATCGGGTTTTGTTGAGCTTGTTTGCCTGTCCAACCTCCAGAAAAAATTTGGACACCCTGATAGAGGAATATTTCAGCTTCCCTTACAATGACTTCCTGCTACAGTGGAAAGGCAAATATCTGCTTTAAAAAATCTCTTTTTTAATTCTGAATTCAGCAGAGCTGTATGTAAGAGGTGTTTTCCAGTGAGAAGCACATTTGCTCATGGGATGTTCCTGTGCTCAAGTGCTTGCTCCTTAACAGCCTGACCCAAAGCTCTTTGTTCTCTGTGGGATGACACTCATTGACTTCAACAGTTCGACCCCAATTATTTCCTGCTGGAGCTGTGATTTCACACAGGAAGAGTTCTGTTGTCCTGAAAAGTTTGTGAAGGCTCTGTAGGTTTTCTCTTATCAGAGTTTCTCCCTGCTCTCACGTCTGGGTTTGGTGCAAAGGTTTTGGTGCTTCATGAATCTTGAATTATCACTTTCCCATGTTCAGATTACCTTTCCACACTTAGTGAAATAAACCCTACAGGACCTCACAAGCCCAGCAGTGCTGCTTTGCTCAGTTTACAGGTGGAAGATCGAGGTGCACAGGATTTCTGTGGCGAAGCCACTGAGCCCCCCAAAACCTTCCTGTGTTCCTGCCTTTGCTCTGAGGCTTTGATTATAGGGTTTGCAGGCTTTTAGATGTTTACATGTGTCTCAAGACTAAACTTGCAACTCTTTTGCCCTCTGGTCAAGAATTTTGCTGTTTTATTTCTGAATATCAGTACCTGTGTGAAATTCAAAGTCCCTGACTGTCCCATACCTCAATGTCCAGCTTGTTGAACCAGAGCAAGAGTGAGATGTCTCATCTGGGTGTGATGGATTCATACCCGTACATCTTTTACAGCGAGCTGGTACCTGGGTACAAACATGTTATCTCTTAAACCTGGACTATTGGCATTTGTAATTCAAGGCAGGATGCACTTTTATGTCTGCAGATAATGGAAAGCAAGTCTCAAAGATAGCTGCACAAAAGCAGCACTAAAATCAAGTGGAGCATGGAGTCCTTTTCAGTACAGATGAAATCAATGGCTCTTGCAGCTCCAGCTGCCACACAAGATGTCCCAGCCCAGTGTGTCTCTGCAGGAAGCTGCTGGTGCTGGGAAGACTTTGACAGGCAGAGGGTTAGGTCAAGTATCTGGTTTTGTATGTGGAGGGTCAGGAAGAACTGCCTGTGTAACTTCACCATTGGCATGACCTTTTTTCCCAGGGAACAATTTGTTCTGGGCAGGACAAAACATCATTGCTAGGTTTCTATTTCAAAATAAATACATTCAGGGTGAAAAGTAAGGAGAAAAAAACCCACAATAAATAATTAATAAAATACTTTGGAACCCTTGCAAACTGCCTTATTTTTCCATTCCAGGATGTTTCCAATAAACTCCATTCACCACCACTCCCTGGGCCTGGCCATCCAGAATGGTTTTTACTTAGTGAACAGAACACCCATCCACGCCATGGGAAGCCAGTTTCTCCAGGAGAATGCTGGGGGAGAGTGTCAAGGGCTTTACTATAGTCCAGGTAGACATCCACACCCTGTCCTTCCCCACTAAGTGGGTCACTTTGTCACAGAAGATGAGGTTGGCCAGGCAGGACTTGCCTTTCCTAAACCCCTGCTGGCTGAGCCTGATCCCTTATTTGTTCCTGTGTACCGTGTGATGGCACTCAGGATGATCTCCATGACCTTCCTTGGCACTGAATCTGTAGTTCCCTGGATCCTCCTTCTGGATCTTCTTATGGATGAGCATCACATTTTCTGACTTCCAGCCAACTGGGACTTGCCCAGTTAGCCAGGACTGCTGGTAAACAGTGCAAAGTGTCTCAGTGAGAGCTTCCAGCAGCTCCCTCAGTATCCGTGGGTGGATCCCATCTGGCCCCAGGGAGCTGTGTGTCTTTAGTGGTCTATCAGGTCCCTGAGCTTTCCCCCTTGGATTGTGGGGGCTTCCCTCTGCTCCCCATCCTGGTCTTCAGAGGAGCTTCAGCTTGAAGTGGGGGATGCTGAACCTCAGCTCTGAGAATTGAAATCACTGTTTGAAATATTTGCTCTGAAGATCCTGGAGAGGCAAGGTGTGGTTTGCCCTTTCCTGCTCCACAGGTGGCTGCAGAGGACCTGCATTTAGGTGCTCTTTAGGAACATCAATCAGGTACTTTGGTCTGTAGGGGAGCACAGATGAAAATGAAATTTTCTTATCTAAAGTCAAGGATGCTTCAGTTGGCAGCTGTTGCTGAAGTCACTTCCAATCTCATCTTGCAGAAATGTGCTGCCAGTTAACAGCACTGCCTGGCTTTTCTTCCCATTACAGATGCAGCTGCCAGGAGCTGGGACCAGCCCCAGAGGGTAAACTGGCCACGGAGCCTGCAAGGTGATGTGTGCATTGAACAAGAAAGGGAGAGTGGGGAGATGCAGGAATGTTTTCTAGGGATGCATCTCAGCCCGGACTGGGGACCCTGGACCTGGCAAGATTTTTCTCTGTTGCTGCTGAGTCTGTTTTGCCTCTAAGTGCCTGCCCAGGCTCAGTCCCTCAGTGTGTGTTTGTGCAGGGCTCTGCATTTCTGCAGCACAGGAAGTGATGGCAGCAGTCTGGAGGCTGCTCAGGTTGTGTGGGGGTCAGGCAGTGTCCACATAAAACCCTTCCACAGGAGAGAGAGGGTTTCTGTTCTGGCATTCCTTAGAGCTTCATCTGGGGATAAGATTTACAGGGGACAGGTTAAGATCCCTCTGGATCAGCACCAGATGCTGAAGCACATTCCCACATTCCCAGATAAGGACATAGCTGTGTAGCTGTATGCTCCTCCTGCTTGTATCACAATGCATCTGGCCCCATGGAAAGGTCAGGAGGATTGCCAGTATCACTATAATTATTTTCAGGCTGGTGGAGCATTGAAACTGCTCCCCAGCCCCAGATTTAATATTTTTTTTAAATTACTAGGCCTGGGATATCTGCCATTAAAAAAAAAAACCCTGGCTGAAAAGTTCCTGCTAATTTAGTATTTTTAGGTCAGGACAGGAGTCTTCTGAATTGTTTGTCTGAGCTATAAATTATATATATATGTGGTGTAAATAATTAATTTTGGGGAAAACTCTTGGAACACAATTGTTGAGAGATACAAGCCAAGTGGTGAGGGCTTGAAGCTGCCCCAGAGGTTTGAGTCCACCGGTTCAGTGGAAAACAATGAAAATTATATGGGGGTCATTTGATAGCTGGTTTAGAGTCCTAAGATTGTGTGGCTACAGTGTAAGCATCTGCAAGTAAGCAGATGTCTAAGGTCTTATAGCTGATGAAGATGAAGGCAAAAATAAGCACTGGAGATATCTACTTTAAGCTGAATAAAATCATTCTCTAAATTCTTGTGGATTGACTGTTAACTATATTGGGATCTTAGACACCTGGATTCCATGCATAGAGCTATAGGTAGGCACTTACATAGAGGTTTGTTCTCTGGAGCTGAATTCTGCTGTAAATTTACAGAAAATAAAACCTGGAAAGATTGACATGAACACTTGCTCAGCCTAAATATGAAAAGATCGGGAAGGAGTAGTTCTAGACTTCAAATACACTGAGGACTGCTACCAAGAATAACTTGTTTTTCGAGTTCCTGGAGAATGTGATGAGAAATGATGGATTTTGGTTGCAACAAGGAGGATTTAAAATCGACATCACAAAAAACTTGGTAATGAAGCACTGAAGAGAGATTCACTGGGAATGATGTAGAGCTGTCAACATTTGAGGTATTTGTCAAAAAATATATGGCAGAGGAGGTTGGTTTGGATTCCTTATAGTTCAGTAACTGAAAGATAAGGTCTCTGTACTACTGTAGTATAATTGAAAGATAATGTATAATACACTACAGAAATCATAGCTTCATTTACAGGAACATTTCCTGCCCTGGAATGGAGGATGTCACCTCCCTGGGATGTTCCCCATGTGGAGGTTATTGTCTGTGCTTACATTTTCCTGAGGAATCACTAATGTGGCAGCAAGAGCAAGAGTTTTTCTGGAGAAATTCAGAAGCAGTTTTGTTTTCAAAGGCTTAAGCTACTTGTAAAACAAGTGGTATGAGCATTTCTGCAAGAGTTTTGCCTGCTAAAGGTCTCCCATCCACCATTTGGAACCTCTCACAATCAAAATCAACCTTCTACGTGTCCTGCAGAAGCAGCTTCTGAAGGTGCAAGAGTCCTGTAACAAAACCTATGTTCTCTAGAGCACGTGGCACCTTTTGTGCTCTGTATTAAGGCTGAGAAATTGCAGTAGACACATTATAAATGCTTGGATACTGGATTTTTCTGGCAAAAGAATAGGGAGAATTGAAATCTTCAAAGGCATTTGACATAAAGTAGTTTAAGCCTTGTGAGCTGCTGAAACAGCATGTTTGGGTAGGGCTATCTACTGTAGCTATTATAAATATCAAGCACTACATTACTGTGGCTGTGTTATCTCTGACAAGATTAAGTGCATTCCTGTCAGGGAGAATTTTCCGATAAAGATTTCATTGCCTCTTCCTCACATACGAAATGATAAGTGACCCTGATATTTCTCTGCTGCACTTTATCAATAAAAATTGTTCTGCTTGGATTATTTCTGTTTGTCTGCTAATGAACTGACATTTTGTGATGTGTCAGTCAATCCTGGACTTGAGAGAGACATATGAACTCAAACCCACATCCTAGAAGTCGTAACTGTGCCCCACACCCTGAAATATGCTGTGCTAGGCTTTTAATCTGCTTTGCTCACAAAACTATAAATCACCAATTAAAAATAATTACTGAGGTGAGGGAATAGATTATTTGATGGACCAGATTGCTTGCTGTGAATCATTGCATCACTTGCTGAAGCAGACAAACTGTGGCATGGACTTGGAGACATCGAAGCTGATTTAGGAATAGACACCAGCAGTGTTAAATCAAAGTTACTGCTCATAGAAGAGAATTTATGGTTTCCTGGGTAGGCATCCTCAGGACCACATGGAGTCCCATGAATATTAAATATTCCATGCTGCATGTGAAAAGTGCAACACAATGCTCTAAAATAATGCACAGGGACCCAAATTGATGACAGTGCCATCGTGTCCTTTTCCTCACTCCCTCATCCTAATGTATCCATTTCCAGGGAATCTCAGATGTGCTGGGGTGAGCCCTCCACACTCAGTTGAGCCCAGCACAACCAAGGGAGTTGGGATCTCCATGTTGGCACAGTTGAGCTTACCCAGGATAAAAGTTATCCTTTGACACTGTGTTGCTTGGAGAAGCTCATGACGGCTGAAACTTCTTTTCAGAGCTTCCTGGGAGGTGTGAATGCCCTTTTAAGAATATTTTAACAACTGAGGTGGCTGTGGGGATGATAGAAGGAGACAGTGGCCAAATAGAAGCTCAGAATACCTGCCCATTCCTGGCTTGGAGTGTAATGGAACTGCTGCAGGTGGTGTCTGGTGGATTGAAACCAGTTCCACGTTCACTGTGAACAGACCAAGAAGAACATGTTAGTCCCCAGGCACAAGACAAAGAAGGGGGAAGAGCGTTTAGGAAAGGCTGAGGCTGGTGAGATTGCATCTGATTAAGTGTGTGGAATTTGCTCTCTAAACTGAGGCAAAGAGCCAAGTGAAGAGCCAGGAAAATGGAGAAAGGAGCTGTGTCAAGAGAACTGACACCATGGCGTGGGTGAATCATTGATTCCCTCCACCCCAGCAAAGAGCCATTCATTCTCCTTACACCCATGGCTGTTCTGGTGGCAGAACACCTGAGTAGCAAGACCAGACACTGGGCAAGCTGATGTGAATCTGCAGCAGTCCATGCCTGTGGTGTAAAGGATCTGCAGCTGTTTTCATAGGTGACATAGTTTTCATTGCCCATTATGATGTCAAGTGTGTTAAATTTATGAGGCAGTGTTTATTTTAATGTGCAATGTCTGCATCTCACCAGCCACATATATTTCAATCTTTAATGCAGCCATTTCTTTGGATTATAACACTCTTGCATATTTACTCACAGTCTCTCTGAATGGAGAATTGAACAGTATCTCATGGCATTTTACTAATTAAATAGATTGTGTGTTTTGCTGGCAGTGTGTTGTGAACATTAACTTCTGAAAGCTTTTTCATTTGTCATTGTCTCATTCCTTGGCATTATGATTACTGCAATTTTATATGTGATAAGACTGTACAGCAAGTTAGACTGTACATCAGAAATTCCTGCCAGCAGCAATCTGCTCTGTGAGATAGAAGTGTAATGGGATTCATAATGTTCACTCACACTCTCTTCCCCAGCATTTCCTCCCTGCTCTTGACTGGTGGTTTTATTTGTGTCTCTCCTTGTTCCATTTAGACTGTGGGGAGGGGGGCAGTGCTCTTTTTTTGATTTTCTGCTTTAACCTTGACTGTGAAACACTTCCTTATCAGGAAGCTGTTAGATGGGGTTTCACAAAGATGCTGGAGGAGCATATGGCTGTGGATAGGATATGGGTTCTCACAGGTGCTATCAGCTCCCCTGCCTCCTAGGGTGTGGAAGAAGCTGCTCCATTCCTGAACCTCCAGTTCAGTGGCACTACTCTGGAAGGGTGTGAGGTGTAAAACCCCATTGCTGAGCACTGCCTTGCTCCTGGCACTGAGTGAGATTTACAAATCCCCACATTGCCTTTAGGTTTGGGGTTGCTGTTGCATCACAGTGGTGTTTGTACCTGTTTGGTCCCATTTTCTACTGTAGAAAAGCCATGGCCATCAGTGTGAATGGTGTTGGTATCCCCTAATTTAGGATGTCTCCATTATTTATCCAATAAATAGTTTATCTTTGGAAAAAGAGATGCATTCTAGTCCTGATTTCAGAAACTGCTGGTGAGATGCAGGTTTAAATGTAGGGACTGGTAAACTCTCAGATTGAGATGGCTGTGTGAGAGCCACATGCTCACATTTTATTCCATGAAGAACTTGTTGATGGAGAGAGCAGGTTGCAGGGAGCTGTTCAGCTCTGTATAAACGTAGGATGAGGTTAATGCTTCTGAGATTTCGCTAACTGGACAGGTTGGATCTCTTTGAGATATAATGTGAGGTCACCTGCAGATGTCTGCATGTAGACACTGGAAGATGTGCCTGGGGGTGACAGTGCTGGATGTCAAAGCTGCTGTGGTATCTGTCCCAAGGGATGGCAGGGACCTTGAAAATTGCCTTCTCCAGACTCCTCATCTGAAAGAGACCCCTTCTAGAAATGCTGCTGAAGTCACCCCAAATTTGAAAATGCTTCCTTCTTCTGTTGATGCTTCCAAAGGCCACAGCTGCCTCCTGCCTGAGCAATGAATTGCACACAGCAGTGAATGTTCTGTGCTGCTGTTTCTGCAGGATTATTGTTCCTTGATGCCTCTTCTCAGCCGTGTCTCCAGGAGCCATCAGTCTGCTCCAACCTGATGAAGTACATCCATCTTCCTCCCTCTCCCAGTGCCCTCACCTCCTGATGACAGTGCCTGTTCTTATGTGGATGTGTTTTGGAGCCCTTCTCAACACTTCTTTAATGCTTCTTAGGCTCTTCTATTTCTTTAAGGTAGAAGCTACGCCTGTAAGTTATATCTTTTGAATTGATCTTTTTGCTCGGGCAAAATAGGATCAATCAAATCATATGGCTAATAAAATTGATAAAGAACCAATAAAAGCTCGATGACACACCATCTGGCACGCTGAAGATGAATGAGAAAACCAAGCCACTGCTCAAATCTTAACCTTCCCAATCACATTAGAAGCTCATTCACACTTCATAATAGCCCAATATTTCATTTCAGCTACTGAGATTAATGCCAAAGAATACATAATCAGACAATAATTCTCTGTATCTTTCCATCCAGATTCATTGAGGGGAGTCATCAAAATAAACAGATCAACTGTTTATTCCTTCCCACCATATTCACTAGCACTGTAACAGCAGCAACCAAAACACAACCTCTGCAGGAACTGGAGATCCTGCTGTTAAACAAAGGCAGCTGGAAATAACAGTTTTTCCAAAGCATCAAAATAATTTTGGAGGAGAACCCCTGTTAACGTCCACAGAATTTCAAGTTGTAACTCATGGAGCCTCCTGCTGTGGAGCCATTAATGGGCTTTTGAAATTGTCACCTGACCCTGCCAAGAAGCGTGCTACCACAGAATAGAAGGTAGAATCCCAGGTGGAGAGCTGAGGTGAGAGCACCACAGTGCAGCCCATGGAGCTGTGTCTTACCAAGGGCTTTCAAACGACAGAAAGAAACAGAAAAGCCAAATAAGGGTTATTGGAGGTCACAGCTCTGAACAGCCACATCTATAACACTGAGTGACCTTTTAGAACCTGAACATACCCTTAGCATGGATTGTGATTCCAATGCACCCTGAAAGTATGG
Organism: Hirundo rustica; assembly: GCF_015227805.2. Taxonomy (NCBI): domain Eukaryota; kingdom Metazoa; phylum Chordata; class Aves; order Passeriformes; family Hirundinidae; genus Hirundo; species Hirundo rustica. The sequence goes on along the minus strand of NC_053450.1, from coordinate 149,654,414 downwards.
GCTATTTTAACAAACATTGACAAATTGTCAGTGTAATCATACCAGACACGGCTGGAGATTTATCTCCATATTTGAAGCAGAGATTGCTGAAGGCTCCTCAGCTCTTCCTGCCCCACTGCTGAGCATCCCTCTGGTAACGCAGGGCCTCTTGTACACGTCTGCTGCAGCACTGTGAGCTGTTCACAGCGCCAGTGGCAAGCTTTGGTCATCTATCACCTCAAGTCCTAATCAGAGTGCTGCTCTGTGATGTGTTGGTGCAATACATCTGCCCAGAGATGGGGCTGGATATTGCAAACCCACACATCTGGCAAAGGCATACGCCCTGCGTGTTTATGGATGTGTGTGGAGGGGTGTGCGGGCACACACACGGAGCCTTTGCTCTCTTTGGCCTTAGATTAAAACTCTATTGGTGTTTTCAGGGTAGCTCAGGGCTCCCAAAAGAGAGGTGTGCATCTCTCAAAATGCCTGTGGGCCAAAGTAATCCTGGTGTGTCTGCCCCCGAGGGATGACATGAATAGGGAACATTGACTTTGGTGGAGGATTACAGCAATTGTGCTCAGTGATATTAAATGTCCATTAAACCATCTATTAAGCCCCACAATAAATGGCATACTGATCATCTGAACCGTGCAAAATATCTTAAAGAGTTGACGTACCAGGAGAACTCAGTGAGTAGTTACACACAGGGTGTAGCTCAATACAATGCATTTGTTAATGATACAAAGGAAAAAACAGGCTCATGACTAGCCAGGTTTGTGGTTTGGAGCAGCAGCTGGCAGTGCTGAATAATGGTGAGGGATGGACAGTTATGCAGTGTTCTGTGATGTGGAATGATTTAAAGAACCAGCACTTTTAATACACCCAAATGCCAAAATGTGCCCCTGGGAAGCGGGGTTGTGCCTGGAGATGGCAGGATGTGGGGCTGCCTCCTGGAAGTCATTCACCTGGGGAAGGGATGGTCAATAAACAATGTGCAGTGGTTGTCTGATGTAATTGTGTGGCACAGAGATCTCATGGGAGCCTCAGATGTAAATCCAGGGGAAAATGGAACAAAAGAAAGAAAGAAAGTGATATTACTGCTGTTTGCTTTTGTAGTGTGCTCAATGGCCAGAAATTATCTAGGAGTCAGAATGAAGGTGCAATGCAGTCCTTCCTACAAGAACAGCCACTTACATTTAAAAAAAAAAATTATCCGAGTTTAGGCAAAAAGCCTAATTACAAGAGGAAGGTTACACAGAAATAAATACATGTCTTACTCACAGATTGTAAGCACCTATGTGGGACAGAAAATTACTGAAGGCAGAGGGCTGGGGAAATAAGCAAGCAAAGTCATGGTGAGGTCCTGTGCCAGAACTTTAAGCTGAATATATTTGGGGTAACAACACAAAACTTTTTGCAGGCTTGCAGCCCTGGTAATACTCCATCCAATGATTTTGTGGATTCTGCATCACTGCTGGATTTCTCTTGGTAAGCTTTACTCAGTTCAAGCAGAAATTATGCAGGAATTACCAGGTGAAATGTTATGCCCTGTATTACGGTGCTGTTGTACTCACTGATCCTAATGTTCCCTCCTGGCATTACAAATCTGTGAACCTAAGAAACACATGACTGAAGGGCAGCCACGGTGCAGCTGCTGCATTCTTAAGTGGAGGAAGCTTATCTGGGTCATATCTTGGGGAGAGAGATTGTGCAGTGCTGGGGAGACAGGCAGAGGTGAGGACTGACCTTTGGCTTGTTCTCAGTGACAGGAATTGCAAATACACGTTCTTTGCAAAAATACACCTTTCCCTGCCAGTCCTAGGCAGCCTTGCTTCTGCAAAGGTCTGCCACAGACAGGCTCTGCACCAAGCTTTGGGAGGGGTAAGAGGGGAACATTTTTGTAGGGGCATACTTAGGGTGTGTAGTTGGAGAAGGCTGCTTGTGTGGCCACAGAGTGAGCTGGTATGGGGTATGGTTCTCCCCTGTTCCAGCAACAATTCGGACCAATATTACCCATGTCTAGCACTGTGCCATCCTCTGCTGTCAGTGCTTCTCACAATGCAGCCCAGGATACCGTTTTCCTTTCTGGCTACAGGGGCACATTGCCACTGAAATGACGCGCTCAGCCTGGTGTCACCAGGACCCCCAGGGCTTCTTCTCCCAAGCTGCTTTCCAGTCAGTCAGCCCTCAGCTTATCCTGGTGTCTGGGGATCCTCCTCCCCAGCTGCAGGACTTGGCACTTGCCTTAGCTGAGCTGCATGACATTCCTGTTGGCCCATTTCTCCACTCTGCTGAGGTCCCTCTGGATGGCACCACAGCCTCTGGTGCATCAACCACTCCTCCCAGTTCTGTATTGTCTGCAAATTTGCTTGCCAGTCAGTTGGAGTCAGTGGCCAAGCTGCTGCTGGACATTCTGCCACATGAAGCTTCTGTCAGGACTTTCACCAACACAAGGGAGGCACTGTGCCCAGGCAGCCCAGTGTGCCCAGGGATGTGAGCTGAGTGCCATGTTTGGGACACCTCTCTACACACCAGTAGGTGACAATCTGGGCCAGGGGCACAGGTATCTAGGTTAGGTTTCTAGTAGAGGACTGATGTCTCCTGTGCTTCAATTTTTTGTCGAAACTGTCTCCTTATCCCTGTAGGCTCCCTCCTGGTGCACAGAGACACTAGGAGACCATCACTTGACCTGTCCTGCCTCTAGACACATCTGTACCTCACAGCTGATTTCACTGCAAGCATCAGTGAGTTAATGTGGAGTTTTCTGAGACAGACACGGATCATGTGGGCTATTGAGTCATGCAGAGATATTAGATCAGACCCCAACAGCTCCTCATCACTCTTAGCACAGCAATAAACCCACGCTGGTAACATCTGTCTCCTAACAAAACTGATGCCCTCAGAGATGGGGCTGGGCTGCTCTGGAGCCTGGGTGGCCATCACTTGCTCTGGTATTTCTGCTCTATTCATCGTGGTGTGACACACTCACACTCTTAGATACTTTTCAGACTCACTAAATCATGGCAGTTCCCAGGAACTGATTGGGAAGTTGTATTCTCAGCTCCCTGGGAAATGATTGCTATTACTTTGTCACATCAACAATCAGACAGGCATTTTTAGAGGCAAATAATACCAGATCAAGTGGGGAGATTAAAAGGTGTAACCAATAAAAAGGACAAAGCAACAGGGATGAAAAATTATTGCAGTGCAGATTAATTGCAAAGCACTTACAGATGTAAAGTGTATGTCATACACATCAGGAAGGGAAGAGAGAGCTTGATAGACAAGGAATAAAATGCAAACTACAGGAACAAATGCAATTTCAACAGAAAGTTTATGAGGAATTATTGCTCTGAGGTAAGAATCTGAGGCTGGAAGAAATAGCTAATAAAGCAGAAGGAAAGTAATTTATTATTTGAAGAGGTTAAGGTTTAGGAGCTAAATCTGTGACAGTCCTTTAATATCAGCAGAGATCTGAGTGCCATTATTCCCTTGGATAACCTTGAGACCTCTGGAGCTTCTGCAAACTATAGAATGAGACCAGCAATAGCCTGTCCTGTTCATGAAATAATTGTGGGCTCTTTCTCCATTTTTCAGAGGAAAACTCAGAGGTAGCAAATGTGAGCCTGAAGGCTGAATGAATTTGATGAACACTTACCTTGTGAAATGCATAGCCCCAGGCTGTCGTGGAGCTCACTACACGGAGACAATTCATTGAAATAATGGTCACAAGGAGAAGGCTGCATTGTGGTGACAGTTTGACATCACAGCTGAGCCAGCCTGGCCTGGTGAGCTTGGGGAGGCAGCACACCCCAGCTTTTTCAGCTACCAGGCAGGTGGTGCAGCCATCATCAGTTCAGTGCAGGCAGCAGCTCCTGCAGTATCCACAGGTGACACTCCTGTCACTGAGGCTGCTTGGCAAGCCCCACTACAGAACTCTCATATTAGAGTTGGGCATTAACAGTTAGAGAGAAACTTTCTTGGATGGATGTGCTGGCTTGAAGGCAAAACTAGCGAGAGACTCCAAATCAGAAAAAAACCAATTTAATAGGAGAGGAAAAAAAAAGTAAAATAAAATAAAATAAAACACATGCAATGGTACAAAAGATCACTGACAGAGTCAGAATACAACCTGAAACCGTGGTGGTAGCAGTCCAGATGAAGTGGTCTTGTTGAAGCAGTGTTCTTGCAGAAAGGTCTGGTAGCTCTTGTCCTCTGGGAATCCAGTGGGTAAGGCTGCCTGTGCTGTCCCAGATGCCACATTATATCCAGGTGGGAATGCTTGGCTCCTCCCCCTGGGCGGAGCATCTCACAATGGACTGATATCATTTTATCAGTTTTGTAATGGGTCCTTGATTGCCCATTAAACAGAGATAGCTCCTGGGGAGAGTTATCTATGAGTCATGCAGGACGGTATTGATGGGCCATTAACAGAAGATAGTCTGGAGGGAGGGGGCACGGGAAACAGTGGTGCACAACTTAGTTTCAACATTTCATGTAGATGGTGATAGAATACATACTTTGGGCACATTTTACATTGTAACCTAGGACAATGGACAGTTCAAAGAGGATGGGATTGGTGATTTTCGTCTTCCTCAACTTCTGCCTCAGCCGTGCCCAGCTCAAGGCTGGGAATGTGACAACAGGATGGCTGTGGTGTCCCCTTGGAGCCACCAAGGCCAGTTGTCTTCAGCCATTGGCACTGCCTTCAGCTTTCTTATTAATGTGCTAATTCTCCTCATAGGTGCAAAGGGTTCCAGCAGACAGTTCCAGAGGCTGTGTGTGCAGTATTTCTGTTTCTAAGGAAAGACGAATTTGATTTCTTTTCCCTGGAAATTAATGTAGAAGATTGAAACCTTTCACTTATATTGATGTCCATCCAAACTCCACTCAGCCAATGTCAGTCTTTTGATGAAAAGTGTTTTATGGAAGGTGTTGGAAAAACCTCGGAAAGATTGTCAGTGTCTTGCAGACTTCATGCTGTCCTATACTAGGTGAAGGTCCTTGGAGAGTTTACCCAACAACTCCATCATTTCATGTGTAAATATCTGCCTTGTGTACTGAAGGACTTTTTTGGGGAAAAAAATCATTTATACCTTTCTGGTTTGTTAGCTTGACCATGTAATAGGAGAAAAGTAATGGTATCATTCTGAAGGGGGACGAAATAGTTTCTACTGGATGAACAATTCATAAGAACATGAGAATGATCATGCAAAATCAAATCAAAATCCATCCAAGCCTGTGTTTGGCTCAGCCAGTAGCTTGTCAGAGGGAAAATGTAGAACAGAAGAATGAGCAGACAATATGAGAGTATACCCTCTTTACCACCAGCACTCCATGGTTTCCTTATACATATGCCTTTTTTTTTTTTTTTTTTTTTTTGTGATTTATTCTTTTGCCTTCACAAACACAGATCCTAATCCTGAGTCGGTAGCCATGCTGCAGATTTTTGTAAAAATGCCTGGTGTTCTCATCAGGCTGAGGTGAATAATGCAAGTTATGGCAGAGCTGCTGATTCAAAGCCCTTTCTGCTAGAAGAGCCCAGGAATGGAGATCTTGGTGGTTTAAAGACCAGATAGGATTGACTTGCTCTCTGGAAATTGAGATACTGATTTGACATTCTGTAAAAGTAAAGATAGACCTGGGATTATATTTCAGTAATAAAGAAACCTTGGTAGCGAATTCCCTCAAACAGCTGTTGAAGATTCACATTGGTATTTCAGTAAAAATCAGAAGCCTGGATGGTTCAACAAAGCTGATGTACTGAAGCAAATGAAATTTTTACCAGTGAATGCTTGAAGCTCAATTAATCAGTTCTTTAAAGTCAAGAACATTTATACTTTTCATTACTGAATTTAGCCATATTATAGCAGTAAACACAAAAATACTTGCCATAAATTTTGCTGGCAATGTACGGTCAGATTATTTGTAGGAATAATTGCTACATGGACTAGAATTACATTACCTCAGGTTATTGGATTACATATCATGTCCTGCTGAATTGTAATATCATTTTGTTTAAATGCAAATGCTAAAATAAATGATAGCTTCTGCTTTAGGGCTGTGGATTAGTTATTCAAGATGATCTTACTATTAACTTTGCAGGGAAGATAAATTGGTTAAAGGAAAAACTTGACATCTTATCAATTTTTTCTATATAGAGGTTTTAGTGGGAAAAAATGCTTGTTGCAGCAGTTTCATTTTAGTTCCTTAATCATGTGTTAAGTAAGCCTCTACTGGGAGTTTAATATGGAATTTAAAAGTCCTTGCACCTAATGAAACCAGGCACTGACACTGTGGCAGCAGCAGGAAGAGGTGTCTTAGAGTAGGAATAACCCAAACAAGTCATGTTGATGTTCCTCCTTTCCATCAAAAAGTTTACCAAAGTTTTTAAGGTGCCTAATGGCAAGAAATTTGGGTGCCAGAGATTCACCAGAGAGGCAGGTTAGTGCTGTGTGCTCCCAGGACCCCTTTCAGTGGCATTTCAGCACTTAAAGGAGATCTGTAAGAAAGACAAGGGCAAACTCTTTAGGAAGGCCTCTTGTGACAGGATGAGGGGAATTGTTTTGAAGTGAAGGAGGGTAGATTCAAACTAGATATAAGAGGGAGATTATTTTACAATGAGGGTGGTGAAACCACCTCATTGACCAGAGAGGTGTCAGGTCCCCCATTCCTGGAAACATTCAAGGCTAGGTTGGGTGAGGCTCTGAGACACCTGGTCTAGTGGGAGGTGTCCTTACCTGTGGCATGCAGGCTGGACTTGATGACCTTTAAAGGTCACTTCCAGCCCAAACTGTTCCATGATTCTATAACTCTTTGTACAAAATTTTTGAGACAGATGATTCAAAAAAGAGAATGATCGGAGATGATTGGAAAAACTAGATGAAAGGCAACTTAAAGAAAGCTCTGCACAAACTCCAGGTTCAGTGGAAGGACCAGGTGCATGAGGAGTAGTAGGAAGGGCTGCGAGAGCAACCATGGGTGCTGTGGCTTGGAGCAATGGGATGAGGAGGCAGTGACTTCACTCTGCCTAAGCTGGTGGGCCTTTAATCTTCTGGTCTTCCTGGGCAGGTCATAACTGGGACACACTGATAGGCAGGATAGAATTCAAGCATAGATAATAATAAGGCTGTAGAGCAGGATTTATGAAGAAAAGTTGAGCACCAAATGTGCACAGTTTGTCTCTGTGACAGCCTGACATTAGAGCAGTGTAAATACAGATGAAAAGGAAGAGGTGTCATTCAACATAATAGAAGGATGCTGTGAGCAAGGGCTTTACACACGTCCTCACTTCAAGGAAGTCTGCACATTAATGAAGACAAAACTCAACCCCTTCTGCATGCTTGGCTGCTGCTGAGATTCCCAGCCCCGTGCAACTCCTCAGCCTGTGCCTTATCCATCCTCCCTGGAGGGAAATCAATCACTCTCACCCACGTCCAGGGGCGATGAAGAGGAGTTCACTCTCCTTGAATTCAGCAAAACTCCCTTCCCATTTCTCCAGAGGCTCAGAATAAATCCCCTCAGTCGATGATGTGGTGCACATGGTCCCTGCTCTGCTGTCACCCGTATCTCAGGTTAGGTTTGAGGTGGAGCTGCTGAGGTGACCTGAGAGCTCTAATCCAACACTGCTCACTGGGGCACTGGCACGCAAACACTTGGTCCTGAGGAATCACTTAGCTACTGAAATGGGTTACAAAGCTCCCAAACCTCAGGAAGACTTTGGAGACCATCAGGTTGAAAGAAAAACCTGACCAGAGGAGCTGTCTGCAGCTCTTTTCTGATTCCTCACTCAAGAATAGCAGCTGTCTGAAAGCTCCTACAGCTCGGGACAAGGCAACCGGTGCTCAGCTATCAGAAAAAGCAGCCAGAAGTAGTAATTTTCCATTATTTCTTAGATTGCATTTTAATTATTGACAGGCAGGCAGCCAGCATTGGATGGTGATGGCTGCCAAGAGCCCAAAGGCCTTCTGTGTAGGGGGTTAAATTCTGTTAATGATCTGAGTTTCTGCCAAACTCACTGCCACATATCAGGAGTGACACTAAGTAGACTTGGAGGCTGTTTCAGTTTAGTGCTTGCACTTTATTTACATGAGCCATTTCATATACTGCTCCTCAGAAAGTACAGAGGAGCACTGAGAAGGAATGAGGAGGGGTGAGTGCCTCTGGATAGCTGACCAATTTCCTTCTCCACATTGTCAAATTATTTTTCTGCAGTTGGGGAAGAAATTGGCCCTTACATTGTCATATTGATTTAAGAAAACTCCTTCTTTCCAGTCCTACCTGCCCTTCTGTGTCTCATTACAGGAAAGAATTTAGCAGGGAGTTTGGAAATTTTTGTACAAGAGGAATGTTGTGATTTTTGGGTTCCTTTCTGTAGTGCTAATGTGTCTATTTTATTTTTTTAGTGCTCCAGCTCAAGCAGTCACACAGAGAGTTTAAATTCACTACCTTCCTTGAAAAAGTCTTTCATGACCTTCAGCTTCCCTCCTGGCTACCAAACCTGCATGCCCCCATCTTCCCCCTTATTTTCCTTGAGGCTGCAGATCAGCTCATCTGTATTTCACTTCTGTCTTTACCCCTGGTGTATTAAATTCAGAGACTCATCTACCCATTTCAAATTAATTTTCAGCCTTCCATGTTCCACTTCCTGAAAACCATCTCTCATGCACTACCCAGGGGTTTCCAGGGAACCATTGTGCTACCCCCTCTTCCAGGAACTCTTGTGGCTCTCATGCCAAAGAGAACGGTGCTGTTGCTATCAGAGGATTTCACTGCTACCACAAATTTCTTGGCCATGACATTTTTCCCAGGACTTCAGTTTTCTCACCTCCTAGATTCAGAAATATTCAAAAGGAATGAACGTAGCACTGAGAATGTGTTCAGCAGGTGACCTGAATGCACGTGGTTTTGCAACAGGAGATGGTGCTGACAGGATGGGAATTTCAGCTCACCATTCTGGTGGCCAGGGGCAATGTCAGCCTGTCCCCTCCTGTGTCAGCCTTGCAGTTAGAGCTCCTTCCCTAAGCTCTGGACAACTTTGCAGTTCCTTGTACAGTGATTGCTTGGAGGCTGCAGAACATCTGAAATGTGTGCACACTGCCTATACCCACACAGCTTCAGGACACCCACAAAACTTAAGCAGGATTTAGGGCTGAGAAGTACAGCAAGTTGTGTGATTCCTTACTCTTAAGTCAAGAAAGCAATCACCTGTGAAGGCAATCTATCTTCCATGTTTTATCTTCTGAGAGGAAATGCATGGCTAATAAATTTATAGACGTTAACATCAGCAGGTTATTTTAAAGGAATTATTCACCACCCTCAAGAAATCCCTTCTGCTCAAATTTGTCTGGCCCCCAAATGTCTTGCAGAAAGGTTAGTAGTGAGTGTTTTAATTCCCCCTCCAGGCCTCCACAGCTGTGAGTTCTCATTTCCCTTCCCTTCCCTTCCCTTCCCTTCCCTTCCCTTCCCTTCCCTTCCCTTCCCTTCCCTTCCCTTCCCTTCCCTTCCCTTCCCTTCCCTTCCCTTCCCTTCCCTTCCCTTCCCTTCCCTTCCCTTCCCTTCCCTTCCCTTCCCTTCCCTTCCCTTCCCTTCCCTGCCCTTCCCTTCCCTGCCCTGCCCTGCCCTGCCCTGCCCTGCCCTGCCCTGCCCTGCCCTCTTTTCTGTTTCCAATTCTTATATAAATTAAATTCCAAGTGGAATGCATCTCATTAGTGATTATGTTTAATATTAATTCAAGTAAAGCAGAAGAGGACATTGTATTGAGCAATAGGCTGAGTACCAGAATGTTGGATAAGTAGAAAAACAAATTCCCAGAAGGATCAGTGCTTTGTGTTTAGCTCACTACCTTGCCCAGTTCTTTGTCCTGGCAATAGACTCCCAGTAACGTAAAATAATGCTTAATAGAACTTACACTTGAAAAATAATTTGCTTGGGCTATTGATTTAATTGAATTGAATCCATTTGTTTGAGCACTGTTTGTGTTTTAAATGCACAGCACAGAACCCAGCGAAGAATATTCCTCACTGCGGTCGAGTACTCCATTCCTTCCTGCCGGGAGGTAAGGAGTGGAAAAGGAGTTTCCCTTGGCATGTGCCCTGTTGGAAATCTAGATATGGAGGGTTCTCCATCGATAGATAGATAGATATCCATCTAGATATCTATCAGTGACCTGGTGCTCCAGTTTGGGTTGATGTCTGTGGACTGGGGGCCCTTTGTGTCCTTGGAGTAGGGAGAGTTGGCAACTTTACATCAATGGAGATTTTGTCTGTGATTGGTTTTCCTTGTTATTCAACAACAAATAAAAGGCTTTAAAATACCATGAAAACTGTTAAGCTTTGTAAACCTGATGTCTATTCTTGAAACTGCCTCTCTTGTTTTGGTAAGTTTACTCATCTCATCATGTTATTTTGTAATGCCAATATCCTTTCGTTATCCATGAGTCACACTGTTTGTCAGATCTGAGGGAGTGTGTTCTGGTGTGTTCTCACCTGTGAAAGATCTCGGTGAGATTTGGAAAGGTCCTTCCATTTTGGCATTTGTAAAGTGCAGTTACGCTCTTCTACTTGGTTTAGTGCTGGACAACAGTCTACAGGTGGAAGAAACAGCAATAAACCAGTAATATTAAGAAACAACACTTCAGTGTAAGGGTATATAGAAAGGTTGCCTTGGATCTATGATTGCTAATAAGGCATGAGAAAATGTCAGGTATTTCATTTTTTCTGTGTCTTTTTTTAAGGCTGAGATGTGGAGAGTGCTGCTTTCCACTTACTTTTTTTGAATGGGGAGCCAGTAGTGTTCTGCAGAAGCGTCTCTAAAAACTCTAGAACTGATTAAAAATAAACTTGTGAAAGATTTGATTTTTTTGGCTAGTACAGAATAAAAATGTTGGTGTTACAACTGCTGGGTTGAATTCTGTGCATCGCTCTTGTGTGCATGAGAATAAGGAATTACCGTCACCCTAAATTACTGTCACCTTAAATTACTAAACTTTCTTTGTACGGAGAGTAGAAAGTCAAGAATATCCTCTTCTTCAAGCACTGCAGAGCAGGGTATAACAGTTCTCTCATCTAAGGACCCTGACAGGGCCCCAAAGAATGCTCACATCACTGAATTTTTGCCTGGAAGGCTCAACGGCCCTAATTTCCATTCCCAAAATCACCTTTCAGGTTCACACTCAGATTTTGCGGGGTATGGGTGGTACAAGAAGCTGAATGGCATGGAATAAAAATAGAAATATTTTTATTGTTTCATGCTTAATGCACCAGATTCTTCACAAAGCTCAGAAGATGTGTTTGATTTTCTTCTAGCATGACATAATTGTGTATTTTGTCCTGACACTACATTTCCCTCCTCAGCCATGGAGTTGCCATTTTATACCATCAACTAATTGTTCATTATTGTTGAAAAGAGGAGAGGAGTTTGACACCTTCCGAGAAATCCAGAAGTCACTGGGTGTCTGTGGTTGGGCTCCAGTAGCCAAGTGTAACCTCTGCTCCTCTGGTAGTCAAAGGAGACATTCTCCATCACGCCAAGGAATTAAATAAACAACCTCATTAGGTTTTGCAGTGAGGGCCTCATCACTTAAGTTATTGATATTTCAATTAATTTGGAGAACTCTCAGGACCCTTGCTGCTTATAGACTGCTGACCTTCATGGTTGTTGATGCTAATGCTCAGTTAATTATGAACAGGTTAATGCCCAGTTACTTAGAGCAGGATCATGCTCTTAAAAAAATGCAAATGTGTTTGTTGTGTGAGAAATGATTTAGCAGTCAGCAAAGGTATGGACAGGAAGAGCTGTTGGTATTATTCCTCCTCTTCATTTAGTTTCTCATGGGTTTTTAAAGTGTTTTTTTTAGTTTATTTGTCTCCCATTATTAATTATCTCTCTGCCTAAAGAGAAGAAAAGCAGCAAGAAAACATGGTGATTTTTTGTATCTATTTCCCAGCATGAAAGATGTGTCAGAAATTTTTAAGACTGCAAATCCAAATGCAAAGAAATTAGTAAATCACAGCCATAGCTCTCCCTCTTTGTGCATCATTTAGACAGACATATTATGAAAAAAGAAAAAAAGCCCATATGACGGTGCAGATAAAGAATCATAAAATTATAGAATATTTTTTGGAAGGAACCTTTAAAAGTCATCCAGTCCAGCCTCCCTGCAATGAGCAGGGATGTCTTCAGCTAGATCACGTATCTCAGAGCCCCATCCAGCCTGACCTTGAATGATTCCGGGTCTAAATCCTGATGCATTCTCCTTGTTTCTGTGGAATTTCACAGGGCTTTCTCATCATGAAGCTCCCTGTACAACCTCTTGTTTCCTTCTGAGAACCTACCTGTCTTCCTCTGGACCTTGGAAGTCCTAGTAGGTGCAGACACTGGGGTTTTTATAGCAGCATAGCAAATATAATGTATGAGCTGTAATGTAAGAGCTGTGTGAGGTGCAGTAGAACTTCAAATATTCCCTCAGCTGTTCTGTGTTCTGTGATTCACTCTGTTCCTCACCAGCTCAACTGTGAAAGCACCATTCACAATGCTACTGGCTGTTCTGGGAAGCATCTGTCTTGAAACTGTACCAGAGGGTAATTAAAAAGGGAGCTGGGGCACTGTTGGAACCACATTGATTGTGTGAAAATCCTTCTCACTGCTTCTCAATTCTTACTATTGAGAATAAAAGAACGCAACAGCTTTTCAAGTAATATTATTTATTAATATTATATTAATTAAAATTAATATTTATATTAATAGATAATATTTAAACTACTGATAGCTCTTTTGTTTCCTTTTTGTTATTTATTAATTTTAAACAGACCTTATGATCCAGCCAAGGTTTTTATGGCCTTAGTGAAAGGAATAATAAGACCCACAATGTGTCCCTTTCTTTCCCATCACTTCCTTGTTGAGCTGTCTAAGAAACACTTGTCCAGCTGATGCAACAGCCTGATGCTTTTAAATCCAGGCCATCCATCTTGCAACTGGTTGCAATCAGTGAGGTCAAGAAAGTTGTGCGGAATCAGCTTTTTTAGGCTCAATACAGGTAAGAAAGTTAAAAGCCTGTAGTTTTTAGCTGGAGAATTCATTCAGTATATTCTTCATTTAATCACAATCAAGCCAAATTTGTATTAAAACTCACTGTGCACTTGACTGCCCATGTAATAGGAAACACAGCAAACAATGAGGTATTAGTTCTTTTTTCCTTTCCTTTTCTTTCAACCCTTGAATCTGTACAATATCCATGGAGTGCAACTATCTATGATCTCCGTATTTAATCTTAAAATGTAATTAAAACAAAGAAGTGTGAAATGAAAAGCAATCAGACAGAAAATACAGACTCCATTCAGAGCACATCTGTCTGTTTTAGGAATATAAATTGGACTGATTGCATACTTGGATCAGCCTAATCAAAGTAGTACTAGAAACTCAAAACAGTTTTTGAGGGAAAAAAAGAGAAAATTATTAGGTTTTCTGGTCTGTAGTGGACAAAACTCAACCAACATTACAAAAGTCTTGTCCAGCATTGGGTCAGGTTGGGAGTACAGGGATGAACCTGTTCTGGGAGTCCACGGAGAGGCTCTGGTGGTCAGGTCCCAGGGGAAGTAGCAAGTGCCAGCCCTGCTAGTTTTGATCATCACTCTGCAATAGCTGAGTCAAAAATTTCAGCAGTGGCCATGAACTCCTGGCCAAATGATCAGCAGCAGTGCCCGCTTTGGTTTGGCATTTTACTCAGGGTGGTTCTTAGCCTTACCCTCTTTTGTATTTCTACCTTATCTGATTGTCACTGAGGAGGCTTTGCTGCCATTAAATTGTTTAGTGTTTAATCTTGTCTGTGTCAGCATTCCCATCCTGCGAAACAGAAAAATAAAGAAAAAGTAAAAAAAAAAAAAAAGAGAGAGAAAATAATTCCTGGTTTCGGGAGCCCTTTGGGCAAAATTTGTCCCCTGTATATGTACAGAACTTCATCCCACCTTGTCTATTCTTATGTCATTAGGATCCATATAATGAACAGTTTGTGGCCATGCTGTAGATCAGCCCATTTGACTCAAAAGTTAAATAATGGTAATATGAGCATCAGGTACCAACAGTGAAACTCCTTATCAGTTTATCCAGGAGTGTTTCATGAAGATGGCCAGGTACAGCAGTAACAGTCTGCTCTCTTTCTCCCATAGGTGAAACACCCATAGGTGTCCATTTGTTCTCATCTCTGTCCTTATCATGAACTGGCTGAGATATAAACTATTCACGTGGCAAATTATATTTTGATCAGCATTACCTACTGTTCCACAGTGGGAAAGAATCTCATAATCCAACATAAGTGGTTTTAAAACAAATCTCTCAAGAACTTACAATGAAAGGATCTCCATCAGCTTTGTCAGATTTTGTTCTGTTCACTCTGTGTTTGGCCCATATCTGTTACCCTGGTTTTTCTGAGTTTTTTAAGGCCTTTTGAATTTTCATAAAATGGAGTCAGACCTTTTAGCTACTGTACAATATTAGAAGCAGTTTCTACCTTTTTCTCACAGATGTAACATAAACAAATCCTTTGTTTTTCATTCTCTGTCCTTTGCATATTTCTAACCTGAAAACAATTGTAACTGACAGTTAGTCTGGCCACTGAGGCTGAGGGGTGATAACTCCAAAAGCCAATCTTCAGCCAGACCCACAAATGTATAAAACGTAAGAAATAAACAAGGAGGCTCTCTCTCTGCCCTGACTCAGCTTGAGCTGGATCGGAGAAAGTCTCTGCCCTGCGAAACTTCTCGTCTCTCGCGTGATTGTTTTGCGTATCACGATCACACATATCCACCACCAGTCTTTGGCTAAATTAGGATCAGTTCCATTTGCTGTACCTATTGGATGGACAGTGCAGGAGAATTATCTTTCTCAAGGGGTATTTTATCTCTATTTGAATTAGGGTTGTGAAAAATCTCACCACTGTGTTGTCTTTCCAGGCTGCAAATCTAATTAGCATGGGCCCAAGAATCTCGGGTATTAATCCTGCATTTAGGTATTTTTAGGTGTTGAAGGTAGAGTACAGAGAATTGTGCACCAGCAGGGAGAAGGACAATTTCATCACCTTGTCGAGGATGGTACATCTTGGGTCAGGGAGGACCCTGGGAAGGAGAACTGGTCCTTCCCAGCCAGTATCAGACCTCACTTAACTGGGAAAACCTGCAGGAACTGGGAGACTGAAGGAGGGGAGGTGACCAGGAAGTTCTGAAGGGAGTGGAGCGCCATATTAAAGCCTTCAGAAGGAAGGAAGGAAGGAAGGAAGGAAGGAAGGAAGGAAGGAAGGAAGGAAGGAAGGAAGGAAGGAAGGAAGGAAGGGAGGGAGACATTGTCTACAAACCTTGAGGGATGCAGAGTCCATTGATCTCCAGAAGTCACTGAAGATTGCTGGGCTAAGAATCAGTTGGGAAGAATGAACCTAACAGGTGAGGACTGGGACAGATCTCTTTACACTTCCTTATTCTCAGTCATGGAACCCATAAGACCCAAGTTTCATCCACCTAAAGGTTACCTCCTTCTAGAGCGGGCTTTGACAAAGTGCAGAACTTGAGTTTTTGATGGGGAAGATTAAGGCAGAGTCCTCCCTAAGCCTGACACCTCACACAGCACTGGAGAGCCTGGACAGGCTTGTGTTGGGGCTCAAGCCACACTGTCCTGCAGTGATCCCACCCTCAATCTCCCCAGCATCAACCTAAGAGCCTCCCTGGCACCAGGTGGTGGAGGATTGGTGCCCTGCATCTTGTTTTTTGAGAACACCACATGGCTGCAAAGGTTGGGAAATGGCTTGGTGCAGGCAAAGTTCTGACCACAAGGACAGACTTCCCCCAGTAGTGTTGAGTAGAGAAGATGAAAGCCCTGAAAATTATTATTGGTGCTTTCCTGTTATAATTTCCATGGTTTAGCAGGAAGATCTGTCTTTCTTCATGGTTTCAGCATGAAGGGAGGAGAAAAGCAGGTGGAACCCCATGATGAATGGAGCACTGCTCATCAGCAGGGCATTAGCTGCCCTATGTAAGAGAGTGTTTGAAGAGGTCTGTGACTACCCAGTCTGACAACAAGACAGTAACACAGATGAACCTGTGTTCCTCATTCTTCCTGCTTCTGATAGTGCTCTTCTCTCCTTTCCACCCTTCAGTTTTCCCTCTCTTTGATACTCTTCTCAAACTTTAATTCTCTCACTGTTTAACTCCCTGCACTGCCAGCACTCTTTCCTAATTTCTCCTTTCATGGCATTTCCCTCTTATCTTCTTTTGAGCCCAAATTACTTTTGTTTTGTACCACCCAGTTTTCTTCCACCAGCTCTATTCTTCCTCTTCACAATCCAAACTCTGTTTTCCCAGGAGGTCTGGTTTATCCCAGCTCTTTGAATTCAATTAATTGATCTTCATAAGCCAGATTGCCATTGGCAAAGAAAACCAGCACGCTGACTGTCTTTGTGCTTTAACTTCTGTTTTATCCTCATTTAATTTGTGCCCTTTGCAGCTTATTGAGCCCTAATTACCTCTGCTGCCACCTCACTGTATTCAATTATAGCTTTAATCTCACTGACCTGATGTCTCCGTCCTCATCAAATCTCACCTTCCTGACTTTGCCCATTATTTTTGTACAAAGTCAGTACCCTCCATGGGGAGCTCAGTTCTTCCAATCTCACTTCATTTTCTTGATGGCTTCCAAGCACTTTTGCTGCATTTCCCTGCCTTCACTTGTCCAAGCTATTATGAGATTCACCAGAGCACAGACAGACCAGGCACTCAGGCTGTGGTTTCAACCAGGGCATCTTGACCTGGCTTGAGGAAAATTGATCTATACACCAGCATCTCATAGTAACAGTAAAAACAATCTCCCACACCCACTGCACAAGCCCTCAGATGCCCATACAGGGCTATTTAATACATTTTTGCTAACGCTTTTCTGGTGAAAATGATCCCTCTGGTGCCTGGGTTCCTCCTTTCCTGCTCCTTTAACTCCTCTTTCTATTATCTCTTCTCCCACCATCCCATCCCACTGCTGTCAGGTCATGATCCTCAGATATGCCTCTTTCAAATAGCCTAAATTTCCTATATCCTTCACTCCCTGACCTACTTTTGTGCTTGCTGCTTCTGCTCTTTTCCTTCTTACAAATCTGACCGTAGTGTGGTGCTGACCACAGCAGTCATACCTTTGCTCTTCTTCCCCTCTCTCTTCATTCTGCTCTGTTTCTTTATGCCTGATTTTTTTAACTTCTCTGGAAAGGCTGATGCTTTTCTTGCAGCTAATATCTTTTCCCTTTGCCCTATTCTAAGTTTTACCTTTATTTTCATATTTGCTCTCTCCTGTGAAGGTGATTTTTGAGTGATTTATTGGCTGTTGTTTGGAAGTGGGGATCGTTCACCTCTTGAAAACGCCTTAGGAATACCCCTGAAAGTTCATTTCTCACTGACTTGCTCCTTCAAAGTGTTGAGGTTTGACCTTTCCAGCCTTTCTTGCCTCTTGCTGTGAAGCCCCTTCCTATGGCTAAGTTGGGCTCTGGGTGACGTCTGTCATTCTGTCCTTGTCCACCAGCAGGTTTCTGGTGAGTGCTTGTATCCCTGTGGGTCACCTGCATCCAACTTCATCTACTGATGGCAATATACCATGGTCCATGATGCCTCTGATATCTCCTATTTTCATTCACCTCACTAGTGCTTCTTTAAAAAAAGAAATTCTGGCAACTGCTGCCATAGTGCCCATGTCAGGGGTGTCAGACGAGAAGGTTCTGGGCATAAGGACTTTCTGTAGGAGCCCCAGCCTATTAAAAAAATGCCCATTTTCTGGTTTTGTAATCCATCTCATAGGTAAGGTGAGGAGGATCTGGGCAATTGCCCTTTCTAGGCTGTGTGAGTCCCAAACTCATCAGTCAGGGCTCTGATTCCTCCCAGTGTTCTGATTCCCATTTCAGCTCTTTTCCCATTTGGATGTTTGACCTCATCATTGATCCTAGAAGATGCACTGCTCTGGTTTGGCTGAAGTTTTTGCTGTTCCTCACAGTGCTGGTGCTGAGATGCGGCTGAGGAAAGTTGCAGACCACGGGCATTGAGTTGTACATGAAATACACCTGCCCCAATTCTCTGCTGTTCACAGGGAGCCAGGGTCCCCTGTTCTGCAGCTGAGCCCCACTCAGGAAAGGTCTCCAAAAATGACCTTGATCTTTCCTCTCCCACAGTGAGATCTTTTGCTTTGGTTTGGGAGGGTGGCTCCTGAAATGATATGCAAATTCCCCAGTCATTAGTGCAGGCTTGGATGAATATTTCCCTGCAAGAGAACAGGCTGTGAGACTTTCCCTGAGTTATTTTCTCACCTGGGGCTTGCTCCAGAGGCAATGAGCAGAGTTACTGCTCGATCTCTCACTCACAAAGGAGTGAAGCGTGGCATGCCAGGTTCCTCCTCTGACCTTATGTTAGAAGAGAAAGTGCTTTTCAGTACTTTTTCTTTTTGACATGACTGTACTCCTTTGTCTTCTTCCTATTCTTCCTGAACATTAAACTCCCTTCACAATCCCTCTGCTAACCACAAAATTCCTTTTTTCCTTCCTCTCTGTTTCACTCTGTTACTAGAGAGATACATGAGAATAAAACAAAAGAAAGTGTAAATTTGGAAAACACAGAGCTGTTTTGATTATCTGGTTGCTTTTGTGCCATCCTTGAAAATTATATTTCTGTGTAAGAAATTCTTTTAAATCAGAGGGGAACTTTCTGCCTCCACTACTCATTGAGGTGTTTTGTGATACACACAGGTACAATAATATGACAGAAGAGCTTCAGGTATGCTGAACGATCCCAAATCATTGAATAAGTCTCTTTCTAAGGCTTCCAGAGCAGGCAGCCTGAATCCAATCCCTTCCCAGGGTACAATGAGATATTTTCAGCCCTATTGCAATATTTATCCCAAGGCATCAGATGGAATGACAGCACTTAATACTGCAATGAATTACAGTAGAATTTTTTATCATGTCCAGTTTACATCTCAGCCTTGCTTTCATTTACTTACCTCTGAATTCA
This sequence comes from Hirundo rustica, assembly GCF_015227805.2. NCBI lineage: Eukaryota > Metazoa > Chordata > Aves > Passeriformes > Hirundinidae > Hirundo > Hirundo rustica. The sequence continues at coordinate 149,635,413 of NC_053450.1, read as the reverse complement.
GTGTATTTACTCTTCAAATGTGCACTGTGGCTATTTCTGCCTAGTAAAAAAATAGATAATTTGTGTGTCTACAACTTGTTGTAAATGTGTACAGAAGCACATTATGGGGGTCAGATTTCCAGGAGACACAAACCAACACTATTTCTTTAATGTGTTTGTAATATCGGCCAACTTTCACTTCTTAGAACTATTTACAGCTATTTTCCCCTTTACACAATGCATGGGTTTCAAGGTCACAGTTACCAATAAAAACAGAAGAATTGGGTCAGACTGGAGTTGTCTGCACTACTGTAAGATGAATGAACTGCTTAAAAACCGGTGGTGGTGCTACACATAAATTGGTGAGTGTTAAGTGTGTGGGCTTGGGAACTTGGTGTCTGGAAGGAGGAATTCAGAGTTTTACTGCCTTGTGGGTGTCCTGTAAGTGAAGCAGAAGGATGTGATGATGATGGCACTGGGTGGGTTACCCGAAGTGTTGTGTGGTTTGGGGCACATCCTTCACCTGGACACACTCTCTCTGCTCACTGGGGTGAAGTAAAGGTGCTGCTCCTCTCCTCTGTCCTGAGAACCTTAGAGCAGAGCAGCTTTTATTCTCTAACATTAAGACAGGTTTTATCTGTAGGGATGCATTTCCTGTGGAGCTGAGCACTAGAGCTCCTCTGATTTGATGATGGATCATAAACACTCCCATCATTTTTTGGGTTCCCTGGGCAAACAGGGAGAGGCAAATCTCTATGACTTCCAGGAATATTAGGGTTTTTGTGAAATCTGCTCCTTGCCTAGTCTGGCTAAGGGAGGCTCTGCCTTGCTGTCAGGAGAGACACTTTTGTGTGAAAGTGCCTTTTCCCTCCACACTCCTGTCAGTTTTCTTTCAAAGCTATCTCAGAGTGGTAATTTGGGAAATCAAGCTTAAAGTTTCCAATTCTTCTGTCGAAAGACCTCTTTCAGAGTCCATGTCATTTCTTTAGTGGTGATTCACTTTTGACACCCTGAGCAGTAGGTTTCCTATTTCATAAATTCAAAGTTGTTTTAGAATGAGACCTTCTGTCCTGAAGTGGTGGTGGAGCTACAGCAGTGAACACAGCAGCAAACCCCAGCCTATCTCCTCTCATTTAGGGTCCCTGCCATCCTTGGGAGCATGTGGAGGGGTGTTCCTTACTTTTTTTTTGGACACATCTTCTGCATTTTAGGCATCTGTCATGCCTGTGGACTGGTGCTGCATTTTCTGTCCTGTATCCTTTTAGGGTGGATGCATGAGAGGGGAGTGCAGGTGTGCTGAGCTTGGGCTTTTACTGCTGGGATTGAGCTGGGAGCAGTAGCTGCTTATTTCTCTGGAGATCAGGTTGGAGTGGAGACAAGAAGGGGAAAGTGGGTGTTTGGAGATGCTAAGAATAAAATGGTAAGGAAGGGAAGGGGTTGTTAGTCAAGGAATGCAGTCCTCCACGTAGAGCTTCTCATGAAGTGCATTGCACGGGGAAAGGAGCTATAGGAAATGTGAGAAAAATAGCTTTATTTTTGAATAGAACACTTAAGCAGGATATGAAAGCCACTGATGAGTGAGAAGAGAACACTTCAGTCCATTTTTTTGTTACTGTATTAACTATCTATGCCAGACTATGTTTTGGGAACAGGCAGGGATTCTGCCTTGCTTGGAGGGCTGCAAGGACCTGAGAGCCAGGACCTCGTTACTCAAGATTCCCCGAGGCTGAAGGACAGCTTCATCCAAGCAGGCAAGACCTGGGACATTTTTGAGTATCTCATGTTCTGTGTCCAGCTGAGAGGAGTTCGGATGGCATCACCATAAACAGGTGAGTTCCAGGTGCCCACTCTGGTGTCCCTCCCTGGTTTCTCTTTGCAGGTGGCTCAGAACAAAGGGGTTAGTGAGTCAGTTTAGAGCTTGTTCATGCCTTTTCAGTGCTGTTACCTATAATGATTGTTCAAATTTAAAGGCTAACATGCAATGGAAAAAGCTCTTCCTGGGAGCTTTGTTCCAGCACCAGAGGTAATTTCTCTGAAGCTGATGTTAAAAATTAATAATTCCCCATTTGAATTAATTAATGTATTTTGATTGTCTTAGTATTAGGAATGCAGTGAAGGAAAAGTGGATGTGGGGGAGGTGAACCCAATTAAAAGATAATTGTTTCATGCAATTCACAATCTTGCATTAGTGAATCTGTGAAAAGAAGATTTTGTAATTAAAAAGGGAAGTAGATTTGATTATGTCCACCACCACTTTTGGAGTCCATCTATACAACAACAAAAAGAAATTCAGGATGTTTGTGTCTGGAAAGAGCATCTGGTATACATCCCTCCTTCTGACTTTCCAAGAGTTTATTAATCATTTACATGAGAATAGAAAAAGACATTCAAAAGCAGAAAATATGTAATGATCCTTAACTGCCATTTCTAATACTGGAAATAGGTAATGTATCATAGTGGGGACCCTCCTCCAGCATGGTAAGGTTTATAAGCTTGATGAAATGACTACCTACTAACTAAATTCCATCTGTTCCAAATACTCCGGGAAGCACTGTGTTGCACTAGATTTTGGCAAACTGTTATATGAGGTTCGGCCCCATATTAGCATTTTAATTGCTGCCTGATTGCTTTTATGTTGCAAAACTCAGTTCGCAACAGTGTGTAAGTTGCAATTAGTTTTTACTGTGCGATTCATTAATTCCTATAAAGCATGTCGTGCTGCAACATTTGGAAGGTAATTTGCTAGAAACATTAGCACTGGCATTCAAGGGTGGGGAGTGACACTGGAAATGTGGCAGTCCTGCCTTTCAGGAGCAGAGCCCGTGTTTGCTGGCAGGATGGCTCCTCTCAAATGAGACCGAGCTAACAGCTGCAGATGAAATTGTCTCATGGTGGCAGGTTTCCTCTGTAAACAGCATCTTGGTCCTGCAGCCTGCTCCGTGTGGGTTTACATCTGCCTGGGATCTGAGAGGAGCTGGTAGAATGGACACAGGTGTGAGAGTTCCCTTTCTGGGAGTTTGGCTGCTGAGCTCAGCCTGGTTTGTGATTTTCCTCTGGGGGAGTTTCTGACGTCTTCTTCATGCCTCAAGAACCTCACGTTTCTTTTGGAGATGCTGTTGTGTTCACATTGCTTGTGATGGGGAAGGTGTGTGCATTCAAGTTACAATAATCAGTTTTGGCTTGAGAAAGGGGAAGAAATTAGGCACAATTTTTAAAACTCTGCTACCTCTATAATGCTAGGCAAAAAAGCAGGTATTTTATTTGGTTTAAAACCAGCCAAGACTTCTTAGCCCCTTAGTGGTTCATTTTGCCCTCTTCCATCTCTTTTGGAAATGATTGTCTCTGGCAGAAAAAATCAACAAATAGTGCATGAGGACATGATCAGTGAATTTTCTACCAGTACACACATGTTGTTACAGTTTTTTTGGGTATCCATGTCAGTCACGTTATTTTATCTTCCCTGATTTGGATGAAACTACCCTGGAAAGGTTATTCTGTGTGTGGCTGCTGGCAGTCCAGATTCTAAATCCTGGCTGTGAATAGCCTGTCCGGGATCCCACACCACACCACACATCACAGCACTCACTGCTGGCACCTCTCTGAAGGTGTAAAGCTCAAAATGTAGCCTATGGTTTTAAGGAGGAATTTGAAATTTTCTTGGCTGATGAATAAAAAATGGATGCTAAAACATCTCCCCTCTGAACAATTTCCCATAGGATGTTCTAGGTATCCTTTCTTCTGCTTTCACAAACTCTCTGAAGATTTGAAGTCCAACTTTTGTGCATCTTGGCTGTCAGAAGTTTTGCATTGGGAGCATTTGCCAAGTGAAGAAAAACACTGCTCATTCCTGCAGAAATTCACCTACGTCAAATGAAATGGGCAGATTTGTAATGTACAAATGGTATACAACTATTTGTATAATGTATACAAAAAATTAGGTAAAATATAGACTTCCAGTACTTCAGCTCAGACTGTAACAACTCACTCAATTTTCCAGCATATGTTTTACACCTGTAGGAGTCAAAGCACCTGCAGCTGTTTAGTCTTCCCCATTGGTTTGGTATAAATGGCAGCTGCCTCCAGCCTTCATTTTCATCCCTCAGCTTAAGCATCTTGCTGCTTATACCAACTTGTAATGTAAAGCATGGTCTGTGCTGGGAGATTTGAGATGCATGCTCTAGCTGTCTGTTGAAAATTCTGCTTATGGGATAGGAGCTTATTAATTTCTTTCAGCTCAAGCTGTACAGTGTGTTCTCTGTTGTGCTAGGACAGACTGACTGCTGAGAGCATGAGTACAGAGGTCAGCTGCCAGGTAAAGGTGTGTGACTCCAAAGATTTTATGCTAGCTGTGTGTCAGAAGTGCAGGATTTATTCCTCTTTTTGTGTTTCTGCTGCCTGGAAATTGAAAGCCATGGGAGGTGTACTGACAGCAGCAGAGGTAACGTCAAAGTGGGAAAGATGGAAATCTTTCTCCTGTTGCCTTTTCCTATTCATGTAGCTTGTAGTCCGTGGAACCCAACCAGCCAAAAGTCTTCCCTGAAGGCTCAGTTGGTAGCCTCTGTTGGGCTGCTGCCCCAGCACTGCCTGTGTAGAATTTCTGTTTGAATTTCTGTGGAGTGGGAGCAGGTGGAATTTCCCAAATAGGAGTTTGCCTTGCTGAGGTTTGAGGACGAAGTCCCGCTGACAGGCGTAAAGCAGCTGCTCTGACTGCAGTGAGATGTGAGTGACTTTCCTGGATGTGTTTGAAGTCTTGCTCCACATATAAGCCCATGAAGAAATGGCTGGGGAAATCAAGAGCACTACTTGCTCTGCTCATGCCCTGCTGGCCCACACAGGTGGGCAGTGTACATGGGGCAGGGAAAGTGATGGCTGAGATCTGAATGGTGCAAATGCTTATTTGATGTCATGCAGAAAGTGGGCACTGAGTCTGCTGAACTCTATTGAGCCTGTCTAGGTGCCCTGGATTTAGTCCTGTAGTATTACCCAGCCTCTCCTGGGGATGGTGATTCTTCAGTATCCAGCAGAGCTGATCTCCAGGGGTGTGGCTAAGACTTGGGAATTGTGAAAAGTTAACTGTGAACATTTAAATCCTCTGTTGCAGAGGAAATATTTTTCTTCAGCCCAACTTAAACTGATAAGCTGAGCTGGAAACAAGCCCAAAAGTCTGTGTTACACTTGAGTAGGACTGTCTGTGTGGTGAATGTGTATAGCTGTGAGTAACTGAGAATTACACAGGGCATTGTAGTGATCAAAATTTGCTGCAGAGGCAAATCCTTAAACCAGAGTAGTAACATCTTTGTTGGACAGCATGGCTGGAAAGAGTTTTTTTCCACAGTAATCTTTTTTTCTGTATAAGCTTTAAATGAAAATGGAGGTTTTATACATTTGTAATCAAAAAAGGAAGTAAATGAAGACTTTTCTCTAAGTGCAAAATTATTGATTTCTTTGTTTTTTTCCACCTTCCCCAAACATTTCTTTGGTGAGGAAGGGCAGGATGGGAGCGTTGTCAAAATTTTTCCATCTCGACACAGTGTGTGGTATTTCGTTTCAGAGGTTTCCTCCTTTGTCTGCTGTTGGAGCTGACCTCAGAGACTCCCTTTGCCTCTGCAGAAAAATGAGGAGGACTTTTGGAGATAAGGCATTTGCTTTGTGCCACCAATGGATAAAAAAGGGAATAAATGCTGAAGACAATATAGGTCTTGGTACATACTTAAAAAAAAATATGACAGCCTAGTGCTGCTCAGATTTCCAGCTTTCTTCTCTTATTCATTTTTCTTTCACAAGCTGTAGGTGGGGGAAGTTTGAATGAAGCTGGCAGAGGCATTTTGTGTGAGACTGTGCTGCTTTTAACATAGCCCACGTACCACTGGCAGCGTTAGCCAGCGCTGCTGCTTCTGTGAGACTTTTGATGGTGACATTGTGGTTTGCTGAAAAGGCTCTGAAATCCTGTGGAGAAACAGATTTTCTATTTCACTGTGTTTTATAAATTGTCTTTTGCAAATGTGTGGAAAAATTTAAAACTTGACTTCTTTGTGATTCAGTATTTAAACTGCATGGCTTCATGAGGGACGAGGGCAAGAGTTCCTAGTCCAGCTTTTCAAAAGGAAAATGGGTGCAAAATGTAGGTGGGAGAAGATTTGATCCTTGTTTGGATAGCTGTGGGCTGGAGGAGATAAAGGCAAGCCTGGAGTCAGGCTGGCACGGGTGCAAGAGAGTGCTTGATGTCTGCTTTGCTCTGCAAGGCTATGCCAGGTGCAAGGAGTGGAGATGTCTTCACTATTGCAGCATAATGGAAAAATCCAGTGGAACAGCCAGCCTGATGTTCACAGGGGCCAGCAGGAACCTCCTGCTCTCCCAGAGGAAATGGGAGCAAGGGAAATTGTGCCTTTAAGGAGAATTTCTATGCAGAAGTGACAGATCAGAGACAGCATGAAGCAAATGAGTAAGAAACTCCCCACGTGCATCTGGCTTTGGAGTGAGACCAGCCCTTTTCTTTGAGATGCCACACAAGTGCCTAGTAATGGCAAAAGCTGATGCTAAGACAAAAATAAAAGTATGGCAGTCACTTTCAACCCATCAAACTAGCTGACATCAATGCTGCAGCAGATCAATCAATGCTTGATTTATTTATCCATGTATTTATCTGGCACACCCAGCCCTTGTTTCTGAGAAACATTTGTGTGTTTGCATATTGTAGGAGCTGATTTGTCATTGCAGCCGCTCAGGATGTTGGTTAAGTGAAAAATAATTTTGTGTGTTTTAGCAAATGCAATTCATCAGAAGCTGTGCAGATTACCTGGGTAGAGACACTGAACACAATGGCATCTGCAGATAAAAAAATGATAAATTATGATATTACTCTTGCTCTATGATTCATTGGGAAGAACTCAGAAGCAAAGCATTTTCTTCAAAGAAATTATTCAATGAAGACTGAATAGTGACTATAAAACAACAAAACACCTCCTTTGCTATGGTTTTAAATATTGTTGTACATAAAATCTAATTTATATGGTACTAAAGGCTTTTCTTTGGACTACAAATCATCTTTGAAAAATGCATCTTGTAAACGGTTCATCAGATGCATCTCAAATACTTTTATGATTATTAGTAAATGGAATTAGAGCACCTTGTAGTAGTTTTATTACATTTTGCACAACTGTAATGGATTACAGAGAGGCTCCCACTGCTGTAGCTCAGGCTGCATGGCAACTTCTAAGTCAATACATGTTTTTCACAGGTTCTTTTTTTTTTTTTTTAAATAGGTTCTTTGTGTATATCTACCACTTTGCTCTGAAATGATCCATGACGGATGCCAGCTAAAAGTGGGAGCAGTCAGATGGAGCTGCCTGAGTTCGTTAAGAACACCCATGATGTGTGTAAATGCCTGCTCTTTACCACCTGCTTGTGTATATTGCTTTGTCTGTCTCTGTGAGAGAGGGAAGGGCTCACCTTAGGCCATGTTGGTGTTAATAGTGGGGTGTTCTGGGTGCCGCCAAGCTCCCATGACACGCAGTGGTGCTAAGGGGGTCGCTCCAGACCCGTTATCATTCTGGGATGGCATTCGGTGGCCATCTGTGATAACACACTGTGCCCAAAGCACTGCTTGGCCCTGATGTGTATGGGGCTGGATGTAGCCCACCTCTCTGCAGCTGGGCTGGAGAGAAATGAGTGTTTAGGGCATGAATTATTTCAGCTTAGGGGCCTAGCTTGTGTCTGGTTAGTGTGCAACATCAATATCTTCATTAGTACGGAGAGGTAACTTGGGTGGATGCTTGAATTCTGTCAAATCAAACTCGTGTTTAATCTAAACTACTTGTGTGGGTTTTTCCAACCAAAACAACAGAGGAACAGAGCGTGATTCATCCTACCCTTATAGGAAACCTCCACATGGGATGGGTTCATACAGTCAGCAAGGCTGGAAAAGACCCCTGCTAATGCAGCACCACTGTATTTGTGGCAGTCTCACTCTCAGAGCCCTGGCTCTGTTTTTGCCTTGGCTAGCTTGAGAGACTAACCACAGCTGGAAGGATTTTTCCTCAGGGCCCCGAAGATCCCAGAGCGGCTGTGAACCCTTTCCTTTAGAGAGAGCGGGAACCCGCTGATGGCAAAGGAAGGGTCTCTGCACTTGATCCAGGGGAAATCAGGGCATTATTCAGTCTTTCTCCTGTGGTCCTGCCCCCGCCTGGGTCAGGAGCCCCGGTCCCCATCCCTGAGCCAAGAGGCTTTTCCCTGTTGTACCCCGGCTTTTATCCAGGGGGAAGGGGCTAGAGGAGGGATCGAGCCACTGTCCAATCAGGGACAAGGTGGGAGGGGAACAGAGTTGGGTTACATTCCAGTGTGGGAGGATGGGTGGGGAAAAGGAGCAGGGACAAACCTGGGGATGATACGTTTTCCAGGGGAACAGGGGGGTACAGAAGAAACCATTAAAAAACCCAGTATAAAAATGAAATACAATATAAACCCAAATAATACACAACAACACATATTCATCACTAAACCATCTCCTGGTGTCACATTCACGTGTTTTATGAACATTCCAGTGATGATGATTCCAGCACGTCCCTGGGCAGCCTGGTCCAATGCTTGGCAACCCTTACAGTGGACACATTTTTCCCAATATCCAATCCAAACCTCCTCTGGTGCAACTTGAGGCCATTTCCTCTCATCCTTGGCATCCACGTGTGCTCTCCACTGACTGCAGACAAATGCTGGGTGAGTTGTTTAGGCAACATAGCTTACCTGGGAACAGCTCAGATCAAACAGGATAAATCTGAGCTTTACAGGCCTGGAAGAAATTTTCTGCTGCCTAAAGTCTGCAGGTTTTATCTGCATACCACGTAGTAAAGAATATTAATTCCTCCAGAACTCGTGTGTTTTTGTCCTTTACTTGCCCCATTACAGCTCTGTGGTGAGGTCTACCTAGAAACTGGTCTTGGCCTCTGATTTATAGAGATACTTTGAAAATATAAGCCCTTATCTGAATAATACAGTATCTCATCCCAGTAGTGCCTGGCCCAACAGCACTGGTGAAGTTCTTACTGCTCCCATGTTTTTCCTTGCTCACAAAAGGACACAAGTGCTTGCTGGATGAGTGTTGAAGTAAAGCACCAGCACATAAGTGCTTAGCTGAACAGGGATTGATTAAAATACATACTTTGGGGCCTTACTTAATTATGTGTTGGGGACTGCATAATTGGCACCGTACTGAAGACATTTAATAGCTTTCTTCTGATAAATCTGTACATGCACAGCAGTCCTGAACTGTAATTTAGCATGATAATGCCAGCTTCATCAAGGCCTGTGGAAGAAGAAAGCAGGCTCTCTGCGTCCTTTTGAGGGGACTGAATTAGTGATTGCAGTCTCTGATCTGATAAAAAGCAGCTTCAGTATATTTTTCCGCTGAAATATCTTCTTACTTGAGCAGAATGAAGGGGGTCCTGCAGAGCTGGCAGAGACTGAGCTTCCTGAGGTAGTAAAGTAGATTTTGAGCCACTAGGCAGAGTCAGGCTGACAAACAGCAGCACAAGATAAATTCACTACAGGACTTGAAGAGATTATAATGCCCTCAGTAAGTTTTAAATAGTTCAGTGTCTGATGGGAGACACTAAAGCTTGGTGTAGTAGAAGTCTAAGCCCTCTGCTCTGTATTTTCAGGGTTAATAGAAAGCTGCAGCACTACCACAATATTCACAAAATGCATATATTTAGTAAGTAACTTTCCTTGAGAACAAATTGTGACTGTTTGCTTCTTCTCTTTGTTTCAATACAGAGAGAATAAGACAATCCCTCGTGCTATCAGGATGCACCCAAGCTGAAGGAGGCAGGAGAGAGACCCTCGAGGAATATGCAAGCTGTGATCCAAAGGCTGCAGGGGTCACTCCCCAAATCCAGTCCTGGCTGTGGCTGCTGGCTCGACACTCCCAGCCAAGGACAGGGCTTACCACTTCTCCTCCCTGCTGCTTTTCTTCTCTGTCATCCTACAGGGCAGCTCCCCTGTGTCTGTGCTGGTGCAATCATTGCTGAAAAAACCTTGTTAGCTGTTGTGTTGGGAAGAAATGTGTTTTCCTTTGCAACTGAGAAGTCAGTGAATTTTATGTTTGAGTTTTCCCGTGTGTGTCTGGAGCTCACCATGTGCTGTGTAGTGCAGGGAAACAAGCCTGTGCAATATTGATACCCCCATGTCCAGGGCATCCAAGGTGGGTGCAGGGTCCTCTCCACCTCAGAGAGTCTCCAAGAAGGAGACAGGTGAAGCAAAAAGTCATGAGATGTTTTAAATTTGTTAAAAAAAAAAAAAAAAAGGCAATTTGACAAGCAAAGCTTTTGAACATGCATCATAAAAGCATAAAACATTTGCTCTGAAGGGTAAGTTTCTACCATCCAGTGCCTCCCATCTCATGAGAAGGAGGAGGTCTGCTTGCCCTGAGGCCAGCTGTGGATATTTGTCATGGGGTTCATCCCACCAGCCCACGTCCAAGGCCTTGTTAAGAATGATTTTTTCCATGGGGGAGAGGTGATATCTTCACCAGATATTTCTTTACTGTTCATTTACCAGAAATGAAAAAAAAAAAAAAAAAAGCCAAGTTCTGCCCCCCCTAAAGATTATAGAAGTATGCAGTAGAGGGTTTTACTACAGGCATTTTATTTTTCTGCAGCAGTCTTCCCACAAAATGGTCTCTTTCCTCACTCAAGCTTATAGTGAAAATATTTGACTCATTTTCAATAAGTCTGAAGGCCATTAAGTAGTGAGGTATTTGGTTTATTTTTCTGGTGGCTTCTCCAGTACTATTCTTGCATTGGGTTTGTACATTGGTAGGACCAGTGCATTAGAAGAGGTAAAAGAGCTTTTGATTATAAATATGCTGCTGACATAAATATTTTGATATCATTAAGTGGCTGCTCCTCTTCAAGAGAGTGTTAAATATCATGCAAAACTGATATAAATGCTACATTGGGGAACTCTGGGAGCAGTAAGAAAAATAGTCTTTAAAACAGGAGAACTGTAATTTATGCTTTACCTGATTCTGTTTCACATGAAATTATCTGGTTTTATAGTCTAAAAAGGGTGATCTTGACCAAAGAGGAGGCATATTTTACTAAATTTTGTCTTACCTTAAATCAGGCCTTACTGTTCCTTGAGCAAGGTGGACAAGATGTTAGGACAGCCTAAAAGAAAGAACTCTCCAACAATCCCCTGAAGTTAAGCAAGTGGCAAACAATTCTTTATTGGAATGTAAGTAATGGGAAATAGTTTTCAAGGGTGCCTTCTTTAAGGGTAAAAACCTCCCAACAACCAACAAAAAATCCCTCAAGAACAATTTCAGGAGGTTTGGGAAGGGTGAAAGCTACAATCCAATGAGCTGTTGTTGTTTTAAGAGTCCTTCTGTGACTCCTTCATAGCCAAAAGAAGCTCAGCAGTACAGACTCAATCACCATCACAGAGTATCTACAACAAGAAAGATTGTGTTTGTTAGGTCCTTCCATGAGGAGGAAAGGGATTTTGGGCTAGTGGCTCAGCTCCAGTAAGTTCCATCTGTGGATAGATGGGAAGTTTTTGGGCTCTTGAGGGAGTTCTTGGGTTCTTGAGACAACGGGAGTGGCATGAAGGTGTGTAGGCATGGCACAGGGATGGCTCCATGTCCTCCTCATCCCACCGAATTTCCCAGGTCCCAGCATTCCCCATTATTGCATCTCTCAGCAGGAGCACACAAGATGAATGGCAGGCATCTAAATTTCATGAAGGGTGTACTGCGAACAAAGTAGGAGGCATGTTAATTTGTTGAGAGCTAAGGAGCTAATGGAGACTCACAAAACTTGTGGGAATAGACAGAGATGAGGATTAAAGGGTTGTGAATTATTAACTTGCTGCCATGAGATGACAGAGGCACAGTGCAATTGATCCTCTCCACTGCTCCTTCTCTGCTACGTGTGGCTTACACCCACCTCAGATTATAGAATCTGCCAAAAAAATTAAATTGCACTGCTAAGAGCATTCCAAGGACAAAGAAAATACATTGAAGGGTGCACCCACCCCTGCAGATGCTGGTGCTCCATCTGTTGACTCAGCAGTTCAGATCTGCACCTGCTGCAGCTGGTGACAATCCCTTTGTTCCCTGCATCTCCCTTGCAGAGTGTCCTTTCTGCTCCAAGCCTTGGGGACAGAAAATCTGTAAATGAGCACAGCCCCATCAGTCTGATGCATTCAGCTGTAGCCAGCCCATGTGAGATATTCACAGCTCTCACATGACCCTCTGGCTGTGTGTCCCCAGTTGTCCCCCACTGAAATTGTCCCTCTTCAAGTACCTGGATGATGCTTCCCTCTTGCCAGCCAGATGGGATGTATTTGCCCAGCTTGACCCAGAGAAGGAATCAGGTGCTGTTGAACAGATTCATCCCCTGCCTTAGCTGCCAGCATTTAGGGTATAAAAGAGCAGTCACCCAGACCTGTCTCTTCCCTGCATCCCAGCTACGTGCTGTGCTTTTCAGAAGGTGAGTTGAATCTGTGAATGACATATGCCCCTTTTATTGCCAGCTGAATTTTCAGCTGTTTGTACATCCTGCTCTAGCCTGAACTGCTGCTCCCAGCCTGGCACTGAAATGCCCAGACAGGTGGTGCAACCCAGAGCTCACTTATGGGACAAGGCTTGAGCTTGCATGACTTTGATTTTCCCCTGCCTCCTGTGCAATACCTTCTTCTTCATGCTCCTGTTACCAAAAAAGCAGAGTCAGGGGTTGCTCTTGCAGCAGATTTCAGGCTGAAAACAGCCCATTGACAAACGGTGCAAAGTCTCACAGAGCTGGTCTGTGTTCTTCTTTGCTCAGCTGCACTATCAGCTGTCAGTTGTTTCTGGTTTTGTTATTGTCAGGCTGCTACAGAGACCTTAGCAGAAGGGGCAATGTAAAACAAAGACAAAGAGGTGTACCCAATAATTCATTGCCTTTCTCACCTCTAATTTGGCACTGAGAGAATATCACTTCCTGATACAACCTTTGGTGCCTGGCCAAACACAAAATTTAGGTACTTGTTGTCCTCTGTTTACCATTTGCATGAGGAAATAAATATTGCTCATTGAGTCACTCTTATTACCTTAGAAATAGCTCAGCTGCCCTAAAAGCTTACCCCTTAATTGAAATGGGTAAAAGGTGTATCAAGTACAGAAAGCAAAGCAGCTACCAGAGCGGATGCCATGCCCTTTCCTTGCATAAAACTTGATTAATTCTTATTGTTTAGTGCCTGGAGGAAACTGTTGCAGATCACTTCTAGGTAAATGTTGTAGGGCATGACTTAATTTTTTAGAGGCTATGGCACTGCATTTATTATCACTTTCTTAGCTATTGCAATTTGTTTTTCCTGACAGGCACAGATCCCAGGGTAGTTTATCTCACAAGGACGTTGATAATGGGGAAGCTCCTTCTTTGGAATAGGACGTCTTTGTGGAAAGAAGAACAAAAGAGCTTCTCCTTAGCACTGTTCCCTTCCCTCACTGACTCTGATAAGCCAAAAGCAGGGGTGGATCACAGCTTGTGCACAAGAGCTTGTCTGCAAGGTTCCAGGGAATTGTGAGGCCAGTGGGAGCCTGTAGCTATGGGTATGACACGGCCAGTGCCTGGAGGTTTGACAGGAGAGACAGGAATATTTGTCTCTGCTGCTTCATTCTGAATATCGTCATGCACTAATACAGATGTCCCCAGCTGATGCTTGAAGTATTTAAGCAATGAGTAAATCATGGACTGGCCCAAGAGGTCAACACAGGCGTGAGTGAGGTTCATGATGAGCAACCACTGCCAGTCTTGCTGAATCCCTGGCTCACTTCTCGTGCTCCTGCATCCTTATGTACCATTCCAGCTCCACTTCCACTCAGCATGCCCACCCCTTGGAAAATACTCCTGTACCCCACCGCAAAGGCTGTGTTTTGGTTGTCTCCTTGGTTTTCCTTCAAGGTTTTTGCCTGCTGCTGTGCCTCACACTAGCTGCCAGACACGCATTCCTGCAGCAAACAGCACGTCACTTCCCTCGGCACCCTTATTCACAAGGTGTACCTCCTGAATTCCTGTTCAAAGCTTTGGGTTTGGGGTTATTTTCCCTCTCTACCCCTCCAGTTTTTCCTTGTTGTAAGGGTTATCTTTGCTCTGTGTTTTTGCAGAGCCACAGATGAGGAGGGTTGCTTTGACAGCAGCTCTGGGTACTCCTGCACGTGGGTGAGCCACCAGTGGTCCCTCCTGGAGCCAGAGCAGGAGTCAAAGCCACGAGCTGGTGTAAATGCAAGCTGAGGCTGTGGCTCTATCCCTGCCATTCCTTTTCCTTGCTGCTAATGTGCAGGAACTCTGCTAGGAAGGTGATACAGCTTTCACATGGGGGCTCAGTTTTTGGGTGGTTTGTACCACTCAGAGCTGTTCAGAAGCCTCAAAGTAAATTTTGTTTGCAAACCACGTGAGCCTCTTGCTTGTTTTCCTGGCAGGTGCAGGGAGGACACGGGCCACTTGTTTGCTTCCTCGTTTCTATGCGAGAGCATGGTGACATCTGCTCTGCTTGACATTGTCTGTGCTGTGTGCAGGATGCTGTAACATGGATTTTATGACTGCTGCCTCTCTGGGAACTCCAAGAAAATTAGATATTTGTCTCATGAGGTTCATCTGGTGAGGAAAAACATTTAAATAACTGCACGAGGGTGCAGTGATGGTGTTCTTATCCTTTAAAAGGAGGAAGCAGATTGCTTTGCTTTTGTGCCTGGGTTTTGTCTCGTACCCACACTGATGCTTAGCACTGACAAAAAGAGGACAGGCTGATTTCCACAGAGCTCTGGGCAGCATTTGTTACAGTGCATATGTACCAGTCTGAATAATATAAAATAAAATACCACCCAATAAAAGCACTAGATGGAGATATTTAAATTTATATGAGCACCAGGGAGCTTTGGCTGTGGTTCTTTCTGCACACACCTGTGCTGCTGCATAAAGGCCTGAAAATTATTTCCCTGAATTTGACAGAATTGGCTGTGTTTGTGTTAGGAAAGACCCTTCAGAGGAGCTGATGCTGAGTACCCCCCTTTAGCCTCATATATGATAGATTTATTTCAAACCAAACTCAACCTGTTGCTCTGGAGTGAGTTTTTCCACTTTATAAGTAGCTTGAAAGTGTTCAAAGCAGCCACCCTTGGTTGGGAGTGGGATTTGTACTGCTTTTGGTGAACACCTGGGGAAGAGATTCTGTTGTAGTATCCTCCAGAGATTTATTTCACACTTGCCAACACTGTGCTGCAGACCCAAATAATGGGGATTCACTTGAGAACCTCCTTACTGCTTTGAACCAAACAGAAGACCCTAATGTAGACCCAACCACCATGGGTTAGACGTGACTGGGAGTTTTTCCACACGTGCCCTGTCCACACTAACTAGAACAAATCCACCTCCTCCCACCTTCCCTGTTCTTTGGCTGCAGATTGGAAGAAGTAAATTAAGAAAGCTGTGGCACTTAGGAACTGTGCTGGAGGTGAGTTGTAAACACTTCCTTTGTGAGCTGTGTTCTTGAGCTGAGTCTCATTGAAGATGTAGGGGATGGGCAGCCAAGTCTGGGATCTGCCCCAAGTTCCAGGACAGAAAAAACAGCACCAAAATCTGCACTAGAAACTGCTGAACCACATTAGAACCTGTATTTCTGGGCAGACTTAATAATATTTCGCTTTCTCTCTTTCTTCCTGCCCCCATCCCTCTTTTAATTCATAGCGGTTTAGGCTTTTCATTTAAAGTTTGAAATTGTCCTAAGAGAGTGCTTTGAATGAGCACCAATTTCCAGTGGAAGGCCTTTATTAAACATTTTTTGATTAGGCTTTTTGATTGTTGAATTTTAAAAGGTTTCCTCTTGGCATGGTAATTCAGGCTTTAAGAAGGAAATTTCTTATGAAAGGACTCAGTAGTTGGTTATAAAAAAAAGCAAACAGATGTGGTTAGCAATAAAATCGCACCATGATGTCTTTTAATTCCATATTAATATGTAATTGGGTAATAAAATAGTGGCCTAATGTTTTGCATGCTGCAGTTTTACATGCCCATCATTTATCCTGTAATGTTACCTGGCTTTCTTAATCTCATCACAGTATAAAATTGGAATTTCATTATTGGAATTAAATTCTATTTCTGCTACACTTTATATCTGAGTCTGCCAGGCAGCACTGAAAACCTTCAGGACAATTTGCTAGAAGCTAAAATTGCTGTTTTTCTTTCAGCATAAGACACAAATTAGACAAAACTACATCTTCCAGTAATGTGGATAATATAGAGAAGCTGAGCTCTATTTAAAAAAAAAAAAAAAAAAAGGATTTATTTATAATTAAGAATTAAGAGTAGGATAACCACTAAGCCTATAAAGCCATCATCCAGAGTTGATAGTGGGATTTTTATGCCACAGATATTCTCTAGTTTTTAGGAATCTGTAATCATTCAAAAGCTTTACAAAGCCCTGAAAGCTCTCTAGGAGAATTGCTTACCAACCTATTTTGAATGCATCTGAAACAGATTTAATTTACAGTGATCTTTCAGCAGAGCTTCTGTATAGATTCAGTTCCCTCTGGCTCGCTCTGATATCTAAATCTAACTTACAGAACAATCTTCCTGGCTTTAATGGTACCCAAAATAAATATATAATAATGTTTGTTCCTGGAAGTCACGACCATTTCCATAGGATGAAACAATACAAGTGGGATTTGTTTGAATGTGATGTTAACTCTGTCACTGTTGCAGCTCCGAGCACTCTGCAGACAGAATGCTTTCAACTTAAGCAAAAAAATTGAATTAAACCCACAAAATAGAGACCATCAGGTGATTCCAAGGCTCTTTTGTTATCTCTGAGCTGGGCTTTTTTAGAGATGCCTCAGCGAGGCACAGGGTTTCTGAACTGTAGTTTTTATTCATTTTCAACAGCACATTAAGGAAAAAAACCACAGAGCAAATGTAATATGGACACTTAATTTGTGGATCTAGCAAACCATAAATGTTGCATTTAAAAGCAGAGGCAGATTAGCTTTTTAGCAGGAGCTGGCGTTATCTGAAAAGTTTTAGTGGAAAATGAGGTTTTCTTTTGAAAATGCTCTTCCAGCAAAGCTCCATTGGCAGAGGCAAAGGCTTTGGGCTCCGTGTGTAATACCAGGGGATGGATCCTGGTCTGATGTGTCCTGCAAAAAGTAACCTGTGACCTTTGGGGCCTCACTGGCTTTTTGCCAGCAGAGCATAACAAACATGATCATGAGGAGAGGCCTTATTTTAGACATTCTCCCAGGAAAACAGCATTTCCCTGGGTAAATCACATGTATTTTATCTCAGATGTATATTTCTGCCGCTTTGAAATGTACTGTCAGTCACCACAAGCCTCAATTTATCGGTGAAAATGCTGCATGTTATCAGTTTTTTATATATTTCAGTCCATTTTGTTTTCATAAATCTAGTCAGAGAAGTCCATACCTCTCCCACTGACAATTTTAATAGAAGTTCAGCCTTAGCAGAATCCATATTCAGCAAGATGCTGCATCTGCCCAAATCCTTTCACAGAGAAAAAAATATCCTTTCTGTGGCTGCATTGGAGATAGGAAAGGATGTAATAAATTCCAGGTGTTTTTAAAAAAGCTGGAAGAAACTGATGTTGAAGGTTCTGGAAGATTGTGTGTACTCACTGTACTGAGCCAGTAGGTACAATATATTTCTAAAAAAAATCAGGTTCAGGTCCAACCTTGCATTAAGGTTTGCCCTCTCAGTGTTCAGGACCTTAAAAGTCAACTTTGTTTTTCTTCACAGGAGAAAAGACTGATTCAGGGTAAGTTTATCTTCTTTTCTAGAAAATTGGGTGCTCAGGAGCCGGCTCATGCCACAGAATGAAATAATTTGGGGGATTTTTTTTTTTCCCCTGAAATGTTTTTAAATAAGTTGCACATCTGACTAAAGGATTTATCCTGTGATTTTTTTGGGTTTTTTTTTTTTTTTTTTTTTTTTTTAGTTATAATTTGCTCTTCACTGAATCCTTTGTGTTACAGACTTGAGCACATCCCAGATGAGACTATTCTACTCCTAAGACAGCATCTTGAAATTTTTAGCATGCAATTTTAGCACATAATTATTATTCAGTCAAAAGCATCTTTCCACTATCTTCATCTTTGCCACAGTGAAGAAAATGTAACCCTCACCTTGTCTCTATAGAAAGAGGTAATTTTTGGAAAATATTTGAGATCCTTTCAATATACGTGCAATTATCTGTGTGGATGTATCCGAACATTTTGCTGTGCTGAAGGCTGACAAAGAGATTTCCTGTAATTTTGAAATTCCCCTGGCACATGCCAAGTGACTGAAAAGTGAAGTTACATAAACTTCCAGATCAAAGGATGCTTCTCTCAAGGTGCTCTGCTGTGTGACACTGTATGAGAATGAAGCACCTGACTGGAAGCAAATATTTATTCTCGTTTTCCTTTGAACATTACACATATTAAAAATAGCAGCTCCAAAGGAGGTTGCATTCTTGGAAGTCTCAGCCATTTATTTGGCTGCAGTAACCTTTTTATACCTGCAACTCCTCTAAATGAAGTTTCACTGCTGCCTGGCAGATCACCAGACAGTGGATTGTTTGCTTTTGGAGCACAAAGAAACAAGCAGTAGAACGGTATTTTTGTATGTCCATGATTTCAAGGATTTGGTGACAGCTCAGAAGGAATAAGGTCTTCCCAGCCACTTCATGTATTGTTTTTTTTTTCTTTGGAAATGGTTTATATACATGTGTATGGTATATGGAGGAAGAGCTGATAGATTTTGGCAAAAAACTCTGAAGATGCATCCTGTAACCTTTGTGTTCTCCAAGGTTCAGACTCCACCTTTGCTGTTCTTGGGGTATCCATATGAGTGACTGTGGGTAATGCTAAAGGACATTTCTATCCTTTCATTTTCTATCTCCTCCAAGGACCTTGGCAACAAAGAGTTTCAACTGTTTTGCTGGCAAAAACTGTAGAAATTTTTAACATCTGCCCCATTTGCATGCTGCCTTTTGATGATCCACCACGAGCAAACTGTGCCTGCCTAAACTGCAATAAGCCTTCAGGCAATTATTGCTTCCCTCAGTGATCCATGGAAAATCGTATCTCTGCTCATTTAGGAAAATGCAAAGCTTTTCCTTCTTTCAGGGCTTATGTCTTGCCTTGCTGATGGGATGGTAACACCTCTGGTGTTGGTCATAAGCCCTTTAAGGCTCTAATGCAGCCAAGTGTAAATACATAAATAATCCACTGATTTGACTTCATCTGCCTGTGCTCCCTCTGTGTCGGCTTAGAGGCTTCCCAGACACTCTGGGATTGGTGCTCACCACGGGCAGCCAGGCCACGGATGGAATAATTTTTGTAAAGTAAAAGAGCGTGTGCATATGGTAATATTTATGCACTAATCTTCTTTTCTGGCCAGGCTGAGGCTACTCTTAGAAATTGTCGCACAGCCGATTATTTATTTATTTCTTCATTAACGTGCCAGTAGTGGGTGAAGTTTTATCAGTTTTAAGTTTCTATTGAAGTTTATGATCCATTGTTCTTTAAAATGTTGCATGAATGAATGAGTTTTTTGTTGTTGTTGTTTTTGTTTTTTTTTTTTTTTTTTTTTTTTTTTTGTGTGTGTGTGTGTGTGTGTGTGTGTGTGTGTGTGTGTGTGTGTTTTAAGCATTTCTGGAGTTCAGAGCAAACCTCCAGACTTTGGAGCTTTGTTCCTGTCTCCCTGCAGTCAGTGGCTGTTGTGCTATTGATTCCCGCAGAGGCAAGGCTGAATTGTCCAGAATGCAGCTCTGGGTCTGTCCCTTTGCTGTTTTCCCAGTGCTGGCAGAGGGATGATGCGGATGAGAGCAGAGCAGGTGGTTTGAAAACTCCAGCTGAGACATTGATTTTAGTTTTAGGTCAAAAATTACTCTTCTCTAGGTACCCAGTGAGATATCCTTACATAATGGCAGGCACTTAGTTTAGCAGAGCATCCTCAATGAGGAAAAATACAATGCACTTCCTAGAGTGTACTCCCTGGATGACTCCTGCTGAGTTCAATGGAACTAAAACAAATAATTGAAGTTTCTCTCTGTAGCATTTTTTCCACCCTGATCAATGTATTTGGTGGCTGCTAAAAGTGTTTTTTTTTTTAGTATGGTGTCCTAGGAGGTACAACAAGCTTTCATCTCCTTGCACTTCTGATAGCAGCTTTTCCCCACTGTACTTCTGATATGTGTGAGGAAAGCCTCTTTAATTTGGCAAGAGTAAATATCTGCAAAAGTATTTTAATTATTTTAAGATGAGTTGTTATAAAGGCTTTCTTCCAAGCTCCTTAGGGTTTCTGTTAAGCTCTTCTCACAGAGAGCGTTGTTCTTTTACCTTGAGATGGGGAACAGAAAGTTTAGGACAGAAATAATGAACTTTTTTTCTTTATAGTTTATTTTTAAGCTTAATTATTACTGTACTGCATACTTTTCAAGGCATTGATAATAACTGAAAGATCAGCCATAGATTATAGAATATTGTGATGTAATGGATAATGAATTAAATGTATTTTCTTTGGTATAAATTTCTTAATGTATAAACTGCATTTTCTTTTATTCTGAGTCAAATTTAGATTACATGTGAAATTCAGATCAATGAGAGGATTTTGAATTAAATGTATCAATATCTCTGAATAGTACTAATGCAGGTATTCCTGGTCTGACTGTAGAATGCTTTAGTTCATAATAACATTTAATGTATTTCTATATTACCACCAACAGAAATAAAGGTGGGGCAGTCCACAGCTGATCCTGAGGACTGTGTTAATCCTGGGTTTAGCCTAGTGTTAACCCAATCCTCATTTGCTGAGTGAGATGGAAGGAGTTGAGCTCTCCTCAATGCAGTTAGACCCTCAAGCAGGAAGGGTTTTGCCTGTGAGTGTTGTATTATGACAGCTTTAGTCAACTGAAAAGGAACATTTTGGAAACCTTGTTTGTCACAGGCAAGCACAAGGCTGGTGCCTGTTAAACCACACTGAGCCAATGTCCAGTGTCACATCTCCTGCTCAGACTTTGCTCAGCTCATATTCTCAGACCTTTGCTTCCCTTGTCCATTAAATATGCCCAGCCTGCTTTAAGCTCTTGTCACAGTTGGATTAATGAGTGTATAAAACTCAGATCTTGTGAGACAGCAAGTAGGAGTGATAGCAAGGAGTGAGTTTCTGTCAAAAAGTGTAAATCAGAGCTAAAGAAAGTTTTTATCTGACTCTGGTGCCTTAAAGGTTTAAAGAAACATATGCACAACATCTGTTAAGAATCAGTGGGGAAAGCCTCAATTTCCACTACATGCATGATTTCTCCTAATAAATTAAGAGCTTGGCTTTGCTAAATTGATTCCAAAAATACCAGGGTGAAGAACAGCATCTTGCCTAATAAAGTTGTGTAAATGGCTGAAGAAAATTGTCACTGGGACTTTGTTTAAAGATGTGGAAGAAGAGTTTGACTGAAAAGCTAAGTACACACCAAGATATGTAATTAGGAGACGATGAGTTAATATTGTTTGTCTTTTCTTACTTTAATTTGTTTCATTTGTAGCTGGGAAAAGAGGGGAAATTTTGTGTTTTTTGAGAAAACCAACTCAAGCTTTCGATTCCACAGAAACAATTATTTTCCATTGGAGCTGGCATTTTGACCGTCTGCTCTGGCTGTCAGTTTGTGCTGCAGCTCTGTATGTTTGCCCTAAGTGCAAGTTTGGTGTTTTGGTAGTCCTGTCTCCTCACTGAGTAGCTGTGAGTGTGTCAATGCTGACTTTAATCCACTGTTGCTGAATCGATGGCCATCTTAATCCCCTTTGTGCCCAAACTGAGGCCAATGGATCCTGACATGAAGAAATCAATAGGCAATTGATGTCTTGGAGGAGATGAAAAATGAAACTTGACTTTGTGAAATAGTGTTACAAGATATACATAAATATGATGGTGAAAATGGCCTTAGGCAAAGCAGCTTCACACAATTTGCTACACCTTTGCCAGAGAACTGCTTGCATGCTTGCTA
Organism: Hirundo rustica; assembly: GCF_015227805.2. Taxonomy (NCBI): domain Eukaryota; kingdom Metazoa; phylum Chordata; class Aves; order Passeriformes; family Hirundinidae; genus Hirundo; species Hirundo rustica. The sequence goes on along the minus strand of NC_053450.1, from coordinate 149,613,411 downwards.
GAGCAAGCAGAATTTGCTGATGGTTTTGCACCATTTCTTACACAAGTCCCAGTCTTTGCCAGTTCTTCTGTCCTCCTTTTCTCAGTTTGATGTGTTTTAGTAGTTTTTTTTTTTAATTTGCCTTTTATTCTGAGACTGCACATTGTTCTGAGCCTGCCAACATCTCCTCCCATCTCACAACTTTCTCTTTTTATCTTTTTCTTGCTTCTGGCATCCTTATACCTTTTGTGCAGTGCTCCACACTTTTAGAATTGTTATCTTGTGTGCTAATCCTTCTTAAAATCCTTATCCTTCTTAAAACCTCACGTGTTTTCTAACAGTCTAATAAAAATTTCTTAGGCATTAACCAAACCTTTTAAGATTGGTTGATGCCTCTTGTGTTGACAACGGCAGCTTCTGGATATCTTAGCTGCTTTCTCTGAATATTATAATTCATTAAAGTTGAATTCATTAAAGACTGAAATCTTGGTTTCCGGTGGCTTTATATTGTGTGGTTGGATTATCTTCCAGCAAATCAAGTGCAGGCTCAGACTGAAACTTCTTCTGAATTTCTGACAGTGTTTGTGGGACTCTGCACTCAGGGGGATTCTCTGATATCTGACTCCATAATTAAAGTAGTGCTGATCTAATTTCTTTCCTCTGCATTGGAACCCCCTTTCACAAAACTTTCAGGGCCTAAATTCTGTAAGTCTTCAGTTCCTTTCTTCAAATTTTCACTGAATCTGGCTGAGTGGTTCAAATGTCAAGAGAATGCACAAAGGCAGTGGGATTGCCCAACCCCTTTTTGTCTCAAATCAAACTTTCAAAAATGGTTGGAGCAGGATTCATGGTTCAAATATTTTGAAAATTGATGACTGTTTGAGGATGAAATTGAGGATGAAAAGAAAAATGCTTGCCTTAAAGTACCAGTGAAACTTAAGAAGCAAAGCATTAAATTATTAAGACCCCCCCAAATAAATATACATCTCTCTACAACTTGGGTTAACAACACCTAGGATGGCTGTAGAACTGAGAAATTTCAGTTATGGGAGTGGATGGAGGATTGTCTACAAAAATCTCTGCTTGTCTTTTGGTGTAAAGTCGGTAACTCTTGAGAGATACTTTTTGGTGGGCATGCATTTAAAACCACCTTGGTGTATCAGAAGGCGTAGAGAACAAGGCTTATTCTTATTTTACATGTAACATGTTAAGACAGTTTCATTCTAAGCAAAAAAATGGGAAATAAATCTTTGTAGCAAAATTAAAATATACCTCCCCTTTCCACAGAGACTTATTTTGTAATTCCTATAGAATTATTCCTTACAGAAAGAGAAAGCATGGCAAATTTGTTTATAAATTATGTTAAAAAACCCCCCAAGAATATAATTTTGGAAATTACTGGCGAGAAATCCAGATTTCTAAGCAGCCAGAGGGAACTTATACATTTGATTTGAAAGAAATTCTGATTTTGTGGGTAGAGTCCACATCTGGCTTTCACAGTTATTGGACAGCACAGAGGGGCCTTCTCACTTTGATTTAGGAACTTGCTCTGAATGGGGAAATCACAAAAAGGGTTTGGCAGAGCTTAGGTGCTGGCAGTGAGTGGGGAGGAGTGGGTTGCTCTAGTGTGTAGGTAGGAAATAAAGTACTCCTGTGTGTCCATCTAAGAATGATGACTTTGGAAATGGTTTTACACTCGATGAAACCAGGTGTTGGTGCAAAGTTAAGTTTTTCCCATTCCTGTGTGTTGGACTTGAATGGGCTTTGAAGCAAACGCTGCAGTGCTGAAATCCCAGCCGATGGCTATGGTGGCTGCTGTCAGGAACCACTTGGAAACCAGTTTCTGAGGTGCTGTCTGAACACAGCATTATTTTTCTCTGCAGAAACACACAGGAAAAGAGTGCCTGTAAATGTACATTGGGATTTGAGCAAACCCCGAATTAATGTGATTTTTCCCAGACATTGCATTTTAGGAAAAGTTTTTAATTGGAAGGGGTAGCTGAAGCCTTTTAGTAATTTGCAAGCATCCTACAGTATTAGTTATTCTCTCCTAGAAATTTGCTTTTATTTCCTCCTGGAATTTGTTTCACTTTGGACCTTGCTATGCCTTTGTCTGCTGACCTAAAGATCCTGTTAAGTCAGAAAAATCTTTTTCTTAGAGTAGGTATTTATAGACTAATTCATCACTTAAGCCATTTTTAAAACTCATGGTGGAAAGTTGATTTTACTGACCTTGAATCATTTGTGAACCCTTGCTTGACCTCTGCTCTCTGAGAATGATGACAGAAAAGTAATGGGCTGATCTCCAGTCAGAACGTCTCCATGGTCTCATAAGCAGGCAGTTGTATATTCCCATGGGATATTTCTAGTTTTAGATTTCACAGTCGTACAGCCATGCTAGGTGTTGTTAACCTGAGTTATAGAGAGATGTATATTTATTTTTGGGGGGCTTAATAATTCAATGCTTTGCCTCTTAAATTTCACTGGTACCTTAAGATAAGCATTTTTCTTTTCATCCTCTCCTCTTGCTTGTTTATTTGAAAATTTCACAGAAATTAACTTTTAAAGTGAGCAGTACATGGTTAGAGATAGAAAAATATCCCAAAAGGATTTCCTTTCCACTCTTTGTTGTACCCCAGCCATGTCCTAAAAGCCGGTGAAAGAGCAGTCTCAGATTCAGAGGAAGTCATCAGACAACTACTCATTATTCCTCATTATTTCATTGTGTGTTCTTTATTCTGGTATTATCAGGCAGCAGAATGAAAACATTTTTTAGTTTTCCTTTTTTTCAAAGCACTCCAGCCCAACACACTTCAAGGAAAGGTTCTCAGTAACAGAGTTCAGGGAGCTATCAAGATTTCCCTCTCTCTGGGCAGTAAGGAAATTGTATTTTCTCATTATTTCTCTTTGTTGTTAGTGCATTAATCTGAAACCAGAAAGAAAAGACCAACAAGTACTAAGGGTGATAAGGGATTTGCTGATGCTTCATGAAGGCAGCTAGATTACAGCAATACAGCTGGGAAATAAGAATACTAAAATCTACTCTAAACTCTATTTTACGATAATGACTCATAAAATATCAGTTCCTTGCTTTAGGACATTGTGGCTGTATAGTAACTATGCATTTCTTCAGAAAGTGTCTCTAAGTTGAGTACTAAGACTAACTTATCAAATGGAGAGGAAATGAGGGAAAGAGATAATTTTTTAAAGCTCAAATACGATTTTTCTGGCCCCATATTTTCAAGTAGAAATTGAAGATTAATCTTAAGGAAAGAAAAAAAAAATGGACTATAAACATAATAACTTGCTAGAGCCTTTTACAAACCCTCAGTACAAACAATATTTCTTGTGATAGCTTTGAAGATGGAATTTGGGTCATATTTCATGTTCTGATGCATACAACAGTGGCTGTAGTACACATGGCAAATATTTCTCCTTTTTTCCTTGGAAAACCTACATCCCATCAATACAAAAACCTACCACCTAGAACTCCTATTGCACTCTTTCTCGTTCACTATAAATCTGCAAGTGTTTTGCTGAGAGGAAACGAAGAACAGCAAAATAAATGAGGATTATAATCTTTCACTTTAGTTGAGATCTTTGTTGTACTCATTGCACTCCAAATGGACTCTAGAAATGCTCTTTGTAATGAGACCATGCCAAAGAGCCTGTTCTTTAATTTGGGGGGGTAGTGATGCTCTGCAGTGCATCTCCACACAAGTCAGCAGAGCTGCTTCAGGCAGCCCCAGAGGAGGGTCTGCTTTATCTGTTAGGTGTCAGAACCACTTAACACAGGGCTGGTATCATTCTTCCCAGGTTCAGTTCACTGTGCAGTTTTCAAGGTATTTATCTCTGGATGTCTCTAATCAAGACATTTGCAGCCAAACCCAGACAACCTATACTCCTTTTGGTCAGTAAGTCAGGTGAGTTCAACCCTAAAAGTGTTTGCCCCATGGAGCTGGATGAAGTAGGGCTCTAAACTTTGAAAAGGAGGGCAGGATACAGAAATGTCTAGTCTTCTGTAGACGCTTATCAGCTTGTTTTGCTCTTGATCCTCCTCTGAAAAAAATGGACCCATGTTAGTGTGAATATATCCTGCTTTTGACCTGAGTTACACCTGGGATGTATTGCCTGGTGCAATATATGGACTGGTGTAATCTATTGGCTATCACCAACCCCACCCCTGCATGGACCCACCATGAACCTGTGGTGAACACGGTGGTGTTGAGTTAATTTTGGACTCAGTCATCTTAGAGGCCTTTTCCAATCATTCTATATTTTTTTTTTTCCATTCTGTATTTTACATGTGCTGACAGAAAGCTGGGTGCACAGCTGAGCTTCACTGCCCAAGCTGCCCCTGAGCTGTGCAAATCCACAGTTAGGTACTGTGGCACACAAGAAAAGCTGCTGCAAAAGGGCATTCTGGATATTTTGATTCTGCAGAGCACTTCTCTGTTTCACAGGCAGCGACTGGCACTGGAGCCATTTGATTTGTATCCAAATCGGGGAAGGAGGATGCTCCATGCAGAGCACACAGTCCCCAGGACCATGACAGGGAGACAACACACAGACAGTTTTCATTTTTATTTACTCCACATCTTTTCCTTTCCCTTGTTTTGCTGCTGTGGAACTCCAGCTTTGGGAGTCTGCCTGTGCCTTATTTTGCTGTTGAGCCTTCAGCAACAGGACAGCAAAACTGGCTTCAGGTCAGAAAAACAAGATTTGGCCTCTTGTGATTTCTGCAGCCCAGTGACAGCTAAACAAGCCTGGAATTTTTTGTAAATGCGAGGGGAATATGAGGAAGGACTGTCAGTTATCACATCTCCTTGTCATTTGTGCTGTTTTATTTTGGTGCTCCACCTAATCCACCTCACAGAGGCTTCCCAGTGAATGTGTGGAAATACAACACAGAGCTCTTGAAGAAGGGAAGGAATACCAAGAGTGACCTTGCATGGCAGCAGGGAAAACACTACTGTGTGAGAGGAATGAGATTTGTCTTTACAAACAAGCCCTGGGTCTGCTAGTAGATAAAACTGGCACTGAGAGACAAGAGAAACAATGGGAAGGATTCTACTGATTGATGAATGGAAAAGAAGATACTTGCCTTTACAAACAAACCATAGGTTTTTTTGTAAATGAAATTGAATATTGAAAGATGAAAGCAACAATGGGGAAAACCCATAAATCCCATAAAAATTAAAAATTTGGGGGGGGGCGGTTTATACATTAAAAGGGAAATCTTAGGTCTTAGGCATTTTGAGAAGTCTGTACCTCTCAAGTACCTCAGCCAATGGGGAAAGAGAGAGAGAAATGTGGCCGGGAAATCAGGATAAAAAGGAGGCTGCGTCCTCCGAAAAACTGAGAGAGCCCAGGGGAAATGCCCCATGGCCTCTCCCTTTATTCGAATAAAGTAAAAGGACTCCTCTGTCTCCTTTTTGGACATAAACCTCTGGTGTTTGTGGATTAATTTTCCTAACATGTGGGCCTTGCAATTTGTGGTGAGGGGCAACATTGATATCCTGAAATTTGTCTTCTTCGGGAGGAGATCCTAGGCAAAGGTGACTGCAACAGGCTTTAAAGGGAATGGCCAGGGTGGAAAATACTCATCTAGACAGTGATTTCTATACGGTTCACCCTGATACCTTCTCTGTCTTTCCAAACACAGCTCAAGAAGGGTATGAGGAAGAAGAAACAGCTGCACTGTGTCCCTGTCCCTGCTCCTTCAGGGTTCCACTGCTGAAGGAGCAAGGTGAGGATGCTTTTGTAGGGACAGGTTTCAGCAAATTGTTGCCAGTCCTGCCTTTGCCCTGAGCCACTTTGAAACCTGAAGGCAGAGGTGCTACAATCACAACCTTTCCCCTCCTTGTTAGCTTCCACCCAATACAGACTGTTTTTCCAAAATTTATCACTTGGAGGAAAAAAAAAAAAAACCACCAAAAAAACCCCACCTCTTAAAAAGTCCTTATATATGTGTCACCCTGGGTTTTCTGAGTTTGTTAAAGCCTTTTGATTGTTCATAAAATGGAGTCAGTCTCTTTAATTTCTGTACAATATTAGTAGCAGTTTCTGCCTTTTCTCATACATGTAACATAAACAAATCGTTTGTTTTTCATTCTCTGTCCTTTGTTTGCATTTTTCTAACCTGAAAAAAATTGTAACTGACAGCTGGTCTGGCCATTCGGCTAGGAGGTGAAAACTCCAGAAGCCAATCCACAGCCAGACCCACAAATGTATAAAAAGTAAGAAATAAACTGGCAGAGGGGCTCTCGGCCTTGGCTCAGCCCTTGGGCTCTCTGGGAGGAACTCTCTGCCCTGCGAAATCTCTCGTCTCTGTGTGATTGCTTTGCGTGTCCTGATCACATATATGTATCCAGAGATAGACTAACCTGTGCACTAGAAGAATTTCTGCCTTAGGACCTGGGCAATAATCTACATTGGTCCAACATACAGCAGCAAAATAGAGAGGGGAAAAAAATGTACTTTTTTTTTCCCTCAGCAAAGACTCCAAGAACTCCAAGATACTGATAACATTTAACCTCCTCTCGTCTTCTGTAAATATCTGTCCCCTGACGATCCTGGCACTGGCTAAAACCCAGTTGTTCCATCCAGCAGAGCTCTAAAGACATCTTGCTGTTCTAAAATTGTAACTGTGAAGCAGGATGGCAATGTCTCATTATAAAAATTCCCTGTGATCCCATTTTTAAATCAAGTTAGTATGCAAGAAGTGTCTTGAAGCAGAATAGAGGCTTTCCAGTTTTTCATTCCCCTCTGATATTGTCTGTGTGGGAGGCAGCTGTTGGAAGGCCTGCAGGAACTCGAGAATTTGACTGAAAGCCATAAAATTGTACAAACACATTCAAAAGCTTTGTACAGTTTCTTTTGGAATCTGGGTTGCAAGTTTATGGTGAAACCTGAAAACTTCATCTGCCTATTATCTTTTTTGATGTGAAAATTTTGCTGTGAATATTATGGAACACCTATTTTAAAATATTAAAATAACTAGGAATAACTAAAATAATAAGGAAGAAGTGTAAATACTTTCCTGGAATCAACTCCCATGCCAGAAATTAATTACAGAAAAGAATTATCTTCAACATCTATGTCTGCATATATCTGTTTTCATCTAGGGTTGTTCCTGCCTATTCAGAGGTGCTTTTATCATATTGTGTTAATTAAGATGATGTTTTCATTAGTTTCAGTTCACATATTGTTGGAATCTAGATTTTTGAAGAGAGATTTTAGCAGATAATGGAATGTGGGCAGCACAGTGGAGGCCACAGGGAGCTCATTACCCTTTTCTCAATTCATTGTGGTTTCATCCGTCATTAATTCCACTCTAAGTTCCCTGTTGTTAGAATGTACATTGTGAGTGACTTTACTTTTCATATTCAACAATATGCCACTTTCCATCCATAATACAAAGGTAGACAGTAATTACTGGCAGCATTAGAATACTTCAAAAGATTTAGAGACGTGGAAGAAGGCTCCCTGAGGAGGGTGCATTTGAGAATATTTGAGACAACAACACAACCTTGTAAGGCTGGAGAAAAAGGCACTGAAGGAAAGGGCTGATGTTGATGTCACAAAGTGGTGGAGTGGATTAAGCTGAAGACTCTCTGGTCTAAGGCCCTGCTTAAAGCAGGGCTGACTTCAGTGTTGGGTGATATTACTCAGGGCCTTTTCCAATTGGGTTGTAGATGTTTTTGAGGACACTGATTTCAGGCTTGACTACCCTTGAGATATTGAGCTTTTACTTATATTTGATGAGATTTTTTCTTGTAACTAGTACCTCTTATCCCTTGTCCTGTTGTGCTTCACCTCTCTAGCCATTTTGTGTGTCTTCTGTCTGTATCACCCCACTAAGTAATTAAAGACAGAAATAAGATCCTCCTTTGGACCCTTTTTCTTTTCCAGGCAGAACCAAATGAGCTTTTTCAGCCTCTTATGGTGCTTTATGTGTTCCAGGCTCTGGAACATCTGCTGTACTCTCTCTTGTATGTCTGTGTCCCTCTCATATACAGGAGCCCCAGCTGAGACACAGTACTCCATATGTTGTCTTGCAACTGCCAAACAGTGATGAAAAATCACTTCTCTTGACAAATTCTCTATGCTTTTGCCCAGTATTTTGTGGTTTATACTTGCTGCAGTGGTGCACTGCTCACTTGCCCGCAGTTTGCCCACCAGCACCTGTGGATCCTTAACTGTGGAGCTGCTTTCCAGCTGCTTGGCCTCTAGCCCACGTCAAAATGCAGATTATTCCTCCCCATGCACAGGGAATTTCCTGAAATCTGGGAAATTTCTGCCTGCTCATTTCTCCAGTCTGTTAAGCCCCTTCTCCAGCTCCTTCTTGCCATCGTTGAAGATGTATCTGATGTTTGTCTTGCTCAAGTCGTCACAAGCCTCCCCAGCCACCATGGCCTTTCAAAGACATAGAGAACAGATTCTTAATGCATCAGCCGTCACCCTTGGGTGCATCCTTCATGCTCTCACATAGTTTGGTACGGGCTTGTGTAGCCTCTACTTTGATCTTCTACCACCAGCAGGTCTTCACTGCCCTTGGCTTGGCCCTCAGTACAGGGGTGTTGTCGGGGGCTCCTTTTCAGGAGCTTAAATTCCCCGGCATTCAGGTGGTTTTAGAGTTCTGGCCCTCTGCAAAGCTCCGTGCCAAACACAGGAAAAGACGGAGTCTTCAAGGTTACATGCTTCATTTATTAATTCTTATCTTACAATTTTCTCAGTGTCCAAAAATGTTTGCCGCAGCTCGGACATCTGGTGACTCCCCCTGTCTCTGGGCTGTCCTTATCTTTTATACTAATTGCTACGTATTTCTTATTTACTATTTCTTACCAATATCTATCACTATTACTAAAAAGGTCATCTTTACTCTGACCCAATCCTCACTAACTACTTTGTGCCAATGTCACTGCAGAAATGGAGTGAGGGAACAAGAAGGAAGAAGAAAGGGACAACGCCCTAAATTCTCCATCTTGCCCCATTCACTTCAATGCCAAGAATCCCAAACCCACTGTTTTTTCACCCTGTGATATACTAAACTACTATTTTTACGCTCTCGTGGCCTGCAATGCTTCCTGCAGTGCAAGAAGCCTCTCCCATGGACTGAAATCAAATCCAGTGTCTCTCTGAGTCCTGGGCTCTGGGCTGGGGTCTCAGACCCCCCTGCCCAGGTCCCTGACCCTCCAGGGCAACCAAAGGAATGCCCTGGACTCCAACAGGGTGTGGGAGGAGACCTTTCAGTGAACACAAAGGCAATGAAAGCACCAAATACCTTGTGTATTTCTATGTGGAGGATCCAAATTTGCATACTCATGTGGTTTATAACCATCACCCACTCAATTCACACACAGGAGCCTGTGGGAGGTTAGGGACAGGCGATCGGAAGATATCGCGTTGTACGGGCAGACGGAACCTCTCCCTCAAACAGTTAGTTGTTTATTCCCCTTGATAAGCTAAGCAACACCTAGTTTGTAACGTAAGCAGACGGAAGTGATGCAGTAAACAGAAGTATTATAACCACATGTAACCCATTAATAAACGCCATTTGCTGTCCATCACATTGGTGTCTGTGAGCTGGTGGCCCGAGCAGCCTGGCTGTGGCTGCCGTGTCGTTCCTGAACCAGGTCGCTACGCCTCAGCGGAGGCAGCAGGAGCCAAAGGATGCACATGTACAGAACCCTGTGCCCTGAAATCACTGACACACCATGCAACATATCAAAAGCTTCTCTTTTATTTGCTGTGTGTTCCCTTTTTATACATTTCTAAACAAAGCATGTCCTTAAATTATTGGTTAATTAAAACGGCTCATAGAGTTCATTGGTACAAAGCAATCAATGTCAATATATTTGGCAAGCATTCACAAAAAATCTAAAGGCACGTATTCATTCCTGTTTCTTTAACTACAAAACTGCAAATATCCTTTTAAATTTCTCTGTTTTATCGGTTCTCATGCAGACAACCTTGTCTTCTTTCCTTCCACGGGTATACACAAATCTTATCAATTTCTTCTCCTGCTGCTAACTCAGTCATTTGTCTCACAGACCTGCTGTGAGCCCCCCAGACCTGTCCGCTTGTACAACTGCAAATGGACCATGAGCATACTAAGGCTCACACCTGGGAGGTGGAAACAAGCTCCCCAAAAAGGATTGAGGTGGTATCAGACCTATGGCTGGGCTATTGCTCAATTAATAGATTTACTATCCTCTTTTGGTTTCTTATTAGATGCCACAGTTTGGGCAGATCCAAAAGTGAAGGCTCTCTCTGGAAAAATGAAGTAATGGCTGATAAGAGTGATAAGACAGCTCTCAGGCAGATGTTTGCAGAGAAGGGTAGGACAGAGAGCTACCAACTCTCAGGAAAGCTGAGTATAATCCTGGCATAGTCTTAATAACTCACAGAGCATATTAGGTGCTGAAATTCTTATTCCTCATTTTCTTGACAAATGATGCAACAAGAGCAGAAAATGGCTAATATGAATCTTGTCTCAGGACTGTGATTACAGTGGTAATAAGGAATGATATAAACTTAACTTGTTCCTGTTATAGAGTGCTAAGGAGAGTGAATTGGACTTCAGGAGCAGTGTGCAGCCAGAACAGAAACTGGCTATGAAATAGCTGTTTAATACCACTTTTTCATGATTTTTGAATTCTGTTTAGCATGAAGTTTTCTTGTGTGACACTCAAAGCAACAGAAAACAAATGTTTCTTAACTGTACTTCTTGACCATCAAAGACAATTTTTTTTTTAAAAGGAAGGGCATATTGTAAGGATTTCAGGCTCACAGAATGGTTTGGGTTGGAAGAAACCTCTAAAGGTCCAGTGGTCCAACCCCTCTGAAATGAGCAGGGACACTTTGAACTACATTTGATTGCTCAGAGCCTCAGTCAGCCTGGCCTCAAATGTTTCCCAGGATCATTCACCACATCTCTGGACAGCCTGTTCCTGTGTTTCAGTGAACATTATTGTAAGAAATCAAATTAAAGAAATTTATTCCTTATATCTAGTCTGAATCTACCCATGCAGGACATGAAATACTTCTTCACAAATGCCATCTTCTAGCCAGACTCTGTGTGGGTTTGCTTCACTTGAACATGAAATCTTGCAGAAAACACAATACGTGATACAGAAATCATGGCAAATGGAGGCTTCGGTTCCTGGAAATATCTATTTAATGGCCTGGATTTTGATCCCTTTCTATATTTTCAAAGTAAACCATCATTAATTTTGTAAGCTCTGATAAATCAAATAACTGGTATAACCCTTTGGTTTGCTTTCAGGCAGCAATAATGTATCTCAGTGTCTTAGGAGGGGCACAGTCTTTCCAAGCCACTGTTTTGCAGCCCTCTGGGGCAGCACTCTGCTGAGCTGTCAATACATGGATTATCAGGGGCCCCTTTCACTTCCTTCTGTCAAAAGGCTTCTCTTAAAAGATTGATTCCTTAACAAGTCTTGTCTTCTCTCCTTAGTGGCTGTGATTGAAATGATTCTTTATGGAACATAATAACTTGGGTTAGGACTGTCCATTTTACCAAATTCTTGCTATTTTAAACTATGAAAACAAATTCCTTTATTTATTTTGTTTTTGACATCTTTGTTCTTTTGGTACTTTAGTGTTTCATATCTCCATTTATCTGTGACCAAATGAGAACTATCTCATTTTATTGGGATTTTCTGATTCTGGTATTCATTCCAACATTTTTCTTTCGACTGGTGTAGAAGTTGTTTTGTTCAGCCCTGAAAAGCATCCCAGACAACAGTGTTAGCATTTTGATATTAGAAACATGCACACAGACTGATTATCTTCTATTTGCAATGTTTCTTCTTCAGTGATCTGTTTCTAGTTCATCTGCAGACTTGAAGATTCAATGCAAAGCTTTTTATCATGTTTGCATGCAGGTTTACTGCTGGTTTCAGATCATTAGCTGCTCTTGAAAGTGTTTGTGGTATTACTAATGGGACCCAAGCTGAACCTCAGTTGTGATTAAGTACTTCCATATTTGCAAAATCCTCTTTGGTGGCATCTGCTAGTTTCTCTTTTGGGTCTTACAGCCAGTGCTCACTGATTAGTTTCTGCTTTGAATCTGCAGCTCCAGGGGAAGCTTGAAAATGTTATTCATAGATACTTGCCTGGGTCAATATAGCAATGCACCATCTATTTCACATCTTCAAGTAGCTCCCAAACCCATGGGTGTGTAAGAGGCTAATAAACAGCCTGCTCTGTGATTCTGCAGCAGTTCTGCTCCCAGCCCTCCCTGCTGCTTCCGTAAAGAGAGTTTGGTTTATTTCAACAGGTCAAAAGTTGGTGTTTTCTGTTGATGCCAAGAGGTTTCTCTTTCTTGGGCTCCTCTTGTGCTGTAGCCTCCATGGCAGTTTGCTAATCTAGCACAGGTTCCTTGGACTTTGCAGGGGCCTCACATTTTTCTTCTGATTTTTGAACCATTTTGTTTTGGAGTCTTGACACATGCAATATTACTTGAAAATGAGGTCATGGGGCAAGGCCTTTTTTGCACTTTAAAATAATATGACTCTTGTTTGAGACTAAAGTCTGGTCTTTTAAGGCTTAAGACCCTTTGCTTCAGTCATTCTTAGTGTTTGCTGCAGCTCGTATCCCCAGGCCATCAGCATGCCCTTTCACATTTTCAGATGAATTGCTGTCCAGTGAAATTTTTATACATGTTCCTGTATGATATTTAAATTCTACTTTACTGTTGTGAGGCGGAAACAAATGTAAGGGTTTCATCCCTGGCCATAAATTTAGGACCCCTCTTTACCAGTTTCCTCTGTCATGGCACAGAAAGTACAAAAAGTGTCATTTTGGATCCTTTGCTAATTCCATGGCATTGCCATGAGGAAGGAGAATGTTTAGCTTCTCATGTCATCAAGGTTGACACTTCTGCGTAATCAGAACCAAAAATCATGCAATCCAAAATAATAGCCCATAATTTCTTCCAAGGCAAAGAAAACTGTTCCTACTGCAATAGGAAATACAGGGAAAATGTACAAGAAGGCCTCCATGGTGTTGTGCAGATACACCCAGGCTGTCCAGATGTGAGGCTTCTCCAGCCTGCCTTCAAAAACTCCTGTGTGAAGAAAGTTCAGTATGTTCTCTAGGAGGTATGAAAAAGGATTTTGTAATTCTGATATAACATTGCCTTTTTCCTCATTGGTAACCAAGGAGAAATCAGATCCATTAACTGGGTTTTTCTCTGAATGTTGCTTCCTGCTTTTGTGTGGCAGATACTACATGCTGTGTCTTTTCTGAACTCCTGTGATTTTACTGGCACATGTTTTTTGGTCGTATTTTTATTTTGGGCTCTGAATAGGGTACTCTTTTGGTGAAATTTCGTGGTTCTCACCGTGTTAATTTGGTCATTTTCTTTAGCTACACTTGCTCCCCTGTGTCTATTTTGTGTCTGTTGTGTGTGTTACTGGAATGCTATTTAATAAATAAGATGTCTTAAGAAAAAATATTAAAAATTCTTTACTGTGTTTAAAACACACATCTCACTGAATTTTTGGTGCACTGGAACATCAGTTTTACACATTAACACAGCTTTTTTTTTTGTTTTCTGTGCAGTTGCCTGAACTTTTCTGTACTTTTCCCTGTAGTAGTGCTGATTGCTGTGTAATGGCATTGCTTCCTGCTTTCCACCATTTGCAAAATTCATCTGTGTTGCAGTTGCTTCCCAATTTTGTTTACAGATTCTTATCAATATATCTTCTTGGTCTTTCTCTAAGATTCTGTGTAGCTATTTCTTTTACTGTTTGATATATGCACATCTGTATATATCTTGACTACAGTGGTGTGAAATACATCCCTAGAACTCCCAGACTTTCTTTTTAATAGTTATAACCTGTCTAGTTTTTAATAAGAAAGTCTTTTATGACCCCGTCTTCAGAGGAAAGGGTCCTTAAATTTGCCTCTTCATTTTGTCTCTTCCTTGTTGCAATTTTTTAATAAGTAATGGACAGTGCTCTAGACCTGCTGTGAATTTGTAAATGCATTTCCATCTTTGCTGAGTTTTTGCATTAATGTTCAAAAAATTCATAGCATTTAGGATGAAGGAGAAAAAGAGTAGGTGCGTCTTTCTTCAAACAACAGCCAGAAACTTCACGTTCACAAGCCCTGAACCTCATGGTGAACTTTAGCACCATGATACGTGCTGTAAAGGCCCAGCAGGACAGGCAATGCAGCAAGGTTCTGATGGCAGCACTGGTCAGAGCTTCTTGACACAGGTGATTGTGAAGCTGATGAGTGGGGAGATGCTGCTGAGCCTCATGCTTACAGTGCTGGGCCGTGTGAAGTTTGGCAGAAACCTTGATGACACTGAGTGCGTGAAGGTAAAAGTCAGGATTATGAAAGGAGGCCAAAAAGCAGGATCACAGCCCCAGACTTCAGGAGAGCATACTTTGAGTCTTCAGGGACCTGGGCCTTGTTCTGTCCAGTCTGAAAATCTCCAAAGCCAGTGATTCTCTGAGCATAATTTTCTCTGTGAATGTCTTTTTCCCACTTCCATTGTCCTGTCTTCTGTCTTTTTATGGCACAACTGCTGGATCATCCTGTCTCTGTCCAGCTGCTAAACTCCTTTCACTGAACTGTTGAAGCTGATTGATCTGCTATGGTCATCCATGTACACACAGCTTTCTGTTTCACTGACCTGTTCTGGTTTCCTGTCTTGTGGGGTTTTATTCTCTTCAGTGAACATTTCAGTGCTGCAGGTCAAAGTGGTCATAAGGCTGCTGAGAAGAGGCAAAGACGAGAGAAACAGGGGCACAGCTGGTGCTATTTTCAGCCTGTTCAGTCTGAGGTCAGTGTACAGGGAGTGACAACACACATCATGGAGGTAAGTGCATGGCTACATACCTGGAGGTCTTTGTTTTTCTCACCAAAGAATGATGTTTCACAAGAGGTTAAGCTAAAATGGAGACCACTGAAGATCTTTGACTTAGAACTAATCAGTCCAGAAGTACAATTAAAGGTGGTGACTTAGATGGACATAAAAACCAGGCTGGGCTGCTCTTCACAAAGTCAAAGGAGTTGAGAGCACTCACTGTAATGCAAGAAGGATGATGAACAAGCAGAACGAGCTGTAAATCTTAATGCAGGTTCTTAGTTACCCACATATCTGTTGTAAATAAAATATATTTCAGAGAGAGCCTGTTCAGCAAGCACTTTGAATGTGTTTCTGAGGAACTTTGGTAAAGTTAATTAAGATAAGAAGAATAGGGTGAGCTTTGGTGAAGTACTGACCGATAGAAAAAAAAAACCTGTTTGACAATATTTAGACAAAGATCATGTTAGTTGAGGATGATCATGAAATGATACATTTATGATTCACAGGACTTGAAGGAACATAAGCAGCAACGGATTTCAAGTAGGAAGGCTTCAATACTCACAAAATTGGTAGGTGTGCCTGGGAGGCAAGCATAATGGAACAGGGAATTTAAGAAAACTGGTAGTTCCTTAAAGAAGAATATTAATAAGGCTCTCTCCTTGTGGAGGAGAGATAAGAAGTCAGTAAGAGATCAACTTGGCTAAATTATAAGCCTTGCATTGACTTCAAACACAGGAGAAAATGATACAGAAAGTAGAAACCAGGTCAGGTTACTAAGGAGAATAAAGGCATTGTGAGAGCTCTCAGTGACCTAATCAAAAAGGTTAAGACATGAAATGAGATGAAACAGCAAGGCACATTACTTAGGAGAAGTCCAAAAGTCAACACTTAATAGAAGATTTGGAGAAGCCTAAACTGATGAATGCTTTATTCTGTGCTGATCTTCACTTGCCAGCAGGTAGACAGCACTGTTAAGAGTGAAATGACAGCCAGAGGAGGAGAGCAAAACAGCAGAGGGAGTTCTTAAACTGATCATGTAAAGTTTTTTTGTCAAAGGAATTTTAGCAGCCCTTAGCAACGTTTTTTTCCCATGTGAGTGCCTGGAGATAAGTGAGGTACCCAGTGGGTGTAGGATGTGGATGGACACTAGGGAGTGTGGTCGAGAGGAAATGACAGTAGACTGAGTAGTTCTCTCAGAAAAACATAACACTCAAGCATTTCACCTTGAAATAAAGGATATAGTCAGTGAAGTCCTTCAAGGTTTCCTCAGGGTTTGGGTGTGACCAGTGTTTTCGTTAGTGACCTGTACAATGGAGAGGATCCTGAGATGAGAATCCCCATCAGAGCAACACAGATCATAATTCAAAATGATCTTGACAGATTGGAGGTATGACCTGAAAAATGAGGACATTATTTAATAGGGAATGATTACACTTATGTAGGAATAATCAAGTAGATGAGTATAGGATGAGAAGAAAACTCTCTGGACATTCTGAGATGGGTGAAGAGGCTATAGAGAACCTCAAAATAGACAGAGATGAATGATGGCAAGCTTTGCAAAGTACTTAGTGTCACGGGGAATGTGTGAACAGGAGCACAGGCTGCCCTGTGATGTAATTACTTGTGTGTAGCAAAAGAATAGCCTTTGACAGAGAATTGTGCCATTTTTTGTGCTGTCCTTCAAGACAGAGATGATCTATTCCCTAGCTGAGAACAGTTTGAAATATGACCTACAAGAAAATACTTGAAGAATTTGGCTTGTTCAAGATAAAAGAAGAATGCTGATAAGAACATACTACCTTCCTTATTTAATTTTCATATTACTTTTTACTTATTTTCCCCCTATTTTCTCTAGTTAAAGAAAAAAAGGGAGCATCTTCTCTAAATGCATTTTTAAAATGGAAAAAGAAGACTCGACCTTCAGCAAGGAAGTTTCAATTTGAGCTGCAGAGACTGTCATTGGGGCTGACTTCATTGACAAATACTCATTGGGAATATCAGGAATGCCTTGGGCAGAGAGATGGGTGGACCAAGTAATGCCATCTTGGATTTCTTCCAGCATGATTTTATGAGGTGTGAGTGAATGAGATTTTTATTTGCATTACTGTTTGGGGGCAGTGACCCTTCTCCCTACTAATGCCACACTGGCTTGTGAGCACAATGACATGAGGAGGAGCAGGAATACTGCTGGCAGTAACCACTTTTTGTTGTCCTATCTTTACTTTCAAACCTCTAGTCACCAAAAAGAGGGATATTATCCCATGGCACAGCTGATTTTTCACTTTATACAGACAGAGGGTGAAATTCATATATAAGCCTTTGATTGAAAACTGTTTATTTCTGTGTGATGCATAAATACAACATTATCACTTCACAATTGATGAGTGAGCAGAAAAATAAACATATTTGTGATCATTTGTTTGTAATACAGGCAAATCTGTTCACATTATGAAATGAAAGAATTTTGCCAGCTTCTAAATATCTTTTTCTCATTTTTGTTGTTTGTCATGCTTCAGAAGGGAATAAATCTGCAAGAACATTGTAGAAAGACAAAATATAATTGCTGAAGAGAGAAATTGGCAAGGAGTTAGGACTTGTCTATCATTTGTCATCTATCTGTTGCAGAGGAGACATAAAAGACTCTTGTTAGACTCTGAGATGATTTATATTAAGACAGAGTTTGTTGTGTTTAATGGTATTTAAACCTTCCATAAAGCAGTATGTTTCAGCCTTGTGTACTATCAGTTTTAGAAAACAGTTGTAGGCAGAATTTCTTAGAAATAAGCAATGCTGTGGGTTGATTGATACATATGAACCCAAAGCCCCCAAAGACTGCGTGGCAGCTAACAAATACACTGAGGAACCAAGGACAAGAGTAAGACTTTTCTTCTTAATTAATCTGTTCTCATGAGCCATAAATAATTCTGATATCTAGGACGATTTTTTCAGGACAGAGAGCATCATGTTTTGGTGTTTGATATGGTTACACTTACATGTCGTTTGTTCCTGTGCATGAGAAATAGTTGTACTGGGTTGAGAGATCTGGTTTTTAGACCATCAGAATGCGTAATCAATGGAGTTTTAAATATTCTTTTTTTTTTTTTTTTTTTTAACTTGTGGGAAGTTATGCATAATGCAGCATGTGAGAATACCTTTAGCACTGCTGCTAATGAAAATCCATTTTTTTAAAAAACTCAGGCTTTAATGAATGCAGGAATGTGTTATTCCTTGCAGACATTATTTTGAAGATTATCCCAGGTTATTAGATTTGATTAAAGGATTTTATGCTTGGCTTGCTTGAGAGCTGAGGATTAAGCAATAAGGAGCTTTCTCCTATGCTGTATCTTTGGGCTTATCATTTCAGTACTTCAGGGCTTTGATTACTTAACCAATTTTGTAAAACATACAGATTTTGTTAATTTACAGCTTTTCAGATCAGTCAGAGGTATTAAGCCTGCTGGGTGATATCCTGCCTGACAAGCTCTATTACAGGTTAGGTTTGCTTCTGCTGGCTTGACCGGTGTATGCCCTTTGTCAATGCAGAGCACTCAGACCTTGTGGGGATCCCAATCCCTCCACAGAGGGACTTCAGTGTCCTTGGGGATTGAACTTGCCTGCCTGTTAGCAAAGTTTTGGGGATCAGAAGCATTTTTTTAAACTTAT
Source organism: Hirundo rustica (assembly GCF_015227805.2). Lineage (NCBI taxonomy): Eukaryota > Metazoa > Chordata > Aves > Passeriformes > Hirundinidae > Hirundo > Hirundo rustica. The sequence continues at coordinate 149,594,921 of NC_053450.1, read as the reverse complement.
ATGGAGGATGTGAGGTTCTCCAACTTCATTTAGAGACAAGGACAGATACTGAGATGGTTCAGGTGATGCCTGTCTGGATTGTTTGTCTGCTTTACTGTAGAATTATCCCAGATCTGCCTTTGCATGAGACAAGGCTTCATCTGGTGCTTTCTTCCAGAGTCTTTGGAGGGAAAGGTGAGGAATCCAGATGCTCACTTCACTGTTGCAGGGATTTACAGACAAGAGGACAAATGTGTTTTCACTCCAGGGATGCTGCAGACAGAGGATATAAGTGTGTGTCTGTATGTCCTCTTCTGAGGGCAGTGCAGAGGTAGTCAGAAGTGCATCAGCAGGGTCAGAAGATCACTGTGAATTACTCTCCTGAGGATAAAACCCTGTTCTGCTCATGGTTCTGCCTCTCATGTACTAGGAGTTAGGGCTATAAGAAATCTCTTCTCCAGTGGGTGTGCCTGGCTGTTGTGCTACATTTGTGCTCACCCACAGCCCCTGCACTGGGGATGTCCAGGTGGGAATGCTGTCACTCACACCCTCCAGCCAAACCTGCAGCAGTTTCAGCAGATGATCTGCTGCAGGTGCCTTTGTATCCCAGTCTTCCCATAAACATTGTCAAAGAGCAGGTCAAACTCAAGGACGTGGGTTTGTGTTTTGGGTTGTTCAATACCAGTAGCTGTACATCATGTAAATATGGTCTCTGTTCTTGGTAAAACACTTTCCTTGTCCCTAAGCAGCTGCCTGAAGGATACAGATTTTGTTTCTACAACACTTTGTTTTGCTGCTTCTTCAGCTCATTTCCAGTGTGGGATGAAGGACCTTGGAATTTAGAACAAAACAAGACCTCCACTTCTTCAACCCAACTTCAACCCACAGACCAATGGCCAACAGAACAAATCCAGCAGACTGCCCAGGCTACTTCTTGATATTTCAAGCCCCTACATGTGTATAGATTGCTCAAGTGTTCTTTGAAATATGTGAGCTGGTGGTCACTTTAGTGTTAAACTTCAGTGTAGAGCAGCAGATAAATACTGAGCTTTCACAACTCTTATGCATGTAATTGTTACTGCCCCATCTGACTTGATGTTCCCCCTTTGGTCTATGATTTTGATTTTTTTTTCGAGCCTTGACCTCTTTTCCATTATCAAAGAGCTGAAAAACAGACACCATTCTTTTACTTTTTATTCCTTGGGGTCAGTTCTTAACTTATTCATAGTATTAATTGCATGTTTCACAGTGCTTGGCTCATCTTTCTTCAAACAACTCATTTGCAGAGCTGCAGTTCAATCTGGTTCCAGTTGTTGTTTGAAAGAAATTAAACTTAGATTGAGCAGAAATCAGAGAATACAGAGTATCTGTGGCTGTTAACCCATGGGAGCTCAGGGAAAGCTCTGGACTGCACAGCTTTTGTCAGCTTTTAATATGTAGGGTGGTCTGGGTGGTGATGGGACATAGAATTCAGTTACAGCAATGCCAGAGGAGAGGTATGAAAGGGAGCCAGGACATTTCTAATCTGTTGATGATGCATATTCCTTTGCTTTCCTTACTGTTTCTTGGCAGGACCCTCCTTCTTTTTTACATACTGCCCTTGATAGAAGCATTTTGGCAGGTGGGACAGTACAAGGGTGAATCTCTCAGAATAGTCTGGCCAGCTCATTTCCTCTCAGTTTGGGAGGTGTGGACCTGAGCAACCTTAGGGAACAGCAAAAAAATTCCAGTGACTAATAATTCAGAAACCTGTCATGAATGAAACATGCCATTTTTGTTTCTGTTTTGGTGTTGTTTTAATCAATCAATTGAACTTACTAAAATGTGATCCATATTCAGATGTTAAAAACCTTTCACCTAAATTAACTTTTGATAGAACCATTTTATTAGTGTTCTTAGACCTCCAATGAGGAGTAACTATGGTAAATCATTAATATATATGCTGCCATTTTAAAAATTAAATCTGTGCCCTGGTATGTTTTACTGTTTTATAGCTGTTATATGAAGCCCCTTGGGATGTTCTCATAAAAGGTGTCCCATAAATTTTATATAGCCTTGTACTCCATTGTATTTTATTGCAATATTCCAGCTTTTCATAAAACCTCCAAGGCATCATTTATTTTTTTTTTCCCGAAGGCCTCCATGAGAGAAAGACATCAAAATTTGTGTTGGCAATTTCTAGTGAAAACACCTACCATTTGCAATTGTCATCTCAGCTCTCAGTGACATACTGCCTTCTGTCCTTTTCAATGGAGAAAATCTTAGGTGTAAAAGATACAAATGGAGATGGATCTGTAGGAATAAGAGGGACCTATTTTGTATGTACTTCTGTCTCTGATTATACACCAGTTAGTTTCTCTGTGCTTGTTTTACCCCCCTGCTGAGCTTTCACAGGTTTTCCTGCAGTTTAGCTACTTCTGTAAAAACAGCCAGGGCCACATCCTACAGGGGACAACAGGTGCTGGGTGGGGTCCATATGCTCCCAGCTCCTACTGGTGGTCCCTGGGGTTGAGTACATGAACCCTGGGGAAGCACCCCAAGCTTGGGGTCATTGCCCTGTGACCCCCACTGATAGGAAAAAAGAGAGAGATGCTGATTTTGTCAGCCCTCTGGAGACCTGTAGTCCCTACAAAGGAGAGAAGGAATGGTCTCCTGGATGTGGAGCCTGATATTTAGTACATGAGCTTAATTCCCATATATGCCACAACACACTGTCAATGCATCAGCATGATATTAGAAGAGAGCAAGTTTTTAATGTTATTTTGGAGGCTTAAAGATGCAAATCCTCTTTGTGTGGGGGGATCTGAAATGTTCTGGGATGCTTAAATGATTAAAAATTGGAGATGTGCGTGTGGAGAAAACGCTGGGACAGATGTCATCCCACTCTCAGTGTGGAGTGCCCAAGGCTGTGGTTCCTGAAGGGAAGGAGTCCTTCAGGAAAGCCATACTGCTATTCCAGAAGCAGCAGCTGCACCATCTCCAGCTCCAGTGAGGAGGGATTGCAGACACCCAGCAGTTCAAAATAGACTGTTGCAGACGTTGGGGAATACAGAGGAACTTCCTCCACACTGTGAATGTTCTTCAAAATCACATCAATTGTTTCTTAACATGGAAATGATTTTGCTGCTACTGCTTAGCTCAGGGATTGAATTTAGTCCTTGCTTGAATTGCTTTGGGGCATGCAGAAAGGAAGTACTTTCCATGTCTTTCAATTTCTTCAAGGGCCATCAATGCTTTTCCTTGAAGCCTTACTTGCAGTGTTTCTCAGTTATCAAATAAAATGCTCTCTTAGATTCCAAGTTAATATAAGAAATATTTAAATCATAATGCTTAAAGAAAAAGATAATTTCAGAAATGTCCCATGAGTTTTTAGACTCTTGATGTTTCTGAGCATTTGTCATCCTCTTCAGTTATTTTTGATGGGACCAGTGATGTGCCAACAAAATCTGCCCATCAACAGATCTGACAGTACAGGACATATCAGAGTTGCTGCCTCTGAGCAAATTACTTGAGGGCTAATATCTCCTAACTTGTGCCTTTTGAATGATGCATGTGTCTTCTACCCCCTTTGACCCCCACTTCATCTATGATCTAATTCAAAAAGTGAACTTAAGTGAGAAAACGAAAGAAATTTTCAAAACATGACCACTTATTGTAATTTTGCCTACTGAGTTTTCCTCTTGGGATCTGGTTTTGTTCCTATATTAGGTGTTCTGCTGGTCCTAATGCCTCTATAAACCCATTTACTGCCTCACTCCTTGCTGTTTGATTCTGTTCATCATTATTATCCACCCTTGTCAGCAATTTTAATCACAGTGATGAAACCAGATTAGAACTAGTTAAATACGCTAATATGGTGACAGGCAATTGAAGGGCTTCTTATAAATGACTGAAAATCAAACATAACTTCCTGGGTTTTGCTGCACCTTATCAGCTGTGATGTTTCTGCTTGTCAGATAAGTTACACTGCCACTTACTTTGTGGTCTGATTCACCCTTTTGATTGCTCTCAGTTTATTTCAAATCCTCCCCAAATTCTGTTTGTGCATTTCTCTCCTCACTAAGGTGGGTTTGTAAAACTGCAACACAAATTGCACCCAATTGCAGTGGACCATAACCTACCAGAAAAGCAGGTGATCAGCCAGAAACAGCTAAACAATCACCGGAGAACTTCCAAGACTGAATCAGGGATTCTTGTCATCCATTTTGCAGCTATCAAGGCAGGAGGTTTAAATGTAAGTTTTAGAAACCACTGACCAGCACAGCATAAGAATACAAAGGTATCACAGAGTTAAATCTGATGAGGGGCTTTTAGTTCAACATCAAGACACTTTCTGCATAGCAATTAGTGATAGGACAAGGGGGGATAGTTTTAAACTAAAAAAAAAAAAGGACTTAGATTAGATGTTAGGAAGAAGTTCTTTGTTTGGAGTGTGGTGAGGCACAGGATGCCGAGAGAAATTGTGGACACCTCTTACATGGAAAAGTTCAAGGCCAGGTTGGACGGGGTTTTGAGTTACCTTCTCTAGTGGAAGGTGTTCCTGCCCATGGCAGGGGAGTGGGAATTAGATGATATTTTGGGTCCCTTCCATCTCATACCCTTCTATGATTCTATGATTGTTACAAGACTGAATTTATTGCCAAGCTTAATTTGGTCAGCAAGAAGTATAACTTCATTTCATGCTTCTGACTAATCTAATTATGGTAGCAAAACATTGAGATTAGCAGTCTCCAGTGTAACCCTAAATGAAAAAAGACAGCCCAGATCCCAGTAGAGATCCTGGCCTGTGTTATAATTCCGGCAAAGTGGGAGGCAGTGGGAATGGAAAAGCCGTGTGTCTGTTTTGTGGTTGCAGCAGAAGTGCTTGTGCTACACAGCCTTACACGGGAGATAAAGACTTTGCTGGAGGATGGGGTCTCTAGAAATCTTTTCTCAGGAACACGTGGGTTTTTATTGTGTTTACAAACCTAGCTAGTAAAGAAACTGCAAATTTGTAACAGAAGTATTGAATATATTAACTTTTTTTTTTGGGTGGAGTAAGGGTGCATCTAGGTTGCAATGTTCAATAAAAATTAATTTGTGGCAGATATTAGCATTGCAGAAAAAGTAATCTAAAGAAACTTTAATTTTATGCATTGTATTTTTCTGAGATTTTCATGACCCTTGGTGTACTATGCTATTGTAGGCTCCTATGTAGGTCTGGGAGGTGTAGAGGTGATTATTTGGGAGAGACTCCAGGTCCACGTACATTGTAGCCTGCAGTGGTGAGATGTCAGCTGAATGCTATAGACACGTACTAGTGAGACATTTAAAGTAAATCCTGAGCAGTTGTAGCGACCCTGAAAAATGAACTCCAGAAGGAGAGGACTAGAAAACATGACCTAAGTCTTGAATTGACTAAAAATAGAGAATATGAATTTTGCAGTGCCCTGGGAGTTGGACAAGGAGTAGTGAGCTCAACCCGTAGAAAGGGAAGTTCAGCTTAGAATGACACTGAAGTTAGAAAAAGACTTTTTTGGAAGATCTGTGAAGCTGGATTGGAGATGTTCAATTTCCACCACTGGAGGTCTTTCAGAAGCACTCAGCTCAGCATTGCTTGGGATGATTAAGGCACGGCAAATCCTCAGCTGGGGCATAATTTATAGATCTGCTGGTGTCACTTCCTTTCTATTTACTGCATCAAAAGCAGTAATAAGGAATTACAAGCCCACAAAAGGCCATGATAATTTATGATTTCAAATAAAAAAATCATAAAAAATAGAATATCTAAAAAGCTAGAAACTCTTCTACCAATGAATTCTCAATTCTAGACTTTGGTTAAATGAATGTTAGCTGTATCCCAAGATAAATTTGGAAAGTGCCAGAGAGATTAAATCACATACATGTCATTCTTTTCAAAGCATGGTGTCTTTTGCATGTTCTGCATCAGAACAAATACTATAAAACTGCAGTGGTTTGCAAAGCCTGTCTTCACTCAGATGAAAAAAGTTTCTTACTGTCATATATTCCCAAGTAAACTCCTTGAGAGTGAACTGGGAGAGAGTGAGTGACTTTCAGCAGAAGAACGAGTTCACGTGTTGAGGATACCTTGGGATGCCTTGTCTTGTTACGTCACCATTGCAGGCAAAGAGGAAAGCTTTTCAAGAGGTAACGAAGATACAGTTCTTACAGGGATTTATAGTCTAATATGATAAATCACGTTTGCTACCCAGGCATGAGAATAGTCTTGATGCTATTTCTACTACTCATAAAATCAGAAGCTTGCTTTATGTAGGAGCAGGCATTAAAACTGAGCTAATAATTCTGCCCTGCTATGCATAAATATAGCAAAAATATCTGTATGTCCAAGAATGCCAGATTTGCCTCCGAGTTTAAAAAGCTAATGGGAATAAATCAGTGTGTATAAAACCAGGAGAGAAATGTAATTAATGCCTCTCAGTGTACTCTTCTCCAAATAAGAATCCCCTGGCAAAAACGACACCTGTGAGCAACTGGGTAATGTGAAGTGTCACTTACAGCTGTCACTAATGGAGCTCTCAGTACGTTAAATGATGAGCACTCGGCCACAGGGTTTATTGAAGATGTTAAATAGTTCAGAGCACATAAACACAAACTGAGCTGAGCTGAGCTCAGCTTTGCCAAGAGATCTGCAAAAGGAAGAGTGAAATGGGAGACAGCAGAAAGCTGCTGCCAGGGATCCTCTCACCCTCCCCAGCCAGGACAAGGATCTTCTTTGGAGTCTGTTTTCTAGTGGTTGTCTATAACCTGTGATTGAAAGGGACAGATCTGATGTTAATTACATGCTGTTGAGTGCTGAAATGTTGTTTTTCCTTTGTTGAATTATTGTCATGCTGAGTTGAAGCAGCCAGAGGTTTATTTCTTTTTGTCACAAAGATTTATTCTGCAGTGTTCTGTGATTAGAGCAGGCTGGAAGATGCATTTCAAAATCTGCTAGAAATCTTAATGTAAATGGACTTTAAAAACATCATGCCTTTTATCATCATTTTACTGAACTCCCCTGAAATCATCAACTTCAGCTTTGAATTTTTCTACTTCATTTTTACCTGTTGATGTTCCAACAAGTAGCCTGAATAAAACAAACCAGTGATATTATTTTTCTTTCTTGTTTTTCTCATTTTGTGTGTTCCAAAAATTTATTGCCAGGGCCCAGCTAGGAAATGTGGCCATTGATTTAAGTTCAGTTCCCTGAAAGATAGAAGGTGTTTGTGGTCTTAGAAGATCTGCTTTCCTGAGGTTTGGTTTCATATGTTGGAGGAAGATCTTACATCTCTAGGAATGAACAGCATTCGCCACAACAGAGTCTTCAGGATTTTTAGTAAAAGTAAAAAATAATATAAAAAATCTAAGAAGGACATAATTACAGAGCTATTAATCAGCATCCACAATCAAGTACTTTCCCTGGCATCATTGTTAACAGTGTTCAGCTAATCCTTTGGAAGAGTTTTTACTTATACTTAATACAATTTATTTTCCATTTTTACGTCTATTTATCTGTTTTTATGATAATGAATGCTTAATCCACCATTCATCACTTATGATCCTAATATGAGCCATTTTTGAACATTTAAATCTGATTATACCAGTGATGTATCTTCAGGGAATTAGCACAGCAAAATGTGAGCAGCAGGACATTATTTTTGTGTGGCTAACATTTTTCAGGCAGTGTTTCTAAATTTTTGTAACAAAAATAAATGAAATGGCTGCTGAAGGGGAATGTAGGTGAAGGGAGGATTAGGCTTAAGGTTAAATTGGGTTAATAACAGCCAGGAAGTGTAGTTTTGTGAGAGCTTATCAGCATCACTCTCTCCATGGATGTAAGAAGAAGCCTGGAAGGAGCCTGGATGCTGCAACAATTCCGCTGGGGATGGCTCCCCAGTGCTCTGGTGATTCGTTTTTGCTGGTTCTGTATAAAGCCACAGAATTCATAGAAACTTAAGGAAAGAAGATATGAGTAATGCTGTCAAAAGTGATAAACAACAGAAGAGACCAGAGGTTTTTTTGCTACACCACCAATCCAAAGCCAATGTCTTGTTGATTTCCAAGAAGAGTAAGGCCTGAAAGTTGGTGGTTGTAGGCCAAGGTAGTGATGGGTATTTGCTGGCAACTTATATTGGGAAGGAGAGGTTTCTTCTGCCACAGTTTATTCCTTCCCCTTAAACAACACAGCAGCGGTGTCACATATGCAGCACACCCACTCTGCAAAGCTTTAGTCAGCACAGCTGCTGGTCACAAATCAGAGCTTACCCAGCTGCTGAAACAGGGTGAAACAAGAATTGTAGCAATAGCTGGTGGCAAAGGTCTCTGCTCCAAGCCCCATCCCTCAAAAAATCCCTCCTGCTTTAGTAATTTTGGAAAGACAAGAAACCCAGACCTCTCGGTTTTTTGTTCCGAGATTCAGGTGGTTTTAGAGTCTTTTTGCCTTCTGCAAAGCCCTGAGCCAAACGCAAGAAAGAGACGGAGTCTTCAGGTTCTGATTTTTCAAGGTTGCGTGCTTTGTTTATTGTTTCTTATCTTACAACTTTCTCAGTGCCCAGCAAAGGTCTGTGCAGCTGCTCGGGCATTTGGTGACTCCTCGACTCCTCCCGGACTGGGCTGTCACTATCTTTTATACTAATTGCTACATATTCTTTATTTATCATTATTTGCCAATACCTATCACTTATACTAAACAGGTCATCCCTACTTTGACCCAATCTCTTTAAACTACTTTGTGCCACCATCACTGCAGAAAATGGAGTGAGGGAAGAAGAAAGGAGAAGCAGGAGACAACGCCCCAAATCCTCCATCTTGCTCCCATTCACTTCCATACTAAAATCCCAAACCTACTCTTTTCTCACCCTGTGATAAGCTAAACTACTATCTTTCACACTCTTGTGGCTTGCAATCCTTCCCGCAGTGCAGGAAGCCTTTTCCATGGACGGGGATCATAGCCAATGTCCCTCTGGGCTCTGTGCCAGGGTCCCAGACCCCCTGTCCAGGTCTCTGACCCTCCAGGGCAGCCAAAGGAATGCCCTAGACTCCAACACAGACCTTTGCTTACACCACTGTTGTTGTTCCTAAAAATTATTAGGTAGTTACAGAGCTCTTTAATTATAAAGTTCCTCCATTAAGTTGTGCTGGAAACTAGTTTGCAAAGTTCCTTTGGGCATAGTTGGGTCAGTTCCCACCAGAAGTTTTCAAACCTTGCCCTAGCCTTTCTTTGCTGGTCATTCTTGATAATGATGTGCTATTGAGGTGTCGAGCAATGGAGGTTTATGAGAACAGTATTGCAAAATACAAGAAAACACAGGTTATTTACTGCCTCGATAATAATAAAAAGGTAAGAATAATTACATGTTACACATGGAAATTAAAATAATGGTCATTTCCCTGTAAAGCATTGTAGTTTCCTGCTGCACAACCCACTTCAAACGCTGCAGGCCTTAAGGAGAAATCTGGGATAGGTACAAGTTGTGTGGAGTGTAGGAGCATGAGAGAAGTAGCAGGGAAAGAGATCACCTTGTGGGCAGATTTATGTAGGACATTTGAAGAAAAAGGTGGAAGGTCTGGACTTGATCTATTAGAGAATAGCTGGATTCTGCTCTTGGACAAACAGCAGGAGAGGAGATTTATAGACCCTTCTGGGCAATGTTCAAGACCGTGGCTTGTTGTACGTCACTCAACCAGCTCTGTTTCCCCTGCCCATTCTGTGCTGAAATATGGCCCTGCTGAGAAGGTAATGGAGAGTGGCCAGAGAGGCTACAGAGAAGGTGGATTGCAGCCTGGGTAAGGCTGATGTGAGTGTGGGTAATGGAAGAGTCAATAATAGAGCTGCTGAGATCATGAGCCAGATAATCAACACCTTTTTGGAAAGCTAAAAACTCTTAAAGAACAGTCTTCATTTTATAGGCAAAAGGAAAGAATCCTGCCAACTGATTAATCTTTCCAAAAGAGGACTCAACAGCTCATAGAAAGGCAGAATTATGTCCCAGCTCTTCTGCCACAAGCCATTGAACTTCTAGTGAAATATGAAGGTGCCATTTTTGGCCAGATTGGATTAGTAAAACAACCACATCTATTAGCAAAACTTAAGGCACTGTGAGATGTAGTTATCCTATGGAAAATAATGTGCTGCAATATAAAAGGTAGGTTCATTTGGCATTCTTGAGATGTAAAGTCATTGAAACTGCTTTTGTTAGAACAGCACAGGGGGATGGAGCTTATGAATAGGAACAAAAATGCTTTTGTGCTTATATTAACTGTGAAGTGACTTAGATATCATACAGAACACAGGGGTTTTTTTTCCTTTCTTTCCTTTCCTTTTCCTTCTTTTTTTCCCATCCTTCTGAGTGAGCTTTTTCCTTTCTTGAGATGTTGAGATAAATAAAATGGAAAATAAATGTTAAGTGAATGGACAACTTGTATTCCAGGTCTGTCTCATCTAATTTTACAGTGACCATTTACCCATCTAGGACAGAGACACAGATACCAAATTTTCAGAGTAATTGGATTAAAATTAAAAAAAAAAATAAAAAAAAAAGTATATTAGAGATGGGTACCCAGCTCTGACTGAATTTACCACAGCAGGTGGGTTGCTGGGGTAGGGCTGGGAGAGCTGCCTTGGGCAGGTGGAGAGGCTGGGTCTGCCTGGAAAGCTCCATGGGGAGCCCCAGTAACAGCATTCCATGTCAACACATCACAATGGATCCTCAGATCAATACTCCTTTGGTCTGCATACTTGTAAGGCTGAATGATTAACTGAGCAAACAAATGTAACAGAACGATAATTCCCTACTGGAGATGTTCGAGGAGCAGCATGATTCCCTTCCCAGTGTATCTGGAGGCTTGTGTGTGTTGTCACATCTCATTTTCAGAGAATGCTGCTTAGGTCTCTGCTTGATCAGCTGAACAAGAGCTGAGGAGAGAGGGAGTCACGGTGTTCACACGTGAGGGATTGTGCAACCTCTCCAGTCCTGTATTTCCACTGTAGAAGAAAATGAGACAGGATGCTCTCAATGAGACAGTGCTCTGCCTGCTGAACCCTTCTCTTGATGGAGAGAAAATGGCCTTGCTTAGAAATTCCTGTGCCATATGTATGCTTTGGGCTGATTTTCTTTTTTCGTACAGCTTTCGGCATATTAGTCATTGTTCAGCTGTCACTTGAGATGGAGAGTCCAGAATTTTATGAGTATTTTGCACTCCCCATTCTAAATGTACTCCATATTTGTAGTCTGAAATTCACAGACTCATAGAACATTTTGGGTTTTAAGGGACTTTTAAAGCTCATCGAGTCCAAACTCCCTGCAATGAGCAGGGTTGCCTTCAAGCAGATGGGGAACCCCATCCAACATGGCCTGGAATGTTTCCAGGGATGGGGAATCCAGCACCTCTCTGGGCAACCTGTACCAGCATTTCACCACCCTCACTGTAAAAAATCTCTTCCTTATTTCTAGCCTGAATCTATCCTCTTTTAATTTAAAACCGTTACCCCTTGTCCTGTCACAACAGGCCCTGCTAAAAAGTTTACCTCTGTTTTTCACATAGCCCCTTTAGGTACTGGAAGGTGCTCTAAGGTCTCCCCAGAGCCTTTTCTGGCCCAGGCTGATCAAGCGCAGCTCTCTCACAGCAGAGGTGCTCTGTTCCTCTGATATTCTTCATGGCCTCCTCCAGACTCACTCCGACATGTCCATGTCCTGCCTCCTTCTGCCTTAAACATCTCATTCTACTCTCAGAAATCCCTTTTCTCTGTGGGACACAAGGCTGACACAGCCACTCTCTATGAACCAAACTAAACCCACACCAGAATCCCTGAACTAAGTAATTTCAGCTATGCCCACTGAACTCCTCAAAAGACCTCGTGCCTGCAGTTGACCTCGTGAACCTTGGTTCTCAGAGCTGGCAGCTTTGATTTTCTGTAGCTTTCAGTAGGTGACAAGGTTGAGCCCTCCCCTAGAAACCAATTTAGAGTCATTTTCCCCTTTCAGTCTTTTCCATGGGGCATTGTCTCCCATAACATCCCCTTGCTGGAGATGCTGTCCATCTGTCAGAAGCTGCTATCCTTCCTTCCCACCACACCTTCCCCTAGGCTGCTTCTCAGCGTCTCTGCTGTCAAACCCAGCTGCCTTCAACCCTGCTGTGGACTTTGGAAGTACAGACTGAATACTGTCACACCAGGGCTGTCTGACACTGAGGTGCATAATGAAGTGATGACAGGAGATTTGCGTTTCTTGTTGGTTTCATCCTCTCCTCAGGGTGACTGCAACCTTTAGGAAATGTAATTCTTGGTGTAGAAATTGTAAATACTTCAGTGGCATTCAGTTTTCAAGAGGAGAAAGGAAAATGGTGGTATTTGAGGCACTTGTTATTGTAAGTTCTACACTCTGCACAGAAATGAGGACGCAGCAACGTGCATGTGTGTTTATTACCTCTGGAGGCTGGGTGGAGCTTGTACTTTGGCAGAAATAGGTTCAAATCCCAGCTCTGCCTAGCTGATAACAGTGCTTCCCTGTCCTTGTCATCCTGGATCTGGTAGAATGAGAGCTGAATTTATCTCTTCAGGCAACCAACTCTACTAACATCTGTGTTTTCCACTCCCAGCCTCTGGTGTGAGCTGCAGGAAATGGCAGGACCCTTGGCAAAGTTTCCTTTTGATCAGTTCTGTACAGAGGAAATATTACAGAGAGTTCATTTCCAAGGCATGTGGAGAAGTGGAAATAGTACTTCCTAATTAAAGATTAAATTGCCACTTAGGTAGTCAGACAGGCGTTAAGCCACCTTCTGAGCTCAAGGAAATGACTCCGTGTCAGAAAAAAGGCATAAATCACCTGAGAATATGAACTTGAAGTGCCTTGGTAGATTGATATATAGAGAACAGCTCTTCTAGCTGTGTTTATTTTAAAAACCAACATAAATTACTGAGGAAATATGCTTAAGACAAACACTATTCAGCTTGATGCAGGATTTGTCTTCAATAAAGGCAAGAAAATCTGCATGCAGGTGAAACAGGAGGTAAGAGCTGATGTTATAACTGGTCTCAGGGGGTGTCATTGCCAAGGGAGTGGGAGAGGAATCTGACATGAATTTTGTTTTGGGAGACACCCACTTGTAAATGTCAAAACTTAAGGCAAAGAATCAAGGGTTAAATTCAAAACAGGAAAAACAGTTGCATTTGAAATATTGTTCCTTTCCATACTTCTTCTTCTCCAATTAACTGCCATAACTTTATTGAAAAAAACAGAAATACTTACCACAGGTCACATCTCTCTCACTTTGCTAATAAAAAGACTATTCCAGAAATGCTGCTATCATGAGTCACTGCCCCAGTGATCTGCTCTGTGGATATGGCCCAGAGAAATCACAATATACTAGTGGAGGAAAGTAGCAACAGAAATGTCAATAAAATTGGTCTCAAATATCTGAGGATTGAAGCAGAATTCTAATCAGAGGGATTATATCACTCATAACCTTAACTCCCTCACCTTATCCTTGGTGGGTAGTGCCTCCTGTACCTGTCTTCCCAATAAAACCAAGAGTGGTTTGTTTTCTCTTTGTGTGTAGTTGTGTGGAGAACAATGGCATCTGACGGTTGAAACAGCTCCTGGGCTCTCCCATGATCAGGCTGAGACAATAAGAACCTATCCATACTTTTTTTATGCTCAGTGGTAGAAGATTCCTTCTTGCAAGTTGTCCAGACCCATTAGTATTTCAGTTGTATTAGTGCTTCCTTCATGCATGGAATCACAGCCATTGCCACTGCTCCTCTTAGACTTGGTGAGAGGAAGTAATTATCAAAGGGAGAAAGGAGAGCTCAAGGGCAGGACTGTACCTGAGAGCTTTGTATTTCAGACACCAGCAGTGTCACAAGCCCTGAGAGCCTCCCCCACTTAAAAATAAATGTTGTGTTGGTGAGCATGACAACATGTGTTCTCCATATAAGCAGAGGAAATTTCGACATCTGCCTTGTTCTTGTGACTTTCAGAGAGTTCCACTGGGGTGAATTGAACGCTTCCTTCCATGAGTAAAAAGAATTTCCTCTGCTCTTCAAACAAATGTGTCTTTCAAGGAATTGGTGTGTTTTCTGCCAGCAGGGTTTCACTATGCATGATACAGGTCAGCCAGACTAAAACTTTCAGTTTTACAGGTATTTCTGTCATTTAAAAGAAATTATCAGGTAAGTAAAATAATATGACATTAGTCTTTATTTTCCTGTTTGGGGTTTTGCCCAATTTTTTTGAATCTCTGGAAAGTGGAAACAAACTTTTTTATTCTAAGAAGCACTTGGCTCTCACTTGTCAACTGTAGAAAAATGATGTATAGAGGAGGAGAAAATTTATAACCTTAAACCTAATGTATGGTCATGAAATAGTCTCATGTCCTTATATGACTGCTGAAGAAAAGGGTGTGACAGTCTGTTTTTCTGTCACTATTAAAACCTTCTCCTTTTCCTATAATGCTTCAAGCTGGACCTTCCCTGGGTGGTTGCACATCAGTTGCCATGCCCTTTGCCTTTTAGTACATATTTTTGTCTTTTGTCAGTCACAGGGGTGGGAATTTTCAGAAGAAGCAAATGCTGGAGGAATTTTAGGTAACTTTTTGTGGACTTTTCCAAGCCAAAGTCTTTCTTCTTTCCCTCCATCTGAGAATCAGTGAAGGTTGCCTTGAAGATCTGTTGTTGTTTGTGGTAACCCAGTGGAATAGCAAGGCTTGAAACTTCACTGGTTTTGCTATCACTGTGCTCCAGGAGACGTGCTGTGAGGATAGGGACTTGACATAACATTTCTTCTCCTGTCATCTCTGATGATGCAGATGCACAAACGAGGTTCTAGTTGTTTACTCGCATGTTAATTTTAAGCTTAATTAGTAACACTAAGGGGTGCAGGGAATTAGTGTTTGACAAATACAAAAAGACACATTTGGAAGGAGAACGAAGCAATGTTTGTTTCAAGCTCCTAAGAGGCTGTTGCCAACTATGAAGAGAAAAGAAAAACAAAGTTGAACTACAGGAAAAGTACTTAAGAATAAGTCCTTTCAAGTACTTCTTCCTCTAATTTAAAAGGGCAGTGACTGCAAATATAGAGCAGAGCAAAATCTGTTCTGTACTTAATTTTCTAGGGGAAAAGAGCCAGTGTGAACTTGGATGTTCATTCCCCAGGGAAGACATAGGATTAAGTTACAAAAAAACCCATTGGGTATAACCCATATAGTTTTATCCACTGGCCCCTCTGTGATTCCTGCAGTTCTTAAATAGCTTTATTCCAGCCTCATGATGGTTGAACAATCAACAGAAGAGATTGTTTCCTCATCACTATTTAGCCATTGCTGAGGCACAGGGAGAATGGCTTTAAGGACCCCTGCCAATTTGCTTTACCCCTAATATTTCCCCTTCCCAGGTGAAAAGCAGCCTTTGTGGAGGATCTCACCTTCTGATATTTCTAAACCCTTTGTTAGACTCAAAATGGCACCAAGGGTCACATAAATACTGATGGAGAGTCAAGACCAGGTCTGCGGGGTGTGACCTGTACCACAAGCAACAGCTCCAGCTGTTCAGGAGGTAACATTTACCACTGGCTCATGTTGTACTGATGTTTCTGGGTGTTTAGAGGCTGTATCTCCTCCTTTCCTGCTGTGCATGCCGTCGTTGACCTGGAAACACAGAGCAGCAAGATCAAAGCCCTTGAAGCAGCTACATTGCACTTGCAAAGTACTTTAGAGTCTTGTGCCTCTGTTCTTGGTGTCAGCTGAACAACCTCAGCAAAACACGGCGGGCTGGCTCCACAGCTTTTGATTCTGAGAGTCTCTGGAGGGCAAGCACTTGATTTGGAATTGGAGGAAAATCAGTGAGAGCAGGTGAAGGGTGGGAGTTACTGTGCAGCTCCTGCATGAGAGCTGAGGGGTCACAGTTCCTGCAGCTTACCAGCTTTGAACGATTCTCTGTGGAACAATGCTTTGCACAAGAAGTTTGTCTCAGGTCCTCTCAGCAGCTGGAGACCCTTCTGCTTTTGTTTAGTTTAAAATGTCATTTCAGCAGTGTTGATGTGCAAGGGCATATGGAGAGGTCACAGCGTTGTCACCCATACTGCAGGTCATGAGAAAGATCAGCATTTCTCATCCCCAGAAAGGCTCCATCCAGCCCTGTCCTCTGAGGGCTTCTCCCAGTGCATCTGTGCTGTGGTGGGGCCATCCCACAGAGTTGTTTTTTTGGTGTTTTGCCTGGACCATGCTTGGTTTTTCCCTGTAACTGTGCCAATTCTGCAGGGAGAGGGAAGCACAGCAACTCGTGGTTTTGATGGTCCCATGGAAAGTTCTTGTAGAGACATTGGGTTCTGTTTCCATTTCCCCCCCTCCACAGCTCTGTCATCAAAATTTCAGTGTCTGTTTATTGCCAACATTGGCTAAAAACTTTGGTGTTTGGTGTGTTTCTGCTTGCATGTACAAATAGTCGAAGGGTAAAGTGTGAGTCTCTGCCAGGTATGTTTGGGTCTTGTGATTGGTTTTTGTTGTTTTCGTTGTGTTTAATTTAGTTTAGTTTTGTTTTTTTCCCCCTAGAAAATTACAGCTTTGGCATTGGGCTCTCTTCTGTTCCCTGCTAAACTGGTGAGCGTTTAGGGAAATTTCAGTGTGACTGCTAGTAAAGTGAATTTACTCTGGGGCTTCTGAGCAGAGCAGCTGGCCCTGCATGGATCTATCTTCAATGCCCTGCATGAGCTGGTCTATACAATTTAAACTGTGCTTTTTTACACCTCCCCTGAGAAACCATTTGTTTTACCTTGAAATAATAAGGAGTGCAGTGGAAATTGGATTGGTTCCCAAATGCCATAAATCTTTTTTGTGGTTTTGGGAGGGACTTCCAAAATCATTGACTAAACTACAAGCAGAATTAAATACATATTATACACTTACAAGCAACATACCCTTAATATTTACACTATGTAAGCTATTTTTTTTTTTTTTTTTTTTTTGGACAGAAAATCTAATACATTTCTCAGAGTTTTGAGTTGTTAGTGCATTCTGTAGTTATTTATGGATAAATGAAATATATGGCAGATGTAGGGAAATAACCTTCAACAGCCCTGTGCTCAGCTGCTTAAAAAGAAAAAGTCTGTTTCACATTTTAAATTTACCAGCTTTGATAAAAGTAAAAGGCATAGAGAGATTTCTTCCTCCTTCAGACTGAGTTGAAGCCAAATATTTTCTGTCTTCCACCAGGGACTAAGTGAAGGATGCTCAGTTCTTCCTCAGCAAGGTTTTCTGAAACCACAGGAGAGCCTCTCCTTGTCAGGAATTCAATTCAAGTCATCAGCAAAAACCCTGGTTCTTAAATCAGCCCACAATAATACTTTCCTTTTTCCAAAAATTCAGCTTTCTCTAGATCAAAGAGGGATTTTTCTAGAACTATACATGTGAAGATACATGGTCTGATAATATACTCTATGCATAGATTATCTGAAGTTTTTCCAAAATATTTGCAATATTGTTGCAATATTTTTATTGCAGTGTTTTATTTTTCCATTTCTTAGCATTATCAATTGACCTGGTTTGTTCAACAGAATGTTGAGATGAAAATTATAAACTTATTTTTTCTTCTGCAAAAACAACAACAAAAAAAGGGGTTTGATACTTACTTAATTTATTATTAAAAAAAATAAATTAAGTATCAGGATATAAATTCTATTTTGCCAGTAAAGTTTTGGGTTGCACTCAATTTTTGAGTCCATGGCTATCATAACCGAGTTGAACCTCACAACTTTTTGGCAGTCTTCTACAGCTGAATAATAATTCCCTTGAGGCTGATGTAATAATTCAATCCTGCTTCACCTGTGTTTACCCATCACTCTTGCTCAAATAAATCTTATTAATAGGACATAATGCTCCAGACCTCTGCTGGCTTTGATCTTGCTCTTCTTTAAGGAAAACTCCTGCCCCTTTCCCTGTGATATTAGTTTCCTGTTCTTTGTGCTCCTACAAATAATATACGTCATACTTTTAAGTTTATTATTTTTGCTGTACTTTGTTGATGTGTTGCTTTTGTAAAACTGTTCTGCCCACATGATTGAAATTATTCTTGCAAAATTTCTCTGCTCGAGCCTTCTTGCACTTTTATGAAAGTTTGTATTGCTCCCCTCAAAGAGACTCTTGTCTCCAGTTTCCACAAGGATATTCCGATGCATTTTAATTTTTCTCCTAGAAAAGGAATTAGTATCCTCTCTTGGCCTACGTGTTAAGATTTTTGTTTTGTTTAATCCATTTTAATTTGGAGAATGAAAAAAACTTCATTTAACTTGACCCAGATGGAAAAAGACAAAGTTTTTGAAATCCAGAGGATATTTCTGTTGAGTTGTTACCAAAACCCCTCTTTATTAATAATGTTCTAGTACCTGGGTACTCATTTAGGGACTACATTATGCCTCCACATTTTAAAACATATGTGGAAACAACTATTAATTCCCTCATTGGTGAACCCAGTGCTATATTCAATTTTGTGCACTCATGTTTATTCTTTAGCATCTTTTAAGATTATTTATGGAACAGGATTTCTACCTAATTTTACAAAAACAAAAGTGATATTTTCTTTTTTCTTTGACAGACTGCTTTGCCTGATGGAAACCTGGGTGTTTGCACTAGTTTTCTTCATGCAGGAATATTTCCTTTCTCAGTTCTTATTTTATGGGAGATTTGCTGGTTCTGCTGTCTCACCCAATAGTTCAGGTACCTCTTGTCAGGTTGGTTGGCTGCATCCCTGTCTCCATAAGTGACGTTATAGCAATGCTTACCAAGATGAGGCATGAAAATCCTGGTCCTATTGGATTTAATCAAATATAGTAATATGTGGAAGGGAGGATGAATGAACTAAATTCAATTAAAGAAATAACTTCTAGAATAGTGATGTTTCCTGCTCTGCATTCTGTATGATATTCCCCTGATAGAGAAGACATTACCCTCCCATATTTCCCTTTTCTCCCCTGATATCCCTCCTTTTCCCCTCCCCACTGAGCTGCTGTGTGTGTTTTTTCCTGTGTGGCTCCACACAGCAAGGACCAGGAGCAGTTGATGGTTCAGACTACATGGAATTTTGCCTTGCAGAGGTTGTGGTGGGCTGAATTTCTCTGACTCATTGGAGAGGCTGTGTGAGTGTGAGGAAGGGCTGACACTAGGGTGGGATAACAGACACTTCCCTTGGGATGAGATCTTTTGGGAGGGAATGACCAAAAGAGGGCAGAGCCATGGAGCTGGAATTTTAATTCCCTCAGGGTAGAAGATAGTCAGAAAGAACCAGCAGTATGATGTTAAACAGTCCATAGAACATGGAGCAGGCTGGTCTTTCTATTTACCCCTGCTCTGAGCCTCTACAACACACCCATGTCTTCTGGACCTACACATTTTATAGGTAATGATCCTGCTTTATCCTTGTCATTCCTTCCCTGGGGCAAAGTTAATTTGCAATCACTTTTGCTTTCCTGCACTGCTGTTTTTCCTGATCATGGAGGAGCCATGGTACCTTTCCAGTGTCTCTTATCTGGGTGTGTTGAGGAGACCTAAACACCACCACCTCTTCCTAAATCTTCTGCTGTCACAGGTAGTGCTCCAGAGGCAGACATAAATCAGGTCTGATGACTTTTCCTTCTCTGTTGTAATACACCTAGCTCCATTAACTTCAGAACATGAGGCCCCATCTTTCAGAAACCATCTCTGCTTTGACATGTTCAGGGCCTGAAGTGAAGAGCCTGGTGCTGAGGAAGGAGGGGAACCACATCCCACCCGACCTCCACACTCTGTTTTCACCCCTGAAAATCCTCGTGTTTACTGATGTTGGTCATGAGCACAGGGCAACTCCAAACAAGGAGCTCAGCATGAGCTGGAAGAGAAGCAATTTCAAACAAGAGAGAACTTAGAGCAATCAGCAGCAGCCCTAACACGGAACTCATGGAGTCAGCTCTCCCTTCCCATGCCATTAGCATTGGGGCAGCCATCATGTGGAGGGAGACACGATGCCACTTTGCTTTCCAGTCTCTCTCTGTGGATGAGGGCTCTTTCCTGTTTCTCCCCATCTCATAGCCATGACCAGTCCCAAAAAGGCTGGGAAATGGGCACAGACTCCTGGATCAGAAGTTGTTACTGAAAGGACTGCTCTCCTTTGCATGTTTTTCTCCAAACATTGGGATTTCTTTCTAGGAAATGATGACTGAGTAAACATTAAGGAATGAAAAATGCATAAATATCTTCCTTTGCAGAGTGGAAAAAAAATACCTTAGCACAGTAGTTCTTTCCCTGCTGTCCCACCTCTGTTACCTGAGGATGTTGCTATAAGGCAGTTCAAAGGCTGACACACACTTTGCAAATTGTCTTTCCCTGCAGTGCTGCAGTAAAATGTGGTTTTGGGAGGAATCTCTTGGTTTCTCCTGTGATCTTTCATTTTAATCTTCCCACTCTTCAGCTCTTGTTAGCAATACCTCTAAGCTTCGGGGAGGACTGAATGGCCACCAGAGTCAGCTGCTCACATACTCTGAAGTCTTTAGGCAGATATCAGAATTCATATTGAGCATTCCAACATGAAAACTCTTTGCATTTCTGTGCTTTCTCTCAATATTCTTTTGGTACTGGGACACAAACAAATGTTTTCAATCCATCTGAGGACTTTCAACCACCACTTGCTGATGAACACGTCTATGAATAATAGCAGTAGGGCACTGTGCCTTCTTCACTGTAGTTCTGTGCTTGAGCTGCAGCAGCTGAAATGAATAGTGACATAGCATAGATGGAGCATAGATGGAGCAGTGTGATCAAGGCACAATAATTTGGAAGCATCCCATGGGGCTGATGTGATGTGGTGCTGTGCAAGGACAAGAAACTGTCTGATAAACCCTCAAATGCCTCTTTTATACTAAAACACCTCCAGTTTTTCAGCCCTGGAAGAAGCATCTCCAAGGCTTTCCAGACTCATTGATTACTGAATCTTCTCATTACAGGAGACTACCACAAGCACATTTCCAGCAGTACTCTCAGCACTTATGTCAGCAAAAGAACAGCAGTTTCACAGTCTGAACAATTTGCTAATTCGAAAAAAAGAAAAAATTACTACTAAAAGGAGTGGTTAAAAATGACAGCTTAAAAGAGGGAATCTCATAAATGTAAATTGAGTTTAGACAAATGAAATAAGATGGTCTTTTAGTTTTTGGCTTCCCCAAATCCTGTTAATTTTGGGTCTTGGTCACTTAAGTGTTTTACTTAATGAGATCACTAAAAATAATGAGGTACATGTTGCTGATGTAAAGGAAATTCCAGCAGTGATTGTATAGAAACTGATAAGGATTTGCTGCTGCTGGAGTTCTTGGAAATAGGAGTTGAAAAGAGGATAATTATTGTAGAAATCTTATTGAATTTAGTCAGTGGTTACATAAAACTGTCCTGATCTGTTAAAGACAAACCTTTTTCCTCAGAAATAAGGTAATATTTTCCCAACAAGGGTATTGTTTGGCATTGCTGATGCCATCCATCTAAGAAAAAACCACATTCCTTTCCTAGAAGGAGAAATGTAACAACCTTCCTCTGTACATATGGAGCAATAATTTGGATAGGACTCTGTGCCAGATAAGACAAAAGGCACCTAAATAATCTAAGCCGGGCTCATGGTTTTGTGCAAATTCTTATCTTTTCCTGCAATGATCAATAATATGAAAAGTGCATCTCAATTCATGTCATTTGCAACATTGCAAAGGGCTGGTGGTTTGTAATTACCACTGAGGATTTGGGGATGTGGGGGCAGAGGCTGGGGATACAGGTGTCACTGCAGAAGTCTGTAGGGCCATGATGTATCCCTGAACCAGACATCACCAGCACAGGATTTGGGGGTCAAGGCAGATCTATGGGGAGATCCATGGTGTGGCCCTGCATAGACAAAATTCTCCCTGATGCCCAGCCGGGGGGCACCAAGTCAAAAAAAATCCCCCAAAAGAAGACAGATTGGAATTTCCCTGCTAATGTTCTTTCAAACAGCAGAGGGTAATTTGCCATTAGTCTGGACTTTTCTGGGGCCAAGGATGATCCAGGATCACCCTGCACAAAGGTCAGTATCTGTCAGGTGAGCCTCTCCATCCCTCTTTGTGCTGAGGTGTCAGGAGAGCTGCAGGGTGTCCTGCCTAGATGCACAGTGAGCTGAGTAGTTTTCCCTGGATTTTGGTGGATTTTTGGTGGAGTTTCCAAGTGAGGCATAGCTGTTCTGCCTCTGCTGAGGAGCTGGGCAGTAGCAGCTCTGTGAAGGAGACACCTGGAGACTTCCTGGGGCAGGAATATCCTCATGGCAGGTGTTGTCTCCATGAGAGAGCTCCTCTGCTGCCCCTCTGCTCTTGGCTGCTTCCACCTGCTGATCTTGGTGTGACCCAGAGAGTTCTCAGCCCTCAGAGCTGGACAAAGGACTTCCAACCCTGCACTCTGCTGCACAACAACTGTTTCCTTGTGCTGTCAGCTTTCACACAGACTGACTTCTCCTGGTTTGAAAGCTGGAATACTTGAAATATTTGGTACTTTAGGAGGCTTAGGTTCACCTTGTAGCAGATAATTGAGTCTCTGAACTCCAGATTCTTAGAATGATTCAGTTTGATTCAGTGTTCTTCCATGCATTCAATATTGGTTTTTGTTTGTTTCACCTTTCCCCTAGAAGCTTGCACACCTGGAGAAGAAAACTCCAGGTAAAACACTGTGGCTGGAGAGGCAAAATTTTTTGGTCAGTGCAGATATTAAAAAGACACTGCAAGAAATTTCACTAGTGCTAATAAGGGTAATTGGAATTGTTTGGCTTAGAAGAAGCATGGTGCTTTTAAAAGCCTAAAAGCTACAGAATTCTGTGAATAGAGAGATCCTCCTCAATAGGGAATGATTTCATTTATTATAAAGATATAAACTCCTACTCTGGACAATAAATGCTGAGAACAGCAGGGTTAGGAATGTTATGGCTTTTAGAATAACGGACCAAATAATTTGAGTCATAGAGGAGGCTGGACTTTTTGAATCCTGGTCTTCAGAAAAGCTTTGTGTGAATCTTTAGAACAATTTCTGTTAAGTGTCCAGTTACAATGAGCTCATGCTTAAAAGGAAAAGAGGAGCATGAACTGAAATCCTGATTTCAGTAATAGTAATACTATTATTTGTTGAAGTGGGAGAAATTGCTTCTGAGACTTGTCTTGGGAGAAGGGTGATGTGGTTTATATCATCAATTTTACACAAGAAATCCCCATAAAAAGGGATTTCTTGTATAAAATTAATACAAACTGTCAAAAATGTCTTCCTAGAAAACAGGGAAAAAGCTGTTGGAAACCAGTCTAAATGTTAGTTCATAACTGTGGCATAAAATATTACTCTGTTTATCTGAAAAGACAAGAGAAGAATAGCAGGAATAACTGTATTGGGAGCACTCTAAGTCCTGGTAAATGTGAGATAATGAGGCTTAAGCTTCTTCCACTGAGATTAAAATAAATTGCATTACATTGTACTTGCTGTGGGCAGCAGTGCCTGTGATGGCTATCAAGGCTCAGTTAGCCCATGCTGGCTGTTTCCTGATTGCCTGAATGTACAGGTTGAAAGAAAAATAAAAAAATAATAAATAAGTAAGTAAATAAATAAGTAAATAAATTTTTTATATATATATATATATATATATATATATATAAAAAGAAAAAGAAAAAGAAAAAGAAAAAGAAAAAGAAAAAGAAAAAGAGGCAGGAAAAAAGGCCATGTCTGAACACTTCATAAAGCACCATAGGTAGTGGGACTGGGATTTTACTTTACCACTATCTGGAATATCAAAGCTGCTGGCTGTCTAGTTTGTCTTCCCCTCTCACACCATGGCAAGCAGCCCATTTACCCCATAGGTGCCTAACAAATGATCACAAGCTTTTTATGCTTTTTCCAGCTACTTCAGCTAGCCTAATAAAAATAAAATCATCTTTCCCCATATTTCTTTGGGTCCTTAAAAGCCTACAGCATTACCATCACCATATCCTTAACACATTCAAAATGGGGGGAAAAACAAATGAGAAATGGGGAGTTAACCCTGTATCTTTTGTGTCTGATGAAAACCCTGCACCATTCCTTCCCAGTCAGTTAAAACAGTCATCTAATAATGCTGTATCTATTTTAATGTTATGAGTATTCAGGTTTAATTGGGTCAAGTATTGCCTTTTTGATATCACTTCCTCTGCTCTGGTCTGATCCATGGAAGTCTGAAGCTGACTTTATCAAGCCCCAGCTGCTCAAAATTGTCTGCAGTTCAGGTAGGAGACACTCACGTCTGTAAATATTGACTTTCTCCGTCAAACCCTGCTGTGGCTGACATATGCTGTTCTCTGTTCTCTCTTTAAAGCCCAATTAATAATACTGAGGAGCTCAACATAATCCTGACTCCTTTTGTATTACTGAGCCAGTGACTCCTTTTCTAATATTGAGCCAGTTAACCTCTGATCTATTAACATTAAACTATAAAATTCAATAAGTAAGGGCTGGGCTTTAAATAATCGAGAACAGGCTACAGGGTAATTAGATATTATGAAATGGGGCTGGAGAAAATCTAATAATCTGAGGAGAGATGCAAATCTATATTGAAAACTTCTCTGGAGGATTACTCCCTTTTCATTTGGGGGGCGGTAGGGAGGATGAGCAATACTTCAAACTATTCTGTCGATACTGAGTGAGATCAGGAAGAAAATAAGTATAATGCTGACATGACCAATATGGAATATGTGACAGAGTCTAAGTAAGTTGGATGAATATCTCTTAATTAGTGTAGGAAATGTGTAGGAAAACTCAGATATATGAACACTCCTAAGCATCTTCATGATTTATTCATGGCTATTCCTAGCTGCTATGGGAGCAACCTTGACATACTGTAGACTTCTTCTGTTGATAATAAAATCAAATCCTCTGGTAAATAACTCTGTAAAGAGTCCTAGTGTTCCATAGGATTTTTTTTTTTTAGGCAGCACTGCTGGAAAAATGTTCAGATCCCAATGGATCTGATAGAGTTAGAAGACTTACTCAGGTCTTAGAGGATCACACTTAGTTGAGACCCTGAAATTTAGGGCAGGAACATAAGGTCCCTTGATAGCCACCAAAGGGCTCCTTTTGACACAATTGTGTTCAAAACCAAGCTTTTGTATTCATGAAAGCCACTGGTGTTTGAATGTGAACATTTTCAAGGAAACCTTGAGAGATTTGGGAAGGAAATTCTTCTTGCTATTCTCTCCTGGTGTTTGCAAGCCTTGCAGGAGCTGGGTCAGTTTGCCTGTGCTGTGGAAATTGCCTGTGATTATCCACAATTTCCAGCACTAACTCAAAATATGACAGAACAGTATTTCAGTATGACTAAGTCAAAACAGAGTCTTACTGGGCTAAGGCATTTTGAACTCAATGGGACTGCTCATGTTGTTATAATCAAGTTACAGCTCCAAAATCAGTCTTGATTTCTCTATCAGTTTATCCACCTCCATTTTAAGGGCAGGTGTACAAACTGCATATCTTAGTAAGGGGCCATGAAGGGCACCCTCAAAGAGTAGCTTTGAATCTTTATCAGCACTTTATTAAAAAAAATGGATTGAAAAAAGGGCTGTTTACTGCTCCTGAAAAGAGCAGTTCATCTTCCTGAGTACACACAGTTCCTAAAGTGCAGAGAGAATCCTCCAGACCGTTGAATTATTGACATGTCTCACTAAACCAGTCATCTTGTGCTCCTACCACAGTGTCTGAGGTGCACTGAATATCTCCATGATTCAGTCTGCTTCGTGTGTTTGAGATGCTAAAAATACTCATTCCTATAGGCAGCAACATCCTGTGAAGTTGTGCTCAAACTGCTTGCAAGGGAAAGCAAAGAAGAATTCAGGCTTATGTAATTTCCTTCTTTCCCACAAACTTCTTTCTGTCCAGGGTTCCACAAAACTAATGGAGAACTCTTAATTTTCATCGGGGAAAACACAACTTTAATGCCAATACAGCAGCTAGTCTGGCTCACGTGGGCCATTTGGACAATATTTGTTGACGTTCAGAGTATTCATGACTGCCTTGTGATCTTAATAACAATGCTGAATCCCCCGGATAGCACACAGAGCAGAATCTCTTGTCTTAAATTAATTCTATTTGAGGCTTCCTCTGGAGTCCCAAGAAAAACCAGAGTGATGTCAATGTCCCTGGAAAGAATGAAGAGGCAGCTTTGGAGGTAAACTCAGGATTTCAGCTCAGCTTTGGCATTTATTCATTATGTGGCAATTCCCAGTGAGGGTCTTAAAATGTTCTGCCGGAAATAGACACAAATGGAAATTCTCCAAAAGAAGGAGCATAGATGCTGTTTATAGATTAAAAGTAGGTTATCAGGAAATTAAATTATTTTAGGGAAAATTTGGATGAAAATCATCAAAGTCTCTTGGGTTGAGAGAAAAATAGAAAAAAATTGCGCTAAGTTATTTCTACCAGGAGTTTCTGATGACTTCAGGGGTCTGTAGAATTTTGCCCTCTCTGTCAACAACATTGTTATAGAGATGGAAATGAAAACAGTAGAAAACTTTTTGAAAAGCAGACATAAATGCTATAGAAAAAGGAAAAGCACAAAGCATAAAAGAAATTTCTCTCTTTAATCCACTTTATATCTATGCTACAAGCTTTGCTTCAGGACCCTTCATACTGTTGAGTCTACACCCTCCTTTCACAGCTAAAGCAGAAAAATGAATAAATGATTCCGCTTTTACTCCCTCTCCAAATGCAAAGCTCATCTGCTTGTTTGTGAATCTTTTCTTTGCTGCCTCTTAATTGCATCCATGTGTATCAGCAATCATTAATGTCTCTAATAATGAGGGAAAACTTGCAAAGGCTGAATGCTGAGAGTGGCAGTTCTGAAGTGTGAGTCTGCTTGTGCACTGTGTTCTTGGGTTTTGTTATGTGGGGGTAGGGTTTTGTTTTTGCAATGTGCTGCAGAAGTGGCATCCCATCGGGATGAAGAAATTGCTTCTTGGAACCCTAGCCAAAAGAAAAAACAGGAGTAAACAAGAGGGTTTTTCCTTTTTCTTTCAATTTTTTAAAAATTTTTTATTTCAAAGGTTGATTTTGGGAAAAATAAGAAAACTTGTAGTACGTGTTTAATGTTATATTTAAGCAGATAAACATGTCAGGCATTGCGGTTTGGGGTGATAATAGGTGGCAATTTACTTATTTATTAATTCCAAATATCTATATGCACATTAATGGATCATCTCCTCCTGGATGCAGGCAGCTTATCAGACAAATTAAAATCCAACAAAATTAAGACAAGAAAGAGCACTAACAAATTCGGGGAAGCCTTTTTGGATGCAAAAATAGCTGTCTGCAAAACTGATATCCTTCTGATCCACTCTTCTGTTGATTTCTTCCCACACTTCCTTCAGCTCATCTCAATCCTTATGTGCAAACACATCCCCTGAATCTCTGAAACCCTGTAAGGGCCACCCCCAGTGGGATTTTCATGTCCCTTCAAGAGCAGACCCAGGGTCCTTTGGAAGCAAAGATAATGAGGATTACAAGATGCAGCATTCTCAGAAAGGATATTCCAGCAGTATTCTCCTTTCTTATGTTCAAAGCAGGGTTTGGCCCTTCTGTTGGTCTTATTTGTGGGAACATGGGGAGAGAGCGTGCATTGGATCGGAAAAAGTTGTGAAGAGAAAGTGCACTGCTACAGAGATGTAGAAGTGGTGCCAGATCCTGAAACA
This sequence comes from Hirundo rustica, assembly GCF_015227805.2. Classification (NCBI taxonomy): domain Eukaryota; kingdom Metazoa; phylum Chordata; class Aves; order Passeriformes; family Hirundinidae; genus Hirundo; species Hirundo rustica. Next base: position 149,567,226 of record NC_053450.1, on the reverse strand, counting down.
AAAGACTTCAGACTATGCAGAGTTATAAAAACGCACCCAGGCATCTTAAAAGGCTTACTGGATATACTTCTATTTTTAATTTTTTTTTCTTTTTTTTAAATAAGAAACCATGCAGAACTCCCACTTTACCTGTATGCACACACATTTAAAGTTGCTTAATTTGCAAAATCAAAGTCTCAAAGAGTTAAGATATGCCAGTATAAAAGACTGCTATTTAGTCTTCTTTTCATCATTTTGGGCATATGATGCTATGGTATGGACTTCAATAATTCGTAAGCATGGTGGATATTTTAATATCCACAGGAATTTTACTTTTGTGTTTCAAGGCCAACAGCTTTCTCATTACATTTTTTTTTCCCCGTAGATGTCATCTGGCTGAAGAAGGAATAATGAGAGGGAAAGTTTTGATCAACTTCTGCAATCCTTAGACCTTTTTCAGTACAACCAGTATATTCAGAAATTAGATGCACATATATTATGGTTGCACACCAGCTCGTGTTCTAATCTCTAACCAGATTCCACCTCTAAATTCCCATGACCATCTGAGTTGGAGTGAGGTAAAAGTGAGTTTTTCACTGATGATGAGGGGAGGCTTTGGGGCATATGTGCCAAAGATGGATATCCTTGGCTGATGCCTGGATTTTTTCATGAGGGTGGTGGTAAGTACACAATGCCAGGTGGTGTCCTGTATGGCTGCTTTCTGAGGCACAGAACCATTCCCAATTCAGGTGTGATTTACAGCCTGCTCTTGCTTTCTTCCTGACCAATTGCATGACCTCTGCAATAATTTGGGCTGGTGTATTCTTATATGGTAAGATAATCCCCTGTATCCTTCATTTCACTCAAAGCAGGTGCATTTTCTGTGCAGCTCTTCAGTCACAGAGTGAGAGAGAAATAGGAATGTGACGTGCACACACATCTGGTGGCACCAGCGCAGGGTGTGCTGGGTGTACTGGTGGCTGCTTGTCCAGGTGTTGGGTGTGCAGAGAGCAGCCCCAGTTTGCAATCACCTGATTAATGACAGCAGAGCCCCATGAGAAGAAAAGCCTGAAGTGGCCCATGAGACACAAACCTGCAGCTCTCAGCTGATGGTACCATGGGTAGGCTGCTCCTGGTGCTATCTACAAAATGCCATCACCCTGCAGGGGGTAAAAATGGGTTGGTTTTTATATTATGGACCTTCGATCCCTCTTTGATAGCTGGTCACTGAAGATGATGATCTTGATGCAGGAATTAACAGAGAAAGAGGGATTTAAGGAGAGCAAACTTATTTGAAGGTGTGGCAGATGGAACAGCAGAAGTTCTGGCTGGTATTGTAAAAGTAGCTGGAAAATATGCTGTGGTGGTAGCAATGTCAATAGGAAGAATGCAACGAGAAACTCATAAAAGAAGAAGCAGAAATATGAATTCACAAATTATCCAACCTGAAATACTCTAAGGTATATGAATAACAGACTTGAGAGTTGCCTCTCCACGCACAAAATTTCTTAAAGTACCATCTCTCCTTCAGCTGGACCAGAAACAATATGTATTAGGACATCCTAATCCAGTTCAGATTCACCTTGAACCCCTTTTTAAAAAGGTAATTTTGTTTCTAGTTCTCTACCATACTACAACATTCTTCCCCCTATGACCAACAATTGGATCATGGAGCTGGAAGACTCCATGAGATGCTGAGACACCTCACGTGGAGGCTGCTCCTTTGTCCTGTGAAGACTTGGATTGGGCAAGAGCAGCTGCATGCTAATCATGCAAACAACATCCTTAACAAGTCTGTGCAACAGAAAAGGTGATTTTGTTTCTGTTAATTGCACCTATGTGACCTCCCACCAAACTGCCCTGGATTTCCAGCACAGCTCGCAGGAGGAGAACTCAACCTACCCTTTTGCTTTTCTCTTTGTTCTATCTGCTTTTCTCCATGCTTCACCCCACCTTCACATTTTAGAGCATCTTGAAACGTTTCACAAATGCAGGTTAATTAGCAGTTTCAGACCAAACTTTACAAATGGGCAGGTGCCTTTATCTAGCACAAGACTGGAGTGGTTTGCTCTGTCTGCTTTGGATCTGAGGGATGGTGGTTCTGCTGGACAAAATGGCCATGTGCTTATTGAAGCTGACACAAGGAATGATGTTTTTTCTCTGGTGCAGGGTGAAGCTTAGCTACCATTTGCTTAAAAATCTTTAATGATGACAGCCCAAACCCCACCTTACCATCGATTCCAGCTTTTGAATATCTATCTCTGAGCTACAGCAGGCATGAAGAATGCCTTATTACTGTGTGTGTGTGTGGGGGGGTGTGTGTGTGTGTGTGTGTGTGTGTGTGGTTTGTCTTTTATATTGTTGATGTTTGTTTTCTTGGTCTCCCTTTTCCAACGGAACTGAGCCCCAAGCCTTTCCCATAGGTCACATTTTCTAGAGCTCTTGTTGTTTTTCTCTATTCTCTCTGATCCATGCATTCCTTGTACTGAGATGCTAAAAGCAGAAGAGTGTTTTCCTAGTGATTTGGTCAACTTTGAGTTGCAAAGAAGAAATTCTGTTTGTATTTCAAAAGTTATTTTATGGTTTTTTTTTTTCATTTTTATTGTTTTTTCTCTTTTTAAAGCAGTTTGACATTGGCTCTTCTTTACTTTGTGATCCTCTAAAAACCCCAAATCCTTTTTGTAGAAGAGCTGCATAATCAGTTGCTTCTTATCTCTTATGCAGTTGATTATTCTGTGGAGTTTGTGCTTGTGCTCTGCATCACATCCCTTACAGGCTGCTTCTCCAAGGGGACAGTCTTATCAATCCTTCCCACTGAAAGGCAGACCATACTTAGTTTATAGATAGGTTAACCATATTCACTGTAATTCTGGCTGGTTTAGTGTCCAGGGAGAGTGTGACTGTATCTGCAACAAATTTGGAAAATAGCATGTAATTTTTTCTTTTCCTTGAGCATCTTTTATCCCAGCCATGGGCAGGACATGTACCTGCTGCTGAGTACTATCATGGAACTATTTGGAAGAGAGCAAAGTTCAAATCTAAATGGATAAGGGAGAAGGTAAATTCATTGGAGCATTTTTTTTTTCTAGGGGAGTTTTTAAAAAACATTCAGAATTTGATGTTCTGGTATTTTCTGAGGTCACAGACTGTAGTATTTCCTACCAGCTTTAAATCAGAGCTGGGTTACAGCAGAGCTCCTTTCAAAATGCCAATTTTTATGAGATTTAGGAACTTCATGCTGCCTCCTTGTGTGAGCCCAAAGATGCTAAATACTGGTAATTAGTAACTAATGGAAATTAATACATGACTAAAATGGGGGAATAATTTAGGTCCTAGTTACATTCTTCTGAAATGAGGAACATCATGGTTGCTATTATCACAGTGTGAGCTGTGACAGAATAAGAGAACTGGGAGAATACATCAATTTGCAATAATAATAAAAATAATGGGTCTGGAAGGAACCAATTCAGTGATTGAATTAATGGAAATGCAATACTGTTCAGTCAGTGACTAAGCCAAGTTGATGCTGTATAAGTCAAATGTCACAGATATCACTGTCTGCAACAAAAAACCCTTCAAATAAATTGTCTTCTGCAATCTGCATGGTCTGTTTTTGTCTGAATTTTCACTCGGTTGTGCCCTCTTTCTTGGATGTGGTTTTGTGCTCTGGTGTACAGCAGCTGCCCTGAGCTGGTGGTTTCAGCCAGTTCAAATCTCTTCTCTGAGCTCCCAGGGTGCTCTGTGCTGTTTGCTGGCAAAGAGCAGCATCAAATCGAGTTACTACAGCTCTCGCTCAGGCGCCAATTAAGAGTGATCCTGAAATGTGTTGTGGTACACAGGCTGAGAAACCTGACAGCTGTGTTATGGAAAGCAGGAAGATTAGCTTTTCCCCCCAAATCACTGAGAAATCCCCAGTGACACAGTATTTATGAACAATGAATATAAATAATATATGCATTTTTTACACATATGTTTTAAAATATACAAACTGTTTAGGAGCTGGAATTACATCTCTAAAATCCCTGTGGACTTTGCTTTACTTCTTCCCGTCTCAGTAGCATAAATCTTGCCTTGGGGAGCTATTTGCAAGCCCAAGCAGGGGATTTCAAGCCTATGTGAGCACCTCCTGCCCATATCACAGTGGATCAATCAATACCACAGCAGTGTGATAATGCTCTGCATCAAAAATTCTGCAGAAGCCTTATCAAGAACTACCAGGGAATGAAACCAGAGTGTTGTTTTGAGTGCAAAGGCTGACCACACGTCTTGAGAGTGAGGTTGTTAATCTCAGCACTGTCAAAAGTGTGGCACTTGTGGAAGAAATAAAAAAATAAGATCAGCTTGCTTTTGTTTGTATATTTACAACTGGGCAATGCAGTATATCCTTTCCCTATTCCTGCTTCTGCCTTCCTCAACAGAATTCCCACCATTGTGATGTAATAGGTCAAGTTAACAACTAATAATGCCACTTGGTTTGACAAGAATTTATCACATTATTTTTTTCTTTTTTTCTGTATACATTTGCACGTCTGTCCATTTGTGGTATTTATCTTTTGCAGATTACCCTGCAGGACTCGGCTCCTGAGGCAGAAGATGGAAAACATTATTATGGAGTATTCATATCAGCTGTGCACGTTTTGAAGCTGACTCTCCAGCACCTTGTTGTGATGCAGCCTCTTCTCCCCTGAAAACCAGCTGTAAAGTGCCTACTACAAATGCAAATTGCTGTAAGAACATGCAAGGCAATACATTATCTGGCACTGTAGTACTAAAATTTTGAGGGGGAGGAAGAAAAATTGTAATTTAACCCACAAAGCATGGCTTGCTCTTGCTTCTATTTGAGAAGATATCATCATAATCTCTCCCAAAACCACTCGTATTAATCTCACAGCATTTATGTTAATCACAGCCATTCAAGCAATTCCTGTAGAAATCAAGAACCTATGATGTCTCTTATCACAGCATCAGTGTGATGGGAAATTAAAAGCTAATCAAGTGGTCTCCAGGAGTTCTGGGCCATCATTTACCACTGTAGCTAGCATGATGGATTAAAGCAGTAACTCAGCCTGAAAAGATAGAATCCATGTTATTTTTTCTCATTTTAATTCAAATGCTAGGATTTCTTTTGGCAAGATAGATGATGCCATTTCAGAATATTGTATGTTCATGGGTGGATTTGAGAGGGGAGGATTTAATAATAAGGAAAAAGGAGGATATAATAACAGAAAAAGAGAAACAGGTTGTTGATTGAGCAATAAAATACAGACAGCACAGCAAGGTGGGCAAAATAACAGTCCTGGAGCTCAATCCCTTTTGAACACAGGCTGCAGATTGGTGCAGTTCAGCCTATGGATCCTCATGGATGCCCTGAGAGCTTTGCTGAGTTTTTCTGACAGAAGGATTCCGATATACCTTCTTTCTCTTCACCTCTTAAATTCCTACTTCCTATTTCCTGCTTTCTTTCCTCTGGGAAAATCTTGCTCATTTGAAAAGCAAAAGGCCAAAGCTCAGAAACGACAGGCTAGCTGGTGTAAATCATTAAAGCACCTCTGGAGATTTTGTTAGGCATTAAGGTGCTCTGTGATGTGTCTGTGAATTGTAAAACTCTCTGTGTTGATGGGGACGCACATGAAGATTTGCACTAATTATTCTCTTGACTCAGTACTAATTTGGTACCCATGGCTGTTCTCTGTTAACACAATTGGAAAAATAGAGCTAAACCCCTGAGGCTCTCACATTCAAGAATCTTCTCCATAAGGTAAAAACCACACAGTATTGACCAATCATGGGAATAACAATTTTTAAAGAATCCCAATCTCTTGAAGACATTTGTGAAGTGCAGTCTCTGACAAAAGCAGGTCTTTGCTGTCTCTCCTCAAAGCCCTGTCGTAGGGGTGGTTGTGTCAGTGAAGGAAAAACCACTCTCCTCTCCTCAGCAAACTGCCAGACTGTGTCAGTAAAAATGATGCATAACATTGACAAGTTGAGGGTGGTATCAGTGCTTGTTTTCAATAAGTGGTGTGACCTTATATTTGCCTCTACATTTGTCATTAGTGATAATTAGGTGTGTTGTGCATCCCACAGCTTCCAGCTTTTCTTTACCCAACTCTTTTCCTCTTCGTTCTCCTTCACTGCCTGATTTTCTGGAGTTCTTCCTAGAGAACATTGCACCAGTCACACATGGTTATTTATGCTCAAGCTTCTACTTAGATCTGATGAAAAATATGAAGCACATTTTTAGCCTAGATTAGACTAAGAATGATCAACTATTAAACAGCTGTAGGTGAGAGCAGAAGTTTGTCTTGCTCAGTATTCTCTCTGAGAGTGGGGAACAGCAGAGGCAAGAAATGCAGAGTGATATTTCCCAGCACATTCGTCCAGCCCCTGATATGTGACTCAGCAAATTCCTTAGCCAGAGGGGATGGATCTTTGCATTTAGCACCCCTTTCTCCACTAATTTGTATTTCTGCTTGAAAATGTGTTTGTCATGTACAATGATTTATAAAAATTTCAAAAGCTGAACAGCTCCAGGTAGTGTTGGGTGCTGACCCCTGTGCCCTGCATTACTCCAGGAGGAAAGATTGTGTCCTATGGACACTGAGTATATCAGATTTTATGTTTACAGTTGAGGGTTGGTTTCTCCCTCCTCCAGTGCTGTGCCAGCTCTGGGCACCCTTGCATGGTGGTCCCCGAGGGATTGACTGTTCTCAGGCTTTCACTTTTGTGAAAAAAAGGCTTTTATGGCAAAGCTCAGTGTTGCTCCAACAAACTGCACACTGGTTTCTCACATAATTTATTTTCATTTGTTTCAGTGCTGTACAGGTTTTGCAGTATAGCTGATTTTATGCCCTTCTATAGCAGTGACCAGTCTCTAAACAGGCAGCAATAAAACTTGACCTATAGCCCATTGCCCCCCTCCACCCCCAACAGTGTTTATATTTTAATGTGGAAGGAAATGCTTGCATGGAATACATTTCTCAAAAGGAGCAGTAATAAAAGAATAAAACCAAAAAGGAGACAAGAAGGAATGGAAAGTAAATGGGACTTTGCTTATTTGCTCCCTGTGACCTGACAATAATTTATGTGCAGTATTAAGTAAGGGAGAAGTTACCATAAAGTTTCATATTGTCTCCCTCTTGAGGGAATGATAATTGTAAAATGGCAAAGCCCAGACCCTGTTTGCTGTTATAAATGGATTATATGTATGAATAGCTTGCCGAGGTAAGTGGTGAAACTGCAGCTTATGAAGGAGTTTTTATATTGCTTTTGTGTGCAGGGCAATAAGTCTCCACTTGTTTGTGATTTTTATTAAATATGACGCCCTCCCATATTTTATGAGAAATGTTTATGCAAAGTAATCTATTTGATTCGTCGCCTGGAATTTACTTAATGAATATATATTGCATAGGATTAATCTTCTTATATTTCACTGTTCCAAGCATTAAAAAAAGTGAATGTAACCAGAAGGGGCAGCTTCATGCCACCCAATAAACTGCAAATGAATAGAGGCTTTTAGCAAAGGTGTTTGAACTTGCAGCTCATGGCTGGCTGGCAATGTTTTGCTCTCAGACAAAATGAGTTTTCTCAAAGAATCCTTTTCTCCTCCTTGTTCTCGACTAAACTGAACTGAAAAGCCTGACTTGCAGTTTATATGATTTAAGAATTTGGACTGTGTAATTGGATGGGGTCTGCAATTTTTTTCCATCCTGTGGTTGTGTTTGGCTCTTCTGGTTTCATCAGATGCTGCAGAGGGAAAGAGTATCACTCTTCATGGTGAAACAGAAAACACCAAAATTGTTTACAAGTTTGGGCGCCTCTAGAAAACCCCTTTTGTTTGCTAATATATTCTTATAAATTAAAATCTCCCAGAAGCAGCATTTTGTTGTTGTTGTTTTTTGTTTGTTTTGTTTTTTTTAATTAAGGAAAATGGTGGACTTCCTTTAATACACCTTGGGATTGTCTCTTAATGACTCTGTCCCTGGAGGTTGAATTTTCATAATCTCTACAGTCAAAGAGTGATATGTGACACTTTTTTTGACCCTTGTGTCATGGAATCAAAGTTGTGTAATGGAGCTTTTGGTCTGTCTGTTCCCCTTCTACAGCTTTTGACGCAGATGGCCATTTCCACTCAGTGATGGTGTGACTCTGTCCCTGCCAGCACTGATGAAATCACATTTTGGATCTTGTGGTCAGTTTTGTCCCCTCACTACCAGAATGACACTGGAGAGTGTCCATAGAAGGTCAACGAAGCTGGGGAAGGAGGTGGAGCACAAGTCCTGTGAGGAGCAGCTGAGGGAGCTGAGGTTGTTTAGCCTGGAGAAAAAGAGGCTAAGGGGGGGCCCTTCTCACTCTCTACAACCACCTGAAAGGGGGCTGTAGCCACATGGGGCTCAGGCTCTTCTCCCAAGGAGAAAATGATAGGACAGGAGGAAATGACCTCTGGTTATGCCAGGGGAGGATTAGGTTGGATATCAGGAAAACTCTTCATCAAAAGTGTTGTCAAGCACTGGCCCAGGCTGCCCAGGGAAATGGTGGAGTCCCCATCCCTGCATGTATTTTAAAGATCTGTAGATGTGGCTTTTAAGGACTTGGTTTAGTGGGGGCTTGGTGGTGCTGGGTTAACATTTGGACTTGATGGTCTCAAACGTCTTTTCCAACCCAAATGATTCTATGAGAAATAAAAACCTTAATGATATCTTTAAAACTTAGGTAAGTAGAGGACAAAAGAAGAAGGAACCAAAGGGGACACCAAAGAAGGGGGAGACCAAAGTGGAGAACAAAGGGAGACCAAGGAAGGGACAAGGGGACAAGCACTTAAAGAGGTGTTCATGGGCTCATGTATCCTGGGCATAAGAACCACCCAGCCACGTCACAAGATAAAAATTTCTTCACTGGAAGGAACTGGAAATACTGGTTGGTGTGGGTGGGAAAGAGAGCAGAAAACCTAACTTGTGGGAGAACTGCAAGAAAACAGTCTTTTTTCAGCTTCACCACTTGTGAAACAGCTTTTGTATTTTGGAGCTGGATTGAGTTTCTGGTATGGTTGAGACCATGTTGTGAAGCACTACTGGCAAGCAAGACGGTTTTTGTTCATGACCTACAGTCCCTTCATTGCCGGGCAAGCTCCCAGCCTGGAACAACTGAGTCTGTGGCAAAGTCAGGGTGATGGGGAAGCAGAGATGCTGATTGAGGTTTTCCTCAATATTATCCCAATGAGTAGGAAAGTGAGGGAAATAATCTTTTTTTCCATAGGCTGGAAATTTGGAGTAGTATATCCCATTATTGCCACATCTTCTCTTGTTTTCATAGAAATGTATGGCAGTTTGCTCTTGTAATTTGCTTTTTTTTCCCTGAAGCAGGTAAGAATATTGTTATTAAAAAATATAAGAATTCTGGGGTAGATTAAAAGCAGGTAGAGTCCAATCATTTCTCTGTTTGTAATCAGTGATTCCCCAGAGTGAGGATTAGCAGGTTGTATGGGAATCTATTTTTATCTAGTATATCCTACCAGCTCCTGGCAAACAGCAGTTCAAGGAATTTCTGAGCCACCATTAATCTGCAATGACATATTCTCTATCAGTGAGATTAAACTTTTTTTATGAAACAGAATTTGTTTTTGTTGCTACAATTTCCTGTGGCAATGAGTTACACAATTTAATTATGAAGTGCATAAAAATAATTTCTGTTGGTTTTAGGTTTGTTTATTTATTTATTTATTTATTTTTTTCCCTTCTGATTATTGAATTTCACACTGGCTATTTCTTGGGCATCATGAATAATTATTTGTAGCTTTTCTTGTCTGCACAGTTCCTATATAAACCCCTCCTATCCTTTTCTTCCCACTCTCTAATTCATATAACCTATAATTTTGTATGTGTGATTATGGTTTTTTTCCCCAAATGCGTTACTTTGAATTCATTAGTATTGAAATTTGACTGCAATCTTATCACCCTGTCATTCAGCATTGTGAGCTCCTTTTGTGGGTCTTTGAAATCAAAACAGAATTGACTGTTCTGAATAGGTTTTTGCTATTTATTCCTTTCCTTAAACCAGTTATGAATATGCTGAGCTGAAGAAAATCTGGGATGGTTCCTTGAAGGACTTCCTTGGAACTTGACCTCTTTCTCTCTCTCCCTCCAGTTTTTTGCTGTTCCTTTTGTTTCTTATGTGGTAACATGTGCATAATCTGTAAGGACATATCTGTTTTGTTGGTGTGTCCATGCCTGTGGCTCACTTTGTTATTTCCCATCTGTATTCACATGCTCCTCCTCCAGATGAGGGTTTTTTCCCACAAAAGCAGAACTTCCATGTTGATTTCACAGCAGTGAGATGGGAGCAAGGCCAGTGGAGTTAGGAGCAATGAAGCAAGCTCAGAAATCTCTCTGATAAAGGAGGCTGTGATGCCTTTCTCCTTCCTTCATCACCACTGGAAGAGAGGAACAACTCCAGCTACCACACTAAATGCAGCCTGGGCTCAGTGCTGCCCTGGGAGAAGGCAAGGGGAGATCAGCAGACTTGGCTGTCTATTAATTGTACCTGACAAGTGTTTCCATGAGGAATCAGACTGGCAGTGCCCTAAATGCACTGATTTATAAGGTTATTGATTAGCAACGACCAGTCAGGAGAAGCAGTGGCAAACTGCTGCTTCAGCATTGCCCTTAAGAGCAAAGATCAGTGCAGACAGCTCATGCCTGTGTATTTACAGCAGTATCCACACACTCATTGACATCCCAGGCTTCCATTTGCATATTCATGTATCACAACATCTGTGCATTCACCAGACCCAACCCATGCTCTGTTACCCTTCATATTGATTAGGTTTTTACACACATATTGAGACAGATGTACTAGATGTACTTGTTTTTAGCTGATACATATTTATAAAGGAAGACGACTAAGTATGTGCTTGTGGTCACAGTTTGTCTTTTGCTGCCTTGCTTTCTGAGGAATACAACAGAGCTCTCTGGAAGATTACTTCCCTTTTTATTGGTATCTCATCTTCCACACTGAAACAGTCACTAAACTCCTTCAAATTATAAATATATCTTAACACTCCCTGTTGTAATGCATCATATCTATGCATCTCACAACCCAAGTAGGAAATAGTCTCTTAGTCTACTCAGGTTGCTGTACATGAAATATTTTAACATTGTAAAAATAAGATTTTCTCAGGCAAATATTTTTTCATCACCTTAATGTTGGAGTACTCTTTTCAGATGTATGAATAAAATTTGGTATCTTGGAAGCCAAGGGGAGCACCAAGAGGTGTAATACACTTCTGCATTTCCAGGTTACCCATGACCATGCATCACACAGGAGTTGCTGCTTCCCATCACTGGGTGAAGGAGTTTGTCCTTTCTGCTCCTCAGGTGAATCAGACCTGACTTCAAGAGACCAGATTTCCATTGCCATTTTGTTTCTCAGTCTCTCTTGGGGAGATTTAGCTGCTGGCAGGTGTTTCTGGAGAGATGGTGGCTGGAAGTTGTCTGAAGACTCAGGATCTTCCTTTGGGCAGCAGCATTCTGGATACTGGAGTCATCCAGAGGCAGGGATGGGCACCACAGGCACACTTTGCTTCCTGGGCACCTTTGGGAACATCTGCAACTACAAGCAACTCACGTGTCACCACACTGTCCTTTCAGGTTAGCTGCATCTCCATGAATGCTTGAGGCACTCAGAGGGACCTGGTGGTTCAGTTTTTTATGGCACATGGGGACTTTTGGGATGTGTGCTCAAAGTGCAAAATGAACAATGTCCTTCAGCAAAGAGCTGAGAGTGCAAAGGAGGGCAGCCATCAGCACAGAGCCATGAATGCCATCTGGCAAAACCAGCAAAAGTTTAGGTCTCTCTGCTAAATAAAGAAATTGGAGCTTTTGGCTATCAAAGGTCTCATCTGTACAGAAGTTTTTCTGACCATTAGCATGATGTTTGCCTCAGTTGTTGCAGAAAGAAAACAGTTAAAAGACCAAACTGTGCAAATAGGCTTTAGAAGCAATATTATCTGTATTTGTAGAGATCAGAATTACAGCAATACTTGTAGCTATACTTTCTTTCACTGGACTGGTCAGAGCCCCTGGAACAAACCCACTGTTTTCTTTGCCCTGTTCTGGTCTGTTGTGGCAGCTCTCACAGCTCCAGATAATAACACCCATTAGCTGGGTTAGTGCCCACTGTGACCAAGGTAAAACTGACCTGTGGGCTGTTCCTGGGTCCACATCCCTAATTCTCTTCCTCTGGAGAAATAAATGAGCTTGCTGGGGACTGGCAGGGGCCAGAGCTGCTCATCCATGAGCAAAAGGCCCCTTTCTGTATTTCACACTTCTGCTACTTCTACAAGAATCTTTGTAGGAAGCTGTGAGTTCTGCAACTCTATAAATTGTCCCGGCAAGAAATCAATAAAGACTAAAGCCTAATGAACTGGGTTTCCATGAATGATTTATTAAAAGCCCCAAACCAGCCAGGTGCTTAGATAGACTTACCTTCAAGCATCTGATTGGTCTTACTTTTAGTCAGCTCTCTGCTGTCATAGCTCCAGGCAAGCAGGCAGCTCAAGTAAACATGTCTTGGTGGAATAAGTTTATGTGCATGATAAATCACAGCAATGAAATATCTGCTTTCTGCTTTCCTGAGCATTAAAAAAAAAAAAAAAAAAAAAAAGAAAAAAAAAAAAAGAAAAAAAAAAAAAGGATGGCAATTTCTGGTTCGCTCTTGCTTTGAAAATCCTATGTATAATGATGCCTGCTACCAGCTTTAGGTATTATTAAAATTCAACAGGCTAGATGAACAGAGTAGTAAGTAGAAAAATTTTCTAGTCCAAATTAGCTTTACTGCTGGGTAAAGTTTAGGGACTACAGCGTGTCTCTTCAAGTATTTGTTGTGAATTCTGTTTTGAACACTTGCTCTGAACAAGGCCTCAGAGAAGAGGTTTTCACCTCTTTACTCCACTGTTACCTGCACACCCCCCCTCCCCCCCCCCCCCCCCAGCTTGAGAGGATGATGGACAGCCATAACTTCTGGTCTTGGAGGTCATTTTACACTTATAATCCTTTCAACCTCCAGGAATCTCTAAGAATAGTGAATTATATTTCTTGTTAGTATCCTCAGAGAGCCTCCGTTTTCCTTTTCTGAGGCGGAGTGTAGGAAAGAGACAGGATTTAAATGAACAAGATTTAAATGAACAACACAAGCGTGTTGGGAAGAGACAGGATTTAAAGGAACTGGAATACAGAAGCTTTCCTCGTTTGCAAAGTACATTTGGCTGTGACTGTTGTTTTGCATATGCCATTCTTGGTTTGCAGATAAATTGCAGCATGAATGGATTCACATGTAAATTTGTCCCATGATGATGCTGTGTAGCAGGAAAGAGCATGACTCTCCAGGGCTGATCTGCTTCAGTTCAAGGGGTGGCGTCTGTAAAGCTGGCTGATATGCTCAGGGTTGACACCAGGGGAAGGAGCGAGAAATCCTTTTTTTGCTATAATCTTTGTGAAATTGCTATCAACTTTGTGAAATGCAGCAGACACAGCACACATCAGTGTGTGTGAAGGGGCAAAGGGGCGTATTTCTGTTGGGGATTTCCATTAGAGCATCTGCACTTCAGAACCAGCACCATCCCCACCGCTGTTTAATTGCTGGGGCTCATCCACCAGGGCGCAGAGGGCAGGCACTGCAGCACTAATGGGAGCAAAAAGCAACCCACTGGCCTTAAAACCACACTCACCTCTCCTGGGCTGAGTGATGACACACTTCTGTCTGCAGGAACATTTAGTCAATTCCCCCTGAAGCCCAACTGTTTGTAATGGAAATGCTGATATCTTATCTTCAGTGGCAATAATGGAGGAACCATGAAATATGCCCAGGGTGCCCCTTTATTGGCTTTAAAGTGACAAGGGAGGCACATTCACAACTGTAATCTGCTCAGGACAGAAATTTGCTCCTTGTTATCTGTGGGTCCAAATTTAATGTGTTTTTAATTGCCTATTCACCGCACCTACCAATTAAGGCAAAATTATATCTCTTCATTGTAAAAATGTATGAGCTTTACAATTAGAAGTAATTGTCCTCGTTAATTGAAAGTGCAGCTTTATTTTCTGTTGATTGTAATTTTTTCTTTTTATTAAAGGATTGTAAAGGCTTTTGAAATCCCATTAAAGGGCAAATGCTATCATGTGCTTCCACTGCAGTCACAAAGGACAAATTAGGGGGTCAGCTCAGCACTTCGGGGCTCTTTAAGCTCTGTGAATATTCAACATAAAGTTAGTGATGTTTAAATATGTTCAACTGTGCCAGAGGGTAACTTTCACACTGGACATCTTTTTCTCACTGCTATCAGTAGCACTCAGATTCTTGCCTCTTGGGACAATGGCCATCACTACATTTATGTATAAATGCTATTCCAAGGAAAATAGTGCCAGGCTCTAGAGTGCTGCTGTTTGATGAAGGAATGTTGAATATATCTGTACTGCATACAGAAGACTCTTAGAGAACACCAAGAATTTTGGAAGGCCCAGAATATCAGACACAGATGGATCTGGAAACCAGGCAAAATGGAGCACACAGCACAGGAACCATAGCTGGTGCTCATGTCAAGGTTGCAGGAGATTGGTCTGATCGATCTGCATGTCAAACAATCATCTCCTTCAGGGAACAAGGGAAATCTCTGGCCTATTGCTATCATATCTCATGCTAAGACTATTCAGAGTGGAGGAAGACAGAGAAAATGCTGTGCTCAGCTGGAAATGATGGAGAAAATTTTGGGAATGGAAATACCAGGGCAGTCCTTTTACATACTGAATATCTCATTCCATATAAAAAGTTATCTATCTGCATCACAATTTTGATAATGGCATCACACCTTCAGTAGCAGAATTGGGACATCTTCAACATCCAGGCTACCCTGCCTGTCAGTGAATGCCAGAATTAAACTTCAGTGCATGAAACCATGCAAAGATCCTGCCTAGGGCCCTCAGAGTCCCTATTTCTCCTTCAGCAGAGAGCTGGAGCCTGCAGAGATGCACTGACTGACATGCAAAGGCATCTTTCATCTTTTCCTATCCATGCTTTTGCAAATGGAAGCAAATAGACACAGCCAACTTTTTTTTTTTTTTTTTTTTTTCCTGAAAACTCTCTGCCTTATTCTTCACATCACCTTTAAATTATTGGATCCTGTGTTCCACAGAGCAGCTCAGAAGAAAGACACAGGGCAACTGCTTCATTTAACACTGCTTGACAAAATGATCTCTCATGACCTCCCAGCAGCAACCTTCTCACTCATTTTAAGTACAGTGTAATTGCTGGGTGTCTGACTCACCTCGCTGTTTTTCAAGTGCACGTCTATGGCTACATTTTTAGACATGACTTTGAAATACACAGTTAAATGCTATCTGTTCATATTTCTGTATTACTCTGCTGTTCTGGCTGAGATGTGTGTCAGTCAAATGGACATTTAACCTTTTCTTCAGAGGGAAGAAAACACAGTGGGATAATACTGCTTGGTTTGTGTGAAATGAGCACCTGAAACCTGCATGCCTCTGTGTAAGTGTTTGGGTGTAATCAGATTTAATGGCACAATGCTTGGATTGCTTCTCCCCAGACCTGGCAAACAACTCAGCCCTTTGCTTTGGGTTTTTCAGTCAGGGACCAGTTCACTTTGAATGGTTCACAGCCTCTCTGACATGGGACTGTACTCTCAGCAAGATACTGGAGATACAGTCCCACTGGCAAAAGGGGAAAAGCTTAAACCATGGCTGTATTCCACATTAAAGCCCAAATATATTGTTTGGGCTGTATTCATGTTCAGAAGCTCTCAAAATAATGGTCCTGCTTCCTGCTGAAGCTGTCAGGTAGTGAGAGGCATCCAGAGGCATTCCATCCTGTCAGAACAGCAGTATCTGAGCAAGGGGCACGTGCTGCTCTCAAGGTCTGCCTCTCTTTCCTTTAGCTGTAGTGGAAAGCCAGAACACTAGCAGAGCTAAATAGCTGCTGTTAGCTAAAACCAATTCCCATCACGCTCTCTATATAATCTCTGTGTGATTAATATGCTGGAAATACCCCATGTAGAAACCCACATTTATCCTACAAAGGAAACTCATGCTGGTTCTTCTGGCATTTATCTTAGGACGGGATAAATGGCTCTGCAGATGTGCCCCCCTCTCTGTCACCCTGATTTTTCTGAGTTTTTTAAAGCCTTTTGATTGTTCATAAAATTAAGTCAGACTTTTTAGCTACTGTACAATATTAGGAGCAGTTTCTACCTTTTCCTCACACATGTAACATAAACAAATCCTTTGTTTTTCATTCTCTGTCCTTTGTTTGCGTATTTCTAACCTGAAAACAATTGTAACTGACAGCTGGTTTGGCCATTTGGGTGAAAACTCCAGAAGCCAATCCACAGCCAGACCCACAAATATATAAAAAATAAGAAATAAACAGGCTAGGGGCTCTGGGCTTGGCTCAGCCTTGAGCTCGCTCGGAGGAACTCTCTGCCCTGCGAAAATCTCTCATCTCCGTGTGATTGCTTTGCGTATCCCAGCCACACCTCCCCACCCTATTCAAGGAGCCCAAGAGTGGAATTCTAGATACCCAGAATAGTAAGAGCAACCCCAGTCCAGCCTGGTGAGCCATACCTGGCCACCTATTTCCTAATTATAGTCTTCATGTACAGGTTATTTTTCAAGGTTTTTTTTTTTTTGAGAATACATCTAGAATATAAATATATCAGTGGAAAACTAGAATTTACTGTAGCAGAATTTAAAAACACATGTCTAATGTTCCTTTAAATTTACTTTAGGATATTACAGCTTGTGCTATGATTTTGCACTAAAATGATTTGTCTTTAAAATCTATTGTCATTTCTGGATTCTGTTGAGGAAACTGGAATTAATTTGGACCTAAGGGACAGATTCTTGATGGGTGAAAACGGATGACTGATCCCATCATCAATATCTGTTGTTTTGTCTTAATCTTGAAATAAAAATGCTTTCCATCCCCAAGAACAAGTAGTCCAATGCACAGGGCACTCAGGAGAAGCCTTTCTTCTTCTTTCCACTGATCTGCTGAGGTTACTTGGATGCTGCACTTTCCTCTTAAAGCTCTTCACGGAAAAAATAAATCCATACAAGGCTTTGCCCCACAGGGTCCTGAGGCTTGTGGGAGCCATGGAAACTAGGCCAGTGGTCCCCCACAAGCACTGGGAGGGCTGAGTGCCTTCCAGCAGGGAGCTTTTAAAGAGAGTTTGCCTCCTTCCACAAGTCCTTGTTGATTCTCATTTCCCCAGCATTCCCTCCCTGTAGAAATAAGACTTGATCCCTAAAACCAGAAGACAGTTTTGTGAGACAGAGATTACCCAGGGTCTTGTTTGCCTTCAAAATTGTTAAAGTTCAGTGAGAATTTGGGGTGAAACAGTTGTGCTAAGTCTTGAATGGTGTCTCAGGTGAATCCATATTAGCTCATTCCCACACTCTATAATTCATATGGGGTTTTAATTAACCATCAAGAAACACACTGTGATGTGTGTTTTTTATCTTAGTTGTGTCTCCTGCCATTCCCAAGCTGGTAAGTGAGGAGAAGGAGGCATCTTTGCTCCCCAGGCTGGCAACTGCCACACCTCAGTGTGATTTGCCACTGACTCAGTGCAGACACTGCAACACAGAGGAGTCACTTGACAGGAGCTGCCCAGGGTAATGGGATGTGCTGGTTTAGTTTTCTTCACTGTAGCAACATGGGGCTGTGATTTGGCTTTTAGAGATTGGGATGGAAACATCCCTGTTCTTGAGCCTTTCCTGGTAGAGTTGTGAGGACTAGGGCCGGGTTCATTTATTTTTAAACTATTTTTAGAGGAAGTTCATTCTTGTCTACATTCTTGCTCATTCTCATTATCTTTTACATGCTGAACTTCTACTCCTCTTAAATTTCCTTTCTCTGCACTGTTTTTCCCTGTACTACACCTGTTTTTCTGCCTCTTCCTATTTATTTCCTCTTCCTACTTTCTAAAATCAATAAAATCCCCCCTCTTCCCTCTTCTTTTCCAGAAACCCTCAGGCTTTCTGTCTATTGATCTGTTATCCTGCACTTTGTCTTGTTTTATTTTGTTGACTTAAGAGGGAAGCTTTGCTGTGCAGGGGACTTGTCATCCAAGAAAGCATTCTCAGTGCTTTCCACTGCAAAGCACAGGGCAGTTAAAATGGTATGAAATGTTTTGCAGTAATAATCACCTATAATTCTTATGTTTGCATGGCAAGATATTAACTAGAGTCAAGTTAGAGGCATAAATCCTGAAAATTGCAGAGATCTCTAATTATGTGGCTACAGCAAAGACTTAAAAATATTGATGACAGTTCTGTTCCTCTTGTGCATGATGTAAGAAAAGAGGTAGCAGGGACCTGTTACGGGTTTTGCCTTTTACATTACTCTACCCTTACCAGCAGAAGCATCACACCCCAATTTAGCACCTAGTTGTTTTTATCACAAATTTCTGAGATCAGAGCTGTGCAGCATCTTACAGAGCATGAGTAGGTTTGTAGTCATAGCATCATGTAGCAGAATATCAATGAAAAGGGTGGAGGCAGGAATTCTTTTTGTATACTCACCATGTAGAAAATTGAGCTCTAAAGGTTTTAAACCAGCATTTTCTTTTATTCAGGTGCAGGTTGAGCAGCAATGGGCAGATCCCATATTCTCACTAAATGTAAATGGTGACACACATCTCTAGTGAGGTTTTCAAATGTGCCTCAGGAATAAATCCTTATGAGAAGCAGACTCATGAACATTCATGTTCTGCTAAGGCCAAGTCTAAATGAAGTTTGTTTGGGCACATATGAAAGCAAAAACCTTAATATCATAAAAATGTGGGGGTTTTATACACACTTGAGTATCTAAACAAATCACTGAGGTATTTTTTGCTAACAAACTGTCACAGAACCTCAGCATGAAAAATTCTGCTTAGGTACATGCATGAGTGATGCACACGTGTCTGCCTGCACGACATGAGCACACACAGGGGGGAGGAAGGAGAGGGTGGAGAGGATTCTTTTTGCACCATTGCTCTCAAAGATATTTTGGAGCAAATTTAGGGAGAAGTTAAGCTTTGTCTGCCACGTTGAGCCAATGTGTATTAAAGGCACAATAAAGATGCAAAGATGTCAGTGAACACAACAGCCAATGCAGTCAGAACTGTCAGGCTGAGGTCTCTGGAATATGTGATTTCTTCCCTTTAAAGGTTTTTTGAAAAGTGGCAGTGAGCATAATTAACTGTCCTAGCAAGATATAAATTGTTTTCTGGGAAAAACACGGAGCTTTTTCCTACATATTTCATGCAGCTGTGATTATAGAAAAGGAGGTTTTAGGAGACTGGGTTCCTCTGATTGCATCATTCTGAATGCATTCATTTCTATTTCTTTGTTTAGTTGCAATTGCAGAGGAATTTTGTGATTTTTTTTAAAAATCAATTAATAATAATTTTTTAATTTAAAAAATGTCATAAGAAAGGGATTTCTTTTAAACATTTCCTTACCTAAGTTTTATTCTTTTAATTGTTAATTTTCTCTCTCATGGATGAATCTTGCTCTGATGCTCATGACGTGTCTGCTACATAGAGCAAGAGGTATGGGCTGCTGAAATATATTCAGACATGGCCAGATAAGTCTGATTAAAGCCTTTGAGGTCTGCATGTACCTTTCTGAGGGTAAAATTAGACCTTTGCTCTGTTCTGCATGGAGCCAAGACTGGAAGTGGTGTGCGTGGCAAGATGCACAGAGCTTCAGCAAATGTAACACATATTTTCAGGTCACGGTGTCAAGGATCACAAGGTTACAGCTTACAGCCTGGATACATTAATTTTCTTCTATGGGCCATAAAACTATTACAGCAGCCATTACTACAAGAGATGCACACCGTGAAAAAGCCTGGCCACTTTTACATCTCTGGGTCAATAGACCTGTACAGTTTCGCAATCCCCGGCATCCACAGCTGCTTCTTAGGCAAGTCTAAATCCTGCTCAAACCTCCTTTTTTAACTGATAGGGCTGACATTATTATTTTCCTATACTCTCTATAATTATTGACAATTTTTTAGGATGTGGTATGCAGTTTGTTGCTGATTCTGAAGTTGAAATGAAGACTCATGTTCTACTTAGTAACATTTTCATAACTGTGCCCTTGAATAGGTAATTTAGAGCTGAAATAAACATAGCTCCTCTGTCTTCCTAATGGGTTGCGTATTTAGTGACAGATTCAGGGATCTTTTATTTTGAGACAGCCAATGGAGAAGTCTAGGATATACTTTTTTAATTTCCCCAAACAATGGCAAATCTTGAAACCTTGAAAATAAATTCTTGTTAAAAGAAATATCTATGGCATAGAATCTAGATGCTTGCTTAATCTGAGTTCTTAGTAGAGTCAGCATAATGCATTTATTGTGTGGGAAGATATTCAGAAAAAGCAAATCAAACTTTCACTCCAGACAATCAAAAAACCATTCACAATTCAGTCTCTCTGGACAAATTGAATCATAAAATAAATTCTCTGCTTGCAAGAGCTTCCCCAGAGGCAAGACATCATCTCAATAAAAATATGGCCAATATGGTCTTTCATCAACAACTTTGCATTCGGAGGATTTATAAATACAGTTGTGATAGAGTGTTTTAGATCTTGTCACAGTAAGAGCAGAACAAAGCTGTGTCCATGACAGGAAGGCAAATAATTTACCATTGTTTGACACTATGAAAATTAGAACAGACTGAACTTGGGGTTTTGGGGATGTTCTTAGTTACTTTTAGCTCTGTTCATTTGAGAAGTAGCTTTCTTTCAGCTCCTTGATGGGAAAAGACAAATCCTTTCTGGAAATGCTCCATAGTCTAAATTGATTTGTTTGGTTCTTCCTATATAATGAATGGCAGTGGGGAGATCTGTGCTGAGAAAAGAATGTCTGCTTAACTGTAGTAATTAAAGATTTTGTTCCCTTTTAAAGTTTTTCTTTTAAACTGAAATTTTCATTTATCACAAATACAAAGAAAATGTTATTAGAGGGTGCAAGCCTCTGGCAAATTTCTTAGTATATAGCCATACCATGGGAAAATATTGTAAGGAAGGTCCATTTGTGGTCCACTTATTGGCTTTTACTCCATGGAAAAATTCTTCAATGATAAATGTGTTTAAAAATCCATTACAAGTGGTACATAGGGTTATCTTCAGTTGGAAAGGGGGGAAAAGCAGCATAAACAATTTTATATTTCAAATGCATTTTGTGCTGAAACATTCTGCTGTGGCAGAATTTAAACTGCAGACAGATTGGAACAAATAATGCAGAACTGCTTTGTTTTAAAATATTGGTACAGATAAAAAATGTATTATTCAAGGGAGCTCTTTGGACTCGTTCTGAAATAGCAAAGAGTGAATGCAGATGGTCTTAAATACATATGCAAGAGAGAAATTTGAGGGAGACATAGCACATGGGACCCAGCTGTGATCCCATCAGATGCTCTGCAGGGATGCTTTCTGGCTTGTAAAGTTTATTTTTCCTTCTTCCTCCTCCAAAGACTATGGTAAATATTTTCCATCTTGTATCTTTTAATCTGCCCACCTTATTTAATCTTCCCTTGCCTCTTCCTTCTTGGATATCCTTGATGAGAATATGATCCCTGGTCGGCTTGCTAATACTTTTATTTCTTCTCTCCAGTGTCACCTCCTTTGAGGTCTTCATCTGAAACCTGTCTCTCATGGCCACAAGGAAGATATCTTCTCTGTACTCTGGCTAACTCTGTGCCTCATTAGAGTGTTTTTTAATTTTTTGGAAGGTATTTGGGACAGAACCTGCTCTGAGGCCTCTGCAACACCCTCATGCTCTTGGTTGATGAGAAAGGAGCCAGTCTCCCTCATAACACCGTGTAATTCCAAGGTCTCCCTTATAATACCATGGACATTGTTGAAATTTCTTGATGACCAGACTTCACAAGACAGGTGGCAGGAAGGGTTTATGTGTAAGAGACAACCTCAGGCATCTTGTGTTTGCTCCCAGTGAAAAGTCCATCAAACAGGTGAAGTAGGTGGAGTTTCTCAATTTTCAGAATGGTGGCTTTGGGAGTGGGGATCACTCCTCTTTCCTTCACACACTTCCCAAGCAGAAACGACATGTTATATTTCTAACTTACAAGCAGATGGACTTGTTGCACCCTGAGATTCTTAAAGCAGGGATCAATAGTGTTTTATTCTGCAGCACACACACTTCAAGGGGAAAGCAGCAGAGTGCAGGTCATACTTTGTGCCCACTTCCAATAAATGTTTAGCCTGGGGCTCATGGAGAACACGTGTAAGTTGTGGGTGAGGAATGTGTTGAGGTCGATGCTGTGTGGTCACAAAACAAAAGACAGCAGGGACTGAAGGAAGGGGTTTGCAGTGCTCATGACCCTTTTCAGGCCAGTTTGCTGCCCCAGAGGCTTTCTGGCATTGCTGGCTGCCAGGGGGAATGGCAGTACTGGGGTTCCAGGACGGAGAAGCGTGGTGGTGACTGCAGCCTGCAGCTTCCCTGCACGGCTGTATGCATTCCCTGCATGGCTGTATGCGTTCCCTGCACGGCTGTGCACATTCCCTGCACGGCTGTACGCATTCCCTGCATGACTGTATGCATTCCCTGCACGGCTGTACGCATTCCCTGCATGGCTGTGTGCATTCCCTGCACGGCTGTATGCATTCTCTGCACTGCTCTATGCATGTCCTGCATGGCTGTATGCATTCCCTGCATGGCTGTACACATTTCCTGCATGGCTGTGTGCATTCCCTGCACGGCTGTACGCATTCCCTGCACTGCTGTACACATTCCCTGCATGGCTGTATGCATTCCCTGCATGGCTGTGTGCATTCCCTTCATGGCTGTACACATTCCCTGCATGGCTGTACGCATTCCCTGCATGGCTGTATGCATTCTCTGCACTGCTGTATGCATTTCCTGCGTGGCTATAAGCATTCTTTGCATGGCTGCGTGCATTCCTTGCAGGGCTGTACGCATTCCCTGCATGGCTGTATGCATTATCTGCACTGCTGGCAGTGCATGGCTATAAACACTCCTTGCACGGCTGCATGCATTCCCTGCACGGCTGCATGCATTCCCTGTGTGGCTGCATGCATTCCCTGCATGGAGACAGCAGCAGCTGAGCCCCCTTCTCTGACATCCATCGCCTCTGACATTCCCATTCCCAGCACACACACGGTACTGGGGAGGCAGCTGGACTTTAATCTCCTCCATCACAGGCATCAGAACCTGTGCTAACAAACTGTCAGGGCTGTGCTGGTGGCTGCCTCTAAAGAAGTTTTGAGGGGCCCCCAAGCTGGCAGGACAGATGAGGGGGAGCTGGAGACAGCCTCAACCCTGGGCATCAGGTCTGTCCATGGAGACAGGCTGAGGTCAATGCTTCAACAAAAAGTGCTGTGTTTTTGCATTCAGACCCCCCCTGGGAGAGACGGAAGACATCTGCCACACGACTGGCAGTATCTTTTCAACCCTTTTCATGTCCAGCAGATGCAGTTGGGCAAAATTGTCTCAAAACCTACTGATTTCTCTGCCCCTGCAAGCATATTATCTGTTTGTGAATAAATCAGCAGGGGGATTCCAGATATGGCACCTTCAGCAAGTGCCATAACTGCCCTCAGGCAAAAATTATGGCCACCCTCCAAGGGAAGCATCAGTCATCACCCTCTGTGGTAGTCTGAGTTTTAACTTTTCTACCTCCTGTCAGCAAACGGCAGCCAAGGTTTTCTGACCACTTGAGATTCTCAGGACTCAATTAATCCACCTGCCATTGCAATCGATCTTGAGCCCAAAAATATAAAGCCAGAATAGGTATGGAACATGCTGTGGTTGTGACTCACACTTGTTGCCACATACTGACATGGGATGAGGGTTAATTTGTTCTGGGCTGGTGTGAATGAGGGGCTTGGTGTTTTCAAATGTGCCCAAAGGTAGCTGGTACAAGGACCTGCAAACCTGGTAGGCACTGGGGAGTCTCTGTCTCCACAGTCAATATTGTCATATCCATAGCTAACTGAGAATCTCGTGATTGTATTGGTGTGTGAAAAAGAGACGATGTGAAGTACTGGTGATAAAAAAATCACCACAGAAGGAAAAGAGTATTGTTAATTTCTGTGCTTGAGAGAACTGGGGATGGCAGGGACACTTCAAAGCAAAGACTGAAAAAGATATTGAATTATTTTATCTCCCTGATGAGTTTTGCTGTACATTTTTTCTTCCACCCTTTCAGGCAAGGAAGCTGTATGTCAGATGACATTTAATATAAAAACAGCTCTCAGTAAATAACCAGATAAGATTGAGGGATATCTTTAATATCAACAATGTGCATAAGTACCTTTAATAGGCATGGCACTAGCTGTAGAAGTGACTGCTCCTTATGAGCACCTCAAATTGGCATATTCTGCAGGATCCTTTTGATGTGCAGATCTAATCTGTCTCTGAGCAATAATTGTGCAGCTCACACAATGGTATTAGCATGTAGACCATGAAGCTCGACTCTGTAAGCGTGTTCTGCTGCAGCAGATGGAGTAGCAGCTTGTTTTTGAAATTGAGATAAAATATAAAAAAAAGTAGAAGCTTTTTTTTTAAATTATTTTTTTTGAGGGGAGGGGTGTGTGTGCTGTAATTTTGGAGGGTATCAAGATAGCAAGATCAAACACCTGGACCCTCTTTAGCTAGAACTTTTATCACCATGAGATACAAATGTTGATTTATTCTTCACAATATCAGCATTTTCATTTTCAAAAACAACCAGTTATTTCTGGTGCTCCAGTTTCTAGTTTCCTTTTTTTTTTTTTTTTTTTTTTCTTTTTTTTTGACTCTATGGAGACCTATTTTTGCAAAGTGACACTTCAGAAATCAAGCCTCTTCAATGAGATTTAAATTGAACATGCAATCTCCCGAGTTATTTGGAAATAATTTGAACCCAGGTAGTTTTAATGTAAATAGCCACCATTTATCCATATCAGAATCAGTTAATATCAGAGAAAGATATGAAACTGATATAAATTCATTAATGTTTTCTGTGTATGTGAAAGGAAGGAGTAAACTATACTTTCTGTTCACACCGGGCAGAAAGTGATGGGACTGAAAACGAAGGTTTAGCTCAAATCAGAAGAGCAGCTGCCTACCAGCACCTGAATAGTTTATCTGGGAGGCTGAACAATCTCTGTTGTTTGAAGATTTTTTGAAAAGCTTAGATACCTATCAAGAATGATCTGTTAGATCTGGTACAGCTTTGCAGGAAAATATTCGCTGGGTGAGGTCACAAGGTCTTCCCAGCCCCATTTTTCTCAATGTCCATATTATGATATATTATATATATACACACATATATTCAGAACTTCACATGTATGATTTAATAGATAATTCTGTTCCCACACATACACATATACAACATACTAGGCCAATATATATTGATAGTTTGGAGGCATGGCCTAATGATTTACATTTAGATTTTTAATTTTCACACTGTGGAATGAAACGCTCATCAGTTTAATAATAATAAAGGCTTGGCAAGTGGAGGGCAGATGCAGAGGTTTTGTTAAGGAGCTCATTCTTCCTCTTCAGCACCAAGAAAACTCTGCAGCTGGGCCACAAGGTGGCAGATGAGCTGCAAAGATTAGATTATTAGCTACAAAATAAAAAATAAGATTGCGGATGACAAGTTCAAGAAAAAAAGCGACAATTAGGGATGGAGTCGTTGCTGTGCTTTTGGGTACTTTCCTTGAAATCCAGCATTGCTTCTCATTTTCATCACATAACAAAGCGAACCAAATATCCTCATCCCCATTGCAACAGGTTTGGGTTCTGATTATACCCGATGATAACAAAATCAACCACAGTAATTTTTTGGGCAGGCTCCTTGCCTTGGGCAATATTCCAAAAAAATCACCGATTTTGGCCTTTCATCAGTGTTTGGAGTGAAACAGCTCAAGCATGAATTATTTTACATCTGATGGTTTGGAACTGTAGTGAGGAAATGTCCTTGAGACTGGAGCGTAGCGAATGCAGAGTGTGTTTGTGCTGGAGCCCTCACCTGCTGGTTTAAATACCTTTAAAGTGTGTTTGTGCTGGAGCCCTCACCTGCTGGTTTAAATACCTTTAAAGTGTGTTTGTGCTGGAGCCCTCACCTGCTGGTTTAAATGCCTTTAACGTGCATCTGCTGTGTGCAGCAGGAGAGACAGGAGTGAAAACCCCTGGCGGCACCTGTTTGCTGCACTTCAGAACTGGTGATCAGAAACAGAGAGCAGGGGATCCTGGCTCTGGTCTGTGGCTCATCCACTGTCTGGAAGATAATTTTCTTTCTGCTGGCTCACCAGCTCATTATTTTTTTCTGAACTACAGAAAGTCTTGCTCTGCACACTTACAACCAATATTGAAAAATCCTCCTGAGCTGCTGTGATTTTCCTTCTGGGATGGACTAAATTATAGTTATAGTCTGAATCACTGCCCACCTCAACAAACATGCAGCAGACAGGAAACCGGCTCTAATTAATTTCACTCTTTATTTCAAGAAGACTGAGTTGTTCTTCAGCTTTGTCTCTGAGGCTGATCTGAACCTTCTAAGAAGCATTTGAAGCACAGATTAGCCCCCAGAGAATCACAGCCCCTCGCTAGCTGTAAAAAAACCTAATTGGAGCAAAGACATGCTGCTTGTTAATGGAAATATTAATAACGGTTCCACTGCTTTTGTAGTTTTAAATAATTTTACTGAATAATTGAACAGAAATTTATTCTTTTTGTTTTGGAAGCAGTCCTTTCAATGTTCAGCTTGTGTTTGTTATGCTGTTGTTGATTTTCCTGTGTTTGATCTTATGTTTGCTGTAAGGTTATATACTGGAATATTTTAAAATGCAATAAATGAATTTGTTGGCTGTGGTCTTACATAAGGCTTTGCAATTATGAGTGAATGTTTTGTTATAAATAATTCAGCCAGTATTAATCAAAAATTCTTGTTTAATAATCACTTGGTTCCTGCTCTTCTGTTTATTAGTTTTATTATTAAAATAGTCTCTCATAAGTTATAGGAATTCTCTGAGTATATCCCAGAGAGATCCAGTGACAGTCAGAGTAAGTGGCTGAAAAAAGATTCCTGTCAATGGT
The DNA here is from genome assembly GCF_015227805.2 of Hirundo rustica. Lineage (NCBI taxonomy): Eukaryota > Metazoa > Chordata > Aves > Passeriformes > Hirundinidae > Hirundo > Hirundo rustica. The sequence continues at coordinate 149,540,124 of NC_053450.1, read as the reverse complement.
TTTTTCAAAGGTTTATTGTGTTTCTGTTACTTTAGTTAACTCATTGTCCAGAGAGCAAGAATGGCAAGATTTTTAGAGTGCAGAAGAGAAATGCTTACAGTGTTTTTTGCCTTGAGGCTGGTTATGGGGTTATAATCAATCAAAACTATTTAATGATTAAATTAATTATAATTCTTCAAAATCAAGAATTTTTATTTTCTCTGTTTCAAAGAAAAAATACAAATTAACTTTTACTACAAATTCAACTCATAGTCAGAGAAGGAGGGTAAAAAAGGTTTTATGAGATTGTCCTGGTTTCAGGTGGGAGAGAGTTAATCCTCTTCCTAATGGCTGGTACAGATCTACATTTTGAATTCAGAATGAGAATAATGCTGAGAGCACAGTGATATTTTAGTTGCTGCTGAGCAGTGCTTACTTTAAATCAAGGTCTTTTCATCTTCTCACACCAGAGAGGAAGCTCAAGAGGCACCAGAAGCTGGGAGGGGATGCTGCCAGGACAGCTGACCCCAGCTGGCCAAAGGGGGATTCCAGAGCACACGGCATCACAGGATATAAAGTGTGGAGAGATCTGGCCAGAGGCTGCTGCTTGGGAGCTGCCTGGGCATGGGTTGGTGGGTGGCAAGCAATTGCATTGTGCATCACTTATGCATTATAATTGTTATTGATCATTTTTATTCTTTCCCCTCAATTTTCTGTTCTCATTAACTGCCTTTACCTCAGCTCAAGAGTTTTACTTTTTATCCCCCCAATTCTGTCTCCCATCCCAGAGTGTGAGGGAAGGAGGCACAGCCTGTGTGGTGTTTAGCCATGACAGATGAGAGTTTTCTGGAATCTCTCAGCTGAACAACATGATTGGTAAATCTCTAGTCTCGTGGTGATGTCAGCATCCATCACTCTGGCTGGCTTTGGGGGAGCCAAAGGCTTTCAGAGCCTCTCAGGGGTGGGCACAAGTCCTGGAAGAATTAGCAGCAGGGTGTAATGGCTCATTGCTGGGACTGGCACAGCTGATTTTCTGATCTGGAAGCGCTGATTTGCTCTCAGCTGTAGCACTTACACTTAATGCTACGAAATAACTTGATTCAGGTAATATTGTTCACTCTTCTCTTTTGCATTTCCTGATTTGTCTTGGTTAGTTATTTCTGTCCCTAAACAGTGGTTCCAACAAAGCTTCATCACTGCAAAGAAAGTGTTTTTTACAGTTACCACAAATCTTATACAAACAAAGTGCTCTTTTAAAATCAGGTCTTCTGGTATTTCTTGCCAATAAAGGAGCCCACTGGGGTTTGCCATTAAATAAACTCTTTTCTTAGAGGAGAATCACATATGTTTTTGGCTGTACTGAAAAAAATGGTTATTTAAAAGTTTAAACAGGGGAAAATGGCAGTTAACACAGTTATGAGGAAGGCATAGTTCACTAAGCTTGCTGGACATTTTCAGTCTTTTAAATCATGTCTCAAGTTTTGTCTGATATCCTGAATAAAGGCAATATTCTTTTGAAAAATCTCAATCAGCAAGATTTTTTTTGCACAGGAGTTACTTGTATAGATGTCTCCACTGATTTCATCTTCCTTGGCTCCCTTTACAGGCACCAGAGTCAAAATGTGGGACTCATAGGGTGCTATTCTACTCATCCTAAAATAATTTAAGTTAATCATATGCCTGAATCATCTAATTCTTCCTGATGACCATAAAGGGACACTCAGGTGTTTGTTTGGCAGCTGACATCCTTTCTGTTGATGTTTGAAATGAGATGAAATTCTACCCACAGAGACTTTGTGAGATAAGGCAGGAAGACTTTGTATGATGTGGCACTGTAAGAACTGAAATGGTGTAAAGCTGAATTCCTTGCATGAGTCAGTGGTGCTGTTGTCAAGGTGTGTGGAACAGCTAAATCAATATAATGATAACAGAATCTGACTTTTTTCATATTTTTAGTTACAGTACCATGATTATCTACATTTTTATGCCATAGTTACAACAGTAATAATATAATTAGAGTTACTATACTGTGATGTGTTTCCTAGGTCAGGAAAAGGAGAAGCTGAAATCATTATTAACTTAAGTCTAAGTCCTTTCTTTATGGATCAGGTTTAAACATAAATATAATTTTATAATATAAAATGGGCACTTATGAATTTTTGCTCAGAGTCCTATCGAGGGGATGTCAGGTATTTCATATACTTTTTATAAAGTGCTAAGATGAGAACTTGAGAACTAAGGTGGAGGAGCTCTGGCTATGTCAGGATAAGGAGGAGAAGCTGAAATCATTATTAACTTAAAAGTCTAAGTCCTTTCTTTATGGAGTAGGTTTAAACACAATGTTTATAATTTAAAATGGACACTTGATGAATTTTTGCTCAGAGTCCTATCGAGGGGATGTCAGGTATTTCATATACTTTTTATAAAGTGCTAATATGAGAACTTGAGAACTAAGGTGGAGGAGCTCTGACTTTGTGATAGCTGTGGCTGACATTATTCCCATTTTATAACCTACTTTATGCCAGTTACACACCAGAGTAAATGGATATTGTACTTTGAAGGGAAGTTTTTCTTTTTTTCCCTGCCATTATATGAATGTATATGAAAACCTGTTTTGGTGATGGGCAATGGGATGGGTGGAGAGAATACAGAAGATGGGATTGGAAATCATGGCTCTTGACAATCTTGGTAGAAGACATCCTGAAAATGAGGTTATTGCTAAATCAAGATAGCATCTGTATTCCTGCCTCTGCTCACTTAGAAATGAAAGCTTGAGTGCAGGAATCTGTGAAAGGAACGGAAAATGTTACAAGAAACACTTAGTAAAAGTCAAGGTGGAGGTGATGATGGGTTGGGAATATGTTCCCACTAATCCTGGCAACCTGTACCGGTCAGAATCTATCATTAGAGAGAATTTCTTGCCTCAAGCACCCATTTATCTTTCATGTAAGGAGCCTGCAGGAGAATACTCATGGTATATTGCAGCAGACGAAAGACTGCCAAAGTTGATTAGCTGGAGTCAGCCTTCTCCATAGCGTCTTTATTGGAGCTCTGAGATCAATTTTACGTCCTTTGGTATTGTTACTTCTGTCTCTTCCAGTGACAGAAAATACAAGGGAGGGTATTTTCAGAGATGTAGGGTGTGTATACTTTTTCTTTGCTATATTCTTTCTGAATAATTCCTCCTTGCAGTCAATAATTTTTCACCCAGGTATGAGCTGGAAAAGCTCTACATGAGTCATTGTTGTACATTGCTGATAAGATGCTATCAAGAGCTGAAGCAGCAGCATATTGGTTTTCCTTCTCACATCCTACACTACAGATAAAAGATACATGTCAGTTGAAAACATGTCCATTTCGAGGAAATATTCTTATATAAATCTTTATTATCTGTTCTGTTGGGGTCTTTCTTTCTTTTCTTTCTTTCTTTCTTTCTTTCTTTCTTTCTTTCTTTCTTTCTTTCTTTCTTTCTTTCTTTCTTTCTTTCTTTCTTTCTTTCTTTCTTTCTTTCTTTCTTTCTTTCTTTCTTTCTTTCTTTCTTTCTTTCTTTCTTTCTTTCTTTCTTTAATTTTTTTTTTAAAATTTTTATCATTTTCATTGCAGCCAATCCTTTCACTGAAACATCCTCAGACTAATGTTTGTAATGCAGGAAATGTAGACCAGCAATTGCAATATTCTTCACTCTAGTGCACATGGCCACCCTTCAAAATGCAGCAATGCTACTTGGAGCTGACTTTTATAACAGGAGTTTTCCTCTGGATTGGATGAAGATGTGCTGGGAGACAGAATCAGATCCTTTCCCCCCAACTGTTTGGCACTGGCAAACAAACCAGTCCATGTGCATATTGCCAGGTTCTCTTATGTTCCTAAGTAATCTAATGGGAATGGTCAAATTTGCCCAGGAATCTTGCGAGATTCTTGGAATTGGTCAAATCTGCCCTTAGAAGCCCTTTGTCAGTGTACCAGGACAAACAGCATTTCTGGGAATATTTCCTGGCATCTTTCAGTTTAGTGGTAGAGATATGGCTTCTGCAATAATCAGAGTTACATGTATTTTGAAATCACAAATTCCAGTACTCAAAAAACTATCTCTCTCAGCAAACTTAGAGTTATGTGCCAGTTATATGTGCTGCCAATAGAAACCTGGGTTTATAGTCTCTGCAGTGGAGGATTCAAGGAAGAATTCATGATGCAAGAATTCAGAAACTAAATTTTTCTATTAGATATTATTCCTTTCTTACAAATCCCTCTCAAAGCCAAAGTTCACATCCTTCCATGGCTGTCTCCATTCACAGATACAGCTGCCTCCCTTCAAACATTCTGGCTATTGCTAGGAAGGGAATTCATGACTTTCTGGGAAGTGAATCCATGACCTTTGATACCAAAAAGAGTAAGATGTGAGCCAAAAGAGTAAACCTTTCAGCTGTAGGAAATCAGTGGATTATTACAGACACTGAGGCTTGCTCTTAGATGAAGACATGATTATACACTAAGCCAGTGTATTATTACACTTTCATTTTCTCTTCTGAAAGGTCTATTACGCTCTCTGTAGCATGATCTAATATCTGTTGAAGTCAGCGTGAGTTTTCCATTGAGTTTATTCGGCTCTGATTCATGATCTAAATGTATGAGCCTGCTCATACCAGATAGAATTAAGCAGGATATAAGAAGTGTGAAGAGGTAATCTTTAAAATCTTTGTATTTATCTCTAGATCTGCCTCTGTATATATATATCTGTTTTCCATGTAAACTCTTAGACATAACAGAATAACTATCTGAAGATTGTAACATAGTGTGTGAGGGAATCCGGCCTAAATTTAATCAAGTGATTTTAAAGGGCAACTTAGGCAAAGCTGATAGAAAGGAAAAGGAGATTTGTGAGTGAAAGGAAAAGAAAAGATAGGAGTTCTCATGAATAACCTTCCCCAAGAAGGGAAACTACGATGCAGTTTCATGGTGGATGTTTTTCCTTCTGCTGCTCTGAAAAACTCAGCTATCCTAGATCTGACAAACACACTCTCTTAGAACAGCATTTTTTTTTTTATAATCCGTGTATATTTGTTTTGTTTGAGGTTCATTTCCTACTCTTTTTTTTTTTTTTTTTTTTTTTTTTTTTTTTTTTTTTTTTTTTTTAAATCTGAGTATTTTTCACAGATATTTTGGTCACTGTCACTGAAGGTTGGTTCTCTGAAGGCAAAGTGGACCCAACCCAAATCCATCAGCAAGAAATCAGCTCTCTGTGACTGTGCAAATAATATGGAAAATATTCCCATATTTTTAATATTGAAGCATGGGAAATAGGCCCTAAAGTGTGAATTTTTAATTATTTGAAATTTTTACCGGACAAAAATGCTCTGGTAAGGACAGGACTGGGGCTTTAGGGCAGTTTTATATTACAGGAAAGGGCTCTCAGTCATCCTCAAGTACTTGACCTGAACATGTTAATTCTCCTTTTACTACTGTGTACATGAATAGCCACACAGGTCAAACAAAAAGGTTGTCTTGCAGTTCATGCTGTGGCTGATATTCAATAGGTGTTGATATTCAGGAAACATTTAGGAGACTAACATAAGTTGTACACAGAGATGTCCTGCAGCACGTAGCCCTCATCTTCTCTTAGTCAGCAGCTCAGCACCTTTCCGGGTTTCATAATTACTGTTGTGTTTTACAGCCAGACTCAGTCCTCCCCTCTGGTGTTCTAGTAAATTTTCCAGCAGAACAGGGGAGTTTGTAATATATTCCTTTCTTGGCAACTCCAGCTCATTTGCAAATATTCTAAAGGCAATTCCTTCAGGAGCCACTAAGTTAGACTCCAAAAGGGGCTGTATGTGCTACAGTTCTGCCCACACCACACATCTCCCCACTTTCACTGACTGGTACAACTGCACAGAGACAAATCTTCATTGTGACAGCCAAAATTTCCACCAGTGGGAATTACCTCTGTTGGAGAGCAGGCAAGGATATGAGCCTGTAAATTGTGGTTGATTGCCATAAGGAGTCCATCCAAGTGGAACTCTGGTTGCTCGGCTACAGCAGTAGATGGATCATTTAAAATCTATAGTATAGACAAGGATAGACCAGAAATCAGCAAAAAATTCTCAGTGGACAAGCTATTTCAGCCACAATTATTTATTATGGTGGAGATTAACATGCATTTAATGTGTGGATATATAAGGTGACAAGATACAACAACTGGGAGAGCATTACATGGCATATGGCTGTGGGCTGCAGACTGCTGGGAGAAAATTCTGCTTTGCATTAAACTCAGGGAGAGATTGACAGCACTCTGATCTTCCATGGTTTGTCACTACGAGTAGGGAAATCACCTGGTATTATACTCTGTATAAGCAGAGGAAAACTATCATAAATCAGCCACTAACTTTTAAAATAAAAAAAATATATATTTTAATAATAACACAGTGATGACAACCTTGAGCTCTCTGAAAGGCTCACAGATGCTTGCATCCAAAACCCTCTGCAGAGTTGAAATAACCTAAGGATTTGGGGCTGGGCTTACTGAATTTCCCTATCTACCCCTTTATCTTCCGGTCAAAAGGCATCAACATCAATTTCTGTGCATACTGTAGGAAATGAGAACACTTTAGGTATTGTATTATTGGTCTATAAATCATATTTTGATTCACTTAACCCAGAAACTCAAAATGGAGGCTGAATCATGTGTCAGGTAGCAAGAAGGCAGGTGTAGAATGGGGAACACTGTGGCTTGTGTCTCTACTTTCTCCTGCCAGAGGAAGGGAGTGGCCAAGGCACAAACTTGGAGATCTTTCCCCCTGAGGGTTCCCATGTTTGCACAGGCCCTGCCAGAAAACACATCTGAGCATGCAGTTCCATCCTACGAATTCCCTCTTTTCCATCCTTCTCCTGTCTCGTGACTCTTCACCACTTGATCCAAAGAGGCAGAGAAACAGAAAGCAGTGAGAGGAAGCTGGAAAACACATTGAGGGTGGTCCAGGACATGTCTGTGTGACACAAGCTGTGTGCCTTTTGGGCACCCTGAGCTGTAGGATGTGTCTGTGCTCTGGACTAGTTGAACTTAGATGTCTTTTCCAACCTAAATGATTCTCTGTAGCATGGTCTGCTTGCCCCACAAACAGCAAGAATAACTTGGATTGTGACATGGTTAACACCAAACCTGTTCATGAACATTGCTCTTTAGAGAATACCATAAAGTTTCTACTATGGAGAACCAACTTATTAATTAAACTTTCTCCTGTAACAACATGGCATCCCTAGGGAGCTGGTTCTGACAGGAAATGAGGGGAAAAAGGAAGGAGATATAATTTAAGGCAACAATAATTTTTTTTGACATTCCCATTTTGAAGCACTTAGCAGGGTGGGCAGGTTGTCTGATCCAATTTACATTTGACCTGATGACCTCGGTCTGCCTTAATGTCAGTGGAGACAAGAAGACACTGCAAAGACATGACTCACCTCCTGAAAGCAGACATCTGAGTCAAGAGAAGCCCCCAGAAGTGCCTGTGTCTTTCCACTGATTATTTAGGTCAGATGTAAGTGCTCACATTACAGATGTATAAAGATGGGGGTCATGAAGACACTGCAGAAAAGCACTTTCTACCTGTCCATCCACCAAATATAAAATAAGCCAATCAATAATATGATTAAATCTTTTGGGCAGGAAATACCTTCCTGGCATGCTGGTGCAGGTAAAATCTGGGAATAGCAGTAAAGGCTCTCAGAAATATGAGGAGAGAAAAAAATAATCATTTATGTGTCTTATTACACAGGGTGGAAACTCAAGCACTACACTGAGACCTGTCATGGGATCTATGATATATGAAATATGAAACTATGAAATATGACTGACATTAAAAGAAAGTTGAAAACAAAAAAGGATAATTTGGTAACCTCATAACTAATCTGGGTTAAATTAGTTTTTATCATGTTAGAGGATTAGGTTTCCACATAAACTTTTATTGGCTACAACATCTTTATTACTTGACTCAAATAGGGTGCAGTTTTCTGGATCTTATTTTGGTCTTTCAGAGTTACTTAATTTTATCAGATTTTTTGATCTTGCCTAAGTGCAGATGTTAACCAATCCTTTTTTATATTCTCCTCTGCCTTTTCTGGTAGATTATTTCTGCCATTAAGACCAAAATCTGCTAGTCTTAGTAAAATTAATTTTGCCCATATCTATAAGAGGAAAATTTAATATGATTTCCAGCCTAGATGTTTTTCAAAGGGCATCTATCAGGTACAAAAGGGAAGACCATGGTTGTTTTGGGCAGCCTTATTTCACTTGCCTCTGTGTGTTTTTTTAATATTCACTGGTCAGTAGTCCTACACATAATTTGTACTGAATTTCTGAGGATTTAGATCTAGCTTTGATTACATATATAAAAATATCAGGCTGTCACTTTTTTTTTTTCATACATTGCATTAAAATATATGTAAATGCTGTCAACAGGGAAAGTTGTGAGATATTTTCCATTTTGTGTTTATTCTCATATGCAGATTTTTTCTGAGTTAACCTAGTCTCAATCCTATTGAATCTCAAAGATTTTCTAACTGCTTTTTTTCTGTCTTTTTAATGAAAAATAAAAATAGCCTGGGAAAAAAAAGGAACAGATATTTGTTATGTATAAATAGAAAGAAATAGAAAGCTGTTTTGTTGGATTGCTAGCTATCCAATGCTACAAAGCATAGAAAGATATTGCCAATACATGCAGAAAATCAAGGAATAAAAATTAACAAGGAGAATGAAAACTGATGCTGGACCCATATTTTCTTTTAGCATCTTACAAAAGTCCTAATTTGTTTTTACCACCCAGGGGATAAAAAACTAAAAAATGGAGTTAAATTAGCTATTGTATATTCTATAACACACTATGTGCATGTATAGTTTCTAAGAAAACACTGATGTTCAGCATATACACAAAGATTGAAAAGTGCAATTGAGAGTCGGCTCTCTCAAACTGGATTAGATTCAAAGGAGATAATGAGGTGATAGGAAGGATGCTCTAAAGTTGTTTATTTTATATTTATTGCGGACTTCTAAGGACTCCCATAAGGCATTGTTAGTGGATAAGCAGACAGTCCACATCATCGCCTGGTTATAATTTTGTTCTTTGCATTAGTGAACCTCAAAAGTGACTGCAGATATTGGATGGGTTCAAGAGCTGCTGGAATTTGTGGTGGGGTTGTGTAGTCTTTTCTCTCTTTTTCTCTTCTCTTCTCTTCTCTTCTCTTCTCTTCTCTTCTCTTCTCTTCTCTTCTCTTCTCTTCTCTTCTCTTCTCTTTTTGTTGTGTTTGTCTCATAGGATGCAGTTTCAGCAGACAGGATGTAAATAGCCAGACATTCTAGCTTGCCCCTCAAATAAATCAGAGTTTTTCTCTACCACCTATGGTAGAGTTGGCCTATGGGGACTACTTAAATCCTGTTTGTACACCTGGCCATTTCCCTGCGTTGTTTGTGTTGGGCCATATTAGCATTAACTGGTTTCACCAGCAGCACCCATCCTCCTAATCTGGTCCCTTCACGGCTGTGCACCCTTGGGCCCACTGCGTGCCTGGGACAGCAATTTTCCCCTGACTTTGGTTGTTTGCAGCATGTTGACTTCTAGGATGGAAGAAGTGATGCTCAGCAGCAGTGACCCCACAGTGTGTGCTCCTCTCTCAGCAAGTAAATCAATAGAGAGTGTCTCTCTCTTCCAGACTGTTCCTTGCAGCATGTGTCGTATGGTTTGTGCACATAATATACTATTTGCAGCTAAGAATTGGGGCTGAAAGGAGAAATTGCTGCAGCAGCTCAGTGACATTTCTTCTGTAGCTGTATTTTTCTTGTCCTTACCAGCTCATTCCCCTCCAGAAGTTTAACAGGCTGAGCAGGACTTTGAGCTAGAAAATCTCAGTTGTGCAAAATGCAGTTTAACAAACTCCCTACAGTACAGAAACAATATTAACAGTAGATGATAATTACAGCTATTGGAGCCTGATTGTTAATTGGGTTGTTACAAATGAAACACATGGATCATTAAAAGGACATCAAACATGGTGGCTTGCAGTAAGGACATTGGGCTTTGGCAAAGACAAATTGTTCATTAAGGCCATATGATGACTGTAAGTAGCAGTTGTTAACACCAAATTTCACTCTAATGGGATACTCTTTGGTGCCTGTCTAATTTCCCTTCTTATCTTCTTGTGCTTCTTTAATGGACTTTTTCTTTGCCGCGTGTTATCTTTGGCTTTGTCACTGTCAGCTGTGCGCACTGGCCCTGACAGTCTCCTGACAGGTTTTCTGTTTGCCTGTTTGTTTGTGCAGCCTTTTCTTAACCAAGTCACTGAGGTACACCAGACACATCAGCCCTTTTTAGCTTGGTGGGGGCACTTCAGTGCACATGAGAGTCTCCTAATTTCTCTTTATTATCCTGCTTGTTTCTTATTTCTGTTCCACTGTGTTTAACAGCAGAGCCAAAGTGCTGTACTTGGAAATACCATGCTCTACACTCAGACTGAGTGAGCAGAAGTAAATCCCACCAAAATGACAGAATATAATATCAACATAAGCAAAATCAGGAGCAATTAAAAATATTAAATATTAAATTAAAAAACCATTAAAAATATCCTCCACATGTGCCGAGGTGATATCACAGTGCTCTAAGAGAAAGCTGGTTCTGGGAAAACCTTTCAGCTAGGCTATCTTAGGTATTTTAGACTAATTTCAGGACAGACCTTTATTATTCTAGTATTTAATTTCCAGGGGAGTTCTGCACTCAGCAGCATTTGACATTAGTCCTCTAATGGACAACAGCCCGCTCAGTAGTCCTGTATTTAACTGGTTTTTAGTCACACTCTCAAACTTTCCATCTCTTCAGTTGTACAGATACTTTCATTGAATTTTCCCCCTTTCCCCCCTCCCCCCCGCCCCCCGGCCTTTCCAGAATCTTTTAGCTTTTGCTTGAAGAGAGGAAGACTAAAAAAATTCTGAAGGCATGGGGCTGGCCAAGAAAAGGGTTAAGAGGTGAGGGATGCTCCATTTCAGCTTAGCCCCAAATAAGTGAGGGAGTACCTGAAAGTGCCTACAAGAAAGCTGGAGAGTGACTTTTTGCAAGGGCAGGTAGAGATAGAACAACAGGGAATAGCATTAAACAGACAGGGAGTCAGTTTAGATTGGATATTAGGAAGAAATTCTTTACTGTGTGACATTGGAACAGGTTGCCCAGAGAAGTTTTGGATGTCCTGGATGTGTCCAAAGCCAGACTGGATGGGGCTCTGAGCAGCCCAGGATAGTGGAAGCTGTCCCTGCATAGACAGGGAGGTTGAAACTAGATGATCTTTAAGGTCTCTTCCAACCCAAACTGGTTTAAGATTCTCTTCCATGACTTCTGGCGCTCATGGCAGCACACTTTCAGTTTGATTCACCCTTGATCAGTATCTTGTGCTGTATTTTCACATCCAGTGGGATCTGGCTGGGTGCAGCCATTCCAGGCGATCACCTGCAGACCCAGCTTTATGAATTGATTAAATGCTCATGTGCTCGTGCAATCCATATGAAGCAAAATAACCAGGTACTGCTCTGGGGAATGGGGAATGGGGCTGCCAGCTTGGCATGCACCTCTGCTTGAAAAATTATGCTGAATAAATTCATGCAGATACGCTGTCAATCAGCTGCTGTAGCTGTGTGGTTCTGAGGAATGTGAGGGTCATTTGTGTCCTTCAGAGACGAGCCTACAGCAGACACATGGTGTGATGGCAGCATCCATCTCCACACAGGCCTTGATTCTGCTGCTGATTTTGTCAGCAGAAGGCTTTTCCTGTGAGGAAACCCTCTGACAGAAGGATTCCCAGGCTGGGCAGGGCCGTCGGCAGACAGGTGTTTGTACCGTGGTGACCCGTGCTCTATGGGGATAGAAATCACTTTGATAACACACTTTAAATAAAGACAAAGTGATACTTCTCTCTTGTTGGTAAGATTAATGTATCATATGTATTCTAAACACTGTCTCCTAAGCTGTCTGGCTTGAATTTTGGGCAATGTAAATGCTATTTTTTCCTCTTCCTGCTTACAGCACCTTTCAGTTAAAGAAATAGCTTTTCAAAGGAGAGATAACACTTTGCAATGCTTTAATCATTGTAAATGTTGAAATCTGATCTTTTTAATCACTTCCAATTGTTTCTTATAGCAGACCTTTCTAACCCTAAGAGGTTATTGATGTAATTGTGTTTCCTTCTTGTTAGGCAAATGATATCCTGTAAAGTGTCTTGAGCAAAATTAATGGCTCCATTTTTTATTGATCTGTTTGGCTCATGCAATTGATTTACCTTTCAGAACTGATTGGCTGATGATACTCACAGTCAGTGCTGATAAATAAATCCTTTTCTAGTGCAAGGCATCCTCAAAAATATTGCCTACTGAAATCTTTCTGTTTTCAGTAGGTGTTTAACTGATGCAGAAAGGAGGTTTGTCACAATGAATAAGAACTAAGGTGGTTACTTTTTTTTTTTTTTTTTTAAATAATGGGAGAAGATAATTCCTGACAACAGAATCTGCATTTTCTTGCCACAGGCAGACAATTCCCTATGGAAAATACCCTTCTCCCTAAAATATCCTTCCCTTGTAATTTTACCTGATCATCAAATTCACTAAACCAGTCAAAGATGAAAGATGGGCAATGGATGTTTAATGATACAGGATGTGAAGCTTCTCTTTTCTGTGATGTTACCAGCAATACCTCGGTGTCATTCAGCCAAGAGTCCAGGACGGGATCCCTTATCTCCACTGAAAGTGACCTACCAACCTGCAAAGGCATTGGAGAAACCTTACTCTTTCCTTTTCCTCTCTAATCGTCTTCAGGACTGTCCTTTAAATGTTGAATATATCAAATGCATACAGATATGTACAAAGATTTTCCAAAAGTTGCAAAGATTTAAAAAAACAAAAGCAAAGCTCGGTGTGTCATAGTGCAACATGATTCAGTTGTGAAAAGTGCTTGGATCCACTGGCCTGTGCCAGTCCTTATTTGGGGGACAGAAAGGGTCTTGCCATTGTCTTATGGATATTTTAACTCTCTGGTCTCAAGATGCTGGCAATTTCTACCACCTCTAAACATGAACAAAAGGTGTTTGTGTTCAGTACTCAAGCTGTTGGCAGTTTTCCCACTTGTACAGCATCACGGGGGGTCAGAATTCCAGAGCTAAAGCATTAGGTACTATTGACATGTGATTTTAGGGGGTGCTATTTTAAATTGAGAGTTGTGCTGTCCCTAGAAACATAATAGGATGATCAGGACCCCAAACCACCTTCCTCATGCTGAAGTTAATAACATGACACTTTTTTGTAGGAGCAGTATGTGAGAAATCTATTCTACAGGAGTTGCTGAAGGTTGGAAATGATGAGATAATCAGAACTGGGCCCTTTGATTTTTTTCTGATGTCCTGTTCTAACCCTCTAACCTTCTAATTTGCTGCTTCTTTCCATCAGAAAATGCAGAGCAATTTTAATTTCTCTCACAAAAACCATATGTTCTTGTTAAACAGACTCCTGCACCTGGCTCTTGGCTCCTCGAGAGGTCCTTTGCATATCCCATAATTGCCAGCCACAGTGACCTTCAAGTGCTTTGTGCAAAATGCTGGAGAATGACCAAGAGCAATGTTTTAATAACTTCACTAGCATGTTAAAATGTTGTGGTGGGGGGAGAATCTACCTTATTGTGTGGAACAGCTGGTACCCATTTCAGTAAGATTTACCGAAAAACTTTTTTGCTTCTGGGTTTAGGATGACTCATAATTGATCCCAAGAGGAGAGCTCAACTAATCTCTGAACAAAATATAATTATGATAAGTATTTTGGAAAATTTAATTATTCTGCCCTTGGGAACTTACAGCCTTTAGAAGAGATCTGCTTCTTACCACATTTATTTGGTCTAGTGATTTAAAAAGGGACAAATAACATTTAACTCCCATCATAAAACAACCTTAATTTTGGCCTTATTAAAAATTTAATCAAGGCACATATACTTTACTCTGAATGGCATTGATGTGGCCAAGACCCAGGTCCTCAAAGGTATGCAACAGTCTAGATAGGAATTAGCCATCTAATACACAGTGATTTTGATGGAATTATTTACTTAACCGTCGTTGTGGGTCTGAGACTAAATCCTAGTGGGGCACTGGGTACCAGCTGGCATATGTGACACTGCATAAATGCTGATGTTGCACAGCAGTGACTGAGATACTGAGAGAGCAGCTCTGACACTGTTGGCTGATAAATGTAGGAGATTGTTTGGGCAGCAGAGGGAGAAAGGAATGTCAATGCCATCAGGCAGAGGAAGGAAGTTTCACGCAAGGGGAGCAAAGACCCCACAGTTTCAAGCATTAGGAGAAATTTTCCATAATTCACTATTGCTCTATTGCTCAAGAGTATTGACAAACATCCTCTGATTGGTGCTGTATTTTGTGGGTTCAGACATTCTCTGGAGCACCTGGCAAAAATATACCAAGGCAAAGATCAGAGCTAAGGGGTTACACATGAAAGTAGTAGCAAATTTTTCACAGTCAGGTAACATCCGGATTTTGGTTTCCACAACTCCTATTGAAGATGTGATCTCACCAATTAAGATTTCATTTTTCCAGCAAATGGTGACTAGAAGAGTATATTCCTGGGGTTTTTTTTAAGAGGGAGCTCTCAGAGTTAAGTATGGCTTCTGCTCTTAGATTCGAGGAATGACAGTATAGAAATGTTTCAAGTGAAAAAAAATTATTACTTGATACAAGAAAAACCTTTAAAATGAAAAAAAACCCAAAAAACAAAACTCAAATCCCATAGCTGGGATGGGATCCCAAACAAAAGAGAACAACAGCAAGGGGAAAATAAAGATATTTTCTTCTGACTTCAAATGAGAATTCATTCTTTCTGCCTGTGATAAAACAGTCAAAATAATTGAAAGTATCTATCTTGGTGTCCCACAAAAATAATATCTCCTGTATTTAGATAGTGTAAATACATTTTTGCCGGCGGGAAAAAATATATTAAAAGTCTAGACTATTTTCTCAATTCCCCAAGACAGACTTAACAGGCCTCTGAAGCTAAACAAGTACTTACACTTATCAAATTCATTTTCACTACATACCTGGAACAGCGATGCTTGAGAATAGAAACAGGTTGGTGGGTATCAGTTTATGCAGTTTAAGCATGGAAAGTGTGGATTTAAATTTAATTTCCACCATACAAAACTTCAGGGGTTTATATAAGTGATAACATTGTCACCAAAACTATTTGGAGTCAAACTTGGATCCATTTGCATTGCTGTTGCTGTAGGGATGGTGTGTGTGAGGCATCAGCTGCCACCTGCACACTAATGTCAGATCCAGTTCAGGGCTACAGATGTGGAAAGGGACAATTTGGAGTCATATGTAGGAATCTGTCCTCAGTCACAGGCACAAACTGCGCTGGTGCTCCTAGGACAGACTTTGTCATCATCTGGATGGAGGAGATGGAAACGCCCTTCAGAAAACCAGGCAGAACTCCACTAAACATGGAGCCAACCCTCATGGATTCACTTGGCCCCAGGTTCGGGCAAAGCAGAAGAAGCTGTCTGCATGTGCAAGCCCTGCAGCATCTATCAACTGTGGTGTTACTTGGGCAGCAGGTGTCCCAAGGAGTTTTCTCCACCAATGCCACTGCTCAGAGCATTTCAGAGATGGCTCATTAGTAAGGTGGGTACTATAATCTGTTTGTGTGACTTTTGCTTTTTTTTGGTATGACTATGCTTTACTGGGGAGGGCTAAACCTTCAAGAGGCTCCAGTAAGTACTGTTGGCTGTGCTGTGGGCAATACTCACATTACCAACAGTCTGGAGAGCTGGAGACAGTGTCCTGCAAAATAGAAATCCATAGGCTGGTGTTCACAGACCTCTCAGTCAATTTATTTGTCTTGCAAGTAAAAAATTTATTTTATAGTTTCTGCCAAATATGAAATCCAAATTCAAACTCAAAACTGGAAGTCAGGTTGAAGACCCCTTCATCTTCATCATGACCAGTAACAGGAGCTTTTGGGTCAAGATGCTCCTGTACAAATCCATTAGCCTTTAGCCAGACTGCAGGATTTATGCAGCTAGCCTCAGTGCATTGTTTGCAGACTATAAAATTATACAGTAACAAATGTACATTCATGTCTGTGGCTTCTGCTTTTGATCTGCAACATGATCTTTATTGATGAGCTATCTTTTTTCCTAATGTTTATTTGCTTCTTCATTTTTATGAGCATTTCAGATAGCTCTTTCTTTCTTTCTTTCTTTCTTTCTTTCTTTCTTTCTTTCTTTCTTTCTTTCTTTCTTTCTTTCTTTCTTTCTTTCTTTCTTTCTTTCTTTCTTTCTTTCTTTCTTTCTTTCTTTCTTTCTTTCTTTCTTTCTTTCTTTCTTTCTTCTCCATATTTTCTGGAGTTTTTTACTGACAGTAATGCTTGGCAGTTGTTTACATGAATAACTGAGTGGATTCAGGTTTAAATATTGATTAATTTTTAAGGAGTCTGGGTTCAAAGTGGGTGGCTGTACAGAAGGCTGGCACATGTGAGAAGGGCAATACACCAGGAAGGAAAATACCATATTTATTCTGTGGTTTTGTCATCAATTACTTAAAAGCTTTAAAAATATATACTATAAGTTTTTCAGCTCTAGATCTGATCTTGCTGTAAGAAGAAAATATAATTTTCCACATTACACTGCTATAAAGAAAGAATGTGTGACCTGTCCATGCCTGCTGGCAGAGAGGCAAAGAAAATCCAGCCACCACATCCAGAGGTTCTTGTAACACCATTGTGGTGCCTGATTGCATTTGAATGCTGTTTGCTTGAAATCCAGATCCATTTCCCAAACTGCACATTCCTCACCAGCCAGATTACAGTACTCCCAAATGATCAAACCACGAATGATTCCTAATATCCATCCATGTGAAAGTTTGGAGTCTTTGAATTTATGGTGCAGTTATGTGGTCCTAGTTGCAAATCCTCAGCTGAAACAAACAGTTCTGTTAAAATCAGGAAAGTCACATTGATTTTGAACAAATTGGAATAAATTTTCTTAGCAGAAGCAGTTAATGAAGACAGAAATGTCCTATAGGATGCTGCATCCCAATGGATCACTTATTTCAGGAAGTAGCAGAAACTCTCAGTGGAAGATCTCCCCTGCTATCTCCTGGATCTCCATTTCTTCTATCAGCAGGCGGCAGCTGTGTGACAAGGGCAGTTACACTTCTGAAATCAGGAGATTTGGTTTATATTTACTATGACAAAAGTGAGATCAGAGTTTGGTTTCCTCTTTTTATACCTTAGACACATCAGTGTTAGATCTCTGCCTAGATGGCGACTGGCCAGGGAGAGCTGGGTTTAAGAAAGAGATAAAACCAATTCGATCAGTAAGCAGGAAGAAAAAGCAACTCTTCTACTTGCTGATTCGTACAAAAAACCCCATTTTTCTTTCACAGAAAAACCCAAGGAAGTGATTTTTCATTCTGGACGAAACTGCAGAAACGACATGAAAAGTGCTTCTTCCAAGGATTTTTCTCAAAGGCAGATGCGCCTCGAATCCCAATGACGACAGAGGGCTGGTGTGCAGTGCAGTCCCCATGCTCCAAAGGAGGATGGGCTGTAGCAGTCCTGAATTACAAGTGAACAAGCCAAGTCCTCCTGCTGCACTCAGACCAGGGTGATCTGTCTGTCCGTCAGTCTCAGCAATGGTGCTGCTGCCCAACGTCAGGATATGTCAGCACTTGCCATGCAGAATTCCCTGGCAACAGCAGTTTTTGACTGTTCCATTAGAATTCATTTCACTGTCAGGTCGCAAAACCCATGTGGCTGAGAGACTCAAGAGAGAGAATTAAAAGAGCCTTTCTGTGTGAAATAAGCAGTAAATCTCTGAAGTAGTTGTCTGTTTTGGTGTAGCTGGCATGCAAGCCTGGACATTCCATTTCTGGTGGCATCAATCTATTATATCAAGAGCTGTGGTGTCACTATCAGAAGCTCCAGATGCTTCTGTGCCTGCATGTGGAAAGCCAAAGCAAGGAGGGCATTCCGGCTTTGATTATTTTTTGTTGCACCTTTTTGTTGGAAATGGTAATCTGAGGCAAACATGAATTTTAAGAGGAGAAGTAAAGTTGCAGAGACCAGTGCTGTGGATATTTCTGCCTCTCAGTACTGAGTAATACATTTCCACAAACCAGTACATCAGCTTCTAAGAGAGGGGAACAACCAGGAGTGTAAGGATTTGTTTTTCTTACAGAGAGTGTTTGCTGCTTTGTAGGCAGGTTAGTAACCCTGCACCACAGTCTTTATTCCTCACTTGCTTGTCCATGTCTGGTATCAATGCCTTGCTTGCTGTACCTCCGTGCTTTGTGCCATGAAAGATTGGCGCTGCTGGGGGGAGAAGCAGGCAGCAAGCTGGAGGAGACACAGCTCTGAGGAGGACAACCACAAGGAGGTATTTGGTCTTTTCGGCAACCAGACAAAAGCCCTTTGTGTTTGTGCTTTCAGATTGTGACCCCGTGTCTTGTGATTTGATAAATCAATATCTCCAGAAACAATCTGGCCAGGCCTGGATTTCAAACATCCCCAAAGAGTAAACTCCTTCAGAGCTGTGCTGCATAACAGGGGTGAGTGGAGAGGTCATTTGTTTATATTTCTGTGATCAAGAATACGTGCCCTACAGCCCTACTGAAGGCCTTAGCACAAATAAATTCTCTAACACCCAGCTGAGAACTAAAAAGCTGCAGTAAAACTTGTATGGTTTTTAAAGAAGCAGAATCAGACCAGCATTGAGTGCTTACTAAAACTTCGGCTTCCATTGAGCTCTTTTGACAATTCAGATTCACTCTGATGTGCTACCAGCAGAAATATTTATAACCTGTATTAATTTGAAGAAACAGCAATTTTGCTCCCATGAAAGAAGCACCAATGTGAAGGCTTGGACCTTTGCAGCAGCCAGTGCAAGATGTCACAAGAGTGTTAACAATGTAAGAGTGGCCATAGCATTTGGGATAAAAAGTCTGTTAATCCTAGCAGTGCATCCTGCTGCTGCTAATCAAGCCTCAGTGCCCAGGTCCTGCAAACCCCTGAGATGGAGAGACTGGCCCTGAAAAAGCTTTGAGGCCTGAATTGAGAGCACAGAGTTTGAAGGGCTCAGCCAGTTGGGTTGTATTTTCCAGCTCTTCCCTGCCACATGGACAGCAGCCACCTACAGCCACTGATAACTCAACTAATGCTTAACTATAACAGGAGTCAAATCTGAAACAAATCACACAAACCAATCTAGGCTTAACTTGTTTTTCTTGTACTTTTACTAACTTGGCTGGTGAAACTACCAGGCTTTCAGGCTGTTGCTATCCCCGGTCTCCCTGCAGTCCTTCCATTTCCCACCTGCTACATCCTTCTGGTCCCAAGAGAGCTTTAACGCAAAGGTTAAAGGATGCTGTTGGTATTTTGGCTATTTCATTGCTGGGTTCTCTTAGGAGGAGTGGATGCCCTGTTCACTTTTACAATTTTTTCCCAGCACGTGTTCTGTGATTATTCAGTGTCAGACAGACCTACAGGCCATACAAGGCTCTTCTCAGTTTCTTCCACACCTCACACCTGTACAAAGAATTTATTAGCTGCCTGGCAATGGCCTTGTCTTTCCTGAGTGATCCTTGTCCTCTGGGATTATCAGCTGGCCCTACAGGCCCTCTAGGCAGGGATTTTGCTCCTGGTGTATTGGAAGAAGAAATTACTATTTGTTTTAGTCTAATCTTTTAGACTATTGATTCTCAAATAGTTTTTTTTCCATGAGCCTGATTTTATTTTTTGTTCTCTATAAAGAATTTATGATAGTCCACTAGTATTTTTATTACTATTATTTGTTTTGGGGACAGTTTCAGTCTGTTGAATGATGTCTTCTTAATTCTAATAATCTCTTTTTCTTTGCTGTGTCATCATGCTGCTTTCCTGTTATTCTTCCTCAAGATTTCCTTAATGGGTCGTATTCACTGTGCTTCCAGTTTCACATCCTTCAGCAGCCTTTATACTGCCTAAAAGGTTTTAGTTCCCTCAGCTGGTTGATTTAACTTTTTAACAAGCTTCCTCATTTTCACTAAAGCTATCTATTGGAGTTTAGTTCTACTACACAGGACTTTTGTTGTGGTGGTAGGGATATTGAATGTCAGTTCATTTTAATCTCTGGTAAAAGTGGGGCTTCCACTGTGCAGGTCTGAATCAGACCTAGTGCATTGCTCAGTGTGAAGGCAAGGGTTGTTTTTCATCTCACCATCTGCTCCAATGAACTATTGCAGATAACTTAAATCCCTGAATATATTCAAAAGATAATTCCTAATTCACTGAGGTCATTGCAATAACCACTTTAGAGGATCCACTCGGGGAATCTGCCAGTATACAAAGCTGAAACCTGAAATTATCCATTCACAGCCAACCTTCACCAACAGGGTGGAGAACAATTTAAAGAATGGGAGCTATCCTTGAAATTTGGACCATAATTTCCCCTTGCACACATTTCAGTTCATCAACAGCCAGTGCTTGGTCTTTGCTGGGAGTGGGAAGCTGGTCCATAATTTGCTAACTCACCGCTGATTTGCCAACCCCTTCCAGACAGACTGAACCTGCAAGTGGCTGCAAGGCAGGAGAGGAGGGGATCTTATTGGAGGCACAGAAGGAAAATCCTCTCCAACTGCAAGCCAAGCCCAGTCTTTGGGGGTGTGTTTGTACCATATGGCACCACACAGCTCTGAAAAACAAACCTGACAGACCAGGCTCTGAACACACAACCTAATGTTGTTTCTTGCTGTTATTTCACACTTCTAAGGTACAGCTCTGGGAGGTCTTCAGCATATGCCAGAATAACCCTGAGATGTACTCCACTTTGTCTTTTTCTATATTTTCTTCTTTTTTTGGCTGGGGTTGGTAATATTAGAGAAGCCTTAGAGTGAAGAACTAACTGATATCAAATATAACTCATTCTGCCCTCAGATAATGTGATATTCATAGAAGCCTATTCCCTATTTCGTATGCATTGTGTTCTCTATTGTATATGCATTTATGTCTGTAATGAATTTACAGGTGGTTTTTGGAGGATTACTGAACAGGCCTGGAGTAGTTTTCACAGGAGAGAAAATCACGTTTCTAAATCATGAATGCAGAGACTTACCATCACAGATGGTGGCTTTTACTTTGTGCTATTAAACCCTGCTACAAATGTGGATCCAAATACAGCTGAGGTCAAAGTAGACCGATGCCTGCTCAACTTCTGAATTTTTTGTTCTTGCACTGTGAATATTTTTAGATGGGATGAAAACTTATCAGGGACTAAAGACAGTGATGCCATGCTGGCAAAACTCAGGCCAAGAGGAAAGTATGCAGGTGAAAGATGGTAACAGAGGGCACACATTATTCTTCTCCTGAAAATTATTACTTTTTTTTTGGAAAACAAAGGAAAGAAGTCTACACTCCAAGCACAACACCAACAATGATGTATCACAAGTGCTTATCTCTCCCTCTTCCTAAGATTGAGTAAAGACAATTGCTGAGTTGCACTCCTGGTGGTTTTGGATACAGTTTGGCAATGGTCACACTATGGGCAAGAACTCGAACAGAAACCCCTGGAAGATAACTGATGGAAACTTGTTTTGGGTTGCAATGCAAGATGTAATCAAAAGTATGTATTCTATTGCCATCTGTTGAAACTGGTTGAAGAGCTGTTTTTTCTTTATCTCATAGCTCTGGGGGGGAGGGACCGTGTGCTTTCTGTTCATGGGCCAGCTGTTAAAACCAGGTGAGGCAGTGTTCTTTATCTCTTCCAGGACCCATCCTCCCTCCAGGGGGATATCTGCTGTTAATGGGCCATCAAGGGTCACTGCATGGCTGATACAATTCCATCATCCCATTGGGAGATACTCCACCCAGTGGGAGGAGCCAAGCATTCCTACCTGGATAAAACCTGAGATTCAGAACACCAGCACAGCCTGTTTGCACTGGATTCCCAGAGGAAGACCAGACCCATCTCACCACAACTGGACCTTCAGAGAAAACTACACCCTTCTCCAGAATTATCTCTGCTCCAACAGAACCACATCTGTCACTCCAGGAGGATTTAATTGGACTGCTACCAACACCTTGACCAACAAGGTGTCAGGTTGTATTCTGACTCTGTCAGTGTTTTAATTTCTGTTTCTTTGCTTTATTGTACTACTTCATTTGTGTTTTTAATATTCCTAGTAAAGAACTATTATTCCTGTTCCCACATCTTTGCCTGAAAGGCCCTTAATTTCAAAATTACAATAATTTGGAGGGAGGAGGTTTACATTCTCCATTCTAAGGGAGGCTCTGGCTTTCCCTGGCAGACACCTGTCTTTCCATACAAAGACACAAGTACAATTTCTGAATGTGTTTGTCTAGTATCTTGTGCATTCCTAATTATTTATCCTACTTTCCAGTTCTCAGCGCCCTCAGCCTTTGTTGTAGCCTTGGTCTCTCAATTGAGCATAAAGGAGTGCAGAGATCTGTGAAAAACAACTAAAACACAGATTGGAACTCCCACTGTATTTCCCTGGGCTGTCATATGACAAATATTTAAATGCTGTAGATCAGTAAAGCACATATCCCACACACCAAGATCTTTATTTGGAAAGAAATAATTGAGAAATTTGGCCACTGCAATGCAACTCTTATTAAGAGCAGGTAGGAATGGGACAACATGTTGTGGCAGTCTTATTTGCAGGCTCTTGTAATTTCATTAGGATTTGATTGTTTCTCCTAGACAGTTTTATAGAGTTTGTTTTTTTCTTTTTTTTAGTTGCTGTAGATTGTGAGAGAAGATGACACAACTCCAGCAGGTCTTACAGCAAGTGCTCTTGTGAACTCTGGATACCATGGGCACTATTGGGAGCTTTTCCCTTTTACAGTGAATAAAAAAGATGAAACATGAAAAAACAAGTTTGCTCCCTTTATTGCATCTTTGTGATGCATAAAGGCAGTTTCAGTGTCTATTCTGCCACTGGCCTTTCAACACAGACATCATACTCTGAATATCTGGATTTGTTCAGGAGCTCTGGGGAGAACAGGTTCAACAGGACAGACAACAGACAAAGCAGAACTTGCTTTTTTTTTTTTTTTTTTTTTTCTTTTCCCCTTAATCAGCGCCCAAATTGCTGCGTGACTCCAAACTCTACCTTACTTTTTCTGTGTTGGGGTCTACCTCTTTGCCAAGATTATTTTCACCCAACTTTAGCTGTCACACTTCTAGTTAAAGGGAAAGAAATATGTATATTTAGGGAGTGGCTCATCTGACCAACTTAGATGTCATCTTTAGCTTGAGAAGAATCACACCATTGATCAAGACATGCTTCACCTTGTCATACATAAGAGCCATTACAGGTCACATGAATCACTTAAACTTGGAAGAAAAATCACTGACAGGAGAACTTGGTGCCTCCTTATCCTTATTTGCACATAAACACTTCAACTGCACAACAGAGAGAGTTGCCAAGGCCACAGGGGCCTTCATCTGTTTCCTGTGATCACATACTGAGCAGCAGTATCTGATTCTGAGGGCACAGTTCTGCTTTATTTATGATTCTAGTTATTTTAAGGAAGAAAAAAAATCAGAGCTTCTGAAGAAATCCTCCAGCTTTTCATCCTTGAGTAAGGTGCTGCTTGTCGGCAAAGAAAAAACAGCCTGGGAGATGGGCTATGACAGGACTTCATGACTGTATTTAAGCAGAAAAAAAGAGTTCTGGGTGCTGTGTGGATGGAACTAGCTGACAGCACAAGTCATGGTAAGTTTAAGTCCTTACTTGAGTTGAGAAAGTGAAAATATTCTAGAAATAAATGATGGGTCTCACATACCACTCGTGTTTCAATCTGTTTTGATTTCCACAAGATAGGCCCAAGGCTAAAAAGAAACAAACTTACTTATTCTTGGGAGATAACAGGAAAAAGCCCCAACCCTGTTGTGATTAAAAGACTTCAAGGGACATGGCGACAGGCATGTGAAGAGATTGACCTAACACTTGATCAAACATTTCTAATATGTTAGAAAATGTATTCCTTCTGAACACTGATGCTGATAATGCCCTTGGGACACATAGGAGGGATCAGACTTGAATATAAATCTGTGCTGGAAAAGTTGTTCACTGAACAGGGGAAACCTGTGCATCATGAGTGCCTCCCATGCAGATCATAGTAGCTGCTGGGGGCAATCTGCTGTAGATAATACTAATATATCCTCACACCACACTCTTCTACAGACCTATATCTCCATCAGTTTTTTATATTCCTCCACTTACACAGAGAAGGAGAAGAAGTGCTGGAGAATTGGGTGTCATACCAAGTGTTTGACCAGCTTCCAGTGGCTGGTTATGTTCCCAGTGGGTATCTTTTAAGGATAATTGATTCCACCCACAGATAGATCATGTCTGAGTATGAAGAAAGCCTTGAACAGTGTTTAAATTATATAGGTAGAGTGGGATCAGTCTGAACACTTGAGCTCTTCCTCCCAGAGACAGGAACCATTTTATCTCACTTTGTTTCCTTTTTCAGTCAATTAACAGAACGGAGCAATTTAGAGGATGATGTATGCGATTGCTTAGCCATCAGCTTTAGGGTGAGATAAATCATAATACAGAATCTCTTGACTGGGCATGGAGACAAAGGTTGAGTCATGTTTAAGTGAATGTGAGCCAGACCTTACTGAATCATTTCTGCCCCAACTCTTCTTCCTGCTGTGCATTTCTTCTTGCCATCTCAAGGGCAGTAGTTAATGCAGTACAGAGCAGTGTCAGACTAGCAAAACAAACAGCAAACCCAGCAGTACTAAGGCATCACCTTCTAACAAAAATTGGCAGGCCAGTCTGACGAACAGGGCTGTGTGAAAGATACCCATCATACTGCATTTTGGAGGCAGCACTGGAGCGTAGCTGCCTTGGAAAAATAAAATACATGTACTTCCGATTTTAGATTTGGGTTGAAAAGTCAACATATGTATCTGCCTGGAACTAGTGGCTTGAGTTTGCTATGTTCACCTCTGGAAAATTGTTGCTCATCCAACTGTGAACATGACAGAGAGCCAGGCTCCCCTGAGGGAAGCTCAGGGACAGGCAGTTTCAGTGGATAAAGTATATCATTGGCACACACGCACTGAGCAAAGGCGTGATGGGGAGACCCACTCCTGAGTGACGGCAAGTAAATCAGCAATAATATCCCAGGCCAAGGGACTGCAGCTCCGGAGGTTTTTGTGGTATTGTTTTATGGAGCGAAGGTGTAAGTGAACGGCCTTCAGGTGCAAGGACATTTAGGGAAGTATCTGGAGTAAATGAGGTAAATCCTGAAACAGAGAAGAGGCCTTCCAAAGGTTCATAAGGATACAAACAGCAGGCAGCACTAACAGCCACCATGGAGATGGCATCAATGTGGTTGTATGGGAATTAGACTTGATTTTGTGGCTGTTTAATGCTTTTGTGGCTGTTTCATGGGAAAGGTGTCTCTGGACACGGAAGAAACCAGAAGTCAATGGCCTGCACCTGGTGAGAGAGCAAACAGACCAAGTGGAGGATAATAGAGCTAAAGACCCACTCACAGCATGAGCCCTGACTGACTGCAGCAGCTGACAATGGATCTGGGAGTGAGGTGTTACTGATGCAGAGGTGCCCGTGCCTGCCCAGGAAGAACCACTCTTGTGCTTGCACAAAAAGGAGAAGAGCATGGCCAGGAGGTGACTGAGTCTCAGGCTGACACAGCAGCCTGGATGGCCAACCCCTGGGGGGTAACACTCTCAACTCAGTTCAGTGAGGCGTTTCCTTTTCCTCCTTCTTATCTACCCCTTCAAATGGCTAAAGGCTTGTCCCAGCAGGGAAGTCTGGAAAATCCAGAGTATAAACCCAAGACCTAGAACCTGGTTTCCCATATTGCTGATATATTAGTTAAATGTTACTTGACCCAACCCAGCTAGTGTGGCTGTTGGAGAGCCACAGGGGTGATAAACTGGCCAGGGACCTGCACAGGACTACGTAGAAATCAACTTAAATCTTTTGATACCCAGCCCAGGTCACGATTCCAGCCAGCACATCCCAGCATGGACATTATGACCCATTCCAGTGCAGTCAAAGAATCAAGCCTCTCCTCCCTTGCTGGTACTGTTGACTGCATGTTAGACACTGTGCCTCTCCAGCTGATGTCCCATTTTTGTCACTCTCTGAAATACCTGAACAAACTAGAGAAAAAACAACAAAAATCACCTGTATGTGAGGTGAATTCCAAAGATCACTGTGTGCTGTGAAGCACCATGGAAGGGCCTGAAAATAAAGGGGAGCAGGCTACCTTCATACAGACTTGTCAGCCCTTTGTGTCCACAGCGAATTGTGTTCAGCATGTAAAACCAGATATCAAATTCATGTGAATCCAATAGGCTAAGCTATAAAATTCCTAATATGATATTGAGGTGTTACTCTGATGTAATGGGCCATTTAGAAAAAAATGGATATAGATTTTCTGTCTTTTACCTGATCCATTTCCTTTCTCACAAAGGAGCAGCTAAGGAGGAAAGTGCTGTGCTCTTGTTTCATAACCATTCCTCTGATGCTTATGGTGGTTCTTTAATGGAGATGCTTTG
Source organism: Hirundo rustica (assembly GCF_015227805.2). Classification (NCBI taxonomy): domain Eukaryota; kingdom Metazoa; phylum Chordata; class Aves; order Passeriformes; family Hirundinidae; genus Hirundo; species Hirundo rustica. The sequence goes on along the minus strand of NC_053450.1, from coordinate 149,513,524 downwards.
AATCATTTGCTTTATATTGCTGTTACCTGTTATTTTCATATCCGCTTTCCATTACAGTTAAGCCAAGCACCCATTTAGTAATTCTTACCCAAGGCCACGGGCAAACAATAGCAAGATATTTAGTGTTACTAAAAAGCCTCGGGAACTTTGTCTGTCCATAAACTGTACAAATATTTTTGTGAAGTGAATGAGTTTGCACACATGGCTGGGATTTGTGCTCAGAGCTGTAGATGTAGTTGTGCAGGGTTCTTGGCATCTGTGCTCCAGAAGTGGGAAATTTCAGCAATTTTTTCTAAAATGCTGCATTGCAAAAAGCTTGAGCACTTTTTCTATGCAAAAGATTGAGTGCATGTTGCATATCCTTTCCTGGCACCTTGTTTGCAGGAAGGTTGGGCTCACAGCAACCACAAGAGAAAAATCCTTTGATGAAGGAATAAAACTCCTGGATTTGACTCTGTGGATCCTTAATACCAGTGTCAAAGCAGAAGAGTGATGGGGCTGATTCCGGAGATAATTGTAATTTCCTATATTATGATAATCTGTAAAAAATCTGTGGGTTTACCCATAAATATATATATATTACCCATATATATATTACCCATAAATATATATATATATATTAAAAACAAGAACAACAGACATTTATCATCTTCAAAAACATTTTGCTCAAAGCAAATAAAATTCTCTAAACCTCACTGTCTCTCCTTATCATGCACGGTCTCCCCCTGCTAACCTAAAGAAAGAGTTTGAAGGCAGCAAAACATTATACTTCTGACATTTTCTGAATATATAATTTTTCACAGTGAAGTCACCTCATACCTTAGAATTTGCTAAACCTTTGATATATTATAAGAAACACAAACAACAACAAACAAGAACAGTAGCAAAGCAGCACATACTTCACTGAAACCTTTAAGTAAAATTGTTTTTTCTCATTTTGTCTTACAGGTCCATTGAGTTGATTTGTTCTCCTCTGGTTGCTGTGTAAAGCAGGGGATTTAGCATTTGGGAGAAGAAAGGGTTCTATTGGAGATGTTTAATTCAATCCTTCATTTTTCAGCTTCTGGTACTGATGCCTTTAATAATTTAGTTCTTCAGACATGCCATTGTGGGTATGTGTGTAACACGCTGTCACTTACCTGCCTCTTACAACCCAGGGGTGTCAGGAGCAGGAGCCTGAACAATAATGGGAAGCTATATTATATTTTTTTGGTCCAGAATATTGTGCAAAGCAAGGGAAAATTCACTGTCAGTCACTCTGAGGGCAGATCTATCATCTGGGTGCTGTGGAAATGAATAGGTAACATTCCCTGGTTTATCTGAATGTACCTCTCCACTTACACTAAATTGGGTGCTGAATGCTGAATGCCTCTTCCCAAAGTTAGGAAAGAGTAAGCTGGACACAGCTAAATGCAACTTGAGCAAGGCAAGGGAACTAATGGTTTGCAAAGTCTGTGTTTAGTAAATAACAAAGCAAAAATTAAGGGGCTGTCAAAAAGATTTAGTCCTAAAATCAAACTCTTTATGTTCTGCTAATTAATACTTAATCATGCTTAGCATTAATTAAGTATCCTGTGGTTTTCCCACTACCTTAACTGTTAATTCAGTGAGACAAACCTAGTCGGTGACTGATTTGGTAGCGATGTCATTAAAACACCATAAATCATATTGACCCACTGTTTAACAGGTTTTTGTTTTCAGTCCTTTTTGAAAACCTTTTTCTGAAGCACTGGGAAATGACTTAGTGGAGATGAAGGATTAATCTTTCTTTACTGTTCTTGCTTTAACAAGATTGTGTAAAAAGACAAATTAAAAAAAAATACTTGAATCACAATGTTATGCTAACGCACACACTCCACCCCCCCCCAAATGCCAAAAAAAAACCCAAAAAAACCAAAAAAAACCCCAAAAGAGAAAAACACAAAATAAATTATTCTCAGCATAATTGTTGGTGAAATTCCCATGCCTGGAGCCACCCTGTTTCCTGTAGAGTAGGAAAACTGTGCTGGAGTCATGAGATACAAAAATCCTAGTTCCTTCAGCCATGACAGTGAGGAACACAATGTACTTGCTCCTTAATTACTCCTAAAAGGTTTTTTTAGTCTGATCCTTCAGATACTCCTGAATGGCACAGCTTGGATTTCAGAATGTCCTCCAACAGTTCTTTTTCCACCAAAATTTCCCCTGAATGGGGAAATGTGCCTTTCTCCCGAGCAGGCTAAAGATTGCTCCATACCTCAAACTGAGCACCAATTTATGCCATGTTGAGAAAAGCTCTTTTCTTGGAAGAGTTTGGTGCCAGTGACAGCTCTAGATTCCTCTGGGACACCCTTGCTCCTGTGTCCCGTGATGGAGAGTGTGCTTGGATGGGTGGCACCCCCTCTGACTAAATGTTTCACTTCTTGCAACTCCTAAGGAGTTAAAAGTTAAAGGACTGTAATAGAACAGAGGGGGATAACTTGCATTCAAGAATTTTAAAGGAACCAGCCTTAAAATCTTTAAAACTGTTAGTTAGCAAGACCGTGGTGCTGCTGGAAAGTAAATACTGATGTTTTTAAAGGACAAATAGTAGGACTAGGGTAATTACTGTTCTTTCAGTATGACATTGATTCCAGAGAAGATAATGGAACAGTCAATCTGGGATTTGACTGATACAGGATTAAAAGACAGTAATGTAATTAATGCTAATCTACCTAAGATTATTAGCAGTAGATCTTGTCAAACTAAAGTGGATAACTTTACTTGGTAGCTTTACAAACGATGCTGATAAGGAGAATAATATCCCTTTGATAGACTTAGACTTTGCTAAAAAATTTGCCTTAGTCCTACACAGAAAAGTAGAAAATCAACATGGATGCATTGAATTGATTAAAAGCTGCTAATGGGAAGAACTCAAAACATTCCTGTAAATAAGAGATCATTACTGGACAGGTGACCTGCTGGTAAAGGCTGCTATTTAACGGTTCTGTCAATGCTTTGAATAAAATCCTATCTGATAAAGCAAGGTGATGACAGCAATATTGGGGGAGTTCTAAATAATGAGAGGAGGTGTGATAGGGATGGAATGATCTGCATTGATTGGCAAACTGAGCTTGGCCAAGCAAGGTGCCTTTTGCAACAGCAAATACAAAGTCATAAATTGGACAAAGAACAAAGGAACAGGCGCTGGACAGAGGCTGCTGCTCGAGAAACTGGTTCTCTGGAAGGTCTGGCCAAGATGGATGAAGTGAGTCACTGCAGATTCCTTGTTTGGGGGTCTCACCAGTGGAATGGAGAAGTTTCCTATGTTGTCAACTAAGGGACCATTCAATCACTTTTGTGAGGTTTGAACAGTCTAAATCCAGTTGGTTGTTGTTGTAGGCTGTTTTTGTTTTATCATATGTCAATACATAACCAAAGTCTTCATTTAGCAAGTTACCCAGGACCATTTCTTCCATTAAGCATATGCTTAAATAGTTTGCTGAGCTGGGGATCTTCGCCACAAGATACTCTTCCATTACTCTTCCATTCCCTTGGTTTCACAAACTCATTTGGATGCAGTGGTTTTCTGTGGTTTAATTTACTTTCTCTGTGTTATTATTGTCTCCAAACTGTGTATATTTACAAAAGGAATTAAATGAGTACTATTTATTTTACAGCCTGTAATGGCCCTTTTGGAGGGAAGCCATTATGTAGATACTTATAGCATACATCTTTTCGCATTAGAGAGCTCTCATGACATAAATGCAAGAAAACAAATATCAGGCTCGGTCCTGGGAACAGTTTATTGCAAAACAGGCTTTATTTCCAATAACAGTTCTGTAAAAAAGCTGAACTATTCATTCAGCTGGGGGTGTCTCCTGATTTTTCCCCATTAAATCAGGAATTTCGTTATCGATGTCGGGGTAAAATTGTCATTAAAAAAATGAATGTGCTTGTTTGTGAGTAATTGCATGTGCAGAAATTACAACCAATTTCAGTAGGACTGTTCCTGTTGCTCCCAGTTTCAGCTCAGTTAAATGAAGGAGATTTAAAATCCTCTTGTGTTGCATAGTCACTACAGAAAACTTGACCAGAAGCTGAATCTGGGTCAGTGTAATGAATCTTGAATTAGAAAGGTGAAAGGGTATTTCTGGTAAGAGAGGAGAGGAGAGGAGAGGAGAGGAGAGGAGAGGAGAGGAGAGGAGAGGAGAGGAGAGGAGAGGAGAGGAGAGGAGAGGAGAGGAGAGGAGAGGAAAGGGAAAGGGAAAGGGAAAGGGAAAGGGAAAGGGAAAGGGAAAGGGAAAGGGAAAGGGAAAGGGAAAGGGAAAGGGAAAGGGAAAGGGAAAGGGAAAGGGAAAGGGGAAGCCACAGAGAGAGAGAAATACATGAACTTGCTGCTAGTGCATGACTTTATCCACTGCCTTGTATTCAGGACATTGGTGACCACTCTTTCAAGCTTTGTTTGAGGGTGATATTATCCCTCTTTTGTCCAAACGTATATCCACTTCAGCCTGGATGAAATTGTTATTCAAAAAAGGACTGTGCTAGAGGAGTTTTGTAGAGTGAGTATTGCATCTCCTGCCTCAGTCTGTTTTGAAAATAAATGGTGTGTGCTTAAATGCAATTGGTCTATCACAGCTGAAGCCAAAAGGTCTTGTATTAAACATAAAAATTTTCTTGATGTATTGAACTTAACAGGATAGCAGTGATTTATTCCAGCTGAGAATCTCTCTCTGCATGTTTATTTATTTCCTTTGTTTTTCTTCTCTTCCTCACTGCCTCTATACTTTGATTCTCTTGTCCTTCCTTGCTCCTTCTGCATACAGACAAACATACACATCTAGACTTGATTCTCATTCCCTTTCTTTTTAAATTTTGCTATGAGGTTTAAGGCTGGTTTCTGAACAGAGCCACTTGTTTTTAAACTCAAGAATTTTTTTCTCTCTTCATGCTAATCAAATCCATCAATTTGAAAGGGATAAAAGCAGGCTGTGACTAGCCAGGCTCAAAGATTATTTCCTGACAACATATTAATGCCAAAAATCTCGGTTGTTTTATTCTGGTCATTGTTGCACTATGGGCAGAGGAAAATAGTTTCATTCTTTTTGTACATCCTAGACAGTCAGCCCAATTTTCTTTGAAAGTGTCTCTTGCCCGAATGTATCCTTCTGATGCAAAGCCTGATACGTTCATACTATGCCTAACTCACAGTTTGGTAGGAAACACCTTGAATAAATGACTTCAGAATTTATATTAAACATATTTTTCACCTATTGAACTGATACTTCATGGACAGTGTGCTGGTTTTGCATTGATTGAAGAAGGCTGTGGCAAAACCAATTAGTGACTGGCTTTGAATGCTGACAGCTTGACAATTTTTTTCAAAAAAATTTTTTTTCCTTTTCCAATTCCAATTGAAAAACACAGAAAATGAATCAATGGATAAAAATGTTCTGTTAGACATGGTAAATACTTCTTTGCAGTCATAATGTTGGGAAGCCCTAACCTTCCATAATTTGAGATAAAATTTGAAGTCTACAGCTAAAAGATTATGGGTCAGGTCTGTGCTTTTGCCATTCCTCTAAAAAACAAACAAACAAACAAACAAACAAACAAACAAACAAACAAACAAACAAAACCCCCACAACAACAACAACAAAAACCAGACAAACAAAACAACAACAACAACAACAACAAAAACAAAAAACCCCAAACCAAAAAAAAAAAAACCAAAACCAAACTGCCAGCACAAATATAAAATAATGATATTTGAAAAAACTGCAGTTTGTACCTGTTTCTCATTAGGTTCAGAGGTCCAAGGCCATGAACAGTAGAGAGAGGGAAGTGGAAGAAGGACCAAGGCAATGAAGGAAAAGGGGGTAGGGGACCCATGGCTTTAGAGGGATCTAGTGATGGGATAACTGAGATGATTCTTTGTGAGGAAAAGCAGAAGGGAGAACCATAACCATTGCAGTGCACTTGTCAGCTTGTAGCTCACCTTGCAGAGAACCAATAATCTCAGCCAACAATTGCCAAATCTAGTAGTGAAGTGGGCAACTCAACTGCATTTGATGCTGATTCCATACGGGTTCTTAACTGTTGATTTGGGTAAGGTAAAACTCTGTCATCTGACCAGGTTCATTCACAGGAAAAGATTTCAGGGAAGATTTTACCTGAGGTCCAAATATATTGTCCTTAGCAAGCAGAACAACAACAACAAAAAAACAAGGTAGCCAAGAGACGGATGATTTCAGAAATCACAGATCAGGGAAACTTTTCACTAAAACTGAAATAGAGGAAAAGATGTCATAGCAGAAAGCAGTAGCATAAGAGTGAGTGAAAGAGAAGAGCCACAGTGACAGAAGGCCAGAAGAGAGAGAGAAGCAATAATATTTTAATCACTGTTCTCTATTCCAAGACTAGCAAGTATCTGATGACTATAGGGTTGACAGACCTATAAAGTTTCCATGTTATGTGGACCCAGACTAACCCTAAATATTTCTTTTAATGGTGCCATTCATTCAAGACTTCTTTGCTTCATGCCCTTCCAGAAGAAGGAAGATGGGGAGAGCAAGGAGATCCAAACTTTGAAAACCCAGGCAAGCTGTAGGCAAGCTGTCATCTTGGAGACAGGAAACAGAACAGAAAATATTAAGTCTCAAGGGCTTTGTCTTCTTCTACCTGTTTCACCTTCACTTAAATCCTTGTATAAAATAAATACACTGCCCCATGCTTGTAGACATTTCTGGGCTTCATCTTTCTGCAAACAGCACTGACACCTCCATATCTTCTGTGGCCAGACAGTGGATCTCGGTGATCAAGAGAATAACAAACGTAACAAGTTAACAGGAGAAATGGTGTTTTTGCTGTCTCCTACAGCTTTCCAATAAAGTCTGGATGCTACTGTGCATCTCTCACAAACACTTGATTCCTGTCGCTGTTGATCATCTGCCTGGGAAGGGGTTTCAAGGCTCCCAGTTTTATCTCCTGCATACATTCCACTCAGCTTTGAAGTGAAAGAAGAGGAATCTAAGATGCAAGGGATTGAGCTGTGGATTTAACACAAGGAATGGACAAATCTAAAGAGAAGGCTTGGCATGAGCTTTGTTAAATTATCACCCCTTTTATTTTGTTTGTAAAGTCCAAGCTCAGGTTATGGCTGCTCTGTTGTGCTTTATAGGTTAAAATGGTACCTGACATTTATAAATGCCTGACAGAAAATCAATAGTTTCTGTTTATGTTCAAGGTCATAGGCCTGGGATGTTGGAACCAATCTGCAGCCACAAGCGTGCCCTCAACTGAGGAATTTTGGAAAGCTTTGACAGAAAGGGTGGAGTGACTTTTATAACAATTTCTGGGGGAGCACCCCAACTCTGAGCAACAGTGAGAAATTCTTTCGCTGTACTGTTTTTGTTTTCTTTAATGTATGCACTGCAAATTAGCACAGCCTTCAGAATTTTAGGGAAAACAGTCATTAAGAGGTAGCCATCCCACATTTGTAGGATGGCTCCATGGCAGCATTTGCTCTAATTGACCCATTCAGGAGAGTTATGTTGGTTGTGTGAACATAATCGACCCACAGCAGATTATTATTTCTGTCACAGTGCTTCTCTGCAGATGTGATAGAAAGTAACTTAGGCAGGGGTTTACAGGCTTCAGAGAATCTCATCAGCCTTGAGCAGTACAAATACTTGTGTGCTGCTGAGATAAACATGAAATACAACATTCATAAATACCAGGCCCTTGGGCTCAGAGCACCTAATGAATGTGGAATGTGTTTCTTATATTATAGTAGATGCGAGGGAATGCTACATAGTAACTGAAAATAGAGTACTACTCATGAAATATCCTTCGTAAAAGTGTTTATTTATGTTTCTCTTTAATTAATACACTGCAATAACATCTGTTAATATAAAATTAAGAAAATTACAGACTCAAATACAAGTTATTTGAGCAATCTGACTGGCAGCTTGCTGGAAATACTTGCATTTTATACCTGTATCATGACAAGTCTGGAAAATTGTATCTTACTAGCCCATTAATATTTAGCAAAATGTCAAATAATGTCCTTGTTGGAAGATTTTTTTTTTTTTTAATTGTCTATCATATAGAATCGGAGCTCAAAATTAAGTGAGACTTCACTCAGTTTGTCATGTAAACAGTCTACCTACAAAAAATGAACTGTAAATGAAATGTACTGGGGAGATTAATTAAATAATATCTCTCAGTCTTCGACTTAATCAAGTAATTTCTGAAATAATGGCATGCATATAATCCTGCATTTATGGTGGTGGTGGGGAAATACCTTCAGTGTTCCACTACCAAGAGATTTTATAGAAGCTGTGCTTGGGCAACAGTTCCTCAAATCCTGATTGTATTCTCATCCCATCCACCACTAATACATTGTCAGGAGTTATTTCTATTTAAATTAAAAATTAAAATGCATCATATGCAAACTGTAAAGTAAGCTGGTATATGAATCATTTAAACTGCAATATATACCACTGCAGAAACTGGTTTAGATTAATCTATGAAAGTTATTAAAATAAATTATACCTCCTTATCCATAGAGTTGTGGCTTCCTATATTTATTTCAAGGAGGTTGCCTGGTTTTGGTGACAAATACACTTTTTTACTGTTGTAGCCAGGACATCTGTACAGCAAGAGGAGACAAACTGTGCTTTGTGTGTTTGCTTCTTTGTGTGTGTTAGCATCAAAGTACCTTTCTCTACTCCAAGAATATGTTCTGTTCAAAGACATTGAAACCAATGACTTTTTAGAAAAAAACAAATGCCCCCGGGAGCAGTTAAGGCTGAAAAACTTCTGTCATTTCTACAAAATTATTTTAAGATTCCCAGCTTTTACCTCAGATCTCGTACACACCAAATAATCTACAAGATGGAATTTCATGGAAAATCATGTCTTTATGGAGGTGTCATGGACACACCTGAAATTTTGCCCTGGCAAAACCTTTAGGCACCGAGTTTTGATGTGAGATGTGAACTATGACAACATTCAAGGAGGGTGAGGAACAACAGGAAGAGAAAAAGGGAAGAGAGATAGAATGAAGGCAAGGCCCATACTTTGGAAAAGATGAACCTTTAGGCCTGTAAGGAGGAGACTGGAAGCCTTTGCATTTGCCTGCATATAAGATAGACATGACACTGCACAGTCAGACCTCCTGTCTCACCTCTTTTCAATCCTCCTCAGGCCCCAAAGAACCAACTGAACCCATCCTGGGTCATGTGTGTTGCAGGTATTTTGGGATGAGGGATGTTGAGCCATGAGAACTCAGCTCTTGGCAAGAGTACAGGGGATGATGAAGAGCCTGGTGAGTGCCAGACTTACCCAGATGCAGCCCTGGCACTTCTTGACCCAGGCTGTGATCAGGCAACATCACCTTCAGCCCCAAAATGCATCCTAAGAGAGCATGTGTGCACCTCCTTGGGTGGCACCTCTGCACACCTGGCTTAGCCAAATCCATGATGAGCAGGCATGCAGCATGGAAAGACAAGCAGAAACTCTGGGATGTTGGTGTTGGAGACTTCAAAACCTCCAGCATTATTTTTGAGGGATTCAATTTCTCTTGGATTTTATTTGATTCTCACATCAGACTGATACTTAAATTTATCTGGACTCCAGAATATTGCATTAGCTATTGGGAGGACTGTTTCACTTCTGTGGAGTCTGAGACTCCTGCAGAAGGATCTATTGAGGTGTAAAGGCTTCATTTAAGTCTGCAGAATGGCATGTGACTGCATCAGCTACACATTTTACAGTATTTTGCTTTTCTTTTGTCTGTTTCAGGAGAATGTGTTTGACTGGAATAGTCCCATGTGAAAATGACTCAGTCCCTGAGTCCATTTCATTTGGAAACCACTGAGAAGCATTAAACACAGAATCTCACATTGGCGTTAATGCAAACCCACTTTTTGGAGCAGAAGTTGACATTACCAGGTACCAACTGATGCCTCGTAAGAGCCACTGACAAGTGCCATTTGTGGAGACAATTCAGCATATTAACAGTGTAGAGAGCAAGAAAGAGGGTTGACTTATTTTTATCAAGTTATTTAGCATAAACACATCATTTTTGCTTCTCAGATATTGACTTATTCCTCTTGTTGCTGCTTAACTTGAACAGATTAGGGCAAATTTGTCTACAGTGCTATTTTGACTTAAGATAAAAGCCACTTTTAATCAAGTACCTTGTTCTCTGTAGCTGCTCAGCCATTCCTTATCTCTTATTTCTTTATCTCTTATTGAGCACATAATCCACTCTGTCATTTTGATTTTGTATCAGCAGTTGTCAAGATCAGTTGTCACTCTCATCCATGACCAGCAGATACTTGACCAGAATAGATTTAGGATGGCCAGACCCTTTCAAAAGAAGAAATCAAAGATTTAGAAATTTTTCTTGGTGCTTAAACAGGTTCCTAGAGGGTTTTTTTTTTGCTTGTGAACAGAGTTCTGATTTTTTTAGACAAACTTTTAATTTTCCAGTACATTTTCTATTTCCATGAGTTCAATGTCTTGGCTGATAAAGTGACAGAATTCTGTAAATGTTTCTCTAGAAACAGTTGAGAACACTCACAGTCCATTCTTCAGAGGACTCAACAGAAGACCCATGTTTTCAGAATGAAACAGAGAAAGAATCAGTCCAGCCAACAGCTACGTAAAAAACCCCCAAAAACCCACAAAAAAAAATTAAGCAAAACCCCCAAACAAAACACAAAAACAAAAAAACAAACCAACCAACAAACAAAACAAACAAAAAAACCACCCCCAAACCCAAGAAAAAAGAAAAAAAAAATCTTAGCAGCTTTGAGCTATTAGATGTTCCAACTAGTTCTTAATAAATGGAACATTTCTGATTTTGATGTACAGTATTTAAACGCTATGATCCTTAAGATGTTACTTTTGGAGCCTGTTTTGTTCTTGACAGTTTTCAATCTATTTGGAACAGTCTCTGAAAGTTGGAGGGCTTTATATAGACAGAGAACTATGAAGAGTCTGGGCTGGAGATGTACAAAAATATGTGCGCAGTCTGATTTTCAGTCTATGGTCCCCTGGAGGGAAGATGAGGGTAGGAGGCTAAGAGGGAATCTGCTTACTTCTTAGGGACCCTGAAGGAGAAATAGGGAAAAAATTTCTTAGGCTAACTTGCTATCCAGGGGTTTCTGCCTCTGTGGAAATGCCTGAAGGTCTGCCAATGAGATGGCAAAAAGAAAAGAAGAAGAGCTGAAAGCTATTAAAATACACCAATGCTGGAACAGTACAGCATTTCCAGATCTTTGCTTGTTTCCAAGCGAAGCTGAGTGAACAGTGTGTAACAAATAATTTGTTTGACCTGTTTGGGCTTTTTTCTTCTTTTAATCAGTCTGTATATTAATCACAGTTTTCAAACTGTGCCTCTGGGTGTGTTTGTAAAATGAGGGCCCCAGTGCTCACCTACTACAGAAGGGTGTTCTGAATGTGGCTGGGTGAATTCTACTGTGTCTGATTGAGCAGCCCCAATGCTGCAGGCTCTTGGAAAATTGAATGAACTTCAGTATGGAAGAGGCCAGGTGGGATTTGCTTCACAGCCTCACTCCAGGTCTAAAAGGCTTTTGAGAATGTTACGGTGGGCTCTGTGAGTGGAGATCCAGCTTGCACAGACAGAAGGCTCTATGCAAATATTTGGAGCAGCCCTATATGCTAGGCTTTGTTCATTCACTCTGTGAAGTCTTTTTGAAAGATTAAAGGTGTTACCAAAATGTGTGATGAATTCATAATAAATGTACCTAATTTTAAGTATTTTTAATGCCCTGCACATGAACCTCTTTATATACTACCTCTTTATAAAACAACCAAACCAAACAAACCCCCCAAAAAGACTCATGCTTTGTAGACAGGAGCATGCAAAAAACCTGCATGTTATTATTAAGTCATGTAGAAAGTGTCTCAAGGTTTTCTCTTGTATCTCATATAAATAGGACTCCTGGGCTACTTGTCATGGGGTAACAATTATCACGGCCCACATATTGTCTGCTTCACTTATCGGCAGCTGGAGCATGAGTTTATTTGAATCAGCAGAGCTCTTCCTAATGGAAAACCTGTGGCAGGAGGCTTACATTCGAGATCCTAATGGTGGGTTAATCAGGATAGTCCCAGAGGTCTTTGTTCTGGGAGAGTTCATCAATTAGGACATCCTACACTGTGCACATGAGTGTAGTGGTGAAGAACCACAGAATCACAGAACTGTTTGGGTTTGAAGAGACCTCTGGAGATCATCCAGTCCAACCCCCCTGCCAAGGCAGAGTCACCTGGAGCAGGTGGCACAGGAACTCATCCAGCTGGGTTTGGAATGTCCCCAGAGAGATTCCGTGACTTCCCTGGGCAGCTGTTCCAGTGCTCTGCCACCCTCACCGTGAGGAAGTTCTTCGCATTGAGGTGGCATTTATTGTGTTTTAGTTCGTGGCCACTGCTCCTTGTCCTGTTGCTGGCCACCACTGAAAGGGGTCTGGCACCATCTTCTGACACCGCCTTTGAGATATTTATTTGTATTGATGAGATCCCTGCTCAGTCGTCTCTTCTCTATACTGAGCAGGCCGAGTTCCCACAATGTTTCCTCATAACAGAGATGCTCAAGACCCTTTATCATCTTTGTGACCCTCTGCTGGACCCTCTCCAAGTACCCCCTTGTCTCTCTTGTACTGGGGAGCCCAGAACTGGACAGAGCACTCCAGATGTGGCCTCACCAGGGCAGAGTAGAGGGGCAGGATCACCTCCCCTGACCTGCTGACCACACTCTTCCTGAAGTACCCCAGGATAGCCTTGGCCTTCCTGACCAGGGGACTGCTGGCTCATGGCCAGCCTGTCACTCACCAAGACTCTCACGTCCTGCTCAGCAGAGCTGCTCTTTAGCAGGTAGGAAGACACAATGTCATAGCTAAAGTTAGCTACCTTTCAAAGGCTTCCTTTTGGAATAAAACCCTAAACAACAAATGTACAGTTTTCCACTTATAACTAGTTTCATGCAAAGAGACTTCTATAGGTGTCGGAAATGTCGGAAATGGATTTGTAGAGAATTCTCAAAGCCTGACAGAAGGCTCACATAGTCTTGTGCATGTGTATGGAAACCTTGAGACAAAGTATGCTGACTTAGAAAGAACATGGAATAGGACAGACATTGTTGAGAGAGAAATGGAACTAGAAACAAGTTTGGCCTTGTAAATAGACTAGATATTTTGGAGAAATAGAACTATGAAAGAAGTATTGTAGCAAGACTCACAGGGGATATTTTGATAGATGATTAGTTTAGAAGCATTAGGAGCATTGTGTGGCAAAAGCTGGTAGGTCAAAAAACACTTATAATGTATTATAATTAGGAAATAGTTTGGCTTCTGATTGCGTGAATTGTAATGTCTGTACTGTCTCACCCTTCTCATGGGACTGAAAATGGTGTAAAAGTCTTTAAAACGCCTCTCAGGAGCCCTGTCTCTGGGTCAGAAAAAGGAATTTTCAAACATATAAGATCAGTCCTCAAGAAACTACACCAGAAATTTCAGAGGTCTTTTCTGAGAGTTTTGATAAACCTTGGGTCTGGCTAATCTGGCTACATCACGATAAAAATCTCCCTGAGAGTCCTTTTTATTTTAACCATAGACAAATCAAGGCCTATAATTTAAAAATAAGCATGCAAGTCCACATTACTTCTGGGTCTGGCTTTATTCCCCCTGTTGAATATAGGTTTGTGTGCTTCTTGGTTCTTATCTGAGCAATTGAATGTTACCAGGCAAAGACTGCACTCAGCTGATGGATTGATTTATTAACAGAAATGACAGAGGTCTGCATTTGATCTTACATGTCACAAGTTTAACTTCTCCTGACAATCACTCAGCTTTGATCTTAAACAATTTGAAGCAATTTGCCCACAATTCCTCACTGTAAGTGAGCCAGTTCTAGTCAATATGTCTATCTCTTTGAGGGAAAATGTTGCAGTTTGTTCTCTGTTAAGGAAATCTGGCTACTATTTTCACTGGGGGAAAAATGTCCTGCATAACATAACATGATTTATCTGGGAGAGATATGATGAGGATGCTATTTTTAATGATAGCTCAGCTGAAATATAATGTGCAATGACTCTAGGAGGTTATCATTTGAGAATCAGAATCTCACAAAGACAGAAAAAGGGCAGCATGAAAAATTGATCATAGGAATGCCTAATCTCCACAGAAGGCACTTTCAAAGGGGAACACCTTTCATGATTTCAAAGTGAGCCTTAGCACCTGAGAAGGCATTTATTAGAGACAGGAAACAAAACTCTTGTGAAACTCAGAGTCCAGAGCTGGAAACTGCAGTAACAGGTCCCATGTTTTGTTGCAAACATGCAGCTTTTGCTATATTCACTGAAATCTCTGGGTGAATTTGTACTATGAGTGAATCTGGGTGTGTTTACAGGTGTCACTGAAGGCTAGACGGTGGCAGTAAAAGAGTATTTTTGTTTTCTGGATTTTCAATTCACAAATCTTTAGAGGAGTCCTGGCCTTAGCCCTGATGTTTGAAAGGGTCTTTGAGAGGTATCAGAATTACTGCCCTTTCTCTTTCATGGAATGTTTGCAAGTACTAAAGTGGCTTAATTTTTACATGAAAACTGTGTGTGCTGAAATCCATAAAAGCACAAAGCACTTAAGAACCTCAGAAAAGAAATTTTCTGTTATTTACATAAGACTACTTTCATTTTGATGCATTCAAAGTTAAGATAAACACAGACTATACCTCAGATTTCATCCCAAAGCCAAAGACACCCAAGTCTACATGTCTCAAGTATTGTTTTGTTATGTGAACCCAAATTGTCCAAGCCTTTTGGTTCAAGCTTGAATTTTTAATCTTTAAAACCCACTTAGGTATTCCTCCCTGAGCACATTAGCAGTTGTGCCAGTCTGGGCCATAAAGCTTCCCGGATTTTATGGCACAGATGCTGCACGAGCTGTGAGGTCTCCTGGAGATGCTCCCAGACAGAGGATGGAGCTGTGTGGGATTTTAGAGGCTGTTATCAGTAATGTTCTGGAGCTTGCTGTGAGCACAGTTGGCTTCTTATGCTTATACACTCATTCTATTTTTTCTGTGTATTTGGTTTGGCCTGGCAGAACGACATTTGCTGATTCTGGTGATTTTTTTTTTTTTTTTTTGCAACAGGCTCAAGATGCTGGAACTTGGGTGTATTTCATTAATATCTGAGACCCTTTTGCATTACAGATAGATGAACACTACCTCAGCAAACGCCCCAGGGATTCATATCTCTGTGCAGAGGACAAGCGCTTTCTTGAGCCGAGCTCAGATTCTGACAACTAATAGAATTAATGTTTTTGCTTTGCACACCATCGCCAGCGTAACCGATGCAGCACGACAGTGACCTATAACTTGTCCATTCATCAAACATGAGCTTCACAATTTTGTGGTGTTTTCTAAATGGCTGGATAAATGCCTTGATCCAAACACCACTGCAATCAGTGAGAAGATTGTGTTAATATTGCTGGGATTTAGGCTGAACTCTCACAGAGGTTAGGGATTTTGGGAGGGCAGATAATTTCTTATGGCCTTTTTAAATTCATCCTTTTAGAGAGATATCCTATATAGGGTGTGTGCTAGAGGATTAACAGTACAAATCAGCACAACTCCTTAGGACCATCATACAGAGATTCATAAACCCTACTACTGTAGGGTTTGCTCAGCAGATCTAGTTACTTTATAGCTTTTAGATTCTTGTTGGGCAGTTTCTAACTCCTGTACTGGACACTTAACAATCCTGTGAAGCTAATGTATTCCATTCAGTCCCTGGCAGTCTGCATCCTGCTGAGAATACAAATGGTTTGCAGTTGTGCCTGTGCCTCTTGCTCACTGCCATGTCGGGAAGTGAATGCAGATGGACTCATTTGTTGACAATCAACAACATGGTTTTGAAATCAATTGCAGCTATGACATCAATTTCCTTTTGTGTAACACTCCAAAATCATTGAATATTTACAAAAGGCAAAATTCACCTCAATGACAGTGTTGAACTAAATTTAGCAAAGGTACAGAGAAAAGAGTAGCAAGGGCACACAACTCCTGTTTCTTTTTTGTTTGTTTGTTTTGTTTTGTTTTGTTTCGTTTTACAAAGCCTGCGGACCAATTCAGATCTTCATACAAGATACAGAACCTTTGAAATCCCAGAACTCCTCATAATAAAAGTTGGTGTCTTTTATTTTTGTGGTCCCATCCCATAACTAGAGTTGTTCAGAGGGAAACATCCCCTTGTTGTGAGTGACTGGCTGAGGGTGGCTGCTTCTCTAGTCAGCAGAAGCACCTGAAAAGCCATGGAAACATGGGATGCTGAGAACCAGAGGCAGAAAAATCACTGGAGTTTCTCAAAATCAATGAGGCAGATGACCAAGGGGCTGGGGCAATGTGACAGCAAATCAGGTCTCCAAAGCTACAGGGCAGGCAGCAGTCAACATTCAGGCTGTTGGAGCATCTTCAAAACAAATACATCCAGGAAGAACATTATTATTCCAAAATATTGATAATGTCAAATTTCTATTTATACATATGACACTGATCTTGTTGATCAGACATCAGTTTCCTTCTTCACCTGTGTTTCAGAGTAAGGTAAGTTTTGGATCTCAGTCTAGTACTAGACATCCTTCTGGGAGCACAGCTTCAGACTGATGGAAAATTGTCTTATTTCATGGATTCTCAAAGGACTATATTTTTATTCCACCATTGTTTAACTATTTATTCTTCCAGCTTCCTGTACTGCATCTGATAAATTTTCAACTCTATGTGCTTCATTCTAATCTATAGTGACCGCCTCCTCTGCATCACTTGCAGCGAGACTGATGTTTTATTATTTTAAACTGTAGGGAAATGTAGAGAAAAACATAGTGAGAAGAAGAAAGAGTGTCTGGATCACCTCAGAAGTGTCTAAAACAACCTGAGACAATCCTGGTTCATTTTTTAAAGTGAGTGATTTACACACTTTGGAACTGGAGGATAGCAATACCAGCGAACAGGAGCCACCTCTCCAGGTTCTTACCAGATGTAAATCCCTGTAATACCAAATTGGAGAAAAGAAGGACCAATCCTAATCCTTTCTAACAAAGTAGAGAAGAAAAATATTTTGCACTTTAAATTTGTCTCTTTCAAGTTGCTACCTGAACAGAGACATATAAGGCTGCTTAAATAATAAGCAGCATTTTCATTTTACAAATGACGAGACTATGTTCATTTCCCAGAAAGAAAAATGAGATGCTTTCTTCTTCCTTTTTTATCCTTTGGAGGAGAGATGTGTGTGTATGTTGCAGGAAACTTCTTGCCTGAGAGTGTAACAGAGTAGAAA
The DNA here is from genome assembly GCF_015227805.2 of Hirundo rustica. Taxonomy (NCBI): domain Eukaryota; kingdom Metazoa; phylum Chordata; class Aves; order Passeriformes; family Hirundinidae; genus Hirundo; species Hirundo rustica. The sequence continues at coordinate 149,496,204 of NC_053450.1, read as the reverse complement.
GTAGAAGTGAGGAGAAAGAACAGTTTCAGCCAAAGGTCAGAACTGGAACAAAATTGCTATAAATTTCTCATTAATTAGTTTAGACTGGACTTCTCCAATCCACAAAACTAGCTTTCAGGTAGCTGAGTAAGGGTAAAGCAACCTGTCAGCTCTCAAAGCAGAGCTCAGTAAGCTGGCAAGATAAACTGCATGACTTGGTGACTGCAATGGGAGCTGCGCAGCAGGGCCTGCAGTTGGTGGCATCTGCAGAGGTCCTCCTGGGAAGGACCTGCTGCCTGGCAGAGGACAGCCTGCAGCACGATGTGACTGCTGGGCACAGATTGCTAAACTCCTTTGCCTGGACACTTGTGGCACCAAGCTGCTTCTGCTGTCATTGCCTCAGTGAAAGGTGGTGTGGAGACCTGGCTTGTCTGAAAATGTCATTAATTTCCATTTCCTGCACTTGGCATGGGTCAAACATGCCTGGGGCCAGCTGATCTCCGAGGATCTCCCACCCAAATAGTGTCACTGTAGGGGGCAAGTGTTCTGTAGGGCTGTGTCCTGTCTGCCAGGCTCACATCCCAGATGCCCAAGGGCATTTTGCACAGCCACTACACCTATGTTTAGAAAATTAATTATGGCCCCACACAGAGGTTTGTCTGAACAAATCTGGGTATCTACAACACAGACATCTCTATGAGCTGCTCAATATGTCCATTGACTACACCATGAGTAAATCAATTGGTATTTAGCCAGTCACTGGTATCTATGGTGCAATTTATCTCATTTTGAAGCAGACACCTCAAATTAGTCAAGTGGCTCTCACCCTAGGAGTGATAGTTTCTCTCCATTGACTATAATGTGAGCCTGATGTGAGATATTCTGATTTAACCCTTCATTTTTTCAGATGTTAAAGGTTAAGCGAGCTCAATTTCTTTCTAGCTGTACTGGTCATGTGTGAACCCTGATGAAGGCTCCCCAAATCCAAGAGTTTCTGTCTGGAAGGAGGAGAGGTAAAGCTTTAGTAAATTGTGAAGCAGAATTTTGTCTGGATGACAGAGTCAGCTCAATCAGCCACAGGGCTGGTTTGCAGTTCGGTGACTCAGTGCCTAGCTCAGCTCAGGCCAACTGCAAATGTGAACCCCAAAACAGCTCCTGTCACTGCCCACTTAAACCACCATGGCTCAGGTGGCAGTGTCCAGCTTAGAAGTCAGAGGGAAAAGAACTGCTTACTAAATTGTGCAGGTGCACTATTTTGTCTGTTATTAAGATTTGTGGTATTTGCAGTATTTTAACACTGCAATTTTTTCCCCTTAGTCTATCAGTGCTTGCATGCAGCCCAGAGGAGAACAGCTCTGGGAACGGTGCTGTTGCATGTTTTCACCAATTTATCTGAGGACAGAATTAACTGATATTAGCAATTATGAGACTTACAAGAATCATAATTGACCTCCTCTGACTATATGAGATAAATGGATATGATGTTACTAAACTGCCCTCAGATTATCCTTTAAGATCACAAACACTCTTGCAGGTAACACTTGGGATGTTATGTAGGGATATAAATATAAAATTCTTTGATGGTATGTATATTGATTTCATACAGTGACTCAAAGCATTTATCCTACCAATACTATCCAAGAATGGCAGCAGATTCAGCTTCTCACTAATGGAAAATATTGTTCAGGGTTCTCTGAAGAGAGATACAAATTGTTTGGTAATAGAGTTTTGCATAATCACCTGTTTAAATAATTACCAACATCCTCCTCCTGCTGATGTTCTATAATAAACATAATGATTTCTGAAAACATTTTATAGCCTTCTCTAACTGGTGCAGACATCTCAAGGTTTTCTCGTCTAGCAGTCAGCAAGGGGAAGAAATTGTGCTTAGCATGTGTAGGACATTTTCCTCCAGTGCCAAAGCCAAATGTTCTGCCAACCATCCTGCTCATGTGCACATATCCAGCTGTCCCTGCCCTGTGCCACACCATGGGGGTTGCTTCTTAGATTAAGAAGAGAGCAAAACATTTTGGTTTTGGGATAAGTTTAATCAATTATCTCCCGAGTTTTTTTGTTTTTTCCCCCAGCTAGAGTAAATATGGTTATTTGATGCTGCTGTTTGAATTTATGATATTTAAATAATCTTTTCCTGTTGGGGAATTGGGAAATTGACTCCTCAATAGGGTTGAGAATATGCTTAAGTAAACAGTCATGTGAAATGCAAAGCAGGTTGTGATTTTATTTTGCCATTCTTTTCAAAATGAAAGAAAGTTTGCAAAATACATTTCAGGGGAACTTTTAAATTTTTTTTTCTTTAATTATGGCAACACTTTACCCTGATACAAACAGTATGTTTCTACAATGGCATATTGAATGCTTATGGTGGCCAAGGATGGTGACAAGGCCATCCCTTGTGTCTTCAACTGCCTCAGGCCATGGTTCCAGACTTGCTATCTTGTGGTGACAGTGGCATTTCCCTTACTGGCTCTGCTTGCTTGTGTTCCACTTTACTGGTACTTGGCCTTTAAATTGAACAAAGATAAGATGATTTAATTATCTGTCTCAGTTTAGTGGAAGTGAGGTCATTATTTAACTGTTGAATATTTTCCTGTGTCAGCGTCATTATTTTTTCCAATAATGTCCTTATCTTCTCTTGTGCTTTCAAATTCCTGAGGAGATCATGGGTCTTTTGTAGAACGAACCTTTAAATATACTGACATTAAAACACACAGATACAGATGAGCCAGGATTAATGCTTAAATCTCAAGGGCTTCCAAATGTCAATGACAACATGGGAGTTGTGCACGGAGCTGAAAATTCCCATGAAATGTGCCTGCCGAAAAACACTGATTTTCACTTACTACAGGCAGTTCACTTGAAACTCTTCTTCTCTGAAATTAATATTTTAAAAGTTAGACATTACTTCAGTTTCTGGGAGGATTTGTTACACCACCGAGTGCAGTTATCATTCCCAACCTGTTGTGAAACAAAGTACTTAATGCTAAAAGCAGCAAGGATGCTGGGCGTCAGGGGCTCCCTGTTAAAAGCACATCAGTCTGTTCACACTGGAGTTAATGCAGCCTGCTTTCCTCCAGATCATATCTTGTGGTTGGCTGTCTGGTGTCTAATGAAGTGTGTGTTCACGTTGCATCCTTTAGTACTTTACAAGCTCTCCTTGTCAGCCAATTTTCATGAAGCATCTCTGAGATTCCTGCTTGTGATGACTTTGGTTTTGTTCTAGCAGGACTGTCACACAGTTTCTCTGGTGCGCATAAACACACACACTGCTTAACCTCTACAACCTTAGAAAAACCGTTTTAAGATGTCTTGGTTGCAAATAAGCTAATTCTGAATTTGCTTGTGGGTTTTGCTTGCGGGGAAATCACTGTTGCAATGGTCAGGTTCTGCATTCACTGGTTCTTGCACAAGTCCATGCCTCAACCTTCCAGTGACCTTCCTGCAGAAGAAGGTTGCCTTGGGATTGTTTGCATCAGCAACATGCTATGGCCATGAATGCTATCAAAAAAAACTGCACTGTTTCGGAGGGTTTTCTTATCTCAAATGCATTCCAGTGGATAACACTCTGTGGTTTGTAACCTAACCTGATGATTGCAATGAAATTACAGCTTGTAGCAGAAACAGATGATGGCTGTGTCAGAACATTTGAGGTTTTAATGAGACAGAATTTTGTACCCGACCCTACATCCAGTAGCTTGTCATCTAGTTGTGAGCAGAATAATTATCAGTGATAAGGACTCATTAAAAAGGTAATTCTCTTTTAACAGGAACCTCTGTCTGAAGCTCAGCCTTTGGCCTATCAAACCTCTGTGTGGCATATGGGGGGTGGCACCGAGATGTCAGTCAGTGAGCAGCCCAGGGGGTTGGGATGGAGCAGAATGCTTTGTAATGTCATCCTCTATTTACAAAAACCCCCACATTGGATAAAAGTCAGAAAAACGTCTTTTTCTAAGAACTGCAATAGGACTTATGACTTCCAAACCCTTTAACAGTAGAAATTATGAGGAGGTCAGCAATATCTAACTCCATAGATGAGCACAGTCCTCATAGCAGGGACAAAGGCAGAAAATTGGGTCTAAAATGAATCAGAGAGGAAAAACCTCTTGAGCAACAACGACTCCAGGAACATCAGGACTGAAGAGGATTTTGGGGAGATAGGAAGAAAAAGGAAATCCTTTGTGCCTTTTAGGGACAATGTCTTCACAGCTTTTGTGCCCTTTGGGCTTGCGAGGGAGTGGCTTGGCTGACTAGCAGAAGAGACATGGCTGTGGAAGTTTGCTGGCTTCGACGTGCCTAGGGGAAGGATCAACATCACCTTTTGCCCTCCAATTGAGCTACTTGGTGAGAGACTCACAGCTAAGTGCCCTGAGATGCAGTTAAAACCAAGTATGGGCATTTTTGAGGCTGAGAATTCATCTTCCTCCTTGGCTGGATGGGACTGACTGGAGAGAGGAGACTGCCATTTGAAAAGAGGGCAAGTTCTCTTCCCTGCAGCAGCCTGGGCCAGCAGCAAGCGGGTAACTCAGGACAATGCTCATGGTCTCACAACATGGCTGGTTACTGTAATTAGACCGTTCATGCTGGGATGCATTTGCATGTATTAATAGAAGCAGTCACAGGAGTGGCTGTCAGTAGTGGTTTGATATCTGGGAGATGAGTAAGCAGCTTCCTCCACTCCAATGTGGATAAAAGTTGGTGAAAAGACAGCAGTTTCTTATCTCTGCTATTCAGTTCAGCTCCAGAACAGCTGCCCTTCAGCCTTTGCAGCATCCAGGCCTCAGGACATTGTAGAGGATATTACCCTGACAGTCTCCCAGCTCAGGTTTTGGGCATGGTTCTCCAAAACTTGCTCAACCAAGAATCCTATTGATTCAGAGACCATTAAATATTATCTGCTGTGGGACTTTTCTTCTTGTTCTGATCCTTCTTTCCCTTTGTAAATCTCATTTAAGGACCTGTTTTAACTGTCTGACAGTATGTCCGTGGAAAGCACAGAGGTTATATTGAGAAGTTAAAGGAGGAAAAGCTTTGGGGTTTTTAGATACTTTTCTACAAATTATATCAAATTTCTCAAGGCCACATTCACAATAGGCATGGCAAAAGACCCCCAAATTATAATAGTATTATTATATACTATGGGTTTTTTTTGTATTAATATAATTTTACTTTATTAGAGGTTAAGTGAGTGTCTTTTTAGTAATTCTCAAGGAAAATTTCACTTTTGAGCTCAGCACAGTTATGTTATTTCCTTCTCTCTTTATCTGGGAAGACTTTTGATGTAACTCATTTAGAGAGGAAAAGGATGGGGCTCCCCTGCTCTCTCTGCTCTGGGGGCTTTCCTGCACCTTGCAGTCACAGGGTCCCTTCTGCTCTGTTTACCGCTATTACATCCCTTTTTATACCCTTCCAGGGCATGTGCAGCAAACTAGATGTGACCAGAAACAAGGATGACAGAACTTCATTTAGATTTCCTTGTGCGCTGGATTGTCCTATGTGAGACTGCTCAATGCATTTCATTTCTGTTATTTTAACTATTTTGCAGTTAAGGTTGAGCAGTAAAGATGAAATCTCCCCCTTTCTCTCTCTCTCTACTCTTATGGCACTGAAAATCATATTTCAAGGCACTTTTTTGTGCTCTGCCTTAAGAATACAGCACTGACCAGGGGTGAATGGTCCCTGTGGTTCTATTAATGTTAAATGAGGCTTTTCATAAATCATGACTGAATTTCCTGTGTTACATTATGCCAGAAATTATTTTCTAAATGCTCAATGAATTCAAAGTAGCACACAAGGATTGACATTTAAGTTGCATATCTATCTAAAAATATTTTACACACTCCATTAAAAAGTTGAAGATAATTTAAACACAGTAATTCATATTGATGCCATTAAGTAGAAAGGAAGCATATTTTAAATGCTGAAAAGTGTTTATCTGGCAGTTTAATCAAATATTAGAACAAACAGAAAAGTCTGAGGTCTAAGTTTCAAATGTTGCTTGGTCATATTTGGAAAAGGGTAAATAAATAACCCTATATCTGTCTGCCTTTCCAAACAAAAAGGTTGTTAGCTACCAGGGAGCAGTAGAAGATTTATATGTCTCTTTTTGTCTTTCATCTGCCTAAAACCAGTAAAATTCATGCTGTACCTATAATGATGGAAGTAATAAGGGAAATGGTAATCAAGCAGAATTAACTCTCTGAAATTTTCTAGCAATGAATTACTTTAGGTGAATGTTTAAATGTCTAATAATCATTTTACTGGAAGAATGGAAAATCTCATCAGGTGCTGCAGATAGACAGATGGAAAGCTAAGGATTGTCGTTTCCCATGAGTTCAGTCCTTGCTGATGAAAATGCTCCTCCACTTGTTGCTGTGACTTGTACCCCTTATTCTGCAAGGCTCCATCCTTGTTTAAATCTTTACACTTGAAGGCTCACCATGTTCATTCCACTTTGGGACTGATATCAGCACAACCTTCTCCTCTCTGTTCAAACACTGGTTTTAGAAAAATCGGTGCAACTGTCCTGGTGTTTCTGTCCTTCCTTGTCCCATGCTGAGTGTAAATCCTGGTTCCTCTGTGAGGGAAAGGCAGCACAGAGATGGGTGTTGAAGAGTTTCCAGGTTTTATTTTCTTGGTCTCAGTTGAAAACATCTCCAAGGGGCAAGGCTGGAGGGTACCTGATACAGGCATACAGGTGGCCAGTGTGTGATAAGCCCAGTGAAGATGTATCAAGTCTGAGGGTTGACCTGGAGCCTCTCAGAGTGGCTTAATGATATTTGTGAGACAACTTCTCTGGACAGGCTCTGTAAAACAAAAGGTTTTAATAATGACAAAAATACCAAACAGTATCAAACAAAAGAAATAGAAGCTGAAAACACTGTAGAGAGAACTCTTGCACTGGCTAAGGCTGAACAAAAAGCCCCGGGAAGTTCTGTGCAGTCTTTTTAAGTACTGAATGGTCCAGGTGGGCTTTTTTGCACCTTTCACAATGAAATTGGCAACAGGTTTTGAGGTGTAGGTCCAGACATCCAACTGGTACTTCTGCTTGGCGCCTGGCCAATTACTGCGAAAAGAGCATTGAAATTTCTGGGTCCTTTACCTTGTTAGAACAGCAAGGGGTGAGTCTTAAACCTTTCCCTACATGGAAACACCTGTTTGGGCGTGGGGTGCATTCCTACAGGTACCTGTAAGGGTGAGTGAGCCAGAACCATTGGATAGAATGGGAGAAAGCTGTGCCTTGATTTTCTTTAGTTCTTTACAGTCATTTGCACACTTCTCAGTCAGTATGGGAGAACTCCACAACTGTTCAGCAGGAGGTGCTGGAGAATCAGCTTGAGGGCCTTTAGTGTCTTTAGACTGTAAATAGGGCTGGAGTGTGTCTTAGTTAAACCTCTGTGGGTCATTTTGGCTCCTGGCAGTCTGGTGCAAGACAAGGCTTAGCACTGAGATGTGAGATGAACAGAGAACCTCTGCAAAACATGGGTGTGTCTCTGTCCTCCCTCCTATGATGGCCGCTGTAGTTACTCATTTTACTGAAGGAGAGCAATGTGACCTCAGAAGAAAACCAGTTATTAGTAGTTGCTGTCAGCAGAAGTGTTCTCAGTACTGAGTGTTTGTAATGCTCCCAGCCGGTTCCAGCTGAAGCTTTTCTCCCCCCTATCCTTTGTGCTGACCTTTTCTGGGAGCACTGAAGAGCCTCCCCTGATAGAAAATTGCTCTGGAACACACAGCTGATTTTGCCTGTCCTTTCCTCATGGTAGCCGGACATCTCTGAGGGAAAGATGCTAATTGGCATCAAATATAAAATTTCTGTTATATCCATGTGGCTCTACAGGACAAAATTTGCAGCAGAGGAAGAGCTGCTCTGAATTATGGCTGACCCAGAATTATGGCTGATCCTGAATTATGGCTGACCCAGAATTATGACAAAAATCGCCTGTTGTCACCTGAGACATCTTTGCTCATTTCAGCCATTCACCTGCCAGACACTGAATAAGCCAAAAGCAGGACCTCATTGTGCCAGACAACAGCATCCACATATGAACAGGCTGGCAAAAATAAAATAAAACATGGCAATATTTTTTCAGGAGCATTGGCTCCAAAAGGGAGGTTCATACCTATTCCAGAGTTTGCAGACTGTGACAGTGCACCTGCTCCCATGGCAGCATCCCTGGCTGTGCGGTGGGGGAGTGTTTCTCTATTTCCAAGCAGTAGATTACTGTTTGAAAAAGTTCAGTGGCCTTATAAAGAAATGTTTCAATTGGATGAAATCTCTCTGGCCCTCTGTTATTTTTGTACTCGCCAGCTTTCCCTGTGTGGGTGAGCCTTTCCTCCCCTCATTCAGAGGTTTAGCAAAAGTCATTAAAATTGCCACAAAATTGTCTGTGAGCAATTCCTGTGTGTGAAAGAAATGAGACAGAAGAGTGTTGAAAGGATTGTTTCATTTTTAAAAACTCTTTTCATTTTTCTGATCTCCTTGTCCTCTTCAATCATGTGAAGCAGAAGTAAGCATTTAAATAATAAGACATTTGTGTAAAATTACTTTTTCCTTGCCCTTGTTTTATATTACATGAATCTATCCATTTTCCTGGCATAAACAAACAAGATTAATTATTCTTGGATGTTTGAGAATATTTCTGACTCTTATCATCAAGCCCACTGAAATGATTAAAAGGAATAATAAAACCAGGTTTTCACGTTGAATAAAATGTCTTTCATTTGGTCATTAATGCGTTGTGGTCCTTATGTACCAACACCCTAAGCAATTAAATTCTCATGAGGCAGATTAGCCTTTGAAGGCTAATCAGAAACCCAAGAGAAGCACATTTGAAGGGGCACATATTTCAGGAACTGGCTGAAAGATGGATGTTCAGAGGTAGTTTTAAATGCTGGCTGCTCATAGCAGAAAATGGTTTGCATCATCAGAAGTGAGTGTGAATCCATTTTCCTATCTTGTGAAAAATGTTGAAGCTTCACGGAGTTCTTTGTGCCAAACCCATGTGCTTTGGAGACCTACCAAAATGACTGTTTTTGCTTATTTATTTTTCCTGAGCAATGAGGAAGGGGAGGTTGAGGAACAGAGCAGTCTTGGGAGAGCAGAGAGTTTGGTGGTCAAGTAGCTCTCCTGAACTCCCTGTGGATGCTCTGCTGGTTGGGAGGAAAGGGTTCTTTCCATCTCCCCTCACTGTCTACTACCACTCTGAGTAGCAACTGCTCATGAGCACATGTGGGAAGACAGTGATTTGTGTCTCCCTCCTCTACTCACATACTGATTGGAGATTTTGGTTTCTCCTCTTCTCCAACAAAATTAAACTTTGGTTTTGAGGAAAAAAGAAAAAAAAGACCAAAGGGTCTTGTTGATTTATCAGTTCTTTACAAGGAATATCTCTCTGTGCCAGAAGTGATTACCCCGCTGTGGAGCAAAGATAAAAGTACTGCTTTGCTTCTTGAGACAAAGTGAGGAGAGACTGAGGCACGAGCAGCAGCACATTGTTAAATTGGGATGAATCTTGAGCACCCACTTGGTGTCTTGAGAGAGTGACCATGCAGGGAGGCAGAGGACAGACCCTTCAAGTCTTCTGGAGCTGGGCGCAGTGAGCTCAGTCTGCACCAGCACTATTCCTGCCTATGCAAAATATTCTGCTATACAAACAGGAGGACAACCAGGCTCTCAGCAATGGGAGGAAATCAAGATAAGGTAGAGAAAAGTCTTCTCTCTCTCTCCAGACCAGCCCCTGGCTCTACAGCTTGGAGGTTTGAGTGTCTGTTCAGAGGGTGAACATTCTTGGCAGCAAAACATCCTTTTGAGTTGAATTAGCTGTGAGAGAAGGTACAAGCGAGTTGATACATGGCTGAGCATGAACTGCACTAAGAGGACAACAGTGACCATTTGGGAAGTGCACCATTAAACAGACAAATTTCTACTATTTTGAGAACATTCGGTGGGTGTCCACACAGTTTGGGACAATCATCCCAGTCAGGCAGGCATGAAAACATGGTGGGGTTTTTTTTTATTTCTACATTTTTTTTCTTCTGTCTTACTCTCCATGTTCAGTATTTTAATGCTTCTGGAAACCTGAACTGAACAACTCACCAGTGGGTGCTGCTGACTGCAGAGTTCCAGTGGCTCTGTACAGCTCACTTTGATACATTCATAGCTCAAAACATCCTTGTCCTTTGTCATACTCCTACTGGACTTGGTCTAAGTAACAAAGTTGATGTCTTTCTCTTATTTTAATTTATTTCTGTCTCTATCTTTTGGCTTATGGTTATGGGAAATGTTTTATTTGAGTTCATCTTCAGTTCAATCTTCATTGATAAACACTAAACGTGTCATAAATTTACCAAAGAAAACTTATTCTGTCAGCAGAAGCATTCACTCAAGCCAGACCTGCTTGGACAGGTGGATGAGGGGAGCGTTACGTGGCTGACTTCAGAAGTGTCATTCTGGAAAGTGTCACGGAATTGAATTTAAAATGTCAGACACTTGCTCCCGTTAGAGCTCCTGCTGGGCACCAAAGCCTGTTGAAAAACCCTAAAAGACAGCTGGAAAAGGGAGCATTGTAGCAAATGTCACTGTGTTTTAATTGACTGGTATGAGCAAGGAAATCCACAAAATACTGAGAGGCCAAGTCCTTGCCCTCAGATAGCTGGCTTCAGGAGAACTTGCTGGTGCCTTCAAAGTGTATGTCATGCATCCCTGTTGTCTAGGAAGATAAGAGTCTAATGCAGCTGGTGAAGTTCAGCTTTGAGTTTGAGAGGCGTAGATCTGTGTTCAGCTCCACAGGTCAGGGGTTCAAACCCTGCTAACGACTTTTGAAGAATCAAATCTCACACGTCTATGTCAGAAAGCAGTCCCAGAAGTTTAACACCGGTGAGTTCTCAGTAATCCATTGAAAAGCAATGATATGAAGAAGGGAAGATTTTTGCCTTTGAAAATGCAATCTCCACACCCTGCTGTACCTGAAAATGTGCTTTAGCAGTGGTAAAAATGTCACGTTGCCACCAACATGCATTGAACAGACCTGCTCACAGCAGACAGGGCTCATTTGGCAAAAGGTAGTATTGGTAGATATTCTCAGCATTCAAAAGACTTCAGCTGAGCTAGAGTTGGGCCAACCCATCAGGGAAGGCTGCTCCTATTTTCCTTAGTCATTGCTCTCCTCACACCTGTTCATGATTTTCTCCTAAGAAAAGCAGAGAGTGTGGGGAGGTGACTTTCTCTGCAGGGAGAAGACAGGGGAGCAAATACATATCTCAGGTGGGAAGATGTGTCATTAGGGAGCTAAAGCCACAGGCATGGGCATATGGAACAGGTCAATACATCTTGACTTGCATTTCAATCAAAGAACTGTGGAAGCTTCTGGATAAAAAAAATCCCTCAGGTATCACCTGAGCTAGTGCTACAATGCCTTTTATATGTAACGAAATAAAAATAAGGCCAATGTGCAGTGGTTACTTATTGCTCTCATGCTGAGTTTTTGGTCAATTCCATGCACAGGAGAAAAAAAAAAAAAAAACGAAAACACCAACAAGTGTATTTGAGCTTTATTTCTAGTAATCACTTTGGGAAGGACTTTCTAATATCTTATAGAGCACCAATAAGTGCCAGAGGATGAGAAGCATCAGCATAGGAACCTTCCCAGGAACCTTCCCAGGACCTGGGCCATTTGTAGCATGTTGTTATGTTCATTGGCAAAGACAAAATGGGAAAGAACAGCATCAGCCAAGGGATTTGGTAGCAGATTTGAAAGGGATTAAACAATTTGGAAAGAAGATATGAATACCTCTTTCTTGGTGAGAGTGAGGAAAACCTACTCCACTGTAAATCCTCTGTCATGATGCTGAAGGAAGCAAGTGCTGTACCGCAAGGCACAGTCCTTTAAAGAATGAAAAAAATGCTCTTGCTCTGCTGAGGTTTAGTTCAAATAAAGTTCCAGTTTGGGCTTGTGAAGGCTCCAGCCACTTTGTTCCTTTGCCCTGCTCCCACCTGTGTCACACACTTCCAGGTGTACATCTGCTTGTGACAACACTCAGGACAGGAAGAGAATAGCTCAGCTTTCATGTGGTGGTGGAGGATTAAAACAGAAAAAGAACCTGAGGGGGTTGACATATTTTTTGTGTTGTGAGAAGCATCGGGCACCAAAAAGAAATGAAAGAAAAATCCAGTTCTGTCCCTAGAGATGCAACAGACTACAGAGACAAGGTATGAGATGAAAGGGATGGCTGGAGAGGTAAAAGATTGGCCCGAGGTCACAGAGCCAGGGCAGGGTTTGCTGAGGAGTCAAAGCCTTCCCAGATGCAGCCTATGGTTTGTCTATCAGTTGGATATTCTAAGCTGAGTTAGCAGCTGTAATTGCACTCCAGTCATCTTTTTTACATTCTGATAGTTTATTCAGGCAGCCTCTTAGGCACAGCACTTTATGGACCTCTGGAAAGGCAGGTGTGTGCTGTGAGGAGCTCGGTTTAGGCTACACTTAGCACTGCAAGGTAACGGCAGACAATAAAGTAAAGCAGACAGGTGGGAGGGCTGTAGCACTGAATGTGCTGATATATCAAAGGAAAGGTAATGAAATCTCATGTGGGTAGACCATCCTTCCTCTGTAAAACAGGACAGTTCTCACAAGAGCGAATTACATTTAAATGTAGCTTTGCCTTCCTAACATTTTTTTGGACATTATCCCTTCTCCCTTGTCTGTGTTGTGATGACCACTAGACTTTCCCTTGGATCTCAAGTTTAGTGTGGACAAGAAAAGAAGAAGGCTTCAATAATATTTAAGGATTAAATATATATAAACATAACTGTTTGCCTAGCATCAGCTTTCAAAAAAGTGGATAAGGCTGGACCTGAAAGTAAAGGTGTGCTGGCCAGTGAGAACGCAGGGATGGAAAATACGGTGCTAAATGTGAGGTACTAGTGAATATAAGGAGATTAATGTGCTTGGACATTCTGGAGTATCACTGTCCTGCTATACCAATAGTCAGAAGGGTGAAATTACATTCACAACAGTAACTCTATAAATGTGTGTTATGACTGTTGGAAAATAGAGCTGTCCTTGAGGGGGAAAAAAAAAAAAAAAAAAAAAAAAAAAAAAAAAAAAAAAAAGCAGGAAAAGTGATAGAGACAATTAAACTTTAATAATCTGATTGTAATTGTACCAAAAGTTTTTGAATCACTGCGAAAGCAAGGAAAAATCAGAGCCATGGAGGTGAGCAGAAAGCAGACACAGATTTATTTTATAACTCAGGCTAAAAAACAACACAGGTTTATAAAAGAGACAGCATGTTGTGCTGTTTGATATCTTTCTCTGATTTTATCCATTGGATTTAGCTGGTATAAAAAAAACCCACACAAAAAACAAACAAGCAAACAAACAAACAAAACATTTGAGAAAGTGCCATAGGGGAAACTGCAAGTTAAAGCTGAAAATATGAACTGTAGAGTGAAATGACAGAAAGAAAGCTGTAGTAGTTGACAGGAGCTATGTCAGTCTCAGGGAAGTTACTGACAATCTTTGTTAATAATCCTTGCAAGATCATTTAATAGACAAATAAAGAAGAAACGGTGAGGAAAGGTAGATATCTTCCTTCACAAGGTGACTAGGAGACACCATGACTATGAAAAGATAAACAACTTGGTAGGTTGCACTGGCACAAGAGCATCGTGTAGAGGTAGGTAAGTAATGACATCACTGCGTAGGGCATTGGTCAGGCATCAGGAATTGTAACATTTTTCTACATAAAATGGAAATGTAAAATTCTGGCTATGCATTCAAGTGAGATGGATAACAAGGAAGCAGAAAAGTAGAGTGGGTAGGAGCATGAAAGTGTCCTTCATGAAAAGAGAAATGAAGAGTAAAACTTCTACAGACTGGTAAAAGGAAGAGAAGCAGGTGTATGGCAAGCATCAATAAATCTGTGATTGGAGAGGAGAGGAGGGGAGGGGAGGGGAGGGGAGGGGAGAGGAGAGGAGAGGAGAGGAGAGGAGAGGAGAGGAGAGGAGAGGAGAGGAGAGGAGAGGAGAGGAGAGGAGAGGAGAGGAGAGGAGAGGAGAGGAGAGGAGAGGAGAGGAGAGGAGAGGAGAGGAGAGGAGAGGAGAGGAGAGGAGAGGAGAGGAGGCGAGGCTAATACAGGTGAAGAAATACACACAAACTAGCTGGGGATACTCTTTAGTTAGAAATTTCTAACCATCAGAGGAGCAAGGGTCTAGAGCAGTTTCTGGATGGGGTCAGGATACAAAAGTGGACTATTCTGAAGATGGCCCATACTTTGTCTGCCTGCAGGGTGAAAACACAATGACCTGGGAAATCCCTTCTTGCCCTGCACTCCTCTACATTAAAGAGGAATGGGTGATGCCACAGGGTGCATGTAGGGAATAACCTCCACAGGAATTGTTCATCCTCCTCAGCTGAGGATTTTTTGGCTCACATGGCAGTGTTTGAACTCTGTCTGACTGAGTTTAGGATGTGATATCTTCTGAAGTAATCTGCAAGCCTTTCTCCCCAGCCCTGAAAGCATCAGGGAGTACATCCCTGAGCATCCTGACCTCCAAGGATATGTCCCAAAGAGCTGAGTGTCAGTGGGAGAAGACAATGAATCACTGAGGCATGAAGACAGGTATGTAGTTGTAAGAGAGGCTCTGGTTTATGTGCCTGCTCTGGGGAGGAGGAGGAGGTGTGCAAAGCAGAGAAAATAAACTGTGGGACAAGCACTGCTTTTATGATTACTAAAAAACTTCACACTCCATCAATTCTAAGACCTCTGGTCTTTAATACAATATCTGAGGCTTACAAACAACTTGCTACCATAATTCACTAAACCTTCAACACTCTCTGGGTCAGAAATGCAGCCCTGGTGATTAGAATTCAATAGATCTCCACCTCTTTACACCACGCTTGGGTCTGGCCATGCAGCCATCCTGGTGGCCTTTGGCTTGGACTGTGTATTAATTTAGGTACAGCAAAGTTATTGGTTATCTGAATAATGTCATATGAAAGGGAAATACAATTTCATTTACAGAACTACAGGGATAATTCAGTGTTCCAAACAGCCCCTTGGCAGATCTGCAAATTAAAGGTTACTTTCTTCCTCAGCTCAATAACAGAGCTCTCCTTCATGCATCTATTTAGTAAGAAAATAAAAAAAAAAATCAAAATTTAATTTAGTAACTGCCCACATAGTACTGAGACATTTAAAAGTGAATGATATCTGAATTATTTCACCCTCTAGTAAATCTATAACTGTCACTTACAGAAGTAGACACTGAGGCTTTTACATCCATTAACCAGTGGCCCATTCAAATGCCCCCCTAACACCCCCTAACAGCTGTGCTGCAGAGACCTCACTGCATAGGGAGCTACTAAAGATGGCCAAAGCCAGGTTCATGATTTTCATTTATCTTTGTTTTATGCAGTGTTTCAGAGCATATTTACAGATACATCTTAAGATTTTCCTAGTTAAAAAGATTATTATCTTGTGGAAACAGGTCTGTTCTTTCTGTGACACGCAAGGAGCTGCCAGGTCTATCTGAGCCCCATCCCACCTGGCTTAGATCTTAACTGGGCTTCTTGGATGGTCTCATAGGAAAAACAGGAGGGAAGATTTACTTTTGTAAGGAAATGACTTTAAAGGTATCAAGACTGAATAGGCCAAGCCTTATTTTCAGTGATTCTCTTAAACTGTGCTGCCAGTAGTGTCAGAACCTTCACTTGGAAGGATGTGAACACACCTTTCTGCCTACCTGGAGGTAGCATGCAGAGGGAGGAGCAATGCTTGAGAAGCAGAAGGTGGCAGATGCTGGAAGTGAGCAACTGTTTCTTACTCTGTCATTGAACACTTGTAAACTTTGTCCTTGTTTTGAATTCTGACTTGATCAGCGTGTACAAAAAAGGGGGTCATAGAATCATAGAAAGGCTTGGGTTGGAAGGGACCTTAATGACACCTCTCTGCCACGGGCAGGGACACCCTCCACCATCCCAGGTTGCTCCAAGCCCCATCCAGCCTGGCCTTGGACACTCCCAGGGATTCCAGCTTCTCCAGGCAACACACTTTATCAAAGAACTTCCTCCCTCCTAATTTCTAATAAAATATTTTCTCTTTTAGTTTAAAACCTTTTCACCTTGTCCTATCACTGTCTGCCCATGTAAAAAGTTCCTCTCCCTCTTTCTATACTCATTTGTATGAAAGTCTTCAAAGAGTTAGACATTTGGCAATTAATCTGAATTTCTTTCCATGAAGATGGGAATATATAAAAAAGACAGGACTCCTTTGCCACTGATCATCATTACCCAAGAAAATGTCATAACTTCTGAAATAACGAGTTGTGTTCATTAACATCTGGGCTTTTACACCACAGATTTTGCCAGCATGGTTTCTTTGCTGGCCAGTATGACGATGCTGATTTCCTCTTCACCTTGGTGTCCGGGCAAAAAAAACCCCAGTTCATCAGCAGTTACGCTGTCATTCTAGTGATGGAGTTTATTAGAAGATGGAATGGCTGGAGGATAAGAACTGAGACACAGATTCTTAAAGGGCATCACTCAACTTGTCCTCACTGTCCTACTGATGACAACATCAGTTTGTCCACTTTCTGTGTTCAAGCAAGAAAACTTTTCAGTAGGAGCCTACAGAGAGCATGAATTTCCTGATCACTTATCAGTGTTTTGCATTGTGTCCCTTCCCATCATATCCATATCTGCCCTGATTTTTGAAAATCACTTCCTGCAGTGGCTCTCTGTAGTGCGCTGAGTGCAGATGTTTGATTTGTGCTGGTCTCTTGCCTCCTTTCTGTCCCAGCTGCAGGGACTGAAAGCAATTATAACAAAAACTACCCTGTATCCTTAGCCTAAAAAATCTTTAAAATAACCCAGCCCACTGCTAGGGTCAGAATAGAAGGCCACAGAGAACCCCATCTCAAATAAAAATTTGTTCTTCTTATAAGTTAACCATTGTGCTTAAAAACTAATTTGTGATTTTGATTCATAAGGCTGTTGTCTGCCATAAAAATAAAAAAATAAATTTTGTATCACTCAATTTCCTCAATTTTCATATTAGTTGTGACATAGTTGTATGTGTATGATTTAATCCACCTTTGATAGAAAAAGGAATCATTTGCTCTTGGTTCAGAAGAGTCCTATGTGGTACTACAGAACAAACGTCAAAAAATTCATTAGATGTTGCCTTTTTTTTTTTTTTTTCCCCTTTAAAGTATTTTTTCTGTGTATCAAGCATAATTCATATTTTTAAACCACTTTGCTTAAAATTTGGAACTGGTTAGACTGCCTCAAAGCACACTTATTTAAAAACATTTTCATTATCCTAAACTCATAGCATGCTAATTTATTATGGGACACAGCTGTCTGCATTCAGGAAAATGAGGATGGAAACATAGTGCTGCTTCCTACCTGGGGCATTTCCTTTCCTCCCTGGGCTGTCAACTCCTCTGGGTCACTATCAAACTACATTTCTGCAGTCTTTTTTTGCTCCTCTGCTTAAAACTGAGTTTCAGACCAGATCCCAGGAAACACAGACCATTTTAAATTCCTGTTGAAAAGGACATGCACAGTGAGGGTCCTAACACCTACTCAGGTCAGGTACTTCTTTGATTCTGCTACAAAAGAGGGAAGCTGTGAGCTTCAGTTCCCACAGAGTTATTCAGTGTTTATCTCCAAAGGGGAATGACACTTGAAGTGAAGTAACAAGCACCTACCCTCCTAAGCAGACAAAGCCAAATGCAAATTTCACGGCAATGAAAATACAGATTTTCCATTTCATGCTTGGAAGAAGGGGCAGGCTTTGCACGACCTGATCCAATTTCAGAGACTTCCTGAACTGATAGATCTGATCTGATCCAAAGTAGCTGCTGCTGCCCTTGAGTGCCTGCAGTCCTTGCTGTTTCTGTGGCTTTTTCCCTGAAATTTGATCATCTGCCCTTCCCTGTCTCCCAGCACTGAGTCCATTTTTGTGCTTTGCGAAGTTCCCGCCTCTGTCCCACGTGGATGCATTGAGGACTGCACATTACTAGCCTAAACTCCTCTCTTTGACCACTCCAACCTCTCCAAATTCTCATCTCTTCCTATCTACAGCATCAACACCTCCGTTGACCATCCCATGTCAAAGTGCTTCCCATGGGGAACAGTCCTGTTGGCTGCTAGGAATTCCCTGGATGGTAGGCTGTAGGAAAGACAGCAGGCATTTGAACTGATGGATATTTTTTATTGTGGTACCATTTCTCTGTGCTCAGCACAAGCTGATGCAGCTGATCTGCGGCACCATCAGGGCTGATCTGTGCAGGGCCAGGAGGAGGTTGTGGGTTTGCCCCTTTGGTTTTATGGACTATTTTCTTTTTCCCCTGCTAAAATCTTCCCTTTCCCATTTCTGCAGCAAGTACTCACAAACAGAATCTGCTGGCTGGGGCAGGTCCCAGGTACAGGGCAGCTACTCGGGGCACATAGGAAGAATGTAGCAGAGCAGGAGATCAACCCCCCACCAAAATGGCAAGATTTTTTTCTTATTCTTTAAACTCAGACCCCAAGCAAAATGCCAGGCTCCCATGACTGCTGATGAGGGGAAAAGAAGGGACTCTTTGCTGACTCCCTGTAGGTGTTGCAGTGCTCAGAGCAGAGAGAAGGCCTGGGGCTGTCACACATGGGTACAAGTGACCCTCCAAATCCTGGGGCCCCTTCAACCTCTAGCAAGGACATAGAGCTGCTGTATGGAGCAGTGAGGAGCTTACTCTCAATGATGTGCACCAAAGTGTAGGACTGAAGTTTCCCAGCCCCTGATTACCAGTCACAAAATTATGACAACTCCAGTCTCAGTTTTTCCACATTTTCTGGACAGGGTGTGGTGTGGAAACCTCCTCCAAGGCTGCACCAGATTCTCCAAACCATGGGTTTGGGATAAGGGAGAGCAGATGAAGGGTCTGTCCTGCCCAGAGTGGCTCCTACAGAGCAGGGCGAAACCCTCCCCACACTTTTTTCCACCTCTGCCTTCCCTTCAGGCAGGACAATGCCAGGACCTGCAATCAAACTTGTCCCCAAGCAGCTGTGAGTACAGCTGGCTCCTCTCACTGCAGTGCATCTGTTCCCACTAAGTGTGAGGTGCTGTCTTGCAAACTATTCCTCTCTTAATAAATTATTGATGAAGTTTCTCCCTGACAGATTGCAAAGCCATGGAGCCTTGGGCAATTCTTCTCCTCCTCCAAAATGTTCTAACACTTGTATTTACCTGAAGAACATATGCTTGTTGTTCCTGATGACTTTGCAGATTTTTGAGTTGTTTTCTTCAGGAACAAAAATGCTTTGGTTTCCTGCAGACAGGAGAATCACCTTCCCCTCCTCTACAGTCAACTTTTCATAGTGTTTTTGAAATTTAATGGGAAACTTCTCTACTGGGGATGTGACTGGACTACTTTCTGATGAATTATGAAGTGTTCACTTTGGACTGACTGTTGGTATTGGTAAATGATCAACAAAGAAGCAAGTTAGCACAAAACTCTATTTCGTATTTTGTGAGTTTCTGTACAGCTTCACACCTGAGGAGCCAAAGAGCTTTGGATTGTTCAGGTTTTATAAACACAGGAGGTTCTCAGAACAGTAGGAAAACATATTTCAATCGAGTTTTTCCTTGGAGTAGTCAGCATGGCAGATATAAGCTTCTTGTCAGCATGCCTGGTGGGGCTTGTCTGCCCTGAGTCATCCTTGTGTATCTTAGACCACTAAAAGCATGAGGCTGGAAACTGAGCTCCCCAGGCAATTTGCTCTGACTACAGCAATTTGCCTTGGGGGTATTTTAACAGCCAAAACCTGGCTTATCTCTACAAGAGACAGAGTAGCCTTCAAATGGCAACAGAAAATATATTTTGCTGTTGGTACAGTCATACGTAGCCTTTGCTGTCCCAGCCACAACCAAGGCTGAGCTGGGCTCAGGGTACTCTTTGCAGTGCTTGAGCCACACAGGTGAGCTTGGGGCAGGTAGGTCTGCTGGGGTCATGCCCAGGCACAGGTCACGTCATTTTTATAGGGCTTTACTGAGTGCTGGAAGTTGGATTGCAGCTTTTAGAAAGTGGGTGAACCATAAAACTTCACATTCTTCTCAATTTCCCTCAAGTCATCTTCCTAAAGCTCGGCACCCTTTTACTGCGCCAAAAATATTTAAAAATATTCCCTTTTAAGTCAGCAGAATCTCCTGCTATTTCTATACTTAACTTCACCATTATTTTTATCTGCTCTCTTTCTAGAGCTGGGTGGAACTTATTTGTTCTCTTTGAAAGCTGCAAGTGCTCACCTACCAGTCTGCTTTTGAGCTGATTCCACTGGCTTAGAGGGCTCATTTAAATTCCCCAAGGAAGGGGACGTAGAAAGGAGGAGGGATGGTAAAAAGCAGGTTGAGTTTGGATGTTGGACAACACTTTTCAGCACTGTTTGTGAGTGGTTACATATGTTCTCCTTGGAAGCATTCAGATCTGTCACTGTCAGTCCCTGCATGGTAAGAGCTTGAATCTTTAGGTTTTTAATTTTTTAAATTTGACATTTTTTAAATTTCCTTAGCCATCAGTTACCATACACCAATGGCCATTGTTTCCTCACACCAGAGAAAAATACAAGCTAGTTTTCCTTCAGTACCTTTGTCCCAGTGTGCCAATCCTTGGTTTAGGATATGAAGTATCATATAGTTTATGTAAGGCTGTTGTTTCCACCTCCCCCCCCCCCCCCCACCCCCCGCTACTAATACAGACTTTCAAGCAAACAAGCAAACAAACAAAAAACCAAAAAAACCAAAACCAAAACCAAAACCAAACCAAACCAAAAAACAAACAAACAAACAAAACCAAAACTAAACAAAACAAAAACACCGAAAAACCACCTCTGCTTCTTCTATCTGATGTGGTATTCTGGGTAGTTCTTGATTTGTGGGTAAAACTTAAGGGTACAATCTATTAACCTCATATTGTTTTTACATATCTCCTGTGCTGCCTGAGACCTGCATTTAAAACATTCATTCATTGTGAAAAGCAGGTAGGAAAAGCATTGACTGCTGGCTAAATGGATATTTCTAACCATCAGATAAAATGACTCTCTCTTTCTGTGAGATATCTACATCTTTATCAAAGCTACACCCAGTTTACCCTCCTTAATCTTAAATTTCAACCATTTTCTAAACACTTGGGAAAGAAGGATAATAGTGTTAAGAAACTACCTGAGGTGTCCCAGGGCAACGTCTGTGGCAGCAATTACCTTCCTGGTGAAATAATCCCATCTCTAATCTCTTAAAGGTTATAGTTTTCAGTGACAAGACCTTTAAAAGCCTTCTGTCAAGGTTAGGAGTTTTTAGAGGTCTTGCACTCAAGTTGGGATCTCTTTATGCAATTTTTTACATTACCAGTGAATGCTTTTTAAGTCGCTACTGAAATGATCATGTGAAGGGCAATGACAGAAATGGGACCACAAATTCACCTGTTAGAGATATGGCAAAACATTGTCTCTAATTAACTGTGAGCACAGTTTTTGGGTCCTGGTCTTGGGAACAAGAGGCTTCTTTCTGAAAGTAATACTGTAAGATTAATCTGAAATAAACCCGCCAGCCCAAGCACCTCAAAATAAGATATTTTCTCCTTTATTGGGCAGAGTTTGGAGAAGAGTTTCCAAACTTTCTGAACCACAGGAAGGCCTCAGCCTCAGGTGTACCTCACTTATTTATGCCTCTGGTGAAAGGTTTGCAGAGGCAGCAGGGATGTGGTGACCAGCTGTGTCCAGCTAATGGACATGAGCTGAGCAAACAGTGCAAGCCGACACTGACCATGCAGTGCAGGTAATGGTGCAGGTAACAGACCTGCACCATTTCTTATTTCTGGTACTACCTTGGTCAAGCTCAGGGCTTGAGGGGCCACTTGGTGGGCAGCACTTTAGGAAATTTTGAGGGTGATGCCCTTGAAGCTCATGCTCCTGTCTGGTAGGCAGGGAGACTTATTTAGGAAGGATGTGTGGTGGTTCAGGCAGATTTTGGGAGAAACCCTCCCACAGGGCCCCCCTCCCCTCCCCTAACAGGTTTGGGAAAAGACTTCCTCAGAGAGAAGTGGAAAAAACCTGTTTATTAAACAGGCAAAGCACTCCCAGCACAATACCCGATGACAAGAACTTTGTGCCGCTTACGGAGGGATAACAAACTTAAAGAAAATCTCCTCTTGAAGATAGTCACTGTGCTCCACCGCTCCGTCTCCGCTGGCGCTGGGAGAAAAGGAGATGTGCAGGGCTGGTCTTGGTGGGGTGAGTCCCCTGTGGAGGCCCCCGGTGCTTCCCCAGGTCCTTAGTCCTGGAACAGTTCCGAGGAGAGCGCAAAAAAGAAAAAAAGGAAGGAAAAAAAAGGAAAAAAAAGGAAGAAAAAAAAAAGAAAAAAGCTTCAGCTATTCTACAGCGTCTAACTACGCTAGCACTAAACTAACTAACTGCCCGGGAAAAAACAACAGACCTTCTTTCGTCTAGCAGTGCTCCAACTCCCTCACTTCAAGGTCACTCCGAGGAGCAGAGTTTTCCTGGGGAAAAAAAACCAAACTGCTCTTCCCCTCCCTTTTGCACCCAATAGACGATTGAGGAATACACAGTCACCCTAGGACAGGATGACAAAAAGGATTTCTAGAAACTTCCTAATTCACACAAAAACAGTGCCATTGTGTGTTCCATTTCCACACTGAGCTCTGGAACAACTAGTTACAAAAAAATATTTGGTTGGTTCTGGGTCATCAAGTCCAGACCCCTTTTACATTTGTGAACATTGTAAATCCTGTTTATAATCTGACGAACTCTCTTTTGAGATCATCAAGATTGCCTTTCCTCCATTTCAGCAAGGTACTCAAAATCCCCACTCTTATGACAGAAACTGCCTTATGATTCTCAGCCCAAATTTACTGACAGCTAAGTTCTTGTTCCAGCATTTCTTTTAATAGTCCTCCCTCTAGGGTTTATACCAAATCCATCATCTTATGTTTTACAGAATGATCATCTCTCTTTCATTTTTAAACTAAACAAGTTAAACAAGCTAAATGACTTTAGAGTGAGAGGAGATCAGACTTATTGTCTCATAGAATTGCACAGCAAGTCTTAAGCACCTCTTTCAAATCATCTTTTTTGTTTTAGAGTGCAGCAGTCTGAAGATATGTAGTGAAGTATTAAAGTCAGGGGTTTGCTTATTCCTGTGGGAAAATACCTGCCATGCTGTGCCATTACTGGAAACACCATCTGAAAAGTCCCTGGCTCACAGAGATTATTTTCATGCTGAATTCTCTCTTCCCCCTAGCCATGCTATTTTTCTTGTGGGACTATTCCCAAACCAGCAAGCTTTTCATAGTTCCTGCTGTCAGGATTGGATTTTATGCACTGGGTTTCTTCCCCAGCATTCTGGGCTAGGGATTTTTCAGTACTCTGGGTATCCTGAGATCCCTGGACTTGGCTTTTACCTGGGGTGTGACCTTAATCTTCTACCTGTGCTCCATTACTCTGATTGCCTGGGCTTTACAAGCAATCCTGCCTCTTTC
Organism: Hirundo rustica; assembly: GCF_015227805.2. Taxonomy (NCBI): domain Eukaryota; kingdom Metazoa; phylum Chordata; class Aves; order Passeriformes; family Hirundinidae; genus Hirundo; species Hirundo rustica. The sequence goes on along the minus strand of NC_053450.1, from coordinate 149,472,677 downwards.
ATCTTATTAAAACAAGAAATGTAGTGATTATTTCATATTTTATCTAAAACTTTAATCCCATTTTAATCCATACTGTCCTTGTCCCTTTTCTTCTTCTTCCTATTAGTAGGTAGACACCTTTCACCAGAAATGACTCAATTTGACTGCTGGGGTTTCTCATCCTGTTGACAGTATTAACAGATTGGATGTTTTGCTGATGGTTCTGAGATGATGGTCCCAATGTATTTTTCATGTTCAGTTTGGGTTACAGGAGTTATTTGCTAAAAGTGAATAAACAAGAACTCTTTACATGCAAACAGAATTTAATTGGCAGTGGAATAGTTTAGAGATAATATCACAGTGCTCCTCTGGCACGGGATGCACCATCCTTTTCATGCTCATTGAACCTGTTTAATTCTCATGGCACTCAGACTACAGCTTCCATCAGACCTCTGGAGCCCACTGTGCACAGGTCACTGCATCTGACACGTGCATTTCATGTAACACCCCTCACAAGTGGCTGTCCCTTGATTTCTCATTTCCCTGACTCCCACCTTATGGGACACGCAGGCACAATTCAGTGGGTGGACAGCTCCTGCCTAGGTGTGCACCTTCCACAGGGCTCTTACATGTCACCACAGCAAAATTAAACGGTGCTGCTTTCATCCAGTTTGATCAGGTGTCTGAATTTTGTGAGCATTAAAACCATTCTAAGTATTTTCATGTAACTCTAGCTGACTTTTTTTTTTTATTTTCCTGGTGATTAATGAAAAGAAGTAGGGTGAAATTAAATACCTCTAAACTGTTTTGTCAGTTTCCCCCCTATGTTCCAACTCTGCTTTGCACTGACTGACAAATAAGATGCATATGAAATTAAAATCACCAATGAATAACGCATTACTCCAGGAGAGCGTGTAAAGCCAGGAAGATTGTCTTTCCCATTTATGAATTTAAAGCATGAATAATTTAGCAGTGTACTGGCACACTAAATATTTATTTGTGGTGCTGCTCTGAGCAGAAAAGATTTAAAAAGGCACAGAAAACAAACTTGACTTTGACCATGAAGATATAAATAGGAGATTTACATGCTGACTTAAGAGGTTTAGGAACATGTCCCTCAGTTGCAATGGGATTTATGCTACTAAATTCACATATTTCCTTCTAGAAACGTCCTCTAACCTCCTCTGTGGTTCCTAGATATTGCCTTGGTTAGTCTGGAAGTGCCTTCTACTTCTGGCTCTCTTTGAACACAATATGTGGTAACATTATGGAATCAGCACTTCAGCTGCACTGGTTTTAATTATAAATACACTTCATGCAATTAAAGATTAAATCCCCAATTGCTGACTAGCTTTTCTGAAATTAGGCTAACAATCAGAACACTTGTTTTGCTGTGTGCAAGGCAAATCATGACCAGCCCTCCCTGGAATCAGCCCCTGGAGGGAGCATGGGGGTGGAAAGAGAGGATAGCTGAGTTTATTTGCTGTAAATAGAGAGGGAGAAATCTGGGGATGTGTTTTCCACTGTCCGGTTTCCAAAGATTAAAAGCAAACAATAACTAAAACCCCTCAGGCCACTCAGTGTCTCTGTTTTCTCTCTCTCTTCTCAGCTGTCAACATTTGAAATGGTTCTTAGGGTCCTATATCTCTGAGTTACTGTTCTGAATCAATTTACAGCGATGCATGAAGGGACAGGATGGAGTGGACAAAATGTGCAGACACAGACCTGCTTTTAGGTACTTGGCTTTGTAGTTCATACACCATGATTTTAAGAAGAAAGCTGACTGCATGTATTTTTAGCTGGAGACAAAGAGCCCAGGTAAAGCTGTAAAGAGAGATGATATTTTAAATAGGGAAGCACAAGATGACTGAGCATCCCGGTGTTTGCATTCTGAGTCATATTAGAAGTATCTTTTCAAAATGCTTTCTTCATATTTTTCATTTTTGCAGTTCCCTTTTTTTTAACAAGTCAATCATATTGTTTTCCTCTGCAGAGTGGTGAGATGAACATTGCATTTTCAAGCTGGTAAATGAGCTGAAATGCTGCATTTAAAACCACTTACTGCCAAATCTCCCACACAGGAGAAATACCTTGTGAGCCAAATAGTCTGCCCAGAGCAGAGTCTGGGCAACTCAGGCTTCAAATGCAGCTCCTTCCCAGGAGAGGCACAAAAAAGTGAAGTGTCAATGCAATGGCTTTCTGAAAGAAGACTCCCAGCTAAATTTTGGGTCGTGCATGCAGCAGGCATTGTCTGGAATTCTCTGGTCTGCGGTACAGCAGATGGTTGGAGTCAGACTAGATAATAACAATGGCCTGTTGAGGCTGCATAGCCATAAGTGGCATGGAGATAGGAATGTATGCTTTTGCTAACCCTGTAAAAACTCTTTGAAAACATCAATAGCATTACAAAATCAGGCAAACAGGGGCTAAGGAAAGCCAGAACTTGGGGAAGACTGCTAACTTATGCACAGCCACTGTGATTGCCTTTTGATGTGGTAATTAATGATGCACATTTCTCTGTGATGTGAGGGTTCAGCAGGAAAAAACTGTCTTCTGACCTGTCCTGATCAAGCCAGGGGGACACTTGTGTCATAGAACTGCTTGGAAGCCCTGTCTTTGGATTTGGGAACCCTGGGAGCACAGATTTGGGTGCAGGGCTTCCCTCTCACAGCGAGGTACAGAGCAGAGCCTCCATACCATCAGAGGGAACAGATTTAGGCTTTCTCCTTTAATTACTGCTCCAGCTGGTACCATTCTGAGCTCTACCCCTGAAGAAAAGCTTATGGTAACACTCAAACGTGCAGTGCCCCAGCCCATCAGTGGACTGCACCTCAATGCTCAGGTCTCAGCTGGAAAACAGAGCCAGGAGCATTTCCTGGTTGTACAGGAGTGCTGTGAGCCAGGGAAGGCCATTCCTGACAGATTGCAACTTGCTCAGACATCAACGGTTAAATAAATGGAAAAGGAGCCTGTCAGCTCCTCCACTGATCTTCTCCAGAGCAGACACTGGTAATTATAGCACTGTACATTAAATTAAATGGTGACTTTATCCAATGAAGCATAAGTTAATTAATTTTTGCTTATTCTCTATAAGATTTGTACTAAACTTGTGTTCAAAGGCCTTAGCCTTAAGTGTTTTCTAGTCTTATTGTTTTGTTTTAGCTACAACTAAACACACCTCACTCTGAAGCTTGTATCATCCACTGGCCAAATGTGTAAAAGCTGGGCTCTTTTCCCCACTTTGCCTGGTGGTAAGTGGCCACATATCTGAAATAAGAATCATGGCCCTAGTTTACTATTCTGAGTATAAATTTTTCCTGCTTAAATTCCTGCTTTATTCATGACAAGACTTCAAGCTCATTAATTATTTGACACAATGAGTAATTTCATCTGCACTCCATAACTCTGTATATTTTAATTTCTTTCCCCTTTTTTTTTACAAAAAAAGCAAGTGATCATTTGTTTTGCCCATTTGGAACAAGCAGTCTCCTGGGAGCTTGAGACAATGCTCATCCTTCACCTTTCACCTGTAGCCGAAAACAAGAGTGTGACCCACTCAGCAGCACAGGTTAATGCCAGCAGAGTTCACAGTGGCACAGTTTTCCACCCCCCTCCTCTTGTTACTTCCTGCACAGGCATCTCTTCAGCTGGATGAGCTAAAGGCACTTTCCTCAGCATAACTTTGCATGAGCTGGATGCTGTTCCTGATTTCCTCGGCGAGGGATGCTGTGGCACACATCAGTGGGTTGGTGGTCAGGCTCACACACACCAGGGGTTTGGGCAGCTCCTGAAGGGGTGGGGTTATGCAGGGTGACAGTGGCCTTTTGGGGAAGAAGTGTTGTCCACAGCAGTCCCCCTCGGACCCATCTCCTCCTGCTTCCAGCTGTGACCTTTCTCTGTCCCCTTCCCATGGCAGCAATAGCCTGGCCCAAGTGATCTGTGTAGAATTAGAGTAGAAAATGGTCTGACTCTGTTCCCCCTCTGTGTGCTCAGCCTGGCACAGTTTCCTGTGCTGTAGACAACCCTGAAAAGCCCAGCCCCTAGATGCTGCTGCTTTTACTTATTTATCTGTCTTTTCCAAACTCCAGGTTTCACAGGAAGGCTCAGGAATGACCCTTTTGAGGCTGGACATTCCATTTTGTCAGACTCTGGATCTGGCTGTCCAATACGTGCCCAGTAACAAAGGAAAACTGAGATACTTAATACCTAAATATACATGTAGAAGTCAGACTTTACTGACTTTAATGCACTGCTCCTGGTGAAAGATCTTTTCCTTTGAGAAAAAGAGTCACTTTTCTGCATTTTGGATATATCAATCCTTCTTAAGGGCAACGTGGATTTTGTAGAATGGGTGACTATAGACATATGGAAAATTAATATATGCCGTGTTGGGCGAAGGTTCAGTCAAAGAGAATTCAAATGTGAACTTAAAAAACAGAAAATCAATTCCTGAGCCACAGTTCTTAACTACTTAAACAAAATATAGAATTACTCCTGCCTATATGGATAAATGTACTTTTCCCTTATTTTACACTGATAAAAATTGCATTGCATATGGTTTATCTACATCAGAGAGAAAACTTTTTTTTCTGTGGAGGAAGAGAAGTGGTTAATATGCAGCTTTTTATGGTTTTCTGGGATTAAAATATGAGGAAAATGCTCTAAATTTTTAGTGAAAGATGAACCAATGACAAAGATGTAAGAGAAACCCACAGCCCACAAGTGCCATCATCATAACACATAAGAGATTGCTTTGGAAATGGAACTAAAACTAAAGATTAGGATTTGTCTTGGAATTAAATGGTCTGATCCTCCTTTTGGATTTTTTTTTTAAATTGCAGGTGGTTTGTTTTTTAATTGGAGATTGTTTGTGGTCCTCTCTGGGAGTGACATGTTAAAAAACCAGTGTTAATGGCAGGGGACTGCAGAGGGACAGAGTTTCCAGCACGGCAGCTGTCCCTAAACTTCCTTCAGCAAACCTTGCTAAAGGCAACAGGGTCATGCTTTTGGAAAGAGCTGGAGACCTGAGACTTCCAGATGTGATATGTTTTACATGTGTTGTAAAAGCTGTAACTGTTTGAAAGTGTCCAAAAAAGCTAAAATTAATCTGGTGATTCAGTCACAAGCTAAAACAGTAGCTGGGAAAGTTTGGTGAGAACATGGGAGTGGATGAGCTTGGCTCACTGCTTCCTTGTCCATGAACATGGAGGTTGTCTCCTGCTGGATTAGTTCATCAGAAGGAGTTAGAGCTGTAAAAGTGCACTGGTTCTGGCCCTTTCCAGTCACTCCTGTTTTGTTGCATCCCAAAATGGATGCATCAGCTAAATCTGATTCTCTTGCAATCCTGAGAGCTGCAATGCATTGGCTGCTTTAAAGAGAGCAGAATTCTATCCTCTGTTGGGACTCACTACCCTTCTGTGGGTAAAGGCTAAAGAAAGTCAACTGTTTTCCAAAAGATTTGTCTTCCCAATCCACATCCACTAATAGATTGTTCTCTATATATTGTTGTAGTGTTTGTGATAGTTCTGCTATCTGCTGAGGTTTCTGATTCACAGCTTTATTTCAAGTGGCACTTTCTATTTCCAGCCACTCTGATTCAAGCACTTCTGGGCTTATATTTAAAAGGTTATTTTTATCATCATTGCCTTCATGGAAGTCACAATGCCGAGAAGATGCTGCACAGGTTGGGTTTGTGCTGCTGCTGTCATCACCAGAACCATGTTCGGGCACTGCTACTTGACAAATGTCTCAGAATTTCAGAGCATCCAAATGGCTTCCTGTTCCCTGCAGCTTCTGGAAGAAAAGCTATCTTTGTTTGCATGCGGCGATGGAGAGAGGCTCTCAGCAGCTTCTGGCCTCTTCCTTTGGAATGAGGTGAAGGCCTTTGTCTGGAAATCCAGACAAGTGCTCTGCGTGGGCACTGGAGGGTAATTGGCCAGCTGAGGGGAGAAATGACACTGTTCTGGTGAAAAGCAGGCAGTGGGCAGGCAAGTTGAGACGAGGCACTGAAAAAGATAAGAAAGAGAGTGAGGAGATGTCTATCTGATGGGAGAAAAGGGATTGAAAAATGCAGAGAATGAAGAGAAAAACAAATGGTGGGCAAAACATATTGTCAAGATCTTGTGGGGATTATGACTGGGCAAAATTACATTTGCCAAGACCAGAGGAAAGGGGTTTGGAAGGACCATGTGGTGAGAAGCAGATATCTGTCACTCCCCTGTAGGAGCTCCTTGGTTCTGATTATTTTTTCAGTAACCTTACAACAAAATGTTTCTTGAGGATGAAATCTTCCTTCTCTTCTGATAGAAGAGTTCTTGTGAAGTTACAAAATATAGTATCAATGGAGAGAAAAGGAGGAGGTGAATTGTTATTGGAATGGCATTAGGGTGTTCTAAGATGTCTCAGCAGTAGTGGTGGTGTTCATTTGCACTGTATGAAATGTGTGCTGCAGTTTTACTGTGTCCACAGAGTGAAAGGAAGACAGATGAGTTACAATTTTCTGCAAGGAAATTGAGTGGTAAGGTCTGTCCTAAGCTCCCAGGAGGAATCACTGAGAGAAGTCATTTGATTTCTCAAATTCATAGCATTGTGGTATTGGAAAAGACCTCCAAAGGTCAGCCAGTACATCCACTGCCCAAGGCAGGACCACCTTTATCAATGTTATTCATGTCGAACTTGCTCTTGAAGATGTCCAATGCTAAACGCTCATACCCTCCTCAGACATCCCATTCTCTTGTTTACAAAGCATCTAGAAATCTTTTTTTCCTGGTTTACACTTAATTGCCTATTTTGAAAATCACTTTGTAGATCGGTGAGATGACTTCTTGTCACGACTGCAAGGCACAACTCTAACTCCTGTTGCAACACATTGCAATGAGGGCTCTGCTGGTTTAGGGGCCAGGGTTTAAGAGATGTGCCCATGGTGGAGCCCAAGACCTCTATCTGGCATCATGCTGTTGTTTTACTGCAATCTGGGACCTCAGCAACAACATCTGTGTCTGAGCTCTCATACAGAGACCTGGGATTGATTTTTTTTTTTTTTTTTTTTTTGAGGAAAACAAAGCTGGAGGCTCTCCCCCCACATTTTTAATGCAGAAAATAGGGATTTGAATGTTATTTTACTTGAGTTGCTGTTGGGTTCCCTGAACCCACTGCATTCCTTAAAAAGCCACAGAGAAAAAATCTGGAAGAAAGCTCTGTACCTTGAGTCACCTGAGCTGTGAAAATAGTTGTTTCAAATTTTTGTAGTATATACCTGTGAGAGTAGAGTTGATCCAGTCCTCATGCTTCTTTCTTTTTATTTTATAAACACTACTGTAAGATTCTTAAATCTTTATTTTGTTATTTATGCAGAAACAAGGCATAAAATTCAATAGATCCAAGAGATCTTGTTGCCCCAAAACAGCATTTTTAGCACAGAAGGAAATTGATGAATAATCCTTTTATATTTGTATTGTTATAGGAAGAAATTACTTGTGTGCTTCAGGAAAAAGGAAAAAAAAAACCAAACGGGGGACAAATATAGATCTTAAGTTTTCTTGTAAGATGTGAGCTCCTTGCATCAAGAATTCTGATTAACTGCCTGTCTTTGCAGCATCTCATGCAGAGCAGCACTGCTGTAAATATATTCTCCTGACTATCATATTAATAATGTCTAATAGGAACCATAGCATTACTTTTGTATCTCTCCTCCATGATCCAGTGCCGACACATGAAAGGCAAAGTACCAGCCCTTTATACATATTTAATTGCTTGTAGCCACTGAAAAGTCCTTCTAAAGCATGAAGAACTTAATGAATGTTTCAAACACAACTGGTTCTTACACACTTGCCTTGAAAATTTGACATTAGTGGAAAAGCTGAAATAATAAGAACTCCAGGACTTTGGGTGAATTTCGAATCAAGAAATGGTACAGAGACCCAAGGTAACAGGCTAAGTGTGGCCTATATGATGGGCCATGGAAAAGTGTTGTCATGCCTCATTTTACCCGAGAATAAACAGAAATATTAATGCTTCCCTTTCTTTTGGCAAATTGTGCGGTTTGCTGATGGAAGAAGAACATAACATTAATCCTTGTGGTTATTATCAATGTTATCACTAAAGATTTCACATGCATTTTAGGGAGCAGGAAAAGAAATGTACACCCGCCAAAAATCCCAAAGCCTGTTTTTAGGAGCTGGATTGCTGTGAACAGGAGGATGGGGACCTGTCTGAATCTGGTTGGACGGAGCTGTGTGTCTTGTGCTGTCTTCAGGCAGAACACTTCTCTCTGCTGCCTGTGCCTGGGACAGAATTCTTCTTTCAAATGGACACTGAGCACTACACGGATATTTCAGAAGTGTATTGAGACAGTTCATCCTGGAAAATGTGATTTCACAGCCAGTAAAACATTAGACATGGTAATAAAAAGGCTTAATATGTGTTGTTTGTTTTGCTGGCAATGGTGATTTTTAACTTTTTTTTTTTTTTTTTTTTTTTAATTGAGCTTTTGAGGCTGAGCAGAATGAAGCTTCTACAGGAATTTTGGAGCAATTTGGTCTGGATTTTCTTCTGGAAGATTATTGTTTACTTGCAGACAATGACAAAAACAAAACCAAAAAATTAATCCCACAAAAATAACTGCTTCTCTGGGTTTTTAACAACTATGAGCACAAGCCCCAGACACCCCAGTCCTGGAGCTTGTCTAAAATGCACACCGCAGCGAAACAGCCTCTTCAGGCAAAAAGTGCCTTGGTGCTGGCCTGTAAAACTGTCAGATAAAGACTGTAGTTTAATTGCTGGTTTAAGACAGCCTAAACCTGCACTGCTTTCTGCCCCAGCTGCCTGCCATGCCCCAAAAGGAGAGCCAGAGGACCTCGATGCAGCCAGATAAAAGAGGCTCCTGGCAGAGGGGCTCGCGTGGATTGCACAGCCCAGGGCAGTGGGAGGGATGGAACCAGCACTCTACAGCGATATCAAACTACACAACCATGCTTTCAGCCTTGCAGGCAATTAAATCAGGGCTGCTGAAGTCCAGGGCATTAATACAAACTGTAGCTGCTGGTGATTTACATTAATCTGGGGTTGTGGCTGTGGCGGTTCTGGGGTAGCTCTGAGCTCAGAGGAGAGAGGCAGAGAGCCTAAACATCAGCCACCCTTAAATGGGCTGTGAAATGTGAATCAGAGCCTTGATTTAATTCTTTATTATGGTGGAGAGGTTCAAAGTGAAGCATTACATTTTACCTTGGAGCTCTCAGCAGTCAAGGCAACAGGTTGGCTACAGCAAAAGCAGAGTATGGGGCAGTGGCATGAGGATGTGTGCTGCAAGTTTAAAATGAAACATTTTGCTCACCTGCAGAGTGCCACTTACCTTCTGTGATGCTTCCTATGCTTTCCAGTGTCTTGTTATTTTCCCTGAAAAGAGGGGTCCAAACCTAAGGAGATTTTTATGGGCTGAAACTCTCGGTATTGTGTCTGTGTGGAGGCAGTGCTGGGATAGGGGAAGAGACTGCAGGCACAGGGGGCTCTCAGGAACTGCATATCCCCCTTGTTTTAATGTGTAACTTTTGGGATCCAATCAATGTCATCTGAAATGGGGTGGGCCAAAAATAAAAACAGCAAGTGAGAAATGAAGTGGCCAGAGAAACAAAACTGAGCTCACAGCCTGCTCCTTTAAAAGGATCCCTGAGCAGGTGGACACCCTTCATGCATCTCCAGGAGCATCCAGAAAACGAGGAGGGAGAAAATCTCTTCAGACCCTGTGGGAACCAAAAATGTCAGAGAAAAAAAAAGAAAAACCCCAAGATCCCTTGATCAAGGGCATCAAAGGCAGAAGGAATGTCTGAAGGAATGGGAACAGATGTGTGACCGCAATCCATCACCAAGAAGATGCTGTGAGCTGTGACTCTCGGAAATGCCATCATCTGGGAGCAAACTGAAGTCTCACCTGTCCAGCAAATTTTAGGAAAAAAAGAAAGAGGCTCTTGAATCACAAATGATTTAATCTTTTCATCTTAAACATATTTTAACCTTTGTGTTTAATAGCTGCCAGTAGACCTGCCACTCATTGATACTGCTTGTGACTAATTTGTTTTTTAATCCATTTGTTCTCCTGGCTTGTATGATATATCACAGCAAAGAGTTACAAAATTGAAGTGTGGTAAGGTGTTTGGCAGGCTGCTTATTCTTGTGGCCTATTTGTCATACTGTGAGAAGCAGTCAACAGCTCACTCTCTAAGTGCAATAAGCCCTCCTAGCTCTTTTTTACTTGTCACCTCAGGGCTAAGAGAGCTTCTGTAGGGTAGGAGCTGTGGGGCAGTTGGGATTTTTCACCTGTATTTTCTATTGAGTTTTTTTCTGTCCTTCACTGTGCTTTCATTTCTTTTGCTGCTATGCACAATCTTCAGAACACAATAAACACATTTCATTTATGTTTCTAGAGGGCTTAAACATATTCCAGTACTTCAGACTCTCCTTTAGAGTTTTGGTTTTGTTCTCCTGTTGTTCATCAACATTTCCAGCCACAGAGGCTCACGAAATGAATTCAGGTTGATCATAATTTTTTAACATGCTCTGTGTAAGCAGCTCCAGCTGGCTCAGTGCACAGCCCCTGAAAAGTCCTGAAGCCAGACACAGTTTTACATGGATACAAAAAAATGTGAATGATTTCACTATTTACCTGCTTGTAATACATCAGCTTCAGGTGACTTGCCAGTGTATGACCATCTGAAATTTCAGTATTTGCCATTCTGTTTATCTTTCCCAGGTACTGCCTATAGAGGTTTCTCTTCGTGCCACCCTGCAGAAGATCTTGATCTGCATCTTTGCAGAAGATCTTGATCTGCACCTTTACACCACCTCTCCATGGTGACAGGATAAGAGAGTTTAGGATAAGTTTGTTCATCTTGGAGAAGAGAAAGCTCAGGGGAGACCTTAGAGCACCTTGCAGTACATAAAGGGGCTACAAGGGAGCTGGAGAGGCACTTTTGACAAATGCATGGAGTGATCAGGGAAAATGGCTTTAAACTGGGAGAGGGGAGATGTAAATTCAAGCATTATCCAGATGAAGGTATCAGCTATGGACGCAACAGACAGTATCTCTTATCTGAGTGATGGAAAAGTCCCTCATTATGGCTTGATAGAAAAGATGAGAGTTCATTTAGAAAGTGTACAGTGAAAGAGTAGGTGGCTGTATGCTGATCCAGGCTCAGGCCTATTGGTTTATGACAGTTATAAAAATTGAAATGTTACTTACTGTTCACAGTAATGCCTCTGAACAAGCAGTACTGTAAATTCTGAGAAAATGTGTACCTCCTAATCAGATATACTACTCATGTCTACACTTCTTATGGATCTTACTCTTCTTTTATGGGTCACTCACACTCCCTTTAGCCATCAAAGAAAATGTATTAACTTTGAGCTGAAAAGACCTGAGTTATTATTTGTGTGTTATCCCCAGGAAGGGATGGAAGGCAAATCAGAGCTGTGTAGTTTCTTGCCTTGAGTTTAGTGTCCTCCTTGTGTGCACAGAGGCAGATCTCTGACAGTGCTGCTGTGTGAAACATCGAGGTGGCTGGCAGTACAAACTAAAGTTGCAGATCTGAATATATATTCCTTTTACTGACAGGTCTATCCTAAATAAACTCTCTCTTAGCAGGAAAGTGGGGAAACTGAACCAGGTTAATATTTTTATGAAGAAATCTTGGTTCAGTATCCATTGAAATAAATAGAACTTTAATGCCTTATTTTTTTAGTTGTTACTGTGTAACTATGGAAACGGGCGATCAGTTGCTCAATCAATGTTCTATAGTCTTGCAGTCTTTTCAGTCCTAGTGTCCAACAGGAGTTAAAAAACACTTCCCAACAGAAATTTAGTCTTTGTGAAAATGGTGATGATGACATTGCATGCTTAGAATACCATCTTGGAAAAGTGTTTTAAGTTATTGCAGGGGAAAATAGTTTATTCTGGCCCACTGGTGCATTATTTACAATGTGGTAGCTCTGATGTGCCTGTCCTTTCAAATGCTTAGCAGTGGAAAGCTTTGGACATGTGAATGCTTTACTGGGGAGCACTAAATCACTCTGTGGCAGCTGCTTCATGACAATTTCCCAGGTACAGGCACTCCTCTAAGGGGATCTGACAGTAAATGTGAGGGACCTGGGGCTCACCCACTTTTAAACTCCTGTTCACTGAGGCTTAAAAGCATAAACAGAGGTCAAATGCTGTTAAAGTAACAGTAAAGTGTTGATTTTTTTAAACTAAGAAAATTATTCGTATTTCTGTATTGGTGGTTGTAAACCTATTTTCTAAAAATCAGGGTCTCCTCTGAGAGCAACATTACTCTGCTGAATCTAGTAACACACATCTCAATTTTATGAAGTAGACTTTTTTCCCTTAATGACCAAAAGATGTGGAATTCTGTTCCTGCTGAACTTTCAGACGGAGAACTGTTACTCTTTGCCTCAAAGTGTTTATGGGTCTGTTCTGTGGCTGGTTTTGTGGCTACCATGTCAAAGGTATTTGGTGATTGCTATTTTGATGCCCAGCTGTAAAAGTTTCATAGGCTCCTCATCTTCATAGCTCCTTGAAAACCAGGCCAGTGAAAGATTTGGGGCAGTTTGCCAAAGCTGTTAGAAAATGGCAGTCTCTGGTTCACATAATTTCATGAAGTTGATAATACAAGAGTGGAAACGTCAGGAGAGATTGTGACTAAATTAGATGCCGAACTGCCAGGTGTTTAGAGGCCAATTTCTTGCCAGCATCAGGGGGATGTCAGAGCAGGTTTTTACACCCAGAGTGGAACTGTGGTGTGCATCCACCTCCTGTCAGTCCTCCCTGCCTGGAGAATTGACCATTGGTGGAGAAAAGGAGAAGGCAGCACTACTGAGGTAGCTCCTGCTGTCCAAACCCTGTTAGAAGGAAGTGTCAGGGGAAATTGGGTTTGCTCTGGGAATGGCAGGCAGTTAGTCAGGTCTCTGCTCACTAAATGTGTTCACTGGGATTTCCAGTAGAGAAGAGAAGGTTCTTAGTGCCACTCTGTGCAAAGTGCTCGTTTCTGCCTCAGGATAGGGGAAGCACCAACTGGAGAAGTTTGTTCCTCTTTCTTCCCTCCATGTTCCATCTGCACTCTGTTTCCTCAAAACTCCTTTTCTATCACTGGACCTTTTGCTGCCTTTTACCTTGTCCAGCCTGAAAGCTCTTTGGTTTACTTCCCAGCATAATAAAAGGCTTAGATGTGAAAATCTCTAAGTACTAAAGAATCACAAGCTGGATATGACTGCTCTGCCAATGCTATTCTGTGTTGCTTTTTTTATCAGTACCTGGAGGCTGAAATGTTTACATTAAGGGCATATTATCTTCTCTATTTTGATAGGATATGGATAGGACAAGGAGTAATGGATACAAATTAAAAGGGGAATCTAGGTTAAATATTAGGAAGAAATTCTTTCTAATTAATTAGCAACAAATACAGTTCTGGATTTAGATCACAAAGTCTTGATCCAAAGATCACATGGAAAATCCATCTCGTCTCTCTTTTTTTCTCTCTCTTAGTTATACTGCAAAAGTAACAAGGAAAATGCAAGGCAGATATGTTGAAATGGGATGGAGACTAAGAATGTGTTGAAACTTTTCCCCCTCATTCAGAGCATGAAAGAAGTTGAGCCCCTCTGACCTGCTCAAAGGCTCCAGAAACCCAGAAACATTTCCTTGGCTACTCGTGATAGATGTCTTTTGAAAATACTGCCCCATTTAGAGTTTCTGAGCTCCAATACTTTCTGAGCATTGAGCTCAGTAGAAACGAAGACAAAACATCCCCCAGCTCAGTGTCTACCAGCAGACAAACATCCAAGCAGATCCCACTCCCAGATGCTGCCTACTTTGCTTCTTTTATCAGCCATCACCTGCTTTCACACACTCAGTGATTAATGTAGGCCATCCCCAATCCTCAGGCAGAAGTTGTTGCAACTAGGTTAATATTAAATACTTCTGGCTCATTAAAATAATAATTTTGCTTTTGCATAATTAAGATCTTTAAAGGATTATCTATATTTTTATCCTCTCCATGTGTCAGCCTTAAGAGCTTCGTAGTTATTGATCACCATGAATCCTAATGGAACCACAAGAGTTTGTGATACAGCTCTGATCTGTCTCTGCATTGCTAATGAAGGCACTTTAAGCAAGATTTGTTTCAGCTTTATGTAGCTCATATAGAAGCTTTGAAAATACATGAAATAAAAGTCCTCCTGATAATTTTGACATTATTAGAGATAGAAGTCTTATCATGAACTGAGGTAGCATCCCAAATAATTTATTTTTTTTTTTCTTTTTTTGAGAGCTGTAAGTGTCTCTCTTCTGAGTCAGCACTTCAGGTTTGTTGTGCTCTGCAGCAAGGAGAGATCAGCATGAGATAATGGACCATGATACCACCACAGCCTCAGGGTATGGGGCAGTGGAAATAACAGGTAATGATGATCAAAAATCACAGAATATTAAAGGGTTGGAATGGACCTTAAATATCATTTAGTCCCAACTTCCCTGCCGTGGGCAGGGACACCTTCCACTAGACCAGGCTGCTCAGAACCTCATCCAGCCTGGCTTTGATCACTGACAGGGCTGGGGCATCCACCACCTTCCTGGGCAACCTGCTCCGGTGTTTTACCATCTTCACAATAAAAAAAAAAACTCTTCCTAATATCCAGCCTAAATTTCCCCTCTTTCAATTTGCATCCATTACTCCTTGTCCCATCCCTAGCCTATCAAAACATTCTGTGTCAAACTCAGCCCTAGAGCAGTCTGCATTGTGTGTTTTGTTTCTTCCTTTGGGAAATAAAGCACTGTTCACTTCAAAAGTGGATTTTTACTCAGAAAAGTAATACACTTTGTTCTGCTTCTGAGTGGAGGGGAAGATTGGAAATAGTGGCTGGACATGTGTTAACAGAAGAGGAAAGAGGGAAAGGGGGTTTTTGCAACTTGACTTTCTAAGTCACTTCAGGAGGTTCTCTGGAGTGGTAGGTACTCAAAGGGAGCCTTTAATTACATTTCCTATTTAGCTGTGGTGAGATCAAGCCCAAGTGCTCTGCAGACAGGGTCTGGGAAGCCAAACAAGCAAAGTTTGTCAGTAGAAGGTGCAACAGAACTTCTTGGGAGCCAAATGCCTCAGGCCCCAGATTGGAAAATTGAAGTTGGATGAACATTTCTGACAATGGGGGTTGAGTGATGACCTCTGGTGTGGTGGCAGTGCAGAATCCTCTTGATACTGCACATGATCTCAGAGCCTGTGTTAAGAGCTTGCACAGTCCATGCACATTTTCTTCAACCATCACTGACTCAAGACTTTATATATTTTTCACTGCTACATCTCTAGGGTAATAAGAGGCCAAAAGTCCTTAATGATTATCAGGTCTTTGGATAGTGTGATAATAAAACTATATTAGCCACCTGAGAATCTGTCAGTAGTTGACTGAGGTGATGCAGCAGGAATTGGACAATAATTTATTTTTAGGTAAGATGTTTTTATCCACTTTAGCAATATTTCACACTAGTTCTCTGAACCCTGAAACTCTAACAAGGACCATTTCAGAAATTAAAAATGTATGGCATGAGGCTATTTGATGCTACCATTAAGGCACTTCACTGCTGTATTCCTGGATCATCAGGGGAGGAGGAGGAGGGGTGCCCTTCAAATTAGCAGAAGCTGCAGATTGTACAGCTGCATGAGGTAGCCTGAGTGCATTTTACTCAGGGAGAAGAGGCAGTGGTGGCCAGCAAGAATTGCCTTACATAATAGAAATGGCAAACTGCCTTTGGGTGTGCAGTCAAGAGGGAGAGAAGCCTCTGGACATGACATGTCAAAACACTTAGGAGATTTTGCCACTGGATCCCAGTTATTCAGAGAGCCCAGTGTCAGCAATGATATCCCACCGCATGAATTTAATTTTCTTTACATGTTTATCCATTCTTTGACTTTGCCTTTTCACTCACATCACTTTGGCTGTGTCCTGGTACTGTACAGCCTCTAACTGCCTGAGCAGATAGCTTTTCCCTGACTTTTGTGTCATACATGAAGAACAGGAAAGAGAAAGGAAATCTTGGATAAGGCAAGGGCTGGGCTCACAATACACTGCTGTTGTGTAGGTGTGCTCAGCACTTTAAATTCCTGCTGGCTAAAGGGTTCAAAGCCCGCTGGCTGGAACAAGGCTTATTAATCCTGCCTTTAAACAACTAAATGAAAGTGGCCTGACTTCTGAGAAATGATGGACACCCAAGGAAATTTCCTGCCTTTCTCTGGACACATTTGGGGAATTCTCATTAAAAAGCTACGCTACTAATTCCCACGTCTTCCAGCTGGCTAACCCTGAGGGCTTGGCTAATTCCAAAGGACTGAGCTCTGTGACCTTTCTGTTGAGTACAATGTTTATCATATGTGAGCTGGAACAAAGGGCAAGAGGGTGTCAGGACAAAACTCATGCCCTGAATCACAAACAGAGCTGGAAAGAGAATACAGCTGTAATAATTTTATTTCTTGTTCTAACTCTCTTTGTGGTAAAGCATAGCTGATTATGGGTTTTTGGAGCTCTTTACCGCCATTATTTTACTTCTGCAAAAAGTGCCACATTCATTCTTAGCATGGAGGTCTAAAGGAAGAGAGGCAAGAGATCCAGTGAAAGACACTAACCTTTATTTGTCTGCAGCTGCTGGAGCACCTTCTGGAGGAATGTAAAGCTCTGAGCCAATGTCCCATCTGAGGGCAGTGGACTGGCTTCTCTCAGGGTTTTGTAAATGTTCCTCAAGACTGCACACATGAAAATTTAGCTTCTTCAAGTACTAAATGCTGTTAAAATCACATTCTGTTATCAGAGACATTCCCAAATTAGTATCCTGGGTTTTGACAGAAATGTTCTGAATGGTTTGGCCATTTCCAAGAATAGATTTGTGTTGGATCTAGTTTTTCCAAATGAGGTGATGGAACTTCTGGGAGACATTCCTCAAGCTTTTATTGCAACATCAGACTCATTACAGGCTGAATGACAATTAAAATTGAAAGATGGCAACAGCTTATGTCTTGCCAACAGCAGCCAGAGTTGTCTGTGTTACAAGGTTTTTAAAAGATTTTCTGGGCAATAACAAATTGTTAAGAACTTAGAGACATCTGTATAAACCAATTATTAAAACTACACATATACTTTATATCTAACAATGGGTGCTTGTTTTATATTTCTTGCTATTTAGAAACTTCTTATACTCTTCTATAAACTAAGCACAGAGCCTCATTATTAAACTTTTCTATTATCTTGCTTGACATATTTTTCTGCTTTTTAAGGCCACCTTTACACAGCACAGAAACACAGTTTTATTATTGTATGTCCTTTTTCCTGTATCTTTCTATCTCTAGGCCTGCATCTACACAGCTCTCTGAGAGTTTTCTGCTTTTTCTGTTTCCCACAGATTTAGATGAAAGAAGATTAAGTTTGTCATGTTGAAGAAAGACAAGAAAAATATCTCTGCTATAGACTTCAGTAGGAAGATTCTGATTTCTAGAAGATATACAAAATATTTACATATTATGAACTGACTGAAATCCATGTTTAAGTGAGGGATAGCTCACTATGATATGACACAAGGTTCATCTCTTCCCAACTTTGCTGCCCTGTGATGCTTCATGTAAAGCTCCTTAAAGACTCACTGTGATATCACCTGGTGTTCACATCTGCACCCTGGGCTTGGGCTGGCTTAAAGTCCACAAGGAACTCTTCTCATGCTTTAATTTGTCCCTGAGATTTGAAGCTGAGGCAGCTTTAGTTCTTTCCCTCTTCAATGAGCAAGACACAGGAGCTGCATTCACTATGAAACTCATGGTATGGTGCTTCTTAGTCCAGAAAATCCTAGAATGGTTTGGGTTGCAAGGGACCTTAAAGATCATCTCATTCCAACTTCCTGCATTGGCAGGAACACCTCCCACTAGACCAGGGTGCTCAGAGCCCCATCCAGCCTGGCCTTGAGCACTTGCAGTGATGGGGCAGCCACAGCTTCTCTGGGCTAGCTGTGCCAGGGCCTCACCTCTCTCACAGGAAAGGATTTCCTTCTAATACCTAATTTATACCTGGCTTCTTTCCCCTTGTTCTAGCACCACGTATCCTTGCAAAAATGGTGCCGTGAAGCCCTGAAGGACGGGAAGGCAGCGAGGGCTGTGCTGTGACTGCAGAGCTGCTCGCGCTGCTGTGACAAGCAGGCCATACCTAGTTAAGCAACCTGTTCATTTTCACTCTGCCTGAACAAGAGGTCAAGAGAAGTTCAGTGTAATTAACAGTAGAGAGATACAGGGGATGGGAGAGTGTGAGGCAGTGTTTATTTAAAGAGCTATATACCTGGTGGAAAAAAAAGAAATCATACCAGAGAGGGAGCTATTAGAATCAGCTTTCGTTAGGAATATTTGTGTAATAAAGTGTTGTGACTCCATAAAAGGGTGTAAAACTGTCTGAATAAGACCCAAGGAACAGATTTCTGATACCCAGGAGCCACGAGGGGTAGGAGCACCAAGCTTTTTTCAAAGCTCCCTCACCCTGAGCTCATGAATGTGTGGGAAGCTGCATTCCCACAAATGCCTGGTTCACTCATAATCATTCACTATTGTCCAGTGGCTGAAATAGAAATTTAGGAGTCCCAGTGGGGAGCTGCTGCTCCAGCAGGGCTTGTGTGAGAAACGCTGGAGAGCTTTTCCAGCTCGTGGAATACCTCAGCACACTGCCCTTCATCACTTTGTCCTGACTGCAGCTGTACCCCGTGGTAATAAAAAATGTTAATAATTGTAATGCCATGGCTGATAATGATCTTTGATGTGGGTTTGACTGGTCCTTAACATGGGTTTCCCAAGATTCAAATGTTTCTTGTACAGGGAGGCTGTCCTGTGCTGTGGGCTGTTCCTCCCCTCCTCTCCTGGCAGCAGTCTGGAAGGAGGGGAATGAGAAAAGTCAGAGCCACAGAGCTCAGAGCAGCAGGGCTGGGCCAGCACTGAAACCAAAATGGGCCAAAGGGGGGGATGCACAGAGACTCAGGGTCCATGGGGTACTGTCAGTGCTTCCCCCTGGATGTGTCAAACAGGGCAGCAAGCCTGCAAGGAAGGGCAGCACCTAAAATAGCTTTCCTACTTTAAAGCACCAGGAACTAAAAATAGTAATTAAAAAAATGTTAAATTGAGATTATGATTGGAGCAATGTGATAAGTTTGCATGATGATATTTTGGCAGTAGGGGGACTGCAGGGGTGGTTTCTGTGGGAAGCTGCCAGAAGCTCCCCCTGTGTCTGCTAGAGCCAATGCCAGCTGCCTCAGTCAGTGAAGAACGGCAGCCCACGGAAATGACCCATGCTGGAGAAGTTTAGGGATGCCTGTCTGCCGTGGCAGGAATCCCATGCTGGAGCAGGGAAAGAGGTGAGAGTTTGCCCACAGGGAGGAAGGAGCAGAGGCAGCATGTGATGAACAATCCTCCCTTCCCTGTCCTCCTGTGTTGCTGTGGGGTGGAGGCAGAGAAAGTTGGGAGCAAAGTAGAGCCCAGGAAGAAGGCAGAGGTGGGAAGAAGGAGGTAATTGTTTGTTAGAAGTTATTTGCATTAAGTTATTACCAATCAAATGAGAGTAGGATAATGAGAAATAAAACCTAAAGTCACTCCTGTAGCTCCTCCACAACCAAAACCTTGCCATGCAAACATAACACAAGTAATAATATTTCAAACATTACATGGGTTGAAAAATGATCCATCTTCATGTAAAGGTGGGCATTACCTTCTATCCATGGATCAAAAGTTCTTTCTAGTTAAAGAATTTGTCCTGCCTTTGCTCCTTTGAAAGTGCTTACCACAAATTTTGTTTCTGTAAAAAATAATAATTATAACCATCTCAACCAAAGGTCACCCTAACGCAGGAAGTAAAAGTTTTATCTGAAAAAGGACTTTTAAAGCTGTAGGTTTTGGCTTACTGTCAAGGAACATTTTCTATTTCACCATCATTATATGAACTTTTGGATTTGCAAGGAGAGTACAGATTCTGAAATAAAACCTCTCTAAATGCTTAGATTTCACACACTGTTCTTTATCATTATTGCTCAGTGAGATAAATTTCCAGTTAAAGTTTACACAGCATTTTATAAGCCTCATAAGATATTTTCTATGTCCCAAAGTTCCCTGATCTAAGGAAAAAAAAAGGCAAATCATGAAATTCAGGTGTTGGGAGGCAAATCCCTCTGGGCCCCATTCACACAGGCTCAGAAGTACTCCGAAATGTGAGGGCTGAGTTAAAACCTTCAGAAAAACTAAAATACGTAAATCCGCATAGACATGAGGTAGAAATGCAAGTTTAGTTTTAAATAAGTAGAGAATATTTTAAGTGCCTTAAGCAAGTAAGAGAAGCCCTAAAGCCTAGTTTAAAGTTCAGTAGCATCACCTTTTAAAAGGTTAACTAAGTCCTAGACATAATGAAAACATAGTGTAGCATTGCTAACATTCCTAGATGGAGCAGATGGAGCTATGTACACAGAATTTGTGTAAGAAATTACAACCACTTTCGTACATCAAAGTTAGGCCCGGATAGCTCCAAGAAGATAGTAGTAGAATTGTGTTTGTAGCTGGTTGGGTAAAAAAAAAAGGAATTAAAATGCACTGCTTTGAGAGTGCTAGGGGCCACAGATGGATGCTGCTGCTGCTGCTTCTGCCTGGGACAAGGGGAATTGATGCCAAACAGCTTTGCGTAACAGCATGAACTGTTATCCCTTGAGCTCTGCCTTCATGAGACTGATTTAGCCATGCAATAAATGACTTTTACAACAACCCCCAGCTCTTTAGTCTTCCATGAAGACCCCTTCAGCTCGACATTCAGGAAATATAGGAACCTTGTCACCTGGAAACAGACCTGAAACCCACCTTGTTTAGACTCCTGCCCCTGACACCAACACAGAGACAGTGTGGCGAGGGAAGCTACAGAACCTGGCAGGGTACAGATGGATTTGTTCCCCAGTGCTGGCCTCTAATCACAGGTGGCTGCTTTAAGCCCTGATGGGTGAGGTTCTAAAATCCTTGAAGCTCCCTTGGGATGGAGGAGATAGAAGGAAGGGTAGGCTTGAAGCTCACAGGAGTCCCCCATCTAAGGAAGCTGGTGGGCGGTGTATGAGGTGCAGACTCCAAGATTTTCTACTGATTACACATGGACACTGCAGGAAGGACAGAAATTTATCAGCTCATGTAACACTGGGATTCTTTTGTAAAACCCAGATCAGACCTTCTGGTGTCCACTTCGTGATACATCCTCCATACAGGACAATAATTTCCCCTCAGATATGAAACCGAAATGAAGTCTTGCACTTGGTCCTGCTCTCAGAATCACTTCAGCCTGAGCCTCAGCTGGGGAATGTAATTACTGACATGTTTGAAGTAATGAGAATGCTCATGTCCTTTGGCAGATGAGAGTGACAGTGCTCAGCACCAACCAAAATCGAGTGCTTGCATCAACTTACCTTTGTGGTAGGGATTTCTTAAGCTTAAAACCCAAAGTTCTCTCAGAGGCTAATTATGTATTTTTACCTTGTGGAAGTATTTACACAGGTTTTCCATGGGGAGTCATAATGTCTTGGGTTTTGTGTGTCTTGTACCCTCTTAAAAAGAAACAGAGTTTGACTTTGAAAGCTTTTCAGAATGTTCACATCAAATTCTCCTCCCTTTGAGGTGCTGCATGAATGGTTTCCAGGTAGGGGTGCAAAGGATTTAACACAGATGTGTAAAGAGGAAATGTCAAGTAAACTTTTTTCTTTGAGAAAAATGCTTTCCTGTGTTTTCTTCTTCTGCTGGGTTTTATCGTGGAAAGCAATGACAAGAACTGGAAGCTTTCCATAGCTGAGTTCACATTTCCATTTGTAATTGCAAGATCAGAGGAAGATGGAGCAGGAAAGTTTTAAACCAGAACCATATGAAGAAGAGAATTTCTATACTAATGGATGTGTTAATTCCTCAGTATTTGCTTGCACATTAGAATGAAACAAGCTCATGTTTTAAAATGTCAGAAGTCCTGCAGAAAAGATGATTCAAAAAATCTGGGAAGGATCGTTTTGTCATGATTTCTGTGAAAATAAGTAGAAATGCTCTTTGGAAGTGTCAATATTGCAAAATACTGATTAATGAGGAAGTACCCAATTTTCCAAATCTCCAGCAGAAAATACAAATCATTCTTATATTCTCTGGAAAGAACTCTCCTCTTCTGTTGATTCATCTGCCAGCCTTCCCCATTCTCCTTTCTTCACAGTGTAATTGAAGGAATAAAGTTAATTGAAAATTAGTGGTCAATTCCGCTTATTACCGGTCACACACCCCAAATCACTGCAGCTCCAGGGAGCAGAGGGCCTGGGGAATTTGTTCTTCTCAGTTGCTTCTGGACTCCACAGACATCTTCCATCCCACAGTGCTGATAAGACTTCATGGGTGATAAATGTTTTAAACTTGAGCTCTTCTTTACCTTTTATTTTGCCTCCAAGGAGGAGTGGGAGTTTTACAATGGCTGTAAATGTGAGCACCTCCCACTTAACCAGAATTATATTCCAGCAGCTCATGATTTCTTTCTTTCTAAAATATATAAAAGGACATTTCCCCTGCAATTAGGATATTGTTGTGTGATCCTCTGAAGACGCAGTAGCTTCTATGACTGTGTTTATGAACAGAGTAATTGATATTTATGTAGTTCTCAGCAGACTGTGCAGTTCTTCCTCTGTGGCCAATAAAGTCCTATAAAGGACTTTATATTGGTCATTACAAAACACGCTGGATTTGCACTTTCTCTAGGAGTCATAAGTGTTGTGGAACATCTGAATCACTCCTGCAGAGGGTGTATCACTGGTGGCAACTGGATGATTGATGCAAAACTAGTTCATTAAAAATTAATTTGATGCCTTTCGTAATGTTGGCTCCAGTGCTGCTTTCTCTGAAGTCCTGCTTCCTTTGAAGTTTTGTCACTGTCTTCTTCAATATCAAGATCAAACAATTCTTCTGCATAAGTGTTACCATTCAGGGCAGCTTTGTGTGTGACCTGTTTCCTTGATCAAGCTTTTCTGGTGACCTATGCAATCTGTGTCTGTTGTGCTACTGAACATCCAGAGTTCAGCCACAAAGCCTGGAAGATTTTTTTGTTTGTTTGTTTTGTTTTTTGTTTTTTCATTTTGAGAGGTTGGAATTTTTCATTCTTTTTTTTCACATCCTGAAGCAGTTAGAGAAATTGGAGTTGATAAGCTGAATGCAGCTAGGATGGATTTTATGCTTTACATCCTTTATTCTTGTGCTGTGCCATCATGACCTCCCAAGAAAATCCCCGAGTATCTTGATTGCAGTTGACAAAATATACATCACTTTTATTTCTCCTTGGATTCCAAAAGCAATAAGAATTAGCAGTCCGATTTTCTTCATAGCCTTTTCTCCTTCTGACAGAGATCAAGTTCACATTTATCAGACTCCCTCCAAGTCATCAGTGTTGCTCTGCTGTTTTGCAATTTCATCAGTTTATGACAGAACACTTAAATTAGTGTGATTGATTCTTCAGTTTTTATTTTCTCAGAAAGTATTCCTCTTTTGGATATTTCTTATTGTTACTGATGTTTTTCTGCAGGTCTCTGTTCAATCACCTTCTCTGATGAGGGGAGCTCATCACCAGTAGATATGAAAAGTACAGAAGATAGAGTTGTAGGTGGTAGTGGGAACAAAGAGAATAAATGTGGCAACTCTGCAAGTTATGCAAGGCTAGGAATTTACATTCTCTGATTTTTCATAGATGCGTTTAAAAAACCCCAAACCCACAGATTTAAGGACTTTGAGGATCTGAGTGTTGGAAAATTTCATCCCAGGCGCTTTGTCCGAGGTCACATGTAAAGAGCTTGTGTAAGAGCTAGAACCAAATATCTTGAGACCTGATTAGGTGCAGGATTATGAGCCTTTTGTTTATTCCCTCTCCTGTGGTCATTGCAGCATCACACAATCCCCTCAGTCACATTCAGCTAATGGAAAAATTGTCATCTAATATGCTGAGGATATTGCTTTGTCTCTTGGATTTCAAACATCCCAAACTACAAAGCTAAAGAAAAAGATGTCTTCAGCTCCTCATTTATCATTTCTGCTCCCATAGGATCTGCCACTGCAGGATTTGTTTCCAAAGTGACTTAAGGAAAAATCCCTTCTAACTGCTAAACTTTTCTGGTTTATCTCTTATTACTTGTAATTAAACACATGAATTGCTTAGATGTCTGCTATTCATGAAATATTGTCATAAATTGTCTTTTTAAAGCACTTCAAATTTAGTGACATTTCCCCCCTTTTCAGGAATATTATGATGACAACATAGGAGGAACTTGCCAAAAATGCTTTCTGGGTGGGGTAATAAATCCATGTCGCAAACATCAGCTCAAGTGATATTGAAAGCAAAAGGTTCTGTGGAGATTTGCCATAGGTAAGTGTGTTCTCCTCCTCGTGGATGCTTTGTTTCTACAGCTCCCATATTTCACTGCCAGCACGTTATAACCTGAATCATTTTGTGACAATAAAACCAACAGTTACACTCATTGCCTCCAAATACTTCACAAATTACTCAATCCACTTTGCCATTTCCTTGGAAAATCAATTCCATGTCTCTATTTTAGCTCAGTGAGGACAGAGACCGCTGTTTGGAAAAATGCTGGTGTGCCAGGATAATCTGTGGCCAAGTGGGATCAGCAGCTGTCAAAACCACAGTGTCTTTCCTGCCTTAAGCTTTATCTATGAGCACACCTAGCAAGGAAATGCAAGTATTTCTTGGTCTTTGAGGCAAAAGATGTGATGAAAACAAAATGTGGTTACTAGTTTGTAGACCTATGGTTAAAACAGATACTGAGAAATGCACTTTCAAGACTTTTTTTTTGTTTGTTTGTTTGTTATTGCTGTTTTTGTTGTTGTTGCTCTTTTTAATTTTGTTTTGTTTGTTTGGGTTTTTTTTAATAGCAAGAAGTAATTTCCTCTGTGTTACCACATGGTGACTCATGCCAGTTCCTGCAGCAATAGCACACAATAAATTACACAACTAGCACTTGACATTTCTTGTCACCAGAAGAACCAGGTTACAGATTGCAAGATTTGCCAAGATATTTCTTTATAAACATGCACACTCATAGTTTTTTAGCCTCTACCAGGCACTGAAATTATTTGTCATAATTTTAAGGCAAATAAAGAAGCCAAAGGGAATTTTGAGAAATGTTTTTTGCATCCTTGGGGTCCTCTACAAATGTTAGGCAGGTGTCAAAGGTGTACACAACACCTTAAGTATGAACCCATTCTCACTAGGCTTGGGCAGCTCCTGCGCTTTCACAATGAATACCTTCTCTGTCCAAGTACAGATTCTGCCAGGAATTTCAGCTGAAGGAAGTGATTTTCTTTCCAACCAACTAAACTCTCTTATCAGCTTCCTTTTTATTTAATCTGTGCAAAGCAAGCAGTAACACAGACACACCGGAGTGAAGGCTCCAGCAAATAGCAACCAGCAACCCTCCTCTCCATACCTTGAGGTGCAGCCAGAACTCAAAACAGTAAACTACGACCCCACAACAGTAACAATATTTATGTTGTGGATTTAGGGCTGAAAAAGTGGAATATTTGGGCAAAGGAGTTTTCCATCAGGCTGTCTACACTTGTGTCCAGGAGAGGACAGCAGCTCCCAATGCTACAGAACACCTGGCTGGGTTGAGCAGCATGTAACAAGATCACGGGCACAGGCAGAGCTTTAACTGAGCAGAAAATGGAGATGGGCAAGTAGAAATAGAAGACGGACCATCTTCATGGTCCACCCTCATGGCTCCATTGTCCTGGGCATCCCCTCAGACACACAGTGGAGGCTCTCAGTCTTGGCAGACCTCTTTCTCCAGCCCTTTCTTTGGTTGTGATGGAATCTGTTTTTGTGGGCATCTATTTGCACTGTGATCAAAATACTTGTTTTGAAATGTTTGTTTTCATTTGGGTGGGCTGCAAATGCCTCCTGTTTTTCTTCTGCTTCTGAATGGAAAATGAGGCTTCAAAGTGACAAACTCAAGAGGTTAATTTCGGAAGCTGTTAAAATGAAATGTTCCATCATGTTAGAAAGTATTTATTTGTGAAACTTGAAAACAAAACTCCAATTTTTAAAAAATCCTTCCTTTTTTTTTTCAGCAGAAAGAAAAAATTCAAACAATCAACAATCCTTTTCTGTAATTTAGATATGATTCAACTGGAAGTTTCACTTGCATAAAGCTGCACACTTCATTCCCACTGAAATTCCTTCCTTCATTCAATTTGGTGGTTAAAAGGAGAAAAATAAAATAGCCTTCTCCCTGTTTAAGGAGACAAGCAGACGGGAATGACAGCAGTGTCACTTGCAGGCATGGCCAGGGACTTAGGAAGTGCCAAAACTACCAGTCTTTTTTCCATTTCTCATAGGATTTTGCTAATGGGATTTTATCCAGAGTGTTGAGGATGCCAGAGATGTCTTTGAAATAAAAGCAGCCTGATTTTCAAAAACCCCCAATGTTTGTCTTTTACTGACTGCAGAAGAACTTCACTAAACTGAAAGAATGGACGTGTTAGTGTAGGTGTTTAGCCAGCTGACACTCAGGTTACTTTATCTATGAGGCACAATTTCTGATGCTAACACACAGTATTTCCCCTACAAACAGTGATGCAAGTGTATTTTGGAAAAGTGGGCAGCGTCTCAGAAAAGAATATGTTTTCACATATGCTAAAAATAACATTATTTACTATGTGTGTACAGATCCTGTCAGACTCAGTATTATCCCAGCAAATTCTTGTAGAAACTTGACACTGATGCAGCTGTGTTATAATGTTCTTTTAACACCCAGATTTAACAGTTATCTCTTGTTTTCCTTAATTTTTATTAGTCAATTGCTTTTCAAGTCAGAATGAATAGAGGCAGAGCTCCTGTGAGACTCTGGGAGTGTGCTGGGAGCATGTTGTGTTACATCTGCTCACTTCACTTTGAATTGCATCAGGTTTTGGAGTGTAACAGACTGCTAATGGGTGCTGTCATATTTTGATGCAAGCATATCTCTACATTCTGAATTTTCACTGCTAAACTTGACCCCACTGGACCCATGAGAAGAGTTTTAGTTTCCTGTAAGGGGTTTCTTTTAAACCTATGTCAATGCATTTTCAAAGAGTTCTCTCAGACTACACTGTTGCATAGATGTCACTGGACAAGACTTTATTGTTAGCATCAAAGGCTTGTCCCAAAAATGCCAGAGTCAATGGTATATGGTATTTGTTCATTTGCAAGTGCAGATCCCTGAGTGCTAGTGAAAGACCCAGTTTTCATCCCTGAATTCCAACAGAGCATCACTAATAAACAGCATAATCATGTTTGTGATCACAGTGTGTAGGTACAACCCAAAGACTTAATGAGACACAAGAGGCTTTGGAAGAAATCTCTGGGAAGTGAAAGGGTTTGAACAGTGAGTGTGGAATAAAACAGAGGGAGAAACAGGAAAAAATGGGCTCGTAGGGCTGGAGTGAAGATACAAGTGACATGAGATGAAGTTCAGTCTGTTCCACAGGAAAAGAGACAGCAGATGGTTCACAGCTATTGCAGCTACTGCAACTGTTCCTGCAAGCAGGAGTCACGCTGGCAAAGTTGGCTCCAAGATCTCTGGTGAGGAGTGATGGGATGAGGAGGAAGATGGCAGGAAAGGATCACAGGATTCTTTAGTTCCCCAGGTAGGGAAAGGTCTCCTCTGCCTTTAAGGCTGTTAGTCAGAGTAAGGCTGCAATGACGCTGTGCCCATTTGCAGTGCCCTGAGAAATCTTTGCCCTCAGAAGAGGCGCATGGATAGAAGAGGATACAAGCTGAAAACTGAAACCCTAAATTGCATTTAAAACATGAATTATCTACTTTAGGGAAGTGAAAGCTATCCCTGGATCAATCCATTCTGGAGAACATTGACCTAGATGTGCAGATGTCCAGGGTGAGATATTTGTTTTCAGCAGAGAGATGTTCATTCACCCTGAGAGTCCTGCTAGAGATTTTCAAAGTATTAAACTTGCATCTGATACTTATGCAGTGAACCAAATTCTTGCCTTTGGCAAAATTAATTTTGTATTGGAGTTAGCCAGTGGAGTTGCTCAGAACTCCAGCTAATGGAAATGAGAGGCACATCTAATCTAGAATTTCATGTGGAAACTGGTGATATAGATTGAGACATTATTTAGAAATATTTCATAGTCAATACTGTGACTTCAAAGCTCAATGTGATCTCAAGTCTCCTGGCGTGGATACATGACATTTATTAATAGAGGTGCTGAAGGACTGGCATCCAGTTGATGTCATCAGACAAATTACTTCTCCATTACCTATTGATTACTGTTCTGCCTGGCAAAAAGTACGTGCTTACTTCTCCTACCAATGGGAAACAGAAAAATTCAATAGCTGAACACTTTAGGTAATTATCCAGTTCTTGAAATGCTTTGACTACGGACAAATAGAAGCTGTGTCTTTTCCAGCACTCAGAAATCTGTTTTCTCAGCAGAATAAGCCAAGAGAACATATTGCTTTTGGGTTCCTCACAGTTCTCTGATTCTTTCCCACTAGGTGATAGGTTTAATTCATGCTCCAGTCCTTATTTTCCACAAGTGGGATGCAGTTAGTCAAAGATGACCTTACTATATTTGATCCACAAGGTAAGAGAGAATCATTAGTAGGGTTTATGACAAAGTTCAGAACCAACAGGTTTCCACAAAAAAAAACAACAAAAAACCCAAACAAACAAACAAACAAACAAAACCCCCCAGAACCAAAACAAAAACAACAACCAATAAAAACCCCAACAAAGCCCAACCCACAATTATTAAAATAGAAATGGTGTAAGAAAGTGTCAGTTTTCACAAGAAAGGATGGGAGAAAATCCAAGTGATTTTTTTTTTTTTTTCTCATTTTATTTTGATAGGAAAGAAACAACTCCTTTCTGACTCTATTGTCCAGCGTAATTTTGTCTAGACTGCTCCATCCCATGCCAATATTTATTTGTACAGCATGGCAAAGGCATCACATAAATTGATATATTATTTCCTTATCTCTGCAAAACATTTCAGCATTGCTGAAATGAAATACTTCTGTAGTCTCAAAACCAAACAACAGATTTCTGTGTATGAAAAGATGTCTGGTTTCATTTTTTTTCCCCTCTTTTCATGAAACTACCTAATAGGACCACAGATATTATGATGTATCCTGGTGACAGAATAGTAAGATCTACTTCCTAGTCACAGTTGAGATTATGATTAGAAGATCCAGGCTGGTTCTCAAAGAGCTGGTTCTTTCATGTGGAGAAACACCCCCCCAACTCTGCTTGCTGTGAAATAAGCCTGGTGGCGCATCTCTGCAGAGGGGCTCTGGAGGTGACTCTTTATAGACCTCCCAATAGCATTTGGGATGGGATAGACACAGCACTGAGATTGGAGAGCTAAAGGGGGATTCATCAAGATGGGAATGTGATGGATAAGTTTTCAGAATGAAGCCCATGGAAGAAAGGATGGAAAATGGCCAAGTGTCCCTAGAACGGTGATGAAGGAAATGTTTCTCCACTAGCACTAAGGCAAAAAGGGATTTGTCTTGTTCATGTCTCCTAACTCACTATTAAAGAATCAAGAAAACTCACCAGGCAATTGTGACTAAACTCAGACATTCCAATCCTGCTGTGAACTACAAGGAGGGTGATTTGGGATGAGCACTTGTACTGGGGTGGGAAAAGAAAATCATGAGAAACGTGAGAACAGATAACCTCTTGGAGGTAGATTTCAGCTCAGGAGACCATTATTATTAGCATTTTAGTCCTTCTAAAGATCTCTTTAAGAGTAAGGATGTGAGGAGTCATTGCTTTTGGAGCTAAGGAACAGCTCCCCAAGAAAAAACAGAAACTCCCTTGTACTTCAGCAGTACTGCCACCACCCCAGGGGTGCTCTACAGCTCTGTGCAAGAGCAGGCTAGCTATTCTTTTAAGATCTCTAAAAAATCGCATGGAAAAGACTTTGATTGCCCTGATTTACATCCCTCACAGCTTCAAAGTTTCAGCCAGATTCCACAGAGTAAATCAGAAAAGGGTTTGTCTCACTGGCTGTTTGATCTGTCTGTAGATGTTTAGCAGCTCTCTAGGTTGGCACACCGTGGCCAGGGAACTTCAGGAGCCCTTGTGACTTCTTGCAGAACATGAAGTAATTAATAAAAAGTCTTTCTTTAATCTACATTCTCATGGGCAAAATGGTCACCTACTGGAAAAATGGTGAGCGAGATGGATTTAATCCGTAAAAAAGAAAGAGAAATGCAATACCCACAGGCTTTATATTCTAGATTTCTTGTAACTACAGCTGGGAGAAGGTTGAAACCTTGCACTACAATATTTCAAATTAATAAATAAGTAAATACAAATATTAAAACCCCAAATATTTGAATCTATTGTTAACATTTACTTCATGGAGAGGATCTCAGTGTCTCTGGTTGTCCTACAGCATTCCCCCTTTTCAGACAACAGTGAATCCATGTCCAACTCCTGTTTTGGTGTTTCCCAAAGCAAAGAGGAGAAACACCTCACCTGCCTGCAGGGAACATCTCAGTTATTTTGTAGTGTCTGCTATGAAATATTCACATGGATGTCTGAACACTGTCATTATTTGTCAGGATTATGAATGGGAAAACAGGACCACCCATAAAAATCTGAATGAACTTTGAATGGGAGCCAACATGGAGAATTGTAATTCAATACTTGTGGGCAGCAAGGGTTTCTGTGTGAGAAGAGGGTGGTGAATGGGCAACTGCAGAGGTACAAAAGGTGTATGTTTGATGGGGTTGTCCTTTTCCATTTGTGAGTAGGATCAGGAGGTTTTTGCTCTGCTGCCTCCAACCCTTTTGAATAGGGTGACTTTTCCTCAGCTGAAAGACTCAGGTCCTGGCCCTTTCTCGTTTGCAGAGTGAGCTCTAAATGCCCCTACTGCATTCATGCACAATTGTCAGTAATAAGGAATAATATATGTATTTATCTATATCTGTGCTTGGGAGTTACTCATACCTCCCAATGCTGAGTGAGGTAGCACTCAGGCCATCTTTCAGAAGACAAATAAATGAACAGACATTAGCTTTTTATTACTTCTGTGATATATGTAAGTGCTTTTGGTAAGTGACTGCTTCAGTTTTAACAGCTGAAAGTTAAGCAACCTTAAAAGAGAGTGCAGTTCTGTGTTCACTGAGGTAGAAAGGATAACTTTTCTGGCATGATGGAGGTTTTTGAATGTTATTACATGCCCCACGACCAAGTGAGGTTTTAAGATTACAGTTCCAGAACTGAAACCTATTGAGTGATACATCAGAAACTTGAGAATGAAACATAAGCTGTGGGTAGGTCTGATATCAAGGATGAGGTGTGTATGGCATATAATCAGTATCCCAAACTGGGAGGGCCAGGTGACCTGAACAGTATTCCATACCTTAAAATGCATGTCCAGGATATAAACTGGGGAAATTTCCTGGAATCAGGGACTGATGTGGGTTATGAAAGGGGGATCTGGCATCAGTCAGAGGGTGGTGTGCAACTGTATTGTTGCTTTTTTTTTTTTTTTTTTTTTTTGTGAGTTGTTTTCTTTCCCTTTTTATTATCTTCATTACTATTATTATTATTTACCATTGTTCTTGTATTTTACTTTGTTTTCAATTATTAAACTTTTCTTATCTCAACTTACAAGTTGTGCTTTTGATTCTCCTCATTCCATTGGGGCGGAGAGAGAAGAGAGCAGGGTTGAGCGAGTGCCTTCATGGTGCTTAATTTCTCTAATTCCAGCTGGGCTTAAGCCTCAGTACTGGTCCATGACTTCCCAGTGCTGTTTGCTTTGTCAGTGTGATGACATCCACAGGCTGATGATTCCCAGTTTTTACTGCTCCTCTTTGGACAGGGTACATTGCACATGTACATCCCTGCCCTTGTTTAATAGCACTTTCTGCAGATGACTTCCTTGCATTAACATCTTGCCTTTGTTCAGCTGTCAAAAATAATTCATGCAACAGTGTGAAACATATTTGAGGCAAATAATAGCAAGATAATGAATATAAACCATGTAGCAGTGCAATGCAGATGAAACAAATAGGGAAGGAGATGAAAGAATTAATAACTACAACTACTGGAAACAGATTCTCTTTTTAAAGGTAAACAGAGTGATAAACATCAGCCTGAAAAGAAAAAGTATGTACAGCCTGGAAACAAGGTGTAGACAAGCAGAACACAGTCTCGCTTTAAAAGCAGCAGAGAAATCATCAGAAAATGTCTGGCAAGAAAAACTAAGTCATCTCTAAAGACCATAAAAAAATAATACATAATGCATTTGACTGCCTGCTTTGCTCTTTGCATGCCCAGAGCTTTTGGTTGTGTCAGAGGGAGATCTGGCAAAGCCAAAGAAGTGAACAGAGTCCAACATGTTTTGCTTCTCTTACATCCTTCCCTGCCCTACATAGGCTTATATGATTTCGTCCCCTTGTACATTATCCCATTATCATCACAGTAACACCTGAAAGCTGATCTCAAACTGATATGCATGATGTTACATCTGAGCTTATTTATTTGGAGCAGCACTGCAAGCTTGGTTAAATCTTTGGGGGATTTTTTCCCAGTTTGTTTGCTCTGTTTTTGTGGTGTTGTTTTTTTTTTTTTTTTTTTAAACACATATATAAAATATGTATAGTGTTCACTTTGCAAAAGAGAAAAGCTGAAGATTTCTGAAACTCCATGAAAAAGAATTTCACAAGAAGAAGACTTGACTTAGGCACATTTACACAAGTCCTTAAATCCAGCATTGTTTAAATCTTCACTTAAGTTTGTGCACAAAGCAAAGGATGTTTTCTTCTAGCCCATTGACCACAAGGTCTAGTAAATGTGTTTACCTAGGATTTTTTCCAGGTGGTCCAAAAGTACTTTTTTTTTTTTTTTTTTTTTTTTTTTTTTTTTTTTTTTTTTTTTTTTTTTTTTTTTTCTGAATAAGAAGTTGATACAAGTCAGGAGGAGAAGTAAAGGATTCATAAAAGGGAGGGATGTCCCAGGTTGTCATGGTCCAGAACAATGACATGTCCTCGTCCACATCCATCAGGAAAAGCGGGGAGATAGCTCAGACCCTGTTTGATTACTTTCTAGCAATTAGTAGGTGTCATGGCCTTTGCCAGTCACATGGGTGGTGGTGCTGAAGGCAAGAATGAGAAGGGCAAATCCCATCAGGCTGGTGAAAAACAAATACTTTTTTCCATAAAAGTTTAAGAAGCATGAAAGATTTTCCAAAAGAGGTTGTCCATTTTGCTTACAGAGGATTTTTAAATCATTGTATTTTAAATGCATTGAAGTAGTTTTGATCCAAGAGCTCACTTAGGAAAACAAAGCAAAATCCCGTTTGTGGGTTTTTTTTTTTTTTGCTGTCCATGGATATCATGTTTATGTCATATTAACCCCTTGATTTAGGACTCTTCCTGACTATCTCAGGCAATAGGGAAGATTCATTTTCCCTAATTTTAAGCCAAAATTTGGCTGCTAGGAGGGAAAAACAATGGAGAATTATTAATGTTACAGATGTCATAAGGAAGGTGTTTTGGGTGTTCCTTGTGGCATCAGGGATTTTAGCCCTATTATTGTGACTTTTCTGCATTGAGGTTCCAGAAGTGATTTTTCTTTTAGGTTTGTTTGTGTAAGAGTAGGAAACTGGACCAGTTTTCTCTGTGGCATGCACTGCATTTCCTTTCCTGTGGTACACAGGATAAAGTACATAGCAAAGGAGAAAAGGTATTTCACAAATCCTCTGCTAGAGGAGGTTTCTAAGGCAGGGAGGCAGCAGCCACACTCCACTGCACATTTCTGATGTGGCACATTACTTGTGTGGCTTTGAGTTTCCCACTCTGTGTCCTTGGCCAGCATAATGGGAGGAAGGTGTCTGCAGGGTGAGGACAGATGTTCTCTGAGCCAGCTAAAGAAAAAAAACAATGTGTCATATAGAAAAAGTGGTTTGCCTCTCTTTTTTCCCCCCACATTGCCTTGTAAAATTGGATCTGAATCCACAGATTTGGGTGGAGAAAGGGAAGTGTTGTCCATTAGTTCATTTGTGTTCTACTGACCCACAGAGACAGGCAGAAACAAGAAATTCTGTCTCTTTTTAGAAGAAGGTGAAAATAATTTTCAACTAAACCATGCTTTTCTCATTTAAAATAATTATATATATATTTGTCTCTGTCTAAGACAATATGAAGGATAGATATTAAAAACCATTTTTGTGTGTTAGTATTGAATAGGTTTTATAAAGTTCCTTGATGGCCATTTGTCTTACATTTCAATGCATGTCAGGTGACTTAGAAAATTCTGGTGACTGCCTCTCTTACCTTTCTATAAATATCTTAAAAATCTCTGACCTGCATGACCCAGATAAAAGCAGACAGCACAGTAGCAATTTGTATGCTTTGTGGATGGTAAATGATCCACATGGATTGTCTGGCTCCTCTCCACACCAGAGTGTCTCCTTCCATCGTGGCCCTGAGAAGGGCACGACTTTCTAAAGTTAATTCAAGTTGCAGGCACGAGTAAGGAAGTGGAACTGCTCAAGGGGAGAGGAGGAACCTCGTAACATTGTAGAGGTAACTCAGGGAAATAATCACACAGGGAGCAGTTCTTGACATCTTCTGTGTCACTTTAACCACAATTGGAAATAAGCAGGGCAAATCCAAGCTTTTCTGTAAGAGAGAACACTGGGAGTGGCTCATATTTATCCACATGCCCTGTTCTTGTCTCAGACGAGACACTGCTAAAATTCAGGCCAGATGTTTATTTGCATATGGATTTGCCAAGGTGTCAAACAGTTTCTAACACATCATTTGAGAATGCTCACATAGCATAGAGTCTCTCACCACGACCGGATCACATCCTGCGGCGGAGGGAAAGACTTTGCATGCTTCTTCCATGTCCAATTCTGTTCCACTTTTTGAGACTATCTTAGAAAATAATAGTTTGGAAGTCCTTGCACTTTGGAGAATTGTGGAATTTGGGAACTCCAATTACAAAATCCTCCTTGAATTCTTTAAGCCTGGGGGATTCTTTCCTTTGCTATTAGATGTTTTTGGCAAGAGTGGTAGAAAATATCCTGTGCTCTACCAAAAGATAGGAAATATCCTGTGGAGGACCGAAAGGGAATTTGCATTAAAAAAACCTTTTTTTGAGAGGCATCTCCAGTGAAGACCCTTTATTCAAAGTTATTTGAAAAAAACCCTCCATTTCTCTAAAACCCTTGCTCCTTTGTACCAAAAAAATTACACTTGGGCACTGCCAACCAAGTCAGAAGGTTGCTTTCAGGCACTATTAGCATTTTTATGCCCTTGAATGTTTCAGGGAGCATTTCCTTGATATTGTAGTGGTTTTATTTTTGTTTGATGTTCTACCTTGTAAAACTGGTGAGAGCACCCTGGAAGAGGGTGACTGCTTTGCTTTCTTTTTAATTCCTGTCTTCTGTTGCCATCAGAAGTCATATTGTTGCAAGCTAAATGCCTCAGTACACAACTAGAGATATTTTACTTCTTCATGCTGTTTTTTATTCTTCTACACTGCCAGCTCATGAGTTGGTCTTTGATAATTGTTCCCTTCAGCACAATTTTTTACAGATCCTCCTGAGGTTAAAACTTTTCAAAGCATACCAGTAAACTTTCACTGAGCATGCACCAAACTGTATATCAGTATAAAATTGTTCCTACCATTCTAGCTGTTTTGGAGAGAAAAACTGAAAAAAGAAAAAGAGGAAAACAGCATAAGGGAAAAAAAAAAAAAAAAAATTACTCCTGAAAATTCTTTCAGAAAATCTGACTTTCTGTCCTTGGACTTTCTTATGTCTAAGTAATGAGTATTAATTGTGACTTGTACATATCAGTGTGGGAACAGTGAAGCAAAATAGAGGTAAATGAGAGAATTAAAGAGGCTGAAAATGTACCATAGGTATGCCTCAGGATGTCAGAATTGTTCTAGAAATCTTTTTGACATGGATAATAGGAAAATAGGACTGATTCAACAGGGAAAGATGTGCTCCACAAGCCAGTTGTAACCCCAGCTATTAGACACCTGGCCCTCCCCACCAGATTATCCCCACAGGGATCTGTTTGCATTAATAAGGCTCAGTAGATTCTCTGCTGAGGAGCAGTGGCTGGAGAGGAGAGCGGATCACACTGCTGCTTTGAGCCCGGAGTCGTTCAGGTTTGTGTCATTCTCCTGGAGCAGAAGGAAATGGATCCAAAAGACTGTAGAGCATTAGGAAAAACTCTCAGCAATTCCTACTTGGAATTCTCTATACACACCTACAAAGTATAGATTTTCATAGGCTTGAAGGATGGGTACCAAAGCCACCAGAGGAGCATCTTACTGTTTCACACAGGGGCAAGTCAGTTCTGCATGTGACTTCATGGATGAGTCTGCACTGGCTTCTGGTAGAGTGGGAGAGTGCAGCAGGTCTTTTATTTTGGTATGGTAATAAAATATTCACAGTAAACTCTTATGTAATTATCAGTGTTCTGTTTCCATCAGAAATGCTCAACATACCCAACTTCAAAAGATAAGATTCTTTACCAGGAAGACTAGGTCAGTTATGTCTTGCCAGTAAATATTGCATCTAACATCACATCTATTTTTACTGAAGTTAAAATGATTATTTTAATGCATTATTAGTTGTTAATTTTCACCTGAATGTGTCACCTTAAAATAAAACATTTAACATCCAAAGAAAGATGTGAAGAAACGCAATTTCACCTGCAAAAATCAGAAGGGAGCAGTGCCAGGCATTTGCTAATCCTCTCACAGTCAATGTCACAGCAAAGGGCCACATCCTGTCCTTGGTGCCACCAGTGTATCTTGCAGCAAGAGCAATGTCTACGAGCATTTCCATTATGTTTTCGTTATAAAGAAGAACAGTGAATATGATGATCTGGGAAGAATTACCATGTGCTTGAGTACAGGAAACCAGTTTATGGAACAGAATGAATTGATGAGAAACGTGGATGGCAAAGTTAAATGTGGTTTCTTAGCTGGCTTAAACAAAGGCTGCCATGGAGAGGGAGCATCCCTTCCTTTTCTGCTGCCCTCACCTGCATGGTTCTTCTCCTCCTCTTCATGGTTCAATAATTTCACTGAGTGAGGGAAGTTTTCAACCAGCTCAGTGGAGATGGCTTGCGACACTTAATTTGACATTACCAACCCAGCAGAACTAGGGCACATCTTCCAGGTCCACACACGTGACGTCATTACACCGTGATGAAGGACCAGCAGAAGAGGCAGATACTCAGGTTCAGAAACCCAGATCTGTGTGCCAGAAGGGGCCACAACACACTGTGGTAGGTCCCCGTCTGGACATCAGGGCTACAGAGACCGGATGGGGTGGTCAAGGCCTTTAACCCCCCTGTAGATGAACAGGAAATGAATGCCTGGGTTTGTAAAATGTGAT
The DNA here is from genome assembly GCF_015227805.2 of Hirundo rustica. Taxonomy (NCBI): domain Eukaryota; kingdom Metazoa; phylum Chordata; class Aves; order Passeriformes; family Hirundinidae; genus Hirundo; species Hirundo rustica. The sequence goes on along the minus strand of NC_053450.1, from coordinate 149,435,211 downwards.
ACACAAACTCTGCGGCAGAGCTGGAGATTGTTCTCTTAAATACCAGTCAATAGTATCAGCCACAGGGTCTTGAGATGTCTTTAGCTATTACCACTGATCTGAACTCTCTCTGAAACCGGCAGCATTGATATGGCTGTGATGACTTCCATGCCAGTGAGCCAGCTTGGCCAGAGATCAAACTAGCCAAGGGAATACCAATGTCGGTAAGTTACGGTTTCCAGATGCCAATGTCTTTTAACATTCCTATCACGAGAGTGATACTGGGATGTGTTTTCTATTATCCAGTTGAGTGAAGCACATCCTTATTTAGCATTACCTCGAAGTTTAATATAGTTTGTCTTCTTTTTTAGGTCACAGGACACACAAATCAATATGTATTGAGTTAAACAACCACAATGAGATAGTTAATTCTCATCCACCATGCTTTGAGCACTACCTGCATTGACTAGAGAAGACAGAACTGCCTCCTTACACTGAAAAGCAAAGAAAAAACCCACTAATGACATTGCCAAGTACTAACCCTAAGTTATTTAAGTTGGAATTTTTGCTGAATTAAACTATCAGTTCTTCCACATTGAATAATGATTTTGCCAAGCAAGCTCATAGGTATGCATTTGAAGTTTCTATCTCCATTGTATGTTTTATACTCTGTGGCCAATTTCAAACACATTAAAGGTAAAAATGGCACAATCTGACTTAAACTGACACCCAGGTTCTTTCTCTGATGTATAAATCACATTTTTTTGCATTTCAGTAAGAAGCCTCTATATAAAACCTGGTGCCACCAGTGAAATTAAATTTACTGCAGGGTATTTGGCAAATAGACAACACCATTATCCCATCTTTGCAGCTTATTTTTACACATAGGCTTTAGCAGCTGGTGGCAACTGGTTATCCTAGCTATAAACAGTGAAAGGATTTAGCTGTATAAAGCACTAGATGTCAATGCTATTTTTCTTCTCAAAGCTCAAAATCCTTAGCATATTTCTTCAAACCCTGGTGTTTTAAGTCTCTGTGATCACGCACAGCTCTCCTCTACCTCGGATTGAACGTTGTGAAGTTGTGAACCTTATTCACAACTTAGAGCTTGGAAGATAAACAGTAATAATCCCAAAGCAATTGGCTTAAAATTAGTAGCGTTATATGTAAGTAATTATATGTTGAAAAAAAAAAAAGAAAACAACAAAAAAACACCCACAAACAAAAGCAAATTTCATACTGGCAGATAGGAATGGGCTGGAAGGACATTTTTATGGTTCACTAAGAGGGTGGGAGAATGTGTTTTGCTCAGGTCCACCATGGCAGGATCCTGAACCCAGGTGATGATTTCTTAACATTGCTACAATACACATAGATAATAAATTTTTCTAAGAGCAGTGTTCAGAGCCTCAGCATCGTTTAGTAATGCTGAATACCAAATGATGCCTCAGGGATCTTTCAGTCTCTTGGGGATTAAATGGACTATTACCTGAAGCCCTATGGAATTATTACTTTGAGGATACCTACCAGGCAGTGAGAGACTGGAAATAAATCAAGCCCAGCCTGGGTGTAACAACCTGTGACACCCCAGAGCAGTGCCAATGTGTGACTTGTTTAGCAGTGAAGACACCCAAACCATGGCATGGTCATTCCTGATCTGGGACAGGTCCAGGACCTGCTTTTCCTGCTTTTGGAACCTGCTCCCACTACCAGCACTGATGGAAACATCTGAGAAAAGAAGTGTGTGGGCTTTTGTTTCTGCTGTCCTAAAATTCTATTCCTTCATTAATTCTTTACAACCCTTTTGATCCAAATTTTCTGTGTTCAGTTTTGCATTAAGCACTTCTGCTCTTTCAGAAAGTAGAGATGAGGAATTACCTCAACCAGCTTCTGTTGAGACATCTCAATGTTTTCAAGTAACTACCTTTGCAATCTGTTTGGTGGTTTGTTTTTTTTTTTTTTTTTTAAACAATCTACACTCAAACAAATGTCATGTATTAAAAAAAAAAAAAAAAATGAAAGTTCCTTACATTTGCCACTTTTCCAGATTTGGGTATTTCCCACCTCTCTTCAGGTTTATGAAGAAAAAAACCAGTGAAAATCATGTTCCTGTGACATGAGAATTCATAATATTACTGGGAATCAGTGTTTGTGATGGAATCAAACCAAAACTATTTCTAATTTTTTTTCCTCATAAGAATGCGTAGTCAGGGAAGAATGTAATCTTGCTGCTAATTTTTTCCAACATCCCTGTATGTGGCTATGTTTCTGTCTTTCTCCATTTTTATAGCAATTCCAAATGAATTTTTTGTGTCTCATATATGACTATAGAACAGTTTTCTGGAAAAGAAATCCTCTCTCTCTCATATCAAACACTCTGAAGAAGATGCTGCACTCAAATCTATTCAGCCACTTCCCTAGACAGAGAAGCAGCAAATAAAGTCTTTCTAACTCTCTAAATAAATGTTTTTAGGCAGGAAGTTATAAAGAACCTGTTGATATTGCTAGTTAGGTTACAGTGACAGCATTAGCACCATGTGGCTATGGCCATGTATTATACTATTTTAGCTATTTTTTGTGCAGTAAACAAAAGGTGTGCAAGACCTTTACCAGCCTTACCTCTCACTAAACACTTTATGTGAACTGTCAATACCTGCAGAGAGACCTTTTCAAGCAGAAGTTTCTGAGCTGATCAAGGCTGTTCTAAATGTTTAAATGTTTGCTTCCCTCCCTTGTACCTCACTTAATATACAGGTGTTGTGGTTTTTTCCTTTTTATTTTCTTTTTTTTTTTTTTTTTTTGTTTTGTTTTGTTTTGTTGTGTTTGCTTATTTGCTGTTTTATTGTTTCTCATTTTTGTTTTTGTTTTGCTTTTTTTTTTTAAGCTACAGTTAAATATAATTTAAAAGGGCCAATAAAATCAAATGCTTAATGTTTCGTGCATGTGTCTTTTCCTGAATACATTTGCCTTCTTCTCATAATATTAGTATAATTTTGTAATTAAATCCACAAAGTTTGAAGGTCTGTCTTGCATTTCTTCTACTTTCACCAGAAAATTGTTCTCTTTAATGCATCTGGTTCTTGTTTTGGTTGCAAAGAAGATTGTTTATTTTCCTTAAAAGTGCTGAAGACCCTTGCACTGCTTTTTATCACTCTGCATCTTCAAATTTTTGACAGGAATGGAGTCTTTGCTAATGGCTCTCTTTTATTATGCACTGCTCTCTTTGGTGTCAAATATGACTGTACTCTTCAGGGAGACTTAAAAAGGGATGGTCCACTCATTGTCCTAGCTCATAAAGAGCAACTGAAGTGGAAGAAATATTATCATTGAAGAATTTTCCTGGAGATCTTCCAAGGAAAGCTTCAAGACTGAGCAAATGAGAAAGGCAATCTCCATCAGTTACACCTGATTGTTCAGAGAATTAAGCTTGTTATAGAGATCATAACAAATGCATTTTCTGTCATTGGGAGGCTTGCTGGCAAGGCTAGGGCTGGAGGAAGAACTACGGGCTGTGCCAAAATGATTAAATCCAGTGATGTTGCAGTTCATACCAAGAAACCATTCATGTTTCCTTTCTGGTGCTGGCACTCTCCTCCACCCACAGAAACAGGGAGTGCTGTTTCCAGGGTCCAGGCTGATCCAAGTCCACCCAGCAATTCTGGTTACGTCACTGATCAACTAAATAATGCAAACCATGACCTGCCTAAAGGGGACAAGAGCCATGTCTTGGTTTTGAAAGACAGTTGTCTGCCAGGGAAAACTAGAGGCTCCCTTGGAATGGAGAATGTAAACCCCCTGCCCTCCAAATTATTATAATTTTGCAATTAGGGGCTCTCAGGCAAAGATATGGGAACAGGAGTAACAGTTCTTTAGTAGGAATATTTAAAAAAAAAAAAAAAAAAAAAAAAGGAGAATACAAATGATACAAATGTAGTAGTACAAAAAACAAGCAAGGAAGCAAACAAAGATCCTGGAAAAACACCTTGGCAGAGTCAGGGATATGACCTGGCACCCTGGTGGTCAGGGTGTTGGAAGCGGTCCAAATAAATCCTCCTGGAGTAAAGATGTGGTTCTGTGGAGTAGAGATGGTCCTGTAGAAAGTCCAGTGGTGACAAGATGGGTCCAGTCTTTCTCTGGGAATCCAGTGGAAAAATCGGATCCCTTGTGTCCTTCAGTCCCAGTTTTTATCTAGCTGGGAACAGCTGGCTCCTCCCCCACTGGGTGGAGCATCTCCCAGTGGGATGATGGAATGTGTCATGTCACTGGTGGGCCCTAATGGCCCATTATCAGAAGATGTCCCCCTGGAGGATGGAGGGATGGTGAAAGAGATAAGAAACACTACCCCACCTGGATTTAATGGCTGGGACATTATCAGAAGGCATCTGCCCCCCTCCCCCCTGGAGTAAGGAGGATAACACATCCCCCAAAAAACAGGTTTCAACAGATGAAATAGAATACGCATTTGTAGGTTACATAATCCAATACAAGCCGTTTAGAGACAGTCTTGTCACACTTGAGATGAGAGGGGCAGGTGTGTTGTGCAAGGGGCTATAAACAGAGGTAGAAAAGTAGATTTGTACCTGAATAGCACACAATCATTGCAACCTCTAGTGCTGCTGTAATACAGCTGAACCACAGAAGTGTCTGAGCATAGCTAATTCTCACCTTCATGGTTATTAGATCTGGTTTGATAAACAGCTATGGCCAAAGACAGAGAGCAGATTTTGACCCCTGTGCCCTAAGTCTGGATAAATCCTGCTGTATTCTGCACCCAAATACAGTTGCAAACACTGCAGCTGCATTCTGGGATCAGCTGGCAGAGCTGTGGTGCACCACAGGGTCCCACTGACCCAGGATTGGAGAAATGCAGGGACAGGTTCCTACTGTGGCCTGGGATAACCAGAGTTTCCTCTGATTAGGCCCTCTGGATGTTAGAGATGGCAATGGAAGCCAAAAGAAGGGAGGTTGACACTTAGTGAACTTCTGATCTCACTACCACTACTACCACTTCTACAGGCAAATCATCTAAACTCCAAATGGATGAAATCAGAAACAAGAGCACCAGAGAGAGAATTTTTTTTTTTTTTTTGGGGGGTGTGTGTGTGTGTGTGTGTGTTTTCCACTACTCTCTGCAATACTGTTTATGTCTGCTGTCTCCCTGCTATGTGGGTCACAGACAGACTTGTCTGCTCCTAAAAAGTCATCACATTCTTTTATCTGCCATCAGGACCAGTCAGGCTGCTGCAGGTCTGTCTGCCCCATACCTTGCTGTGGCTCACAACTGTGAATTCTTCCAGCTCACAAGAAGTGCCAGAAATCCCATTTTCCTACAAAGCAGCATTGTTATAACAGGTATAAAATAACCAGGGGCTAGGATGTGGAAGCTGCACATGGACGGTCTGTATCTCATTTTTCTATCTCAGTAACTGCTCTGTTTCCCCTAAGAACAGCTCTCCTAAGCCTGCCTGGAGCAGGGCTGGGCTCACCTCTCCTAGACAGCACCAGCCCAGGTCTAGTCCTCTGCTTTGCTCCCACTGGGAATATTGATTAGGGTTTTTTTTTTTTTTCCCCTAATCATCTACTAGAAGGGGGGAGAGAGTGTGGGAGCTGCATTTTTGAGGGGATGGACACAGGAGAGTGTGAGTATTGGTGCTTCCAGGGGGTGTGCAGATAGATTACTGTAACGACCAAGGCTACTAGAAATGCCTGCAATTCTGCTTGTTCAATTATTAAATCAGAGCTCTCCACTTTTTAAAGTACTTTATGTGCTTGGAGGAGAAAGATACTTAATTTGCACATTAGCTAGAACAAAAGCTTTTGTTCTGAGTTGATTAAATGCGTTGCAACTGCTCCCACATCTTTCTCCAGGCAAACACCCAGAATTTATGTACTGAGACACATCAGCACTGGTGATGACTGTGCACAAGAAGATGGGGATAGAGAGGATTTTGCTTTCTGCATGTCTGGTTCTTTTGCAAAAGCTGATTCCTCTCTTCAGCCTGCTTTCCTCCAAGCAGTGGAGAACACTGGTTGAAGATTTGGACGTTGACCTCCAAGCTGGTCCAGCTCAAAACACAGAGGAGTTTGCTGAGAAAGAGAGGAAATTACATTGCAGCATTTCAAAAGTCATTCTTGCCTCCAAGGCTGATCAAAATATCTGAGCAGTCATTCTGGCATGTCACTAACAGGCATCCAGTCAATCAAGTTGCATTTGGGGTCCTTTGCCTAGGCAGGAAGAAAGAGCTGAGTGGAAAAGAGCAGTCAGCAGCACCCATCCCTGTGTGTCAGCTCAGCCATTCCTTGGTGCAGCAGCAGTCTGTCCTATCTGTTGGAGGACAGAGCTACAAATATTTACACTTTGCATGCTCTGTTACATCAGGCAGCTGAAACCCTCATCACCAGTAACAGTTAGAACTACACAAACACACTACACTAACTACACACTAACATCTACACAAACCATGGATTTGCCAGTGATAGTCAAGGTGAGAGAAGAAAAGTGTCGGCTGATCTCTTCTGTGTCCAAAAATCTCCGTGGCAATGTGGGTTTAAGAATAATTTCAGTGGCAACAACACACTTCCTAAATTCCCCTTGCTCCTCTTTTTACTCCAGCCATCTTTTGAACTAAGCCTGTCAACAGCCTCTGGAGCTGATCAGAACCTTTTCTGTTGGATATCAAACTTTTTATAGTGCTCTTCACGTCTTCCAGTTTGCACAGAGGCAGTAGACACATCTGAACCCGCGGGATATTTTTGGAAAATTAAAAAGAAAACATGTGTTTATTTCAAGAAAACAAAGAAGGCAGCCCACTTTTTGAACAGGGCCAAGGTGGCTGTTTAAAATATTGATGCTGTTACAAAAGGCCCGGTGACAGAATGGTAGTTCAGCTTTGTCGGTGTTTGTCTTTCCCTTTGTTCTCTCATGAGACAAGCCTGTTTATTTATGCTGGGGGCAGCTTGCACGGTGTTGCTGAAGGCAGTGAGAATGAGCAATGGACTCTCTGGACAAGAGAGGAGCTCTCAGTTGCTCTCCTCAGCCTGAGACTGCTGCCTTTAATTCAGTATGATGCTCAGGGATCACGACTGCTCGGGGTGGGAGAGAAGAGCTGGCTCTTGAGCCCTGCCATGCTCAGCTACTTGGGTTTAATAAATCAGCTGGATTTATTCTCACGTAGCTTTAGACATCTCTAGTATCATCCTGGGCTTCCTCTACAATCAGTAAGAGGAATGGGCACCTCCATCAGTGTTACAGATGCTTGTTTCCAGAGAAGATGCTGCCCCCAGACTCTGCTCACTCTCTTGCTGAATATCCATTAACTCTGATGGGATCCTTGTGGGATCAGTGTGGGTTAGAATATTTAAGTGCAGGGAGCTACATTTAGCCATCTGAATGCATCTTTAGTGGGAAAAAGGCTTTTTGCTTCTATCTCCTAGAAGCTTTATGTACCTTAAATGTATGTATTCTGACTTTTTTTCTGCAACCACTCTCTGGTGGGACGATACATCTGTAGCAAATTTAAATGTACTGAAAATAAGCTTGTTTTCTTATTTATTTTTCTCAGACTCTGTAGGAATAGTCCTCTCACCTGCCAGGCTCCATGGGTGACAGAGTATAAATTGCCGAGTTTTAGAAAGTGTTTTGTGAATAAAGCTATGAGAATAACCTTAGTGACACTGCTGGTGGCTTATGGCTTATGAACCAGCGAGGCACGTCCAGAGGAGGAAACAGCAAATTATGGAGGAATAAGGAATAAAATTCTGCTCTCCCTGCACTGACAGAAATGTTGAAAGTACCTACCTGGCAGCTCTCATGTTGAGTTCTAGCAAAGCAGTTGCTGCTGGCCTAATTCTCCTGCCGAGTAAGTCAGGTTTTGACCTTTATGAGAGCAGAGTTAGGGCAGCCTAAATGTGTTCCCCACCACCACTATGAGTGTCTCTGGCACCAGAAGTGTTGCAGGAGTCCCAGTCCTCATCAAAAATTTTTCTTCCCTTAGACACAGTTCAACTCTGTATTTGGGAATTATCTTGTCTCCAGGTGCAGCCTCTCATGCTGGAAAAGAGCATAGGTGGTTTTCCTTGTGTTTGACACCTGTAATATAAAGAAATACTGCCTTGATTGAAAAGTCCACATTTTTTTCTGGGTTACTCTGAAATCCCTCCATGGCCTGCTGGAGATGAGGAACAGCTGCCTGTGTGTTTTGCAAAGAGACAAAAGCATTCTGTTGTTGCCCTGTTAAAATAATGACTCACATAAAGGAAAGGTTTTGAAAAATCAAGCAGGAGTGAGAGTGCATGTGACTGTGTGTGCATAATGCATAAAAGTCTGAGTGAGGATTAATATTATATTAGAAATTTAACAACTCTGAATCACTGCAGTTTTCATTTAATGTTTTACCAAATGCCTGTAACCTTAAAAGATTAATAAATGACAGATACACTTAATTACCTCACTGTAAGAAAAATAATGATCAGGACTGTTAAGTGGGAGAAATGAAACATGACTAAGCTGGCATTAGTTACAGTGCCTAGCTTTAGACTTTTCCAAGCCATTTGATGGCAAGGCAAGTCTGTAAGCAGTGGGTGGTTACCAATGCCTTTTCATGGTCTAAGTAACACTTTCTGTGCCATTCTTCATGCTGGGCCTGGGGTGGGCTGGGTCCTCCCCAGGATGCTCTGACAAGAGAGGACTGGGATGAACAGAGGGGGGTAGAGCCTGAGAGTTCCAATCTGTCTTCACCACTGGCCCCATTGGGACTGGGGGAATCATCACCTCCAAGCAAAGGCCTGGTGCGAGGTGAACAAGAAATTAATAATTTTGTGAGATTTAAAGTAAATAGGGTGATTATTAATTTTAAAATTATGTATTATGGCAAAACGCAATAGCCAGTGCCTCGTTCAATATTCAAGTTTCATGAATAAACATAATATGTCGTTTCAGTGAAGCAGACTTAGCTGCGGGCCTAATATGGACTGCACCACCACAAGGGAGAGATGATTCTTGACATAAATTGAGTTAATCTTTATCCTATCTGAAAGTTAGTCTAATTTAAAAAAAAAAAAAAAAAAAAAAAAAAGAACAACAAAACAAACAAACAAAAAAACAACCCCAAAACCCAACAAAAACTTGAAAACCCAAATTTGATATTAATGGTAAATCCAGCCATAGTCTTCAAAAAATATATCTTGTGAATGTCCTTCGGCATCACTAGACAAAGCTTCTGAGTGGAGCACCTTTTAATGTAGTACTTATTCTTCTCCTTCTTCTTTCCTCAAATTTTTATTCATTACAAAGTCACAAACTGTTGAGCTGAAAAATGATCGTGTTTAAATTTCTTTTATGATAAACATGTCAGTGAAGCAGCAAAGTGCTTTTTGTATTTCTCCATTGCTTGAGGCATTTCTTAAAGCCTTTTCTCATGATCTACTTCCACTCAAATGCCTGGGAAAAGAAACAAAATTCTTCTGAACGAATTGATTTATGAACACGGCTATTGGTTTTTAACACACTTTTCAGTTTTTTTGTCTTTCTCTCCTGGATGAAGAATGTTTAGCCTATGAATATTATTGGTTCTAAAAATTCTTCCTCATATGTCTCATACAATCACAGAGATCAGAGAGAGAGAGAGAAAGAGAAAGAGAGGGACTACTTTTGTCTTTTAATTAATCCCCTTACGATTACAGGACTGTCATCTAGAGTATATCCAGTACTTTGCTTTGTCCAATTCAAAATAATTTGGTAGATGTGGGCTTTGAAAATGCCCAGTAAACAATTCCAGCATTTCATCAGTCACACATTGCTCTGGATCAGTTGAGACAGCCCAGCTGGATCAGCAGTCACAGCACAGCTGTTTTTGTGACCAGTCTCAAGGATCCACTGGTGCAGCTGCCACATGTGGCTGCTTCCTCAGCCCATCCATTCGTGCATGGCTCAGGCTGAGGCAGCCTCTGATGGGACATACAGCAATGCTCACACTTGTGTCTTCCACCCTTCCAAGTCTTGGGGACAGGAGGGAAGGTTGTAAAAATTTCCTGTCCTAATTTCCAAGGGCTCTCTGCATACCAGCTTCCTCTAGCTATGGTGCTTAAAAATTTCAGATATGCCTTTCTGGGTGGTGTTTTTAGGTATGTAGCTCCTCTAATGAGAGTTTCTGGAGACCTGCATCTCTGAATCCCATGAAGCAGAGTGTGGCAGTGGCTTGTTTGTATTAGATGAGGGATACACACCAGGTCCTCTCTGGGTATCAGGGGCTTTGCCTCAGTTTCTTGCTTTTGCTCAGAATGTCCTAGATTAAAAATGCTCTTTTCTTTCTATCCTGACTTCAAGCAAATATTGGTATCCTTCAGTCCATGAGCCGGTTTGGAGGGCAGCTAAGATCCAAGTTGGAATATGTAATTTCTCTATTTTGTGAGTGCCTTTGAAATATTCTTATTAATTTATTTTTTCAATCAAGAGTGTGTTTAACATCCTTCGAGGGTCAGGTAAGCAATTTCTATTTGGTCATGAGCAATTTTATTTATTTTTCAGCAGAAAACATTCCATTACCAAGCAACATAATGCAAGCTAAGGTCATTATCTTGAAGTTTACATAATTGTTACAGTTTTTCAATAGCAAAAAAATTCAAAGATAAGCATTGCTGTGTTCTTGAAGGGACTGGAGCCAGATCCATTTGCTTGGTCACTGGACAGAGTTTCCCACAATCCATGGGGCTGGGTGCAGGTCCTCTGCAGAACTGACATGGTTGTGTCTGAGCAGAGAAGAGGGCTCTTTTTCTACAAGATGTGGCACCATGCAGTGATTAGAGAACTAACATCAACTCAGGCCACTTGTTCAGATACCAACTAACTCTTAACCTCTGAAGCACTCACAGAAGCGTTTGGGTTGGAAAAGACCTCCAAGATCAGAGTCCAATCCTGGAGTAACCTGCACCTTGCCAACTACACCACAACACTGAGTGCCACATCCAATAGTTTCTTGAACACTTCCAGGGATGGTGAATCCACTGCCTCTCTGGGCAGTCCATTACAACTTTAAAAACCCTTTCTGTGATGAAATTCTTCCTGGTGTCCAAACAGAACCTCCTCTGGTCCAGCTTGAGACCATTTCCTCTTCTGTTTCTGGTTGCCTGAGAGGAGAGACTGATCCCCACCTGCTGAGGCTGTTACTTCAGAAACAGTCAGAAATTACTGGTCTGATTTCCATGATGCTCCCTTGAAGCATGTTACCATCTGTGTTGTAGGGAGTGATAAGGTCCACCCTGAGCCTCCTTTTCTCCAGGCTAAATTCCTCCAGTTGTCTCAGCTGCTCCTCACAGGACTTGTGCTCCAGACCTTGCACCACTTCTGTTCCCTTCTCAGAACAATCTCCATCCTCTCAATATCCTTCTTGTAGTGAGGGGACCAGAAATGGACACAGCACTCGAGGTGTGGCCTCACCAGTGCCCAGTACAGGGGGACAATCCCTGCTCTGGTCCTGCTGGCCACACTATTGCTGATCCAAGCCAGGATGCCATCGGCTTTCTTGGCCACCTGGGCACTCCTGGCTCATGTTCAGGTGGCTGTTGACCCAGATCCAAGATCAATGGCTGAAGAAAAAGAGTAGGAACAAAGTCTTTCTGGCAAGAGGTCCTTTGGGCAACATTGTGTTGAGGGTAGTGAATGGAGTGCTCAGACTTTTCTACTTCTCTGGTTTTGATTCCTTGTTTATCAGTAGAAAATGAAAGTGCAGCTTCCACATATCTCAGGCATATCCGGGGGATGCTTTTAAGCAGAAAAATACTCACTGCTCTTTTTCAGCAGACACCTTTCACATCCTTTAGTGCTTATTGCTGTAATCAATTAAGGAGACTAAGGTGAACATTTTTTAACCTTAAACTCCTAAACACATATCCAGGAACCAATATATGTCTCTGGATTTCGATGTGCCAATGCCCAGGAGATCACATGGGCACAAGGGCTTTGGTAAAAAAAGAAAGAGAAAGTGAAAAGGAGAAAGAAAATTAAATTAGAAAGAAGAAACAGAGGGAAAAAGGAAAAGGAAAAGGGAAAAAAGGAAAAGGAAAAGGAAAAGGAAAAGGAAAAGGAAAAGGAAAAGGAAAAGGAAAAGGAAAAGGAAAAGGAAAAGCAAAAAGGAAAAGGAAACTTCTACTTTAGGAAGTTGATTTGTTTCATGTAGTTCATTTTTTTCATGTAGAAAAATTATGGCCTAGGGACATCAATATTTACTTATATCCACTCAGGCAGTCTTTTAAGGCTAGACACATCTATAGCACTGAGATGTGTTTATTGGGTATGTGCCATCAATTGTGGGTACAACCAGGTCCCAGAAAAGTTTTTCCTCAAAGGCAGACCCACCTGAAAGTGATGCTTCTTCATATGTGTTTTTCACCAAGGCATCACTGAACCATGACCCAAACTCTCCATGACCATGTAGCAACAACTCCAATTTTTATTAACATCACTTAATGGCTCCTCACTGCCCTTGTCACTCACTCTGTTGAAATTTCCACTTATTTAATTTTTGACCTAGGAGACAGTGGGTGAAGGTAAGTCCTGGCACAAGCATTTAGTGGCTGACTGTGTTTTTGCCAAGTGTTGCTAAAGGGACAACTGTCAGACCTTGCCGGATAAAGATATGGTTTGCTTTAATTTTTAAAGAGCAGCCTGCAAGGTGCAACACCCACTCATTCTCCTCCTGCAAATCATGCCTGCTTAGAGATAAGCAAGTATCTGGAAACAAATTAATTGAAATCTACATTTCTTTCTGGCTTAATGCTTGCACTGCTCCGTTACCTGGAAGTCATAAATCCAGTCTCTCCACGTGCTAAATGCCACGGGAGGAAGAGAAATTTTGGGGAGCTGTTAATGTTTGCTTGGGTCTGCAGAGTCCCACATCCCTGTTCACCCACCTTCTGGATAATTTTGGCACTTTCCCAAGCAAGTGATGCTATTTCTTTGGAGGATAACCTTTGCTACAATTCACTCTGGATGTTTTAGATACTAAATCAAAATATCATTATTAGTCTGTCTATCAAAATATCATTATTAGTCTGTCTAGGTCTATCAGTGAGCAGAGGCAGGGGATCCTTGGTATTGCCCTAAAAATACTGTGCTCTTTGGCCAGCCCACTCTAAATGAGGATGGAACAGGAGGTCACCAAGTAGGAAATCAAAGGCAAAAACAGCAGTAAGCAAGATTAACTAAAAGGATGAACTGAATAACAACTAAGCAGCATAATGCTAATCTCCTGTTAAAGGTAGATATTCAATACAGGTTTTTCTAGTAATCATCATTAATTTCTATGAATTTCCAAAGAGGCTGAGGAAGGAAGAAATATTGGAAAAGTAATGTTTTTAATCGTGCTTGAGGGACAACTTAAAAATTCTGCTCCATGCAGCTGAGAGTAGAGTACAGATCAGTAGAGCACAGAACTCCAAAACTACTTCTGTAATTCAGCCTTTTCAACTTGATTCCAAGCAGGGCTCTGACAATATCTGGGTAATTGCAGACTTGGAGACATTCCCTTGTTCCCAGTTTAAGGTTTGTCTCAAAGACAGAAACAACAAATAAATTGCATAGTTACTTCAGAAACAGTCAGAAATCACTGGTCTGCTTTTCATGATGTGCCCTTGAAGCACATTACCATTTTTGTGGGGAAGCACAGTGAAAGCCAACAGTAAGTGCGGTGGCACACATCTGTAGTGGCAAAATTTTGAAGGGGAGTATGAGATGCGGGTAGGAAAAAGAGAGAGAGAATAGTGCTTTCTGTAGCTCTTTGTTGCTGTTGTGAATAGCATCACAATATCTCTTAATGAAGCAGATGTTCAGATAAAGAGTTTCAGGCTACAGGCACCAAAAAATAGAAGTTTCCACGCAGCTTGAATTCCAGCTCTGTTATCCTTGTTAACCAGTTGTCATGCTCTGCCTGGCAAACCCTAAGCTCAAAGGCATCTGTTGGATGAAAAGTGTATCAGAAATATTTCCATTACAGTTTCTTAAGTACATCCTGCTGTGCACTCTTTCATCATGTTAGACGGAACTTTTTCAGACTTGTGATCCCAATTGCTATTACTCATTTCACTCTTCATGTGGGGCACCATGGCCCTAATGCACTGCTGTTGTAAAATGGGAAATATGTTTACATAAAACAGATGAGTTTTGATTTAATTGCTTTTTACTCCAATTACGTGTTAGTGCTCACTAACTGGAACATTGTCAAACAATCTCCAAAGTCTCACGAGAAAATTGTTACATTAACATACATGTTTGGTAACACTCTTAATACCTTTGGGACTCTTGCTCATTTTTGGATGTATAAATAAGAAAATTGTAAGGGGAAGGGGAGAAGATGTCTGGTTTGTGCATTAAGTATGGGGTAAGAAAGTCACACCTCACTTTGGAGAAACCTGGATCACAGGTGGGTGAGAGTGAAAGAGATTTGGAGACTATTTTCAAGCTCAAAGCAGCTGCTAAAAAGGCTTGGTGAACCTAGAATTATGGGCAGAGCAAAGACAATCAGTCTTCTGGGTCATATCCAGTATTTGCACTGGGGAACTTCTGCTCTGTGGTTGTGTCCAGACTCTCATGACCTTCTGCAAGCCAGAGGCTGGTGAGTGTCTATTGGGGAATGTCAACCAGAGGCATGGACAAAGGAACAAATCCACCCTGTGGACATGGCTTAACAGGATGTGCTTATTTTTTATCTGCTGCAGTTGATGTTGGAGTGGCCTGCTTGGCTCGTTGACAAGGAGGGATTTGGCAAGTGGAAGCATAAACCTGGCTAATGGGAAAGGTGCACAAATCTCTGCAAAAACAATAGCTGGCTCTGTGCAATCTGGAGGCAAAGCCCAAACCATCATGTGCACTGAGGTATAAAATGAACAAAATAAAAAGAAAAATAGGACCATAAAGGGCAACAGCAGTGACTACAGTGTAGTCGTGCTGTTTATGGCCTCCCACAGCCCATGTTAGACAGCACAGATGCTGTAATCACTGCTATCATGCTTTTGACTGGGAGACAAGTATTCTCCTCGTGCTGTGGAACAGCTGTGTTATGTGGTAGTGAAAACCATCTGCCAGGACCTGTGCAACTGCCTCCATCCAGCACACCGAGGAAGAGTGCCTGTCCTTTTTGAGAAAGTGATTCAGAAGGACACAAGTCCCCTGGCCACCCTAACTCAACATAGGCTATGAAGAAATGAAGTCTTGAGTTACAGGAGTCCTGCAGTGAAACCTCAGTGGAGGCAGCTGGAAACAGAGTGAGCCTACAACAGCAACAATGGGTGTGAGCTAAAGCTCCTGAATGCAGCAGCATTTGTCCATCTGCATAAACACACCTGCGCTCAACCCACCCTGACCCCACCTCTGCAACTGAGTGTGAGTTTGTGTCCATGGTGTGAGTCCTGAGGTGTGGGAATCTGCCCTACAGGGCTGGAGTGGGAAATGATGAGGGAAACAAAACACAGTTTATCACTCTACAAGGCAGAAAGGAACCTGAATGTTCAAGGTGGTGTAGAGGGTAGAAATCATGTGGGTTATGCCGAAGTTTGAAGAGCTGGTGTAAGGTTCTCATGTTTGCTAACACATATGGATGCTTGGTGGTCCTATGAAGACAGATAGATGTTGCTGTGGGGTTATGGACAGCTTCTTTCCTCAGCCTCAAGGACAGAGGTGTCTGGAATCCCCAAATTCAGGAAAGGGGACTATCTGGCCTGAAAGTAAATTTTTTTCCCTATGGCTTCTGCATATTCAGACCTTTGTTTCTAAAGGTCACAGGATAATTCTGGGCTATGCTAAGATGCCTCAGGGAGATATCTTTCCTATGGGAATATCTATCAAGAACTGCAGCACCATATTCCCTTTGTTTATTTTAGATAAAGGCTTGAAATCGCTCCAGAAAAAAGAAGGTATGTGAGTAATAAGGAATTTGTCAAACCAAAGTATGATTACAGAGGAATCAAAATAGCTTTACCACTTCAGATTTACCATGAAGATCTGCCTCAATGGGACTCTTTGTTGTCAATGGAGATAAAAGCTAGTTTAAGAGAGCAGGTCATCTGGCCTGTTTCAGACATCTCTGTCAGTACAATGAGTTTCCCCCACCTCTGCCCTGTTCACTGGACCTCCACTGACTGTAAAGGCAGCCTGCAGTCACTGGATCAACTACAGCCACCTCCATTTAGTCAGCTAAATCCACAAGCTGATACACAGAATCTGGGTCAGAGATGTCAAGTGCAAAACCAGGAAAGCAATGGACAGACACATTCAACAAGCACTTCCATTGGATGAAAAGCTGCTGCAGTAGCAGCAGTACACAGCTATTTCTTCTCTCATTAAAATTTGCTTAACTTGGATTGATGTTCACTAAAATGTTCTCCTTCACATTTCACCTTTTTCCTTAGAATTGGCCTTGGAACTCACAGCGTTTTCTTTTGAATATCACAGCCTCAACCTCCAGGGTTAATTATCCAGGGTTAGTTATCTTTCAGCAAATGCTGTATACTAACCAGAACTATGTCAAAACATTAATTTACTTTCCTAATTATTTGGTGAGGGGATGGCATTTGTGATATTTAAATAATGTTGTAAATCTAATAAAGGAAATCTAAAAGACTCTGATTTTTCCCAATTGACGTTATTTCCTGCATTTCTTCCACTGATGCTGATGTTCCTCCCAGTCACCTCTGGATTCATCAGGAGATTTCAGGCTTTGCAGAACAAGCTGTTTACACAGGAAAATTAAAATTACTCAGTGCCATGTGAGCCTTCTGATTGATAATATGCCCAGAGCACAGTATATGGGCTTCTTTCTCTTAGGATGGGTTCTATGTGCCAAGCAGTGTCTGAAATCTGCAGTGATTTATCTGTGCACCTCTCTGCAGTTGTGGGGGGGATGGAAGGATGTTGCCACAGTCTGAGTTGGAAGTGCAAGTGCATTGTTCTGGCAGTAAGAGCAGACTGCTGTATTTCTGTCAGCCCAGGCTGTGTCTGGAAGTGCAAGTTAAGACCTCTTCCAGTAATTTATGAGACGAGTGAGGAGCCAGCAATGCGAAGGAAGCTGCCAGGGAAAATCCTTAATAGCATGAAATGCAGTGCTAAGACAACATGCAGCCCTGGAACAATGTGATATGATTTCTGTTCTTCATTTTTGTCAAAGTACTGCAATTCCCTGAAGGCCATGAACAGCTTGAGAAGCCACATGAACCACGCCAGTCCCAGGGACAGCTAACTGTCCAGATCATAGTATGCCACAATGGGACATTTATTTTCTATCTAGTGACACTTCCAAGATAGTCAGTGCTAGCTGACCCCAAATTTCAACAAACTATTGCTTCTCCTGCTTATCAGCTCAGGTTCCTCCTGATGGGTCACAAATCATAAAGCTGCCCTGAATATTTGTACTGTGGATAGGACAGATGGAGCTGTGACCTGTGGTTGAGGTCATTAAGCTCCCATAAAGCCAGCAGTAATAACAATAATAATAATAACAAGAAGCTTGAAGAAGTCTGTGCCTTCTTAGAGGTTCTGGGAAAGACATCTGCTGTAAGCAGTTCTTCCATACAAGATGCAAAGAAGCACTGTGAAAGCCATTCTTGTGATTTGTCACTGATTTCTGTTCCATCATTACCCTTTCTCTAACCCAAATATTTGCATCTTCGGTTGTTCCCATATTGTTAATCCTTTTATTGTCATTGTTGTTTTCATGGATACAATTTCTCCTCATAAGTGACTTTTCATTGGTGCAAGCATTGCTTCATCACTGTATTGTGTTGTACAGCTGCTGTTTTTCCTAGAATTGCATTCTTTGCCTGTAATTTCCTGCTTAGTACTTAGCACAAAAACCTGTTGTTCTTTCCTGTAATTTTTGCTTTTTTTCCCTCCCTAGTTCAGTTTTGCTATTGTCTGTGATTCAGCCTCCACAGACCTCTTTCATGAAGTGTCCTTTTCCCTCTCTATAATTTGCATCTTTTGCAATATTTTGCATTCCTTTCTTGTTTCAAAGGGTACTTGCAACACTGTTAAACAGATCCTCTTTTCCTAAGTGCTGTTCTGCTTCAGGTTCAACAATCCTTTTTTTTCCCTCTCATTTTCCACTATCTTATTAATAGCGAATTACCACTGCCTTCCAGAGCAGCCTGTTCCAATGTTTGAGCACCCTTTCAGTAATGAAATATTCTCCAGTGTCCAGTCTAAACCTCCCTTTCCTTTATGACAGGAATCTGATGACTGAGCACTGCCTCTCAACTACCCTCTAATTCCCTTCTCGACCTTTCTCTTTCTGCCTTTTCCCTTCCCCACCTTTCCCTTGATTCTCTCTCATTGAGCTACAATGTATCTACCTATGCACTCTGCATAGTGGGATGTAAATAAATATTTTGCTGTCAGATGTTTCATTTTTTGATTCCTTCTCTGGACTATAATCCTTTCATGAGTGGTCACTGCACAGTTAATCTCAATTCACTACACGGCTGTCAGAAATCCAAGCCATAGCTTGATATATTCAATCAGTGCCCTTGGCTTCCATGCACTAATGTGCAGTGGGGTTTAGATTAAATTGTTATTGTTTGTTAACAGCTAATGCACTTCCCAGCCCAGTCCTTGCAGAGCCTTGGGTTGTTTGGATGGAGAAGCAGCTGCTCTCGAGTGTGACTGGAGATGGAGCAGCAGCAGTGGCTGAACCAGGACTGGTGGCACGAATCCACTGCCTGGGAGTTGCCTCCTGTGGCCAGGCAGGGCTCAGGGATCTTGGTCCAGGCTGCAGCCAAAGCAGATGGCACTGCTTTGAAAAGTCAAGGAAATACTTAGTAAGCTTTGAAGCTCGTTGAGCTGAGGCTGTAAGTGAAGCAGGTTTTCTGGACAGGTAAAAGAGACTTCTGGATGGATTTTCATCTCTGGCAAAAATAGGGAAACTGTCAGGTAAACAATCCTTTCTTCCAGGCTAAAGTAAAATCTCTCACCTTCAATGCTAAATTAGCTTGATAGTGCAACTCAAGCTACCTCGCTGCTCCCACCCTAGCCATGAAGGATGTACACTGGTATTTCACCCTTGGTGGCAGCACAGTCTGTGCTGGTGCCTACAGCCTGCACTGAGGACTTGCCAGGATAAGGCCAGCCTGTAAGCCAGCCTAAATATTGGCCAGCCCAAATACACTGCCAAGTTAATATTTTTACAGCCCTTGCCAACACAGTTCCTCCTGACTGTATGAGCAGAAGTGGGCACCAAGGTGTCTCCACACTGCAACAGCTTCATCGAGAAATGCTGAAGAGGATTGCTACCCCATAATCTGAAGTCAACTTTAGTAACATTTTACCTGAGAAACACAATATCTTTATTGTCTGGGCTGAAATTTTGGATTCCCTCACAGGTTTCTATGAAAAATTGAAGACACTTCAGTCTACCATCAAACTATCTCTTGAATTCTCTTCTATCAGTATTGAAGTCCAGCAGGCCATGGTCATCATAAAAATGGTATTCAGAAAACTGTGCTATATAAAAATGTGCAAGTCACACCCCAGTGAATACAAACCCAGCAGTCATCCAAAACCTATTTAAAAAGAGACAATAGGCTGTCAGATTTTCACCACCATCACATGTGTTCCAAGAGGACCCATACCCACCTTGACAGCCTAAAGAAGTTGCTTGGAAAGTAAATATTTTCCACACAAACAGTTCTTTTATATTTTTCTCAGAAACTTGCTTCAAACCCTTTAGACTGCACTGTATACCACCAAACCCATCATTAAAAGGAAAATACCAAAGAAGAGTACATACCAAATGGAATCATATAATTTGAATAATATGTAGGAAAATTGTAAATATGTCCCCAATCTTAAAAATATTCCTGAATCCTATGCCTAGGGCTCCTACCAAAGCATAATATACTTCACCTACTACACAACATCCTTATAGAAATTTTATGGATGCAACAACCTCCATGAGACAGAAAAAAACATGCACATGCAAAGCAGAATGGCAGAAGCACCCAGTTATTAGTAGACTAAAATATTTTTCCACACAGACACTCAATTTCCTCTCTCTCAGTCTCTGTTCTTCAGGGGAAGGTACAAAACACTTTCCAAAGGTGGCAATCGAAAGACATTACTCATGATAAGAAAGAGTCACAGCATCAATAGAGACAAACATTCATGGCACGTTGTAATTCTCCCCTTTCAGCAGCCCTCCAAACTTCTTCCCAGTGAAACTGCCCATGTGCCATGAGCTGTAAATTCTTACTCTCTCCTTTCTTTCTCTCTGTGGTAGATACTCTCTCATGGCACCTTTCCCTTTGCAATACCTTTCTTCTCTACTACAGCTGTCAAACTTTTTCTCTTATGTTTCCCCCACAACTGATTAAGAGAACATAATTAAATTCTAGCCTTCAGCCTTTGTTCTCATCCCATGCTCACCTTTGAATAGGGTCCAGCCCTATTTGTGACTCAGAAAAGAGCAGTTAAGCCTGGTATCTGTCCGTTGTTTCAAAGTAAATCAGTTACTGTAACAAAACATGCTTTTTCCTCCGTACAAACTTTGCCTAGCTTAATATAAAACTTAGACCAATGGTTAGAAAATCTATTTTATTGCATAAATATCATTCTGACTTGATTTCCATGGCTCAAAATGATTTTTTTTTCCTGTGTTTTACAGAGTAGGTGGGACTTCTAGTGGTCTACTACTGCTTGTCTTAATAGGAACTATATGAACTGACTTAAACTTTGAAAAGTGTGCGTAGATCTATGCGAATAAATTTACCTCTGCATCAAGTGGGATAGTTTGCTGCAGCAACACAGCTCTTCTTTTTCCTTTTGTAATGCATGTTTAACTGCCTCAGCACCTCCACGTGAAATATCTGGCTTTTAAAGCCATGTCTGTGCAGAGCTGTAGGATGTGTGCTTGTGCATCACCTGGTACAAGGAGACTCTGGCTTGGTCCCTGAGGCTTTACTGCCCTGGCAGCTCCATGCAGGGCTTAATCCTGCCATTCCTGTGGAGTGATGCCTTGAACTTTAAATTGAAGTGGAGCTAGGCACAATGCACAGTGTGGGGAATGCAGACAGGGCTGGGCTAAAGACGCTTCTGAAGCAGGAGGACATGGATCAGAGCAGCACTGGGCTCCCCGTTGCAGCTGATCACAGAGGGAAAGCCCCCAGGTGACTTACACAGTCTGGTACTTCACGGTGAGCAGCATCTTTGCAATTGGGAAGGTTTTGCCCTTTCTCCCATTGAGCACAGCATGTGACATGAGTGCAGAAACGCTCCTGCTGCTGTTTAAGGAAGTGGTTTGCTAGTAAAATAGCCAACAGACATGAACACTTGAATTCAGGTACCTCATTTATGCTGCCTTTGAAATTTAAGCAGCCTAAGTGACTCCTCTTGAAATCTTACCACTCCATATGAGTCTATGATTGTATTTTACCTTTTCTTTTCTTTTTTTAAAAAAACTTGTTTTCTTTCTACCAGTAAAAGTCCATCAGACTACTCTGTGCCCCTAACGTTGACATATTATCTCCTAAACTCTGTGCACAGGAATGCACTAGGGAAACTCTCAGGGACTGAAATTCCGGGGAAATATTTCTCTAGGTAAAGTGAAAAAGGTGAGATGGCAGATTTTACTGAAATATTTACCATGAGTATTTTTTCAGTTTGGGATAAGTTGTTCCCAGGCCTATCTCTGGGTTATGTGCAAGCAACCTGTATTGCAAACCTGCCTAGTAACACATTCAGTCCTGCTTTCTTCAATATTAAATTATTCCACCAAAGCCTTTATATGTGTGACCTTGTGGCAGAGTCAGTCACCTGTGTGCCCCCAAACTGCTGAAAACACCCCAAGGGAAATTTAAATTATCAAAAACTAATGCTTCTTTGAGGTTGGTAAATTTTTTAATGTCATTTTGGCATATAATAGCAACACATAGAGAAAGATCCTAAAAGCTGTGAATGCATCTTTGTCAGTTGTTTATGGTAGGATTTGTTCCAGTAAAAGCTACAAAGGGGATACGGTTGGGGATTATATATTTATACAACCAGACTAGATTCAGTAGCTCAGTAAAGGCAAGTACCTCGTTCCAGTTTGGCGGAGGTGATCAAGTGCACAAAAACACTGGCTAGGGAATGTTGAGGTGGGTTGTGGTGCTACAGAAAAGACTTTGGATATATCTGCAGATGCTGTGTTAAGTGGGTCAGTGGGGTCATGGAATTAGGCCTGGGATGGTTAGAAATGGAGCCTTCCATTCCCTGCAGGAAAAATACAGATTCAGCTCAACCACAGCCTTCAGTCCACAGCAGACCAGTAGCTGTTTGGAGGAGTTAACTGGAGCTGTTCAGTCAAAGATGAGGGACAGTAACAGCCTTCAGAGATGCAAAAAATGTTATAAACAGGATTTATAGGAACAGGGTTTAAGTTTTACTTCTTGCTTCATTGAATAAGCTGCTCAGCCTGTTCCTTGTCGGTAGAAGAGAAAGAACCAGCATCAGTCAGCAAAAATGGAGATTTTGTTAGGTGTTAGGAAAAACCTTTTAAGGTTGCTGAAGCTCTAGGAGGGCCCAATATTTCCACCTTTGTGGGTTGTCATGAAGAAGCTGTGCAGTCATCTGTCAGCAGTGATGTGTTAATGATTCTGAGCAGGGCTGACCTCTGAAGGTATCATTCCTATGAATGGGAAGCCAATGGTTTGTGTAGATCCCATACATAATTTAGGAAGCCTACAGCTGCTGCCTATAGGCTTCCAAAACCAGTAATACTCAAAAGTCCTTGGCAGAAGATTCTGTTTTTCTCAGTGGTACCCAGGGTTCCTTGTGGAGGTAATTTCTCTTTTTGTGCCTGAGCATCACAGTCCTCCATTTACTTACCCTTGGCAAACCCTACGTGATTATTTGTGAGGTAAGAGGCAATAGGTGCATTTCAGGAAGCTAGGTCACTTGCTTTGCTTCAAACACTGGCTTGAAAAAAATGAACTTTTTCATCAAATATGGCCAAACTTTTTTTTTTTTTTAAACAGGACATTTTATTTTACTCTGGTCATCCTAGTTATCCTGGCTTTTTTTTTTTTTTTTTACCCCAAGTTCTGTATTTCAAAATAAAATATTTAAAGAACAAAAAAGTACCAAGTCATCATTTTTCCTACTGATCCACATCAGCTTTAGAAGCTGGCTTGACGGAGACAAGTCCAAGTATTCCACTTCAGCTACCTTCAGGCACAAGCAAACATCTGAACATCCCATTCAGAGCCTTTTCTGCAAGCAAAAGTTTATGACTGTCTTACAGTACTCATTTCACATTGATTTCCCTATGTGGAAAGTAACTAGGGAAGCAGGGTGCTCAGGCCAGGTCCTGCACCACTCTTCCTATGAAGAAATGATTAGATTTAGATTTAGATTTAGATTTAGATTTAGATTTAGATTTAGATTTAGATTTGATTAGAGAAATGCTTTATTCTGCTTTTCTACTGATTTGAGCACTCTCATAACGTCTTAATCCATCTTTAACTTGGCACCACCAGTCTGATGAACCTGATCATACTGAGCAGAGAACAGCAGTACAGGACAAGGAATGTGTCAGTTTTCTCTCTGGTGGAGGGCTATGGAATAAATTGCTAAAAGACACCTCTAACAAAACTTATTTCTAAAGCCAGCAGTGCTACCTGAAGAGCAGGGTGCCCTTGAAAAATTATATATTCCTTCCTTAGCTCAGTATCTGCAACATTTGCTAGCTCATTGAGTAGTTGCTAAATAATGTATTCAGTTCCTAATTATTCTTGCAGATGAGAACAGCTATAGCACAGCCATCACGTAGCCCAGCTCTGCTTTTCTTATGAGCCCTGATGTTTGCTTTGCAGGTTTGCCAACTGTGGGTGCTGCATTTTCCTTGTTTTACTTGCAATGAGCATGAACCTGGAAGATCTTATGATCCTTTTGCAAACCATGAGTTTTTCTTCATCCTGGTCTATTTCTGGAGCTAGCAGGAGGACAGAGCACCTCACAGGGTCAGACTTGCGCACAAACGGAATAATTTAGCACAAAAAATGCTGTTGTATTCAGCAAAATATTTCCCTCAAGGATTAGTGAATGTTAGAGGAAAGCAAAGGAAGTTAATGTTTGCCAGAAGGGAAATAAGATCTCTCCCCCAGTATGGGGCTCAGCTGAGCAATCAATCTTGAACATGCAGCCCAGCATGCCCAGAGACAAACACCCTACTCCTTCTCCCCAGCAGAAATTTATTCATTTGAGAAAATTTCCACAGCTTGCTCTCTGTTACTCTATTTTCATAGCTTACAAGTGCTCCTGGAGGGCAGGAAACCCAAAAGTGTGTTTTGAGTAATTGTCACATTGCCACAGACATCCCGTTCTCCAGCCAGGGTGGTTGATGTACAATACTGTGTTTTTTTCAGCTGAAGAGGAATACAGAACACATTTTTGGGGGGTGCCAGCCTGGGTGCCCTCAGTTTGGAGTTTTCCCCAGGGGCACCGAGTGTGGTGAAGGGTTTTTGAGCTAGAGATAAGGAGAGCCTGAACCAGCACTGCTGTTTTAAACTCATTCTCCATCATCCCCCTGGAGCTATTGCAGACCAGTCAGGAAATATCTTAATCTTCCAATACAGAACAGCAGAGATAGGAATTGCTGATAACTGTATTCAATACTTTCTTTTCACTTGTGAAGAAGGGAACAATGAACGGAAGACTGAGGGAAGGCCTCACTGCAGTTACAACATCCTCCTGAGGTGGAGAGGAGGGGCAGACACTGATCTCTGCTCTTCAAAGGCAAGTGAACGGAACCTGAGGACACGGCCTGAAGTTGTGTCAGGGGAGTCTTAGGTTGGGTGTTAGGAAAAGGCTCTTCACCCAGAGGGTTGTTGGGCACTGAACAGGCTCCCCAGGGCAGTGGTCACAGCACCAAACCTGACAGAGTTTAGGAAGTGTTTGAACAATGCTCTCTGGCGCGTGGTGGGATTCCTGGGGTTTTCCTATGCACAGCCAGGAGCTTGTGAGTCCCTTGCAGCTCAGGGTATTCTCTGATTCTGCTAGTTGTCTCTTGTAGTAATACATTCCCCACTCCTGGGTGAGCATTTCTGTATAAGGAAAAGGGTTTCAGTTTACCTGAAACATATAAGGAAACCAAACTAGAAAGCTTTGTGTCTTTCTCTTTGTAAGTGGCTCAATGCCAAGGGAGAAGCACCTGTTGGACCTCGTCACTGTCCTTCAAAGTCTGTACCTTTCCTTATTGGCAATTTACCAGTGGAACCCACCCGGACTATTAAGTACTAAAGGAATTACACAAAGGAACCAAAGAGCTTTTTGGGACTGTAGGAACACTGTCAGAATGGTCTCTGCACTGTGTTCGACCTGCATTTTCTTTATCTGTTTATGTTTATTATTTTCCTTGTTATTAAACCTTTTATTTTACAAAGCACGTCCAGGGAAGTTGTCTTGCTACGTAATTTTAAGCCATTTACCTGAACAGGGCGGGACCCTGAGAAGTACTGAGAAGTATTGAGAAGTTTTAGAAAGTTATAGTCTCTGTCTCTGCCTGTTGTAATGCATTAATTTGGTTTATATTGTGTTTTATCAGATTTGTAATCTGTTTCGTGGTTTCTCCTTACTCATCTGTAACCCAACTCTTCCACTCCCACTTCTCCCTGATTGGGTGATGTCTTGCGCCTGCCTCTGGGCCCTGCCCCCTGGGGAAAACGCCCCCGGATGGGCGGGGCCGAGCTCGCTCTGGTCTGGAAAGCGATCGGGGAAGATCTCCAGTCAAAGCAGAGCAGGACTGGAGAATAAAGCAATACCTTCCCCCCGGACACAGAGCAGGTTCTTTCTTTTGCCATCGGCGGTCGTCTAGTCTCGTGGAGAGTTACCACATCTGCCCAGCTGGGATGAGACTTGCATTAACCTCCCTGACTGCCTTGGAATGGTCTCTAGGGTGGGATCACCTTGCTTACCTTGGGATGTCTGCAGTGGAAGTCTGAACCTGTCACTCGCATGGTCAGCACGGGTGGGTAGGCACAGGGAAGATGTAACTCACCTGGTCCAAGTTACACCTTTTGTTTAGGTGACTCACTCAAAAAACATGTATTTCACCAATGTCTGCAATGCACGTCAGGGTCTCTCCATGACTCCAGGTGCCTGTGTTTGGTCAGAAGCAGCCCCACCTGTGGACTTGCGCCACATGTGGAAGATCTCTGGGGACAGAACAATGTTTCTGCCTGTTATGCAATGCTAAGCCCTGTGAGGAACTGTATTCCTTACCAAGACCACCAGTTCTGACATAAAACTCAATAGTTGACAGGCTGTTGCTATAAACTTGTGGTCAGTAATAAAGATGCTGTTTTTATCAACTTGTTTTCCATTTATTTTCCAAAGAACTATTCCCAAGGCAGTAGCAAACTGACTAGAGGTCAGATGAGAGATGTTGTTGACCTCCATTTGCAGGTGTCACCACTAAATCTTAAAAAGCCATTACAGATGAGACCATGAAATTGTTTCCAACAGATACTGCTTGGTTTGAATGATGCTGTCATTTTTAGATCTCATTTGCAATGAATGTTCACATCCTGACATATCTTTATTTTGTGGAGTCGGTGAAAGATTTTGAAGAACATTTTTCAGGAAGGGATTGCTTTGATGATATACTTTGCACATAATACTTGAACAATCCCCATCTGAAAGCTGTGTTGTTAAGATATCATTTTACTCCTGGTGGAAGCAGGGAAGTGCTGATGGATTGTCTTTGAGGTGCATGAGCAGGGGAGGCAGATTAAACAGTGGGGTCTGAAGGAATAATTATTCTGTGTGTTTATCAGAGGAAATTGATTATCAGACATTCCTGATCAATTCATTTTCCCTACATCTGATTTTTTACATTTCACTTTTTTTAAAATTTCGTGGTCTAAGGGAGCTTTTAATACTATAAACCAATACTGCCAATAAGCTGTTAGTACAAACAGTCCAGCCTAGCAGTGATGTGCAAAAACTTCAAATATGGAAGCAAAAGAGCTGGGGAAAAGAGTAAAACCAAGAGCAGCTAAATGGAATGAAAGAAATGTTTAGTGAGTGGTAAAATTGTCCTTTGCCTCTTCCTCGTGTTACTCCTTCATTTTTCCTACAGTTTTCTGTCTGTATCTCTGTCTGGAACTGTCTCTTCTCTTGAAAATACAATGCACACATAAGGTGAAAAATTATCTAGGATGTCACAATGTTATTTTTGAGACCGGTTTTGTAAAATTAATGAAACCTCCCAGTGCTCTTACCAAAGCTCTGGGCTTTGAAATTTATACCTCAGTGTTTGGAGCCCATGGAATCAGCAATACAAGCCAAGGATGATGTAGGCAGGGCAGGGGACACACATCTTGAGCTGTTCTGTGCAGTCAGGAGCCATGAGTTCCTCCATCTACCCATATGCTGTGGTTTTCTCCATCTGGAGTGGTGACATGACTCTGCATGAACCTGCAGGATTGACTTGCCCTTTTCTTTTCTTTCTGACCCTTCTTGCTCTCTTGTCAGGACCTAAAAATTACTCGCTTGGTCAGGGACTCCTCAGCTGCGCAGGTGGAACAGAACAGTGGTTGAAGTTCAAGCAGTGGACCAACAAAGCTGAAAAAAGGGACTGGTTTCACTTATTGCCACCTTTCATATAAAATATGTAATTTCAGTATAACTCTCTAGGTGGGAAATTTGAACTGTCCTGAAGACTTCTTGTGTGCTGTACCTAGAAATATGTTTATGCTTCAGAGCAATTTTTTTCATTTTGATGTGTTGATTAATACCCTGGATGGAGAATCTGAAGTCTCTCAGGTAGCTCTCACTGCAAACCCAATCCAATTGTATACAGACAACAAACATTAAAACATTCTCTTGCAGATACAGAAAGGCTCAAAAAGGAGAGTTTTTTGTTATTTTGTTTTGTTGTACTCTTTCACTAAGATGGTAAATGTTTATCTATGGTTTAAGACAACCAAGAACTATGGATTGTGCATTTGCAGTAGTGGTCATGTGGGAGCTGGATGTCAGAACTGCACTTTGGGGATTATCGTGTAACCCATATGGATCTCCAGATGGAGATGCCCTTGCACAGCTCCTTGCAAGTCAGGCTCTGGGCACCATCCAGGCAGCAACCAGACACTGTTCACAAGCTTTGTTTCCTCATGGAAGCATTACCTTTTGCAAAAAATGGCAAGTTTTTTGTCAAATATTCTGTTGATGCAATAGTTACGTGATGGAAGGTGAGTGAGACTTTCCCATCTGAACAGAGAAAACCAATTTCTACTGTAGCAAATCACCTAATCAAGAAGACAGATATGTCATATAGCATTTAGGAAAATTTATCAGGAGACTGCAAGGCACAGTGCTTTGCTGCAGAAAATACCCCTCTATCAGCTCAGAGTTCTGCTTGTAATATTATTTCCTCCTCTAGAAAACACTCTCTGCATCAATCTCAAAAGTAGGAATGTTTTCTTCATGAGCTGTAGACCAGCGGGTCAAGAGGGAATAGCAGCAAGGACAAAAGTGATGTCCTTGAATCCTTCATACAAATAATTTAGATTCAATCTGTTTGCAGAGGTTAGATGCCAGTACATAATTCAGATCCCATTAGACTAGAACATCAAGGGTGAGATGATATTTAGATCCTACAAACACACATCTCCTTTTTCTTAATGCAGTTAAACCTAACACAACTCACCTTTCAACGCAAATTAAGTACTCTGAAGAATTAGAAAAGATGTGTAATTTGAAGTAAAATCACAATTTCTTTATTAATTTTGGAGACTGCATTGCTGTTTGCATCCTTACAACTGTATTGCGTGGTGACAACGGTCAGGACTCATCAGAATTTCCAGGTTAAAACCACAACAATAAAATAAAAGGAAATTCTTTCCACCATGGACTATGAAGGACAGAAGGGCAATCAAAAGACTTAATTTGAAAATCCTTGTTGATTAGAATATTGACTCACTGTGATCATTACCGTGGAATTAATCTAACAGAATTTAGACACATAAAATGAAGACTTCTGTGTAGGAGTTCCTAGTTATCCTGGGCTCCCTGTGTGGCCATTGGAAACAGCCAGGGTGTTTTCAGAGAAGTTGAGATGCTGACTTTAAAATGTTTTCCTCCACAGACTGAAGAAAACACTTTGGCAGGCTCATAGACAGTAGGAGTGCAGTGTCAGCTTAGGTGGAGCATACACTGCCCATTTATAAAGAAGAAGCACCAGAAGCACCAGAAAATCCTGGCTGAAACTGTGAATATTAAACTAGCTGCTCTCTTCTTGGCCTGGTTCTGAAGAGGGGGGTCACAGCACCATGAGCCCATGAAATTCCTGAAGAAACCCCCATGAATGAGAGCAAGAAGATACCCCTGTCTCAGGGGAGGTCTTTTAAAACCTTGGTCTAGCCTCACAGTGTAGGACTGTGGGGAGGGGAAATGTCATGTTCGTTTTCAGGTTGCTAGAAACATCAGAGCTGTAAAACTCCTTTTGCAGGAGAAATTGGAAAACCTCTGAATCTTTGTTAACCAGTGGGAGCCAGGGACCAGCCTGACCTTCTGGAAATGGTTCTTTTTGAGAACTGATGAGCTGTACCCATTTTTATGACGGACCTTGTTCAGCAAGTCCCTTTTGCTCAGTTGTAATTTCTGCTGGAGTAAGTAACTAGATTACAATGTTATAGTACATATGATCCTTACAGCCGGTGAATTAAAACTTCCCTGACTCTCCTCAGTCGCTGCTACTGCCAAAACAAAGGTATTTTCCATTAAACATGAAATTTACAACTTTAAATCTGCCTTGCTCCAACAGCCAGGCTCACTTAAAAAAATGATGGTTCAGCCAATGGCCAGCCTGCTAATTTGCTGAAGAGATTATTGAATCTTGCCAAAATGCAAAAAGGAAAAGAAGAGATGGGCTTTTCCATCATTGCTGATAAAAAAGTGAAAGTGATGAGACAAACTGCGTACAGGAAATTAAATCTCTGGGACAAAGCAACCTGGTTAGCTAGAAAGGGAGCCAAGCAGCCAGGAGACAGTAACACTGCAATCATAAAATATCCACATTTTTGGCTGCCAGGTTCTTAATAAATGCCCCCTTTGCTTCAGTGTTTTGCTCTCTGCCTTCTGTCTATTCATTTTCTTCCCCAGGAATAAAGCTTTCCACTTCAGTTCTGCTTTTTAATTCTGAATTTCAGCTTTCTCAGAATTAATCTGTATTGTGCTGTACCATCTGTAGGTGCCAAAGTCTCCAACTAAACTACTTCACAAATTTAAGAATGGCAACAACTTCCTCTACCAAGTGTTTTCCCTGGAATCAGCCCAAAAGTCCCTGGGTCTTGCAGCAGACAGGTCCTGTCTCTTCTCACAGCCAGCTTAATTTGATACAAGATCTTGACTCTAACAGAGGAAGAACATCCAAAGTTGGTAGCTAAGATTAAAAATCTAGAAACAAACCACCACTAATGAGAAAAAGCCATCTTAATCAGGAGGACAGAGTTCAATTTAGATTTTGTGGCTAAATCACCTTGAAGATCACCTTTGGAAAGAAGAAGAGCTCTTGAAGTTTAATTTCACGAAGTCTGGCTTAATATTGGCAAGCAGAGATCTGAGAAACTCTTCCAAAGCAGGAAGGTGTAGGAATCTTTCAGTCAACATGATTTCTGGGAAATCCTGTAGTACACAGGATGCATACATGTAATCATGGACCAAAACCTTCCAGGATCACTGCACAATGACCAAACATCATCTTCTGAGCACCCAGCTAGCATAGCAAGGCCTGTGACTCTCACAAGATAATGTTTCTAAAACCCAAACATTCACAAATAAGTTGAAGACTGGTCGATGCTGAACGCTCCTTGTTATTATTTTTAATTATAGGGCTTGTCATGGTGAAATGTTTATGAGGCTCCCAGCTTTGACTGACTGTCAAAGGGAACTTAGTCCCTTCACACCACTGGAGAAACTGGCACAATATAAACCCAAGTGGAAACAAAGAATTAAACATCAGTGGTTTGCCAGAGCTTTGGTGACAGCCTTCTCCTCCCCTCTCTTCACTGCCACACGAACAACTGAGAGATGCACAAGAAAAGGCAAAAGAAAAGAAGCCTTTCAACAGGAGACAAAAATGAATCACTTTAGAATAAACACAATTCCTCAGCCATGAAGGGCAATTAAACTTATTTTACTAGTGAAAAGGAGCGCTTAATAAAGTTATGAGTGTTTTAAAACTCATAAAAGCAATTTTTACATTCCCCCTTCACGGATGAGCTCTCACAAGTCACAAGTTTGTGAGCTCATTATCAGCTGCCATTCAGGGAGCTGCAGGTTTTTAAAGTTCTTTGTCAACATCCTTCATCTCCAAGCTTCACCATTAATTCAAGATTGGGATTTTTTCCTTCTGTCCAAGGAATTAGAACCCAATAACGATTTTGATTAGAACAAGATAAACAATACATTCTGTTGCCTGTCTCTTCCCTTCGTGCCTGCTCTGTAAAATGATCTGCCAAATAGTTGGTAGATTTTTTGAGTTTTGTTTCTCCCCAAGCAGCTGTTGAAAACAGATAGGTGAAAATGTGACCACATGATGGGAGGAGCAAAGCAAGCCACTGTGGTGGAACAAAACCTGAAACATAGGAGTGATAAGCAAATAAGCAAGTTTAAGGAAGGTGTTTGAAAGCCTGGACCTTGTTCATCCCTCGTTCATCCTTGAGCACAATTGTTACCATCTGAGCTGATCCATATCACTTTGAATGTTTACATCCTCTCTG
Source organism: Hirundo rustica (assembly GCF_015227805.2). Lineage (NCBI taxonomy): Eukaryota > Metazoa > Chordata > Aves > Passeriformes > Hirundinidae > Hirundo > Hirundo rustica. The sequence goes on along the minus strand of NC_053450.1, from coordinate 149,403,492 downwards.
GGGTTTTCTGCAGCGTTTGGATTTTTCCTCCTCTACTCTGGATAAACTTGACTTGCCGTGGATTGACTTATTTTAGTCATCCTGGCTTAAAATTGATTTGGATTTATGGACCAAAATTGCCCTTCTTTCAGTGCTTATACAATCACACATACCGGGGGAGAGGGGCGAGCTGGGAGGATTCTTGATTTGTTTCTGGTTCCTAAGAGCTTACATAGAATAGACATGAACTTTGGTTGTGATCTGATGCTTTGAAAATTCCTGTATCTGCAAATGCTTCAGGAAGTTAAAGCAATTCCTAAAATAATAGTGAGTGAAAGCTGTATGCAAAACTCTCATCTTTTACCAGCAGCTACCTTGTGCCATGCAAAATAAAATAAATAGCGAACTGAAATGGAGAGCTTCATTTACATTCTCCCTCTCTGTGGTAAACCAAACAAAATGTACCATCTCAGATGAAATTTCAGACACTTAATAGCACAAAGCAGTCACACCACAGTTGGTGTTTGCAGAGGGCTCACCATACCAGCAACTACAAGGAGTCTGCCCAAAACCCACCTTTCACTCAGGCACCTCTGTAAGTGGCCACCTCTTAAAAGTCAGCTGCTTTGTTCCTGTGCATAAAACACCAAAAATTTTGAAGCTTTCAGTTGTTATTTCTCAAGGCAACAACAGGGCAGGAAAATCACTCTCCCAACAAAGCTCTTGACCATTTGTTCAATCCCACTCTCCTGCGTGTTTTAATGCATGATTTTAAATGCTCCGCAATGAAAGGGAAATTAGGCTGCTGGGGTAGTAGTGGTGCAGTTATTTACAGTTGTTTTTGGAGGCTGATTCAGAAATGTTTTTGCTGGGCCATGCACCATCAGGTTTCTTTGAATATCCTCCTCAGAACTCCCCAGGATCTGGGCATTGTACAAGCACAAGTGTAATTCATGTACATTTATATTTTAGGAAGCCTCTCCTCTTTGAACCCTCAGGTGTCAGGATTATGAGTTCTCTGGGACAATCACACCATGTGCTTCCTAACACAGGTAACAATTTTTGAAAAAAGGCAAATAAAAAAGGAAAACTTTATCAATTATATATATATATTTACAACCTTAGCTCTGCTGCAAGAATAAAACTGCACCTTGACCTACCCATGCCAACATTTTCTGCAACTGTTGGCAAGGGCATGTTGTGATAGGACAATAGAGAATGACTATAAACTGACAGAGGGCAGGATTAGATTAGATATAATGAAGAAATTGTTTACTATGATGGTGGCAAGGTGCTGAAACAAATTACCTAGAGAAGCTGTGGATGCCCCATCCCTGAAAGCGTTCAAGCCCAGGTTGGACAGGGCTTTGAGCAACCTGCCATAGTGGAAGGTGTTCCTGCCCACGGCAGGGAGAAGGAGCTGGATGATCTTTAAGGTGCCTCCAACACAAACCATTCCAGGATTCTATCATTCTAAGATTCATGAAGCAAAGAGGAAACATGCCTGAATATTCAGCCCTCTTACATGGTCATTGCTGAGTAATTCATGGATCAGGATCACTTATAGCACCAAAGTCAGAGAAGTTACTCTTGCACCAGCTCCATGATGGCAGAACAAACTTCTGAAAATAATACACACTTTTGCCACTTGCAATGCTCAGGTTTTTAAATAAATTTACCATTCAGACACAAATTCAATAAGCCCTTGGTATTCTGTGTGGTGTCCAAATATAATATCATTATGGGATACAAACCATTTTACTGTTTTCTAATGTAACAACTCTCCAGTGTGAAATACTGTTAATGATCAGCATAAAATAGCGATCATTTTAGCACAGGTTGTAAATCAAAATTTATTTTGTACCTGGCCTGCCATGAGGGTATGATTAACTTTTATAAAATGGGCAGGATTTGGGGAGCCATTTGATTGGTCAATATTAGTTCTAAGCCACAGGTATAAATCTTTATGACTAAACAGGTCAAAATTCATTAGTCCCGTGCTCCTCCTTCAGTTCACGTTGCTGTAAAGTGGCAAGGAAAAATGTAGCAGAGAACAAAAATACTTTTTATTCATTCCCTGATCTATTTTCTCCCAGCAGAATGCAAATATGCTGTGGGCTTTAGGTCCAGCCTTGCTGCATGATGATCTCTCTCAGTTAAAGCCACAGGCTGGCATCTGTGGACAGCTCTGTGGAGGTTGCACAGCTTGGAGGGGCTTGTGAGAGCCAAAATCCTGCAAAAGGTGCTCACCCCTCTCAGCCAAGTCCTGGAGCCATCCCTTATCCCTTATCCCTTCCTGTGTCCAAGGCCAAGGCTGGGAAGCATGAAGCCACCTGGTGCTGCTTGGAGAGCCAAAATGAAGAGGAAAACGTGGCATGGATTAAACAGAAGTCCCTGATGTTATCAACTCTCAGTCATTGCCTCCCCCATGGCCTGGAGCAATCCTCTCTGAAGATTCTATTTAAATGGGGACACTTAATTTCACAGTGCTTGTTTCATTTTCTTTTCCCCTTCCTCCCTAGGGCACAGACATCAAATTCCAGGAGAAACAGGATCTCAGGACTACAGCGTTCTCATGCAGGTGCTGCTTCCCAGTGCCATCACCCCAGCACAGCTGTGCTGGAAGGGACAAAGAGCCTGCTTCTCGATTACTTTGCTGTTTGCCACCTCCCTGCAGAGGCAGGTGTGGATGCTGAGCCACCTGGTGCACGGGGATGAAAGAGCCCTGTGAACAGCTCATGTGGGGAGGCAAATGCCAATGGAAGCCACTGCACTTCTCAGAGGTTCTCATGGAGCTAAAATTTTGCTTCTATGCCTCCCTTATGGGTAGGCATAGGGAAATACCTCCTTCCCTCAATGGAGACATTTGATTTCCTGCATTAAAAAAATAAGGAAGAAAGAAAAAAATAAGGCGTTAGCATCTGAAGAGGTTTAATTCTGCTGGAGACCTGCTTCACAGCTGGGGAGGTGATGGATAACTGTCCACCAATTATCCATCAAACTGGAGAGGGGGTCACAGGGGGAGCAGCACCCCAGGAATGTGTCCCCAGGAAGAAAATGCCCACACCTGCAGTGGTGTCCACTGGTTCAGAGCTGGGGGCACCCGGTGCCTCAGCACCCCAAAGAGCTCATGGTTAAGAGAAGGTGACAAGGACACACAGAGAGGCTGTGCCACAGCAGGAGCCCAGCCAGGACCGTTGTCACTCCTCTGCACCACTTCTCTGGCAATAAATCTGTGAAAACTGTCTCCAGACAGTTAATGATGTGTTTATGTACCAGAGTTTCTAACACTTTATAAGCGATTCTTATCATCCCTTTAATCATCTTCCTTCAGCCATTTTAAACTGCTGTTCCCATGAGATCTATAAATGAATATTATTCATCAGTGAACAATGTTAGTGAAGGAATCCAAGCAGAATCTGGCGCTTTATATGTCGGAATTAGGTGGCTTTATTATGAAAACTCTACTGCAATTTTAATTACGTTGGCTGTTACTTTGGACAGTGCATATTAAAAAAAGAATATTTATCTCTGATAAATGCTAAAATAGTGTCTCCAAAAATGACACCAAGAAAACAAATACGTGGTGAAATGTTTGTTGTTTTGTGTCCTTAAAGCAACCAGGGCATGACTAGTGCAAAGCAAGATTAGGGAAATAACAAATGTGCTATTAGACGGGAAAGAGCTTTCTTTGCTTAAAGGAAACCTAAACAGATTTCCTAACACTTAACAAGAAGTTTAAAAGAAAGCTTGATCAAAACTAGAAGGATTGTGAATGCAAAACTTATTAAGCAAGGAGGACTCATTTCCCATTTGAATAGTGAGAGATTTATCGAGCCTGTGAAGCAAATATCCTCTGTAGCAGATTTTAGCACCTTCCTGACCTGGTGGCCAAAAGCACAGCCAGCAGGCAAAAAATGCCTCTTCTCTTTCCAAACACTCACTGCTTCTTGTTTAGATAAGAAATGAGTCATCTGCAATCTTAGCAGGAGGCACCTCATTGAACAGATTTTTTTACTCCAGAGGGTACTTCCCTGTCTCAGACTGTTCCTTCCACGGCAGGATGCACTGCCCTGGGTCTGGAACAGCATCAAGCATGGCACAGTATTTGGGGTGTGTCTGGAGTTCTTCAGAGCAATTTAGCCTGGTTTGATTTGGTTGATGTTAAAAGAAAACAATTAGATTAACATCTATGCTGAAATAAAAAGAGTTCCCCTAACAGAGGAATATTTTGGGGACAGAAGAGGCTCTTCTTTCTGAGGGTGGGCCACACTTAGTTTCTGAGATCTTCCAAGGAGCAGCCTCTTAACTGGGGCTCATAAAACCACACCAGTGAGAATGACTTTAATCCCCAGTACTTCCAAATGGCGTGTGTCTTCTCCTTTAACACTGATGGCTGACTGTAGGATGGGCAGGCCTTTAAATGTTCTTATTTGACTTGTGCCCTCCACACCCAGGGTTGACTCACAGTCTTTAGTGCCTCCGTGCAGCCATCTGTTCCCCTGGCCAGCTGCCTGGGGACAACCTGCTCCCAGCCTTCCCTGGACATCTGCTGCCAGTGCTGGGCGAGGGCAGCCTGCACCGTGGGGAAATTCAGGAGAGTCTCCTCTCTGTTCAGCTCTCAGCCTCTGCTCTGATGGGGAAAAAGAGGGGCAAAACCAGGCTGGAAAAAATGTAGATAAGGAGCCTGAGTGTCTCCTGAGTTTCTCTTGCGGTGCTCCCAGAAGATCCACAGCCAGGCTGAGGGGAGGAGAGGTAGGCGACCACCTTGGAGCAGTTTTACCCTGAGGTCCCTTGGTAATCTGCAGAGCTTTTTGCCTTGCCAGCCACCTGACTCGCTCCAGGCTGTGTTCAGATGAACACATCAGCTCCAAAGGGAGCTGTGGAGGGCTGGTTCCTGTTAGACACCTTGCCTGCAGACATCTACCCGCAGGTGAGTAAAGCCCCTGCTTCCTCCAGGCTTCACAGCTCCCACAGGATGCTGCAGGAAAAGACATTCTTGGGAGGAGCAGAGTCCCAGGGCACCCACCCTTTAAGGCTGAATTTACATTTGGCACAGATGGGTGAATGTCATTTTAAGGTCTGGAGTTGCCACAGCATCAAAAATGCAACTGCAGCTCTCCTGGGCGCAACTTGTGGAAAGCTGCAAACATCATCATCAACAAGAACAGCCCCAAATCCAGCATGCCCTTAAGAGCAATTGGCAAAAAAACACCTCTCTGAGAGTTTCACCACTTGTGTGCAGGCTGGCAGAAAGTGGCAGGTCACTCTCACCACAGGATGCACACTCTGGGATAATGAGCTCCAGGCTTTCACACTTAGGGATGATTAAAGCTCTCTCAAGGGAGGAGTTATCCGTAGGGGGATAGGAGGCAGCAGGTCCAAACTGACAGGGCATTAAGTCAGCACTCCTTGCAGAAGATACTCAGTTTGCCATGATTTGTCACGTACACGTAATTCAAAAATTAATGTGCATTTCTGCTCTTTCAATAGTGCCTTCTAATGGGTTTTGGAAGGATTTATTTACTACAGCTTGTTGTGATATTTTATTAATTTTATTTCAACATTTTATTACAGATAACAAAAGCTGAGAAAATACTTTGAAATATTGCAACCTCTTATTATACTCATAAACTACCCTTCACTGGAGAGGGAAGTACTTGCTATGTTATAAAGGAGTGAAATGAAATTCCTGCTTCGTGATTCACTATAGGTTTGGAAAACTCCTACACCCAAACTTTGCTTTATTGCTGCAGAGTTGAAAAAGGGGGCTTGAAATGAAGTGCTAATTGTAAAGCAAGATTAATTCAAGAATTCAAATGGTATTTAAATATGAAATTGAAGAATCGCTAAGTATTGTTAAACTGAGCCTTCCCATTGTGTGAGCAATGCAGGGCAATAAAAACAATCTCAGTGGCAAATATATTATTACCCTTTAAAAAAGCTTTAGGAGTGGTGTGAGAATCCAGAGATTAGTGATTCTGCCTTTCAACCAGACAAAACTGTGTAGGATACAATAAAAAAGAGAATTAGAAAATACAGTTATGAAACCCTGATATATTGTAAAGAATTAACAGGATTTTCATTTAAAAAAAAAAAAAAGTTATGCCTTTTGCATAGCTCAGGATTATTTGCAAGGAGCCAATGAGCACGAAGATAATGATTTTGTCATTGCAAAGGAGCTGAAGTTTAAAAAACTTAAATAACTGACCAAAGACTATTAAGGAAACTAAATTCTTGAGGGATAAGAAGGAAACTCCTATCCAGATTAATTACTGAAAGCAATTAACCTGGAATTGCTTAATTAATTAGATAGGAACAAATAGTTTGTTCACAACACAGGAGAGCGAGGTCCTACATTAAGGATCTCTGCTAAGGTTGGTGCTGTCTGTGTGTTCAGAAATGACCCAGGAACAGGAAAAGACACTTAACCAAATCAACCCTTGTCTGATGAGCTATGTCAGTCCTGTGCTATTCTGCAGCTTCAAGATAAAACAACGCGTGTAAATAATTTCAGACCTCTGTCCCAGCTCTCACCAGCAGGTATGCCACGTGGAAAACTCAGACATCTCCTGAGTGGTACCACGGAGGTCTGATGTCTGAGATGTCTTTCCTGAAGGAGGACCACGTGGCATGCGGGTGTCTTCTGAAGCCATAGGAGATATGTCTCTGGAAAATCCTGTGCTTTGACCCCAGGCCTCTGGCCAGCGTGTGATGTGTCTGCAAATGATGCAGTGCAGTTTCCTTATGGCTGGTGCTGGACTGATGCCAGAGGCAGTGGGAAAGAGGAGTAGAGGACAAGATCTGGGCTTCTGACTGAGCTTCCCACATGCATCTCACATCAGTAGTAGAATAAGTCAAACACGATGGAAAAGGTAAAGCAATGTCACTGTGGCAAAACTGAAGTTCAATAAACCAAGACAGAAGTGATATGCATATATCAGAAAGAATATTTCTGAAAGCGGATACTGTTAAGTCCTTTTAAATCTATCCCAGCTCTTGATAAAATGGAAACCGGCCCTTTTTGTGGCTCACTATTCTAGTGCTGCACGTAAATCCTCCTAGGAAAGAATTGATTCTGAATTTTTCTTGGTTTTTTATTTCCCTTTACTATGTAACAAAAACAAGTGACTCCCTGTGCTCAGTGTTCAGATTATGAGCTGAAATTTAGACCACTTGACAGCACACACCATGTACAGCCCAAAGAGAGGAACTTCCACCCCAGAGGAAGGGGAGGAGGAGGGGACATCTTCAGTCCTTCACTACGTCCATGTTTAATCAATTTTCCCTCAGCGCTGAACCAGTTCCTTTTACTGTTTCCTGTCTTTCCCCTATGCAGGGCAAATCAGTCCCATCCAGTATTTATGGCAGCACTTATTTCATATTGATTATTTTTAGCTCTTGGTATTCAGCAGCAGCAGAATTCTCTATTGAAGTTCAACGTGAAATTTAACTACAGCAGCACTCTTGCAATAATTATTTTATGAATTAATTACAGGTAAGTGGCTGTACATAAGGGCAATTGTAATTATCTGTGTCACACAGTGAGCTGCAAACAGTCACACTTTTGGGCTTGAATACTTTTCTTCTGCCTTTTAAGAAGAAGCCTATCATATCTAAAAGAACTCCTTGCACCAGAATTTGGCTGACAGGATGTGTGGATTGAGTGCAATATTTCTGTCTTAGGTTTGTGGGTTTTTCTCCTGAAGAATCTATTAACAACTTTTCCTTTTCTATATCCTTGTTCAGTGGCTGTGTGATTTGAGTACCAAGGTCAGGCAATATCACCACGGGCCTTCATTCCAACATCCCTTATTTGGGCAGAAATCTCATAAAAAATGAATCAGAAAAGTGTGGAAGTACCTTTATAATATTGCTCACATTTTTGGGGGGGATTTGGCTGGGCCCTGATTAGTTATGTGGTACCTCATACCTGTTGCTTCACTCCATCCTCTCAATCTAAGAAGTGTATTAAGAATAAAGCCAAAAAATCATGAAATAATACAGATAATAAATTGAGGGCTTACACACATCTCTCCTCACACATGCTCACTCACAGCAGCATGTCTCAGAAACCTTTATTGTTTGCAAAGGTCAAGAGCAGATGAGCTGGGTGTTGCTGGCCCATGCCAGCAGGAAAATCTCCTTCCCCATATCCCCTTAGGGCCAGTGTTAGAACTCAGCTGGGATAATCTACAGGAAGCTTCCCTGGCAGGACCTGAGCCGAAGGTGCCTCCAGTCCATCCTCCTCTTCCTGTGTTCTCACACCAAGCTTGGACATTGTTTTCAACTATTTCTCATGCCCACCGGTGCTCAGCACCCCTGACCATCTCTCTTTTCTCCTCACATCCCTTGCCCTTTATCCATTATTCTTCTGGGCTGGACTCCAGATGCACAGGGGCATCTAATCACTTAATTCCAGTGTGGAGCATGGAGATACAGACACCATTGGAGATTTTGGGTGAAGAAAACTCCTTCCCCCCACTGTGAAGATCTGTAGGAAAGACATCAGGGTTCAGTGAGGCGCTTGTGGGTATTTAGAAAGCATCAATATCTTGCACAACTTGTCTGGAGTTGTGGAAAAATTTCAGCTGATTTGATGGGTTCTACCACAACACTTGGGAGGTGGGCAAGAACATTGCTCTGAGGGCTTAAGGGTCCCTTTGCTCTCTCCTTCTCTCATGGGGATGTCTGCACACATTCTGCGAAGCCCACTAAGATCAGCACTGTTAGGAAAATATGTTTTGAAATCGCAGAAGGCTCTTTGTGTGGGAAGAAGAAAAGATCAAAGACTAATTAACTTATTTCTTAGGAAATGAGCCATGGCTCAAGCAAGAAACTATGAAGATAAGAGAGATCTCAGGCTGCAGAATTCTGATCTGGGGGGCTGGAGTACCCTGCACAGTCTGCAGTGAGACCAACAGGTCTGGAAGCATTTCAGTAACAAAGGTGAGACATGGTTAAAATAGAAACACTTTTCTACAAAATTGGTTACAAAGCAGTCAAGGAAAGTTAGCAAAAGCATAACCTCTGCTAAATGCTCTCTCAAAGGTGATTTTTTTCCCCCAATGTCAAAATATAAAATATGAGGAATGGAAGCCATTGCCTCAAAAAGTAACTTTGAGAACATTTTGGTTACCACACTGGAAGGCACCACATATTAATTTCTCTTCAGCCCTTATTCAAAAAGTTCTGAACACCTTCACAAGTTAGTAGATCTGTAGTTTCTAAACAACTCCATCTTTTTTTTTTTTTTTTTTTTTTTTTTTTTTTTTTTTTTTTTCATATTTCCTTTCTCTGTTCACTGTAAAGCATTTCCCTAAAATTTCTGAACTTCCACAGGGGAAGTAGCTAGTGCACTTTACCAAGGAAAACCTTGACTTTCTTTCTCCCCAAATTCCCTGAGCTGAGATAAATAAGAGAATCTCAATTAGTAAAATGCAGAAGAAAGATTTAAAACCAAGCATGGTCTGGAACCTGGCCCTGTTCAATCATATTTAAAAATTCCATTGACTTCCATGGGGCAGAAAAACACATCTGCCTTGGAGAGGATGAGTTTAATTTTATGATAGGCTTAATGCGGCTGTTTTGGAGGAGGCTCATTCAGCCCTAAATGCTTCCAACTTTCTGACAATTTTGCAGCCCAAATCTTTGATGTTGAAATGTCTCAGAGGGTCAGAAGTCCAGCTGCAGTTCAGATCCCAGCCTTGCTGAGGAGATGAACTTTCATCTATAAGAGAAAAATTAGGAGCCAGGAAAATTAAAATTGCCAGGAGGAGGAGACTCTGAGGACAGAGCCTTTCCCATCAATTTTGCAAGAAGTGTTTCAATGGATGTCCCTGCCTGGATGTGTCTACTGAGAGAAAAGGTTCCTGGCAGTACCAAGGTGACATTTTGCATGAACTCTCACAATTTTATGGTCTTGACAAGTCAAAGGGTTTGAGAAAGTTATACCACAAATTTGCTAAACAGCAGCAATTTCCAAACACCTCAACAGTCCTCTGACATTTGAAGAATTGGGTGTTCAGCTTCTCTGAAAATCAGGCAGCGAGACAAAAATTCATCTGCAGTGTAGACATCGATATCTGAGCAAGGTGATGGAGGCTACACAGGGTAGGGAACAGCTGAGCAGCCCGAGATTGTGAATACAGGTGACAAATCATGTCCCCAAAGTGCCTGTGGTCTCCCAGTGACCAAGAAGGCTAACTAGCTTGGTTCTTTAGGTAGGTGAGATGAATCACAGCACGAGTTAGCTAGAAAACAGTGCAATGACTTTGCTGAGTTGGTCCTCAATAAAAATATAAATGTGCAGTTTGTCTCCTGTAATTGGGGTAGATTCAGAACAACTACTGAGTCCAGTATGGAGGTAGCTCTGCCCTCACCCTCTAAAGACCTGAACTACTCTAAAAGCACCATGAATGGTGGTTTCCTGAAGAACTTGAGACAAAATAAGGGGCCATATCACTTGCCAGTGCCATCAGGAAATGTTGCGACAGTCAGGGGCTGAGCTTTGGTTGCCCTTGCTCTTCATTTCTGTTCATGCTTGCACATGAAACCATTCTTTCTGCTGTCCACAATAAGTGGCACGATGCAGACTCCAAAACAGTATTTCAGACTCCTTGCTGATGATAAATCACCTTTTATTGTGAAGTATGGAGAACTGACAATCTGGTGTGCAGGCTTCTTGATCATGTCCTTTTGAAAGAAAACTGTCTCCATTTATTTTGAAATGTTTGTTTAAATACTGGAAACAAGTGTCCCTGCCCTGGTTTAAGGTCGACAAAGACACTCACACAGATCCTCCCAGTGGGATGGGAGAGACAGCTGGAAGGGCAAAAGTGAGAAAACCCGTGGACTGGGACAAAACCAGTTTAAAGGGTAAAGCAAAAGCCACACGCAAGAGCAAAGCAAAACAAGGATTTCATTCCTTGCTTCCCATGGACAGGCAGGTGCTCAGCCATCCCTAGGAAGGCAGGGCTCCCTCAGACACAAAGGTGACTTGAGAATACAAAAGTCATCACCCTGAACATCTTCCTTCTCCTTCCCCCACCTTTATGAACTGGGCATGATGCCATATGGTGTAGAATATCTCTGTGGTCACTCAGGGTCAGCTGTCCTGGCTGTGTCCCCTCACAGCACCTTGTGCACCCTCAGCCTCCTGTCTGCTGGTGTCAGGTGAAGAGAAATGGCCTTGGCTCTGTGTAAGCCCTACCCAGCAATGGCTACAACATCCCTGTGTAATCACTGATGTTTTCAATATAGATCCAAGGCATAGCTCCTGTGAAGGAAATTATCTTAGCTAAAACCAGCACAACAAAAAAGATTTATTTACAGGGAAATAAATTTCACTTTTTTTCCCCTAGACAAACCTATAATCTTGTCATGTACTGTGGTTGAAGCCAAGTTCAAAAGTGATGTGTGACCAAAGACAGGTTTATGATTATTTACTTAGAATCACCTATTTTTTTATGAGCTAGCTTAGCCTGGTTTAAGCAATATATTTGGCAGCCTCAGTTCTTTTGTCAGGAATATAAAATACCATGAGTATTTGAGAAGTTGATTCCTATTAATTCCCATCCCTTCCAAAAGTCAGTTTTACTGCGGTCCTTTCAGGTCTTCCTCTCTAAGACTGGGTGCTGACTACCAGGTGAATTTTCTACATCAAGAATTTCCTGTGAGTCACCCTGGGAGAAGGCACAATTAATAGTCAGACTGTCTCAGACGCTTGGAGATAGACAAACATCTCCTCCATGTCCTTACGCTCTTGGGCTTGACCTCAGCTTAGGTCACCTCTTTACTCAGGAAAGGGTGAGGGGTTCTGGTTGGTATCCCCACATGATCTTGGGGAAACCATCTAGTTATTTTTGTCTGTAAAACATGCTGCAAAACTGAATTCTGCTGGAAATAAGCAGCATGAGCCCGGGTATCAGCAGAAGCAGCACAGATCTCAAATGTGGGTCATTTACTTTCCCTTTTCCAGATTTTGCACACTCCTGTTAGCAAATCACTTTACACATCACTTTACACACCAGAGGTTCTTTACAGAGCTGTAAACTGAAATGTTATTCCAAGTTGCCAATTTCTGCTCTGTTATTTCACCTTTCCCTTCACACAGGTGAGAACTAAAGAATCAATTCTCATCTCCAAAGATATTAAAGCAGTTAATGAGATTGATAGGGTTACCTTCATCTCCAGATAAAACTGTCCAACATTTACTCATTGCTCTCTTTGTCAAAGATTTTTAGTCCTCCTTTGGAAAAAGAATGTCTAAAATTCTTTTTTGACCCATATCCTATGAACATGTGCAATCACAAGGAAAGGACTGGTGACAGAATTTTTCATTGTTTTAAGATTTTTATGAAAAGGGCACCCAGAGTTATAACTTTTGAGGGATTTAAGGCTTCCATGTCTCTCAGTTACAAGATATGTTTATTGCAGTGACAGATCTCTGCTGTCAATCTCTATTTCATATTTCACTGTTTGACTTCCCAGTAATGGTCTTTTAATGACAGTTTTGTTTAATGTTAAGGCTCCTCCATTCTGCTTTGGTTAAAAACCCAAACAGGACCTCGTTACCACCCAGGATAAATCTCAGCATGTGGTGTAACCTAAATCAGTCCATCTGCCACAACCGGCAGAGTGGAGGTGTGGCCTTTGGTTGTGGTCACTGGCATCAGTGAGTTAGAGCAAGAACTGGTCACTGTTCCCAGGGCAGGCTGGCACTGAAGAGCAGGGCATGTGGCTGGCCAGAGGGTTTCATGCCTTTCCATCAGTGGCTGGAGAGTCTAATGAGAGTCTGAACCTCCTTTCCATCCATCACGCTCAGAGGTTTTTCTGCCCCTCTCACAACACCAGTGCTTCAGGTGTCTCTCCCTTCCCTTCTTGACTGTTTGGTCTCAAATTTATTCCCCTTTCCTTGGCTTCTTTTCTACCTCCCAGTGCCCATCTCTTTGTCCAAGTATTCTTTCTAACTTCCTTCCCTTAGCTCTAATTTAATTTCCTTTTTAAGCAAAGCCTTTGTCTAGCCCTGCAGTTCCCTTCTTCACAGTCATACTAGCAGCAAAGGAGAAAAAGCTTTGGGAAGCACAGGACAGACAGAAACTGGCCACCCCTGATACTGAGGAGCTGAAATGTGTTACAAGAACATCTGGGTCTGCCCTGGAGCTGTGAATAGCAAATTCAGTCACTGTCTCCATGCAAGCACAGTTCAAGAGGAGTAAGAGCTGAAAAGCAGGAGGAACCTCACTGAAAACCCAAACCTGGAAGATGCTTGCTGTCAAGATTTCAGAAGATTCTACTGATCCAGGGAAAAAAAGTTCACTTCCAAAAACAACAGTTCAATAAGTTTTTTAGGCATTGGCAGAGTTACCCCTGGCATAAAGGTAACTTTCCTGCCATGGTTTCACCTGGGGGAAGGGGTACTAAAGGTGCTGAGAAACGTCTCAAGTGTCGCCTGGCACAAGGAGTGCAGTGGTTGAAATGCCTTGACAGAGGCCCTGAACTAAAAAGTCATGGAAAAGTGGAAGCACACAAACCCTACCCTGCTCTACAGGTCTCAAAGTTGGCTGAATAGGAATTACTTCAAGGATTAATTCAGGTGAGCATCCTGCCTCAGCCAGGATACACGAGGCCAAGCTGATGGGATTCAAAAACAGGGAGTAGAAAAGTGGTGGAAAGAGGCTCGTCTTGAAAACATTTGTTAGAAAAGCAGTGCCAGTGAGCAGCCATGATAAAAAAAGGAGGCAGAAGAAGCCATTGTCAGGATTTTCATACTCTTCTCAGGCTGCAAATTTGATCCATCACAAAATCCCCAAAGCCACTTGAATGATGCCCTGTCTCCTATGAATGGATCTGGTTTAAAGGAGGATTCTGTTTTTAAAGGGCACAAAATAGATGATACAGACTCTACTTTGGAAAGCCCAAGTGATTTCATTAAAAAAAAAAAAAAAGAAAAAAAAAAAGGTTATGCTTCACTGGCTTGTTAGAACATGAGTTTTGCTGTCAGTGTAAGTCTTCTGTAATGAAACCAATCACTACACTGGGTAGGAAATTCATAAAGCCTTTAACCCAATTCTTTGGTTCCTAATTAAAATAACATCTAAGAAGCAGAGTTATACAGGCATGAGATATTAGCACAGTGCTTAAAATTAGGTTAATTCTAGAAACCATCTCTTTTAAAAGAAAATTTAACATCCATGAGAGACTCTGCAAAAGCCAGCTGTGGGATGTGAGATTTGTTATTGTTTGTATTAACACTGGGTATAATGACACTGAAATCAAGGTTTTCTGGTTTTTAAATTATGCTAAAGACCCACAAATGATAATGGGCTTTGAAATTGGACTCTGAAGTAATATCAAATAGTGGATGTGATTAAATATAGATAAACAGAGAGCAATCAGTCATGGAACAAGAAACCAAAAAAGCAGTTGCAAAAATGGAAATACAGGGCTGCAAACTTCCAAGAAAAGAGATTTGTCAAAGAAACAGAAAATGGTTCAGAAAATGGTTCAGAAAATGTCCTGAGTTTAGGCAGCAGCTTTGCTAATGAATGCAAACAGGACTTCGGACTGCTGGGGAATACAGTAATTTGTAAATCAAAAGGTGGGGTAGCACTGTGTTTCTGTACAATGTACTAGAGTAACAGCCATGCCACTGAAACATCCTAATTTCTCTTAATTGGGAAAAATAGAGATGAAGTCTAATATTATGCAACTCAAAGATTCCAGGGCTGCAGGAATTTAATAAAAAATTAGACTTTTCCTCCAGTACCAGATGAAAAGGCTGTTTCTTGCAAATTCTCACATCAGATTGGTAATAATGCTTGTAAGAGAAAAATACACATGGAGAGGCACAAGAGAGAAGAAATATTGCCACTTCCAGCAATACTTATCCAAATTCCTTCCACCCCATGCTGTGCCCCTGCCATAAAAGGGGGGTAACTGCAATGATGCACTTGGGAGGCACCTGCTGAGGAGGGTTCACCTCTCTGAGGGCTCCTTGGTGCAGCTGTGGAGGTGACAGAGGTATCCTGGAGACCCAGGGACTCCTGTTTCATTCCATTTACAAGGGGTCATGCCCTGCTCTAGGGAGCTTTCTATGCCCACAGAGGAAACACAACCAGGGGAAAAGAGAGGTTTATGATAATTTAAGTGGTAGGAGTAGAAAGAGCACCCCCACACCCCACAGCTCTT
Organism: Hirundo rustica; assembly: GCF_015227805.2. Classification (NCBI taxonomy): domain Eukaryota; kingdom Metazoa; phylum Chordata; class Aves; order Passeriformes; family Hirundinidae; genus Hirundo; species Hirundo rustica. The sequence continues at coordinate 149,388,321 of NC_053450.1, read as the reverse complement.
AGGGTTTAGAAATACACCACTGTGTGTCTGAGGTGCAGAACACATATGCAGTGAAGATTAATTCTGTCCAAAGTTTTTTTTTCATTTCTGACTCTCTGTTTCCTGATCTGTCGTGTGCCCCTTTCCTCTGCTGATGCTGCTTGCAAAGCTGAGCTCTCAAACACAGTTCCTACATCCACCCTGTGCAGCACAAGCTGTTGTCAGAAACTGAAATAGTTCATGCCTCAGCAGCTGTTCAGCATGAATGTATTGCTCCTTGCTTGCCTCTCTTGTGTTCCCATGACTCTGCTGTTGACAGGTTTTGAACACGTCACAGACACAGGGGAGGGGAACAAGAAATGAATCAAGCTAAAATCCCAGGCAATGAGATTTCTTGCTTCTGAGACCTTGTTTTCCCCTGTGTTTGATAAGAAAGTTCATTTCTTAAAAAGCCTGTTTTTGAGTTGCCTATTCTGCCTTCAGAATCCTAATTGCTTTTCAGATTGTGTATATCATTAATACTGTATATCTTCATTTTCTAGCCTAGGTAATAATTGAGCATTCAGTCATTGTTATACTCACCATTCTGCCAAAATTTATTAAAATGAAGCAATTAACTATTGTCTTAAATGGAGTTTAGAGGTAAGGCTCATTAATTTTAGACCTAATACAATTAAGTGGGATGATAAATGTAAACTCTTTTTATCATGGCTTTGTACAGAAACCTTTTTTTATTATGCAGTGTCAGTGTTCACTTTGTGCTGCACTTTTTTTTTGTTTGTTTTTTTGTTTGTTTGGCCTCATTTTGTGAAGACACAAGTCATTACTGCATTTGACATTGGAATTGCTCTGAATCACACCCAGAGCAACACTGTTTTCAGCCCCACGGCTGGTAGACAGAAGGCAGCACCCTCCTGGACAAGACCTTCAGACACAGAAATTCACAGCTAGGGGCTGTCACACAGAGCAACTTGATTTCAAAAGCTGATTTCCCCCCTGCCCTCAGCTCAGCTATGAACCTTTCAGATGAAGTCCTGTTCTAATTAAGGTCCTTAATGCAGATGAACCTAATGATGTAGCTACACGTTCACGAACAAGGTCAGAGAGATGAGGACTCCTGATGAAGTCCAGAAGGAGCACTCAGGAGCATAATGTCAAGGCACATGATTAAGTGCCTTGCTGAATGAAAGCCTCAAGATCTAAATATACCCAACCAGGCTCCCCAGAGGCCCCACAGCACATCAACTCAGACCCAAAGATGATATAAAGGTTTCATTCCATTAAATTTTCTTCTTTAACACACAACTTCCAGGGCAGTATTATCCATATTCTCAGTTTGGTTTATTCCTTCTCTACTGAAACAAAGGGAAGAAATATGAATAATAGGTAAGATGAGAGAGTCTGAGGAAAAAAAATTAAAAATAATCATAGTTATAAACTCTGCCACTTGGTCATGGCTCTGAACAGTTCAGCTTTTCTGTACCTGTGTCTAGCAGCTGGACAGAGCACTTTGAAGGTGTTTTCAATTCTTAGAGACTAAGTATTCTTGTCCAGATATCCAAGTACAGTCACCTTGCAGGACATGTCTTCTGTTGCAGCTTTTGTGTCATTTGAGATGTAAGTTACATCACCGCTGTGCTTATATTTATTTTAGAAGAGTGAAGAAAGCCATCAAAATAGGGAAGGGTCTGGATTTGGCTGTCTCCACACATCACTACCTTCCTCCCCTACCTCCACAATGAGATAAAAGGGGGACAGTTGGTAAATGGCTCTTTGAAACTGCCAGGCTTTCCTTTTGGTTCATGACAGCTTTGACAATCCCTGGGCTGGCTGTAAAAATGTTGCTTTTGTAACCTTCACTCTGATCTGCTCCTAGGGTACACCGCTAAAATCAAGAAGAATTTGGCTTCTACCTGCGTGGAGGTTGTGATCAAACACCCCAGAAATGCCTGAGATCATCTATTCCAAACCCCTGGCAATGAGCAGCAACATCTTCAACGGGATCAGGTTTCTCAGAGCTACATCTAATTTAAGGTCACAAAATGAAATCCAACAATTTCTGAGTAAACAGAATGACTTGATCTTCTCAAGAGAAAAATATTTCAGTAAGGAAAAGTACCTTATCTGAAACTATTTTATGCTAAGGGATGAAAAAAATAACTACAAATAAACAACACTGAGTTTGTGTTTTCATTGTGGTACCAGATTAAATTTCAAATCTGAGAATGCTTCTTGGGTTTTTTGTTTTCAGCTTATTCTCATTTCCTGGGAGAGTTAGTGATGTAGCAAAGGTGACTCCAGAGAAGTCACAGATATGTCAAACCTGTAAATAATATTTCAGGAAAAGTCCTTTGTGATTTTGTCTGGGTGGTAGCACTTCAGTGCAGTCAACAAGAGAATTTGTGCCTTTCTAGAGATTTTTCACAGAATCAGTTGTGGCCATTCTTCAGTGTCAAATCCTCAGGAGCCAACAGATTCATATTTCAGCAAACAAATAAGATCAACAAAACCCAAGAATTATTGGCTTCAACAGTAACTTTCCAGGTAGAAAGCCTGATTTCTCTAGTATGGAAAGGGAATTTTAAATCAATAAACTTTGAAGCAGCCAGCTTAGAGCACCACCCCGCAAAAGGCCCATAACTCCTTGAAATCATCCTCAATTCTCACCTCACCAGAGAGTTTCCTTTCATGGTACACCCACTCTGGTTTTATAAATCTGCTGGCTGCAGTGTGGGAAGCCCAGGTCACACGTGTCCTGTGTTAACCCGCAGGACAATGGCAGCAGGGTCACTGATTTACCAGATTAGACATGACCCCACTTCCCGAGCTGCACAGAAGAGCCTGCCTGTGATTAGTAGCTATCTGTGAAATGTTCAAAGTGAATTGAGATTTAGCAGCCTCATCTGACTCCCTAAAGGTCTATAATCCCTCAGCATGGGGGTTCAGATGAGTCGATGTGACGTAATTTGTAATTAGGCAGCTTGAATAGCAGCGAGCTGGGTAAAGCCTGCTTTCTCCAGGGAGTGTGTTCTACACAGTGAAAGGGGAAAAAAAGCAGCAAAACAAACACACAGCTCCCAGTAAAGCCAAGAAACAGCCACTCGTGCTGCCCATGGCTTCTTTGCATTCTCCTGCAAACAATCCCTCTCCTAGGAGTTTCCCTGTGCTGGCTGTTCCAGAAACTGTGCCTGCTTCCCGTGTTGGTGATGTGAATATCCCAGCTGTGGCCCTAAAGAAAATGAAAGCCACACTACAATCATTCAGAACCTCATTTCATGCCTATTTAGACCACCACTGACTCCAGTAACCCCGAAAGGATTCTATTCCTGTCTGTGGCAGATTTAATGGTTGGTTGTCACTTTATTTTAGACATTAATACCAGGTTTTATTTCTATAAATAGAAGACCCAGGTGTTTTCTCAGGATTAAAAGGGCTGGTTTCTTGTCTTCTTTCCCTTTAATTTCCTGCTTCAATTCAGAGAGAGCTGGATTCTACAGCTCCTGACTCTAAATCTTTGTTGGAGTACAAGGAGTTTGTCAGAAATCCTGGGAAGGACAGTTTCATATCACAAGTTCGTTTTAAGTCAGTCTATTGCATTTTCACTGTTCAGCCTCCAATCCAAGATTATCTTTGCCCATCTGTTATTTATCCTACTGGTTACATGAGCTGTGGATTACCCATCTTTTCTTTTAAAATCTCATTCTGCTTATGCCCATTCATTACTTGCTGCTTACTTGTCAAAAAAGCTGCCAGCCTGCAGTTTTACCTGAGACAGCGGTGGGATGAACAATGTGCGACTGAAGGGTTTGTGCACACATCTGTAGCTGTCTGTAACAGGGACAGCAGGATCTGGGAGAGGGACACAAATATCCACTGCACCCCCTGAGGGGTTCCAGATGGCCATGAGGGGAGATTTTGCCTGAGTGATGCTTCTTGAGAGAACATGTATCCGTCAGTGTGAGCTGAACATTGTCATTCGATATTTCCAAGGATTGTTTTTTCACTGACCTCTGTAATTTTCACTCACAGTCTCCGAGTGCATTTTTGCCATTCTAACACCTCTCCACTGCAATCCCTTGGTGTGAAAGCAGAATTAGTCTTAGCTGTTTTGGTGCAGTCTTCATGTAAAATACAACAAAATTATCAGGTATAAAATGCTTTGAATTCTTTAAATTGTCTGTACTTGTAAAATTGTTGATATTACCTGGTGCTACAGCCGTTCTCTTGGTGACAACGTGGTTGTACAAACTAATGACACTGCAGTGAATTATTGCAGCCAGGAGTTGGAACAAAGTCTCCTACACCCAAACTCAGTGTGGTTTACATCAGTTGTATTCCTTGTTGCTCCCTTTTATGTTTGTGTGCAAGTTTGTGCTACCGAAAGGACAAGTAATAATAGCCCTAAGGAAAACACAGAGCAGCTTTACCTTTGAGTGATAAAGGATAGATGGGTAGGGAAAAAGCTCAGAAATGGTGCTGTGAGTTGTTACTGATGTTACAAGTGGGCTCTGACTGCGGAACCCATGGGCACATGGTGCCAGATATCCTCTTTCAGGCTTGGGAAGGAAGCAGGAGGCCAGGACAGGCTGCTGTCTTTCCCCCTGGCATGGTTTCTTCCACACAATGAAAAATATTGCCTGAAATGGCTGAAAATTCATAATCTGTATAGGTTTTATTGGGCCACCCATGGAAAATAAAGTTGTGTTTGCTCTGATTGTTACACGGTGCAAAGAGAATGGAGATACTTTATTCTCAGAAACCTTAGGATACTACTGACTGAAAATGAGGAGCTGTGATTTCAGTCTCATGGCCAGAGGATGATCTAGAAAAAATGATTGTCCTTATGTTCCCTAAACCCTTATTTCAGATGTGTCTTAAAATGCTGATTATTGCTTGTGGAAAGCAAATGTTTCCTTGTTCCCATGTTCCCTTGCCCCAGTACTGCCCATGACAGGGCTCATGTAGCTACGTGCAAAAACATCTGAATGGAAGAAAAATTGATTTTCCATGATGCCAAACTAAAGGAAATTTTTTTTTTTTTCCTAAACAGAATTTACAAGCCATTACCCATCACATCCAGAGTATTACTAGAGCTGTCAAGAGAAAGAAATCAGTGTGGAAACAGCATTCCACCGGGAAACATGAAATGGCAACAAGTTGGTCCCCCTGCAATATGTCCAGCGCTTAATATAAAATAATGTACAAGTAATCTGCAATGAGTTCTGCACAGAAACTCTCTTCTGGGATGCTGGCTTGTGATTTACTTGCTTGCTCAGAAAAAATAACTCCTTATGAAAAAATATAATTCTTTGTTTCCCTTCTTTCTTTTCAGCACAGATTAATGAAGAAGCTGAGTGATTCAGCTGCTAATGTGATCATGAGGGGGATATGTTTCAGCATTTATGATGATTCTGTGATGATTATAGCCCTCTCTCAGTTACTTTCCATGCCATGCTCTCTTCAATACGAGTAACAAGCGGCTTCAGGCACTTCTGTGGAGGATTAAGAATTCTCTCAGTGATGAAGTCTTCTCCTCTCTCATCTGCTCTCTGTCCTTAATGCTTTGTGTAGTTCTCTTCCATTTGCTTTCCCCTCACGTGTTCAAGCTCTCCCCCAAAACTGAATTTTGCATTAATCTTCAACTTTGATTAACCTGTGCCAGTGTATGGTTAATGGGCCAAGTGAGGGCTCAGGGACACTGGAGGAATTTCCTGCAAGCATTTGCCCTGTGCTCCTTAAGTTATGATTTCAGCTCCCAGGGAGAATCCCTGGATTAAGAAACTGTGACAAAGTGGCTCAAAGCTGCAGCCCCCTCCATCTTTCTTTCTTCATGGTCTTTTCTTCCTTCATTCTCCCTTGTTTTTCTCACTCTGATGTCTCTGCTTGCTCTTTATTCCTCATTCTTTCCTCCGCTGATCAATCCTGCACTCCCAGCTATTAGCTGCCTTTACTTCCTTCATAACTTCTTTTCCTGAAGTGGTCCTCTCCTTCAACATTAAACATTTCTGAGGAAAAAAGCATTAGCTAAGCTGATTTTACAAGTCATTACCCATCACACCCAGCACCTTAACAGAACTCACCTACTTCCCAATAATTTTATCATCTCCCTGGTTTGCTTCTCCTCTCAACTAACTGGAGCTGCTGATGAAAACCATTAATTCTATTCTGTATTCCCCCAGCCATTTTTATGGCTTGCTTTTCACCCAATCTTAGCTTCTCCCTGAACTCTTATTGAGAACTCTTTTTTTTGGCCACGTCTTCAGACCTCAGTTTCCTCCACATCCTCCTTGATGCTTAAGCTTCTTCTAATGTTATGACTCACTCCTCTTCCACATTTTATGGCTTACAGTCCCCTAAAGTAACAACTCTTCTAACAATTCTTGTGTCCATGGGGTTTTTTCTGCTTCTTTTTTCACAGAACTCCCTCTTATTGCTTCTATACTGTAAGTGGTACCAACCCCATTCCTCTCTTCCCAGTCCCAGCAGTCACCCACATTTAGATTTCTCTGTTCCCACTCCATCGTGTTCCTTGTCATCCCAGATGAATCGCGGTCACCTTCAATCTCCATGCCACAAAATCAAACGGGATGATGGCTGAGGAGCATCTTTCCACGGGAGGGCCTTGGTGTTGAGCAGCTTTCTGTGCATTTCACACTTCCATATAAATTCAGATGAGCTATGTGTAAATAAATATTGCCCAAAAGGCATTTTATGGCTTATCCAAGCATTTGTAAAAGCTAGGTCATAGGCAAGCACATCTTTACACTATGGCAGAAGTTTTTACATCAGGAATTTTCCAGGGCCTCCTAGACATTCTGTCCTATTAAGATGATCTGTTGTAACCACTGTTCCTCCCTTAGGACACAGCAAAGAATCATTCCTTATATATTATTTACACGGGGCTCTAGCCTAGGTAAATACATATGGTAATGCTGACTGTGTCATTTTGCACCTCGCTGTACTCATGCTCTTTTTCTTGCTGTGGTAATACACTTGTTTGCAGCAGCTGTTTCATCAGAATATCCTCCAGCAGGGCTAGTAGTGTCTCTCAGGCTGTGCTGCATACATTTGCTGAGGGATACACAGAAAATTGAAATAGAGGAGATTATTTTTTAAACCCCAAGTCGTTTGTCACTTGGCTGTAAATCAGCTGTGCATTATACAGACACGTTACCACTTTTGAAAGTGTTTGTATTTGAAAATCCACTATGGTGGAAGCTGCAAATTCCCTCTGGACTTTCTGCCATTAGATTATTTTAATTATGCAGCAACTTCGTCCTCATTTGAATACAAAGGGCTTGATTTTCACTGTGTTAAAGACACCCAGGCACTTTCTAGGTGGAGCAAAGGAGTGTGAGCAGGAGCAGCTCAGACCTCTTCACACTTGCTTCCACCAAGCTGCCAGCTCCCACATGCCTGGGGAGAAGGGGACAGCGCTGGTGACCAGACATCCCCAATGACAGTGCCAGGCCCAATGCTGCACTTCAGTGAGGCTGCAGATGAAAAGAGTGGCCGAAAGCTCCTGGGAGCACAGCCCTGAGGAAGGGCTCACATTCCCTGGGGCTGCGAGCAGCCTGTGGTGACGGCACTGCCATGGGCACCTCCCTGGTCTCAGAGAGCGAGGTGGGCTGGGATGTGGGTTTGTCCAAGCAGGAGAAGGTGGCAGGGGCTGAGCCTCTGGCCTGGTTTTGCTAAGAGGTGCAAGCTGCCTTTTCTACTGAGCTTTCTTAGCAAAAATGTCTCTCTGACCCAGACAGTAACTGTACAACCTTCCCTGTACAACCTTCCTTTAGTGTGACATGAAGAAAGGATCGTGCCTCAGCCAATGCCTTTTTCCCTCTCCAAGACATGCAGAAAAACGTGTTTGATGCCATTTTTGACTGCTGCACTAACACAAGTAGAGAGGAGGGTGTGAACAGGCAGCTGCACCCACACAGCCTCACCCTGTGCCTGGTCCAGGGAAGCCCTGGGACTTGGCTGATTCCTCTGTCCAGCAACCCCTTTTCTCCCCTGAACTTGTACAGTAATTTCCTTAAGTCTGTGCAAACTTTTAGCATTTACAACACCTGTAAGTCTGACAAAACTACCAGAGCTTAAATATTCATTGTACAAAAAATTACCCACTCTTTTGGTTGGTTTTGTTTAAAACTTCCCACCTTGCTTCATTTTATGATGACCTCTAACTCCTGCATTATGAGGATGAAGTGCAATCACCACCTTGCCTCCTCCACCGTGACATTCACAACTTGTACCTTTGCTAGTGGCTCTCTTCACTCTAGTGGCTTATATGGAAATAATTTTTACCTCTGTTCACCTTTGCAACTTCCTCTGAGTATTATCCAATTGTCTGTATCCTTTTCAAGAGTAAGGATAAAAATTGCATGCATTACTTCAAACGTGGGATTATTTAATGGGTTCATATAATGGCATAATGGTGTTTTCTGTTCCATTCTCTATTCTTTTGCTTTTTATTTTTCATTTTGTGATTGAAAGTGAACATCCAGCTAATAAATGCATAAAAGTGGCTTTTCTAACCTGAAGATTTTTTTCTTGAGCAGTAATAACCAGCTCACAGTCCATAATCATGTATGCAAAGTTAAGATTGTGTTAGGGTTTTTTTTGGCATTTTCAAAATGAAGTTCATTACTTCACACTTTGGTGTTAAATTTCATCTGCCGTTTCATCATGAAGTCACACAATACTCTAATTCTTCTGCAATTCTTTTCAGTTCACTTATCTTTTACTAATCTGAATAATAAAAAATCTGCAAGCCTCCTTACTGACAAGGCTCTTCTCCACATCCTTTGTGTATAATTCGAAAAGTGCGTGTGCTGGGACCCTCTGTAGGGTGGCCCTGGGGACAACCCTACACATTCCTGCCCTTTTATTCCCACCTTCCATCTATCTGCTTGCCCATGCAAAGATTTTTCACAGTCATATTCCAAAACAACTAACTTTTTAAGAATTTCTGGTAAAACCATTTCTTGGAAGCCTTTAGGAAATGTGAGGAAATACCTCATCCTTTAAACCAGCATCATAAGGGCCACTTAATCCTTGCTATTGAGACAGTTTTAAACAAAAGACCAGGTATTACCTAGCAGCTTACCTATTTTATACTTCAGTATACACATATCTGTATTCACCTAGTTTTTGGTGAATACCATTTAGCCTATGCCTTTTGTTATACTTCACTTTTCCCGCTGTCTCATCTGGCCTTACTCTTTCTCTGAGCTCCTTTTTATGCCTTGATCATCTTCTGGCTCTCAAGCTTTTTGCAGATGGGGCACCTGGAATGGATATTCAGAGATTTGAACAATATGCGCCTTGGTTTGCATTCTGCTTGTGCATTTACTCTGATAGGAAAAGTGATTTCTTTTTTTTCTTTGGTGCATAACCTCAGCTACTCAAGAAGTATTTTTCTCCCATAACTGCTTCCTCTACCTTGTTTTATAACCACAATTCTATTTAAGAAAACCCCACAAAAATATTCATTTTATCTGTATTTAAATATGTTGTTTTTTATCAATTTAAGCATTCTCTGAGCTGCATGCCAGCTTTTTACCTTTTCAGATAAACTAAAAGCTAAGGGAGTAAAATGCTGTAGATAGATGGAGGATTGATATGCAGATGGGGGATTAATTAGCTAATTTTCAAAGCACTAATTTTCTAGGTGACTTTACAAGGTCTCTATGATCTAGACAGGTTATAAATACAGTTTAACAGAATGTACTAATTTTTCAACTAAATTTAAAGATCTCTGAGAGAAACTTTTCATCAATATGAAATTGCCGAGTGGTCCACCCCTCTGTCTTTGAATCCTGTGCTCAAATCTCTGTTCCATCCCAGATATTTTGTACAGAAGGTGATCAATTGCAGCATATAAACATTTTGCTCAAGTGAAATAGCAGAAAAAGATCCCTTCTCTCCCCTATGTAGCCAGAAAACCAGGTTTTACTTTATGGAAAATAACATTGGTGAAAGATTCATATATGTGAAAAATCCACATATATGGGGTCTACATCTTGATTAGAGAGAGCAAGAAAGTAACAGCTGAACAGGTAAAGCCAAATGATGGTTCAGGTAACAGGTAATATGTCCTTCAGATGGACCCAGCTGGAACTTCTAAAATACTTGGAAGAAAATCCTGCAGCTTGAGTGCCAGAGGGCTTTAAAATGTGGGAGCAGAGGGCAGAAATAGAGGTGAGCAGGTTCAGGGTTTACCCATCTTCTGTGGAGCAGATGCTCTCTCTTCAGGACTTGAGGCAGCAATGGATTCCCTAATACCTTGTGATTCCACATAATGTTGATTAACTAGACCAATAATTAAACTTCCTAAATTGAATGGAGATCAAGGAGATGAAGGTGTGTATGAAATAATTATGCTGGTTTTACATTTGTAGCTTTCCTTATCTGCAAACCTTGTTTCCAATCTTAACTCTAAATCCATGGACTATATGCTTATATTTTCTAAAGGTTAGTGAAAAAAGTTATGCCGTTTGACAGAGCCTCCTCTAGCAGCTGAATTCTATCTGCCTCACCAGCATTTCACAACTAAGTCATCCTTTCTCTCTTTTTTTTTTTTTTTTTTTTCTTCATAGAAAGTCTAGGCTTAATATCTATAGGAGTGATGATTTTGGGAGAACTAGGCAAGTAATACTGTTCTGTAATCTCAGAACTTTCACCAGTTTGCTAGTCCATTTAGTAATTTTCCTTTGTATTGCAAAATCCATATATTGGAAATGAAGGGTACAGCTAAACCCTGCTGATCCAAAAAATTCCTGAATATCTCCTAAAATAGTCATGCTCCACTAAGATTAAAAGTTAAGTGCTTCATAACAAGTAAATTAGCATCTGAAAAATATAGCCTTTGCTTAGTTAGCCTGTGGGAGGTGTGGAAGCTCTTTAGGTAAAAGCTCAGATAAATTAAGGAACAAGAGGAAAACTTTGCTGCCTGGTCTCCTTGTATAAACACCAGGTGCTTAGCAGGACTTGTGAAATGAACTTTCATAATGCAGTATAAGGGCTACATCTAAAGGCCTCCACTGGTGCAGGGTCACACTGTGCTGAGGACTGAATATAAAACCCGTGTAACAATGGAGCAGCAGGAATTAGTAAGATTATAAACTAAGTTATGAAGTACTTATCTTAAACCTTCTTTGAAGTCAGAAGGATTTTAAATGCAACAGTCCCTTGACTTGAAACTCAATCCTTTCAACCCTTATTGTTTGCTTCTTAAAGTTGCTATGGACTATTGGGTCAGGCAGTCTTCTTACATGTTGGAGACAAAAGGCTTTGATTTAGCTGTTCACACAGAGTCCACACAGGAGCCTAAATTGTAGATAATCCTTAAGCACCTACGCAGGAGCAGTGTGTTTCTCCTCTGCTGACATTGCTAAAGTTCTTATGAATAAAGCACTTGGAGGCAGTACATTTGCAGCATCAAATTTCATTCTGTTCCTTCTCAGTCAGCTCAGTAAAAGTCTTCCCACAGTGAATTCCCAGAAATTTAGGATTGAAAACAGTGAGTTTGACTTCTTTACAGCAACAAGGATGACTTTGATTATCTGACCTGCAAAGAGATGAGCCTTGTTGACACACAAGCTTGACCATGTAGATTGCAGACACCTCTACATCTGCTGAATTGCAGAGGGCTGAGGTGGCCCCAGCCAAAATTCAGAAGCAGGGCTTCAGCTGCAGCTGAGGGCCCATATTTCCACCCAGGTGATGCTGGGCAAATGCACAGCTTTGTTTCTGGTTGTTTCAATACGCCCAACACACACCAGAGCCTCTGCACCATCAGCTCTGCAGTACAGCTGATCTCTTACACATTAGAAAATACCCAAAGGTTTTGAACAAATGTATTTTCTTTTTTAACTAAAGCAATATTTCCTGAAGTGGAAACAAAAGTAAAAAGTTGATAATAGATACCAAGTCAGAAAGCAAATTCCCCATCTACTGAATTTGTTCCTTATAGCTCTTAGTCCATATCTCACACTGCATTAATTTGAAAAGGTTTTCAAGTGAAAGGTACAATTTTTTTTTTTTTAGTATTAGAGAAAAATGTCCTAAACCAGGATGCTTTGCTTCACTCATCCAGCCAATGGAAGAGATCAGATTCCACTTGGATTGCTGTTGTAGGAGTACTGATGTACAGGAAATGTCCTGCTTCTGGAAGGACTCTTTAGCCTAAAAAAGTAAAACAAGAAGCAGTGTCTGGAAGTGAAGACAAAGCTAAATTTGAAAAAAGGACATGTTTTGTATTAGCATGACGATGTAACTGCTGGAAAAATTCCCAAAGGAAATAATAGATTTTCTAGTTGTTTGTCCTTAAAGCCAGCCCAGCTTTCTGAAATAAATGTTATGATCAAACACAAGTTTCTGGGCTAAACAATATCTGTTTGTGAATTTGAATAATGAAGGACACCAAAGAGGACAAAATAGAGGATAAAATGTTGCATTTAGCATTTAAAGTCCTCCAGGGTTCTGAAGCTGCTCTTATGCCTGGTCTGCATAGGGCTGTAGGGATTCAGACTAATATATTATTTATTGTTACTATATGTTTGCAAATTATTATTATTTATTTGCAATTAGAAAAATGATAATTTTCACTTTAATATTCAGCAGCATACTGCATTTTTAGGGAACAGGGCATTACCTTGGAGGGACAATGCATTCTCAGTGTAGTCATGTTTAACCTGGTAATGACATGAACCCAAACTGGGGCTTCAGTTTAAGCTTTCTTAAGACGTTAAGAAAAACGTATCAAAGAAGAATTTCATTCCAGTTTGAACTGAGATTACTTGGGTTGACTTCCAATATGATTTCTTTCTCTTTCTAAAGAACATAAATCCTCTAACATTAGGGCTGTCGTCTGCATTAAGAGTCAGGTGTACTCTCAACACAACTTTGCCATGACTTTGTTTTCACTTCATCTCCATTTACTTTAACACAAGATGCCACGCTGAAATAAGATGCATCCTAGTAAGGCAGGATTTTATTATCTAACCCTTTAAATATTCTCCCTTCCTCAAAAACAAAACAAAACAAAACAAAACAAAAACCACACACACAAGAAAACCCACCATCCTCTGATTTTCTGAAAGAAAAAGGCATTTCTCCTAGAAATCAATAAATTTTAGAGGAGACAAAAAGCACCATTGCCTTTTTCTTTTTTCAATTTAAATCCTATGAAAAAATCAAAGCCAAATTATTATGATCTATTCTCAGGTTCTCTAAAATTTATTAACAAAGATGTAGTCTAGCTTCTTTCCACTGGGTTGTAGTAGGAAAAAAAAAAATCACAATCTCATATCAAGAGGGAAACTTGGCCCCAATTCAGCACCGTATAAACAACTGTTTATGATACATTTGGTGAAAAATTATATATATGCTTAAATGTGTAGCTGAATCAAGACTTCCCCATGTCCATTATAGATAACATTCAGCCTTTTTTTCTCAAGCACAACTAGAGTTTGAATTGAGGGGATGGTTCAGTTTATATTTAACCCTTCCCTACATTCAAGCTAATTAACTAAAATGTTAAACACTGGTGGAAAACCCTCTCTCCTCTTGGCATGGGCAGCACAGGGGAACAAATGTCCCCAGGCTCCCGGGAGTGTAACTACCTGAGTGCCAGCACTGGCAGAGAGGCATGAACCCCACTGGGATCAGCTTCCCAAGCCCCAGTGATCCATGAATGTGACACTGTGTTTTTCTTATTATTGTGTGTTCTCTGTTACCTTTGAATGGCTTTCTCCTGTTTTCCCCAAGTTGTTTGTTTATTCCAAGTTTCTCCTTCCTCTCCCTGTTGTCCCTCAAGCCCCAGACCTGCCCATCTAAATGTCAATCCTCCCTAACCCCTGCCCTTTGCTCTGGAAAGTTCCCTGTCAGTCTTTGTTGTCCCAGCCCCCTGCCTAAACTCTTCCCTGACCCTGCCTCCTATTGATTGTCAATCCCCAATTGACCCCACCTTCAGGTCTACAGGTTTCCATGTTCCTCGATGCCCTCTTGGTTCCCTCCAGCTTTATCCGCCCCTTGCTTTCCCCCATTGTTTTTTGCTCTGTAAGTCCCTCCTCTCGCTCCTCCCTTGTCCCATCTCTATTGGCTGAAGAATTGTGCCCACCCCTTGTACCTCTCCTGCTTAAAAGACTGTGTAAAGTGCTGCTTTGGGTTCTTTGTCCTTGATCCTCTCCGGGGAATAAACTACCTTGGGAACCACAGAGAGGATCCCTCCTTGCTCTTTGTCCTGATCCTCGATGCTGTGACGCCAAGGCTGCAGGGAGCAGGAGCAGCCCTGCTCTGCACCTCCACTTGACCCATTTGTGGTTTGGGGTGGCCGCTCTTGGCACAGGCTGGAGTGAGGGGCTGGCTGGGGAATTCGGGAATTCTCCATCTGCGTCACATGAACGCCAGCAAACATCCCGTGCTTCTGATCCAAGGGAGGCTGGGAAGAGCTGCTGTTCTTCTGGCACTCTCTTTGCCAAGCCAGCGCTGCAAACCCTGCCTCTTCCCAAAGGAGCTGACCTTGGAAACCACTTATCCCAGCCCCTTTCCATCATAATCCTGTCTTATTAAAGAAGTTGCTATTTTACCTGTTTCCTGTTAAGATATGTGGTGATACAACTAAGGTTTCTGTGTTTTTACCTTTCCATCTATCTCCACTAGAATAACAAAGATACAAAAGCTTAATGCTGGGAGATGAAAATTATAAAAATGATTGGCAACCAAACCATCTCCAACTGATCTTATCTCACGCTCTCCCCCTCCTCTTTTCCCTGCTTACTCTTGAGAGTGGAGCTCTGCCAATTATCAGGCATCAAACAAATCAGAAAGTAATCACTGAGATGTCTATCTGCAGATTTCCTTGTATTGTTTTCTCTCTCTCTTCTCTGTGCAAACCACTGGCAATTATTTTTTGCTGCTCTTTTCTGTCACTGTCTATTTCTTTTTCACCAGTTTCACAATTAGTGCATCTGAAAGTCATGCAGGATGCTCCAGGTACCACACAGAGAGCACTGAGCTCTCAAAAGTGAGGGTAGCAAACACACAGTGCAGGAAAAATCTTACAAAATATGATTTCTTCAGTGACAAGCTTTGCTCACACTGTGAAATGAATGAACTCCTTTCTTCATGTTAGATAAAATATTTTATGCTTAGAACTTCCCCCCCAGCACTTCTCTGCCTGGTTCAGAATTTACCTTATGGACATTTAATTTCTGTGACACATAGTTCCATTTGGAGCACATCACTTCCCTTCTTTAATTGTATTTTGAGTTGGCCGCTGTGGAGCTGCAGCTCTGGTGCTCACTCCATGAGACCCAGTGAAAAGATGAGCCACATACAAGGGACATGTTGCCCAGCTGTCCCTAATTTCAGAGACCAAGAATCAACTTCTCATGGGAATGAAACAGAAGGATTAATTTACTTCCCCTTTTATCATCATCAAATTCACAGGAGTGAGGAGAAGGGATGGTGTCCTAGGCCCTTCTTTCAGATAACCTCCTGTGAAAGTTTGTTTTGATCCTGAAAAAAAGATTTTTTTTTTTTTTAAGGGCAGTCTCACTATTACTTTAAGATCAATATGAGGGACAGTGCCTAAGAAACATTCCTTTAATTTTCTTCTCTAACTTATACATGATAAGGGGAATAAAGTGTGAATAAAGACCAAGCTCCATGTAGGAGTATGGAGTAAATACATTTCCTCTGAGTAAGAAAGTCTGAGAAGTGGGTATGTTCTGAAGAAGCTTGGCTAATATTGCTGCTATAACATGTAGAAGTAGATGGGTCATAAATCAACTTCATCATAGCTGTAGGAAAACTGCCTGGAAAAACAATCTGATGCAACCTCACAATGGCAAAATTACATGAGAAACCTCAGGCAACCCAGCTGTAACTTCGTAAGAAAATCAGATGTCTATGTTCCCTAGACCTGGCCTTTTGTCCAAACTAAAATTACTACTTAAATTGTTCCTTTAATATGACTTGCAAGCATAAAAACAGATGCACACATTTTGTATTTCCTCAACAAGGAAAAATTACTTCTGTTCTTGTATGCAGATGAGGATTTGATATTGAACATGCTTTTAGTAGAAAATTAATTGATACAATGTATTTGCAATGAACTTGGCTTTTTGAGGCACCTTACTGTACTAACATGGTGCTGGCAAAATTTATTTAGAAAAATGCAGTAGGCAAAAAGTCCTTTGCAAATTTACATTTTGAGACTCTGAAATGTACTTACTTTCCTAAAAACTTATTCTAGGAGGGAGAAAGAGTAAAATGGATGGTATGTTTATCAGAAAAAGCACATTTGTAATCTGCCAGCAGATTTACATGTAGTCTACTACAGTAATATCTCTCACGTGAATTGCTAAATGTGAGGCCAAAGCAGCATCTATTTTTTACTCAGCTTATAGTTAGTAGTGGAGGTTTGTGTGGTTACAGCCATTACACTTCATAACTACAGTGTCACTATGCCACCATAATCACCACTCCATCACCCAGGGTGTTGGCACATTGGAATTCTCTGGAAATGTCCAAATCCCTGGGAGCACCCTGGCATGGATGGCGTAATTCAAGCTTATGTGATGTTCCCTGCTGACCCCAGGCCATGGCAGGCTGCTGTGTAGGCAATGGCACTGTGTTCTCCGTGCTTTGTATTCCTGGAGGAATCAATTCCAAGCCAAGGCAGAGTGCAAATGTGTGGGACTCCTTCACATCCAGCATCCTAACCAAGCTAACAAACCACAGCCTGTTTGGATTCAGGACTTTTCTGATTCAAACTCAGAAGTTTGGGACCCAGGTTCCCTGCAGTAAAGATGCTCAGGTTATGCCTATACCAAGGGATTTAGGAGTACTTTCCCAGTCTTGGTCCCACATCCTGACTGCATGGCATTAACTCAAAAAAAAACCCCAACCCTCTCTCCTCTCCTCTCCTCTCCTCTCCTCTCCTCTCCTCTCCTCTCCTCTCCTCTCCTCTCCTCTCCTCTCCTCTCCTCTCCTCTCCTCTCCTCTCCTCTCCTCTCCTCTCCTCTCCTCTCCTCTCCTCTCCTCTCCTCTCCTCTCCTCTCCTCTCCTCTCCTCTCCTCTCCTCTCCTCTCCTCTCCTCTCCTCTCCTCTCCTCTCCTCTCCCTGCACTCCAACCAGCTCCAGATGAAATCTTAGATGTCCTGAGGCCACTCACAGCCTCAGTGTCCTGCACAGTTATCGTGGAGGTGATCCTGTCAGAGAACTTTGTTATCTTGGTTGTGGTTCTTAGCAGGAACCAGGAAGATGTGCCTTGATCTGCTGTGGTTGGAAATGATGATCTCAGCTCAACCCGAGTTGGTTGAATGTAGAACTGTACAGTTGTGGTCCAGATCTCAGCCCAACCAGTTCTCAGGAGGAGCACCACTGTCAGCTCTAGATATATGGAGTCGCTTTTATTCTGAGCAGAATAAAAGTTTTTAATTCAAGTTGGCACAGCCCAAAAATAGATGGCCTCATTTCTGTCCCTGGAAACAATGGAGCTGTATCTCCATGTGCTTCCTCAAAGAGCCCAATTGGAGCTGAGTCAGCTCTGAAGCTCTGGCATGGAAAACCCAGAGCCCAGGTAGCCAAGAGCCAACTGCCTTCAGCAGTGCTTTATCTTGCACATGGATTCTTCAGGAGGGCAGAAATTCTGTTAAGTGTTGGCACTGTAAACCTCAGGAGAAGAACACCTTTGATATCAGCTGAGTAAGAAACCAAATTACATCCTCTGGGAGAGCAGAGTTAAAAAGCAGCAGGCATGAGTTGAAACCCAGAACAGCAATCCTCACATTAGCAGTACAGATGTTTTACAGGTACAACAGTTCTGCTTGGTACACCTACAGCTCCCACCGACATTGTGGTGCAGATATTTGCATAAGGGTGGTGGGATTATGTTTGTCATCATCTGAGGGTCTGTAAGGGGGAGCTGACTGCTTTTTTTCAGAGGAAACAGAAGAGCACACAAGTCAGCTACTCTAATGAAAATGTTCAGCCTCACATCCGAAGAGGAATAAAAATCACTAGAAAATGGTTAATCAAACCCATGGTTCCAGTAAAGAAATGTTGACTCTTAAACAGAAGGTGTGAAACATCTACCTCTCTTTGGAGCACCCCATATCTCAATGGTCCAAGCTTCTTTGCAGTCGGAGGAGAAACCAAGGGGGAAGAGTACATTGACCCTAGTGGCAAAGTAGGTCACCAGTAGTCTGGGTTTTGAATTATTCTGAGGTTTCTCTGTTGAATTTTCCTATATAAGATTATAATTAAAAAAAAAAAAAAAAAAAAAAAAAATCTGATCCCGAATAAAACCTCCAAATCCTTTTTTGTGTGTGTAAAGTACAGCGGTTTGTTTCCTTTCTGGCAAGGCTGTCAGTTCCTTTAAGGAACAGAAAGAGGGAACCCACACAGCATATGGTGAGAGTTGCCTGCATTGCTGTTCCCAAAGAAAGCTGTCTGGCTCTCCTAAAAAAAAGAGACAAAACATGTGAGGAGAAATGCTGCAGGTTAGCACCAAGGATTACCTCAGACACCACAGTTGTTTTTTCCTTAGAATATGTAATTAAGGCTCAACAGGACAAGATATTTAAGCATATACTTAAAATAGTAAATATTCTTGTGTGAATCACTAAAATTACTCAATCTATTAAGCTTTCAGATTCTATATGCTAAATAATGCAGTTATAGTAGAGATGTTGGTACATTCATATTCCCAAGAAACCTGGGGACCTCTACCACAGCCCCAATCTGAGTCCTGACCTGGCTAATGCTCATGACACCACCTTGAGCAGTGTCTCAGCTACCCCTAAACCTTTTTGCCTCTTTGGGGTCATCATCAGATTTATATGCAGTACAAATGTACTTGAACAGGATTGCCCTGAGCAATCTCCTTCAGGTGTGCTCCTTCAAAGGCTGTGCTGAGCTGTTGGTTAGGAATGGTCCCTGCCAAGAATATTTGCCAGCAGCACTTGTTTCCAGACTTGCTGGTGGTCAAATTCCTGACAGGACACCAAGAAATGAAGAGCCTTGCAGCTTTAAATCAAATGCCATTGAAAATTATCAGCAGCCTCCTTACCCCTGGTTATCAAAAGCCCTTGGGAACAAATAGTTTAGTGGCAGACAGCAAGAGTTGACAGAAGAGCCTTATTCCCTGACCTTTCTCTTTGCAATGACTCACCTGGTAACCACTGACCCTCTGATTTAAGTGCGGGAGCTGTTAATGTAGCAATTAGTGCAAGAGCTTAGAGCGGGGCAAGGTCACTATCTAACAGCATGGATAGGGTACTTGAGACATTTTCCTTATCATTTAAGTGGATTTCCTCTGTTCCTGGTTTTCTTAGTTCTCAGGCAACCTTAGCTGCAAGTGGAGATTTAGATAAATTGTGGGCAGCTACATATTTTCAGAGATGATTCATCTGATACATTTTAGGTGTCTATTCTATAGTGAGATTATCATGTCTTAGAGTCCATTGAGTGACAGATGAGTTCTGCATTGACAAGAAAGTGAGCCTTTAGTGTAACTCACAGGGACATAACTCCACTGTAGCCATCTCCTGCTAGGCAGACAAGTCCCATGCTAAATACCTGTCCCAGCAAAATCACTCAATCTGAGTCCCACGATTTTTGACTCAAGCTACATGTCAAGGTGAATGTGTCTTAAACCAACATTTTGGGATTTCTCTGCTTACATTTAAGTAATATTGCTGTCAATAGAAAGAGGGTTGTTTCATTTCATTAAGCAATTGAGTACCTGTACTGCAGATCTTAAACTGGGGGAGAAAAGCCGTTGAGTATCCAAGCACAATAAATCAGTTTAATCACTCTACTTATCTTGGTATACGGAGTGGCTACAACAAAGAATTTGGCTGATCATCTTTCTTCAGCTGTCAGCTGCTCTGGAGCAGTGGAAGATTTCTGTCCTTTACAAAGGGCTCTGCAGCTGCCAAACGTCTAAAGCAATTCAGGAACCTGTCATAGGCTTTCCCGTGGCAGCCATGAGTGAAGTCTCACTGCAGAGGGGAAGGAAATGAACTTGCTTTGCTCTTTTAGTATGGATATAATCAGCATCATTACCCAAGGGAATTGAGCTGTAAATCTAATGTCAACTTCAAGGTTAGTATCATCCAGAGGACTTCCTAGGGAGAGACGGGCTCTCTGCGATGAAGTATTTTGATTTACTACTGTTGTGTTACTTTTGACTGTGCAGCCCTGCAGCCACACAAGCTGTTACCTCAGTGGACATTTCCTGACTGTGGCCCCTTAGGAAGGTGATTTGGAAGACTAGGACTGTGTGCACTGAAAATCCACATGCCAGAGGAGGGGCTGAAGTGTAGTGTTGGGGGCAGAGTGTTCAACTGCAGTTCTCCTTGGTCTTCATTGTCCCAAATCTGAATGAGTCTTCATGATACAGCAATTTCAGGATGAAGCTTGGGGTGGCCCCTTCTACACCTGCAGTACCTTCTACTCTCCAGCCCAGCATGTGCACAGCAGTGAGCCTGCTCTCCACATGTCCTTATAATGAGATTCACCTTCAGTGTCCAGAATGGCAACCAGGATCTGAGCCAGGGAATTCCTTCATTCTGTCTCCTTTGCTTTGCCAGTTCTTTTGAAGAACAACATTTTTCACCTGGGGCTCCTTCAAGTTTCTTCGGGAAGTCTGAAGTCAGATGTGCCTCCCTCCCACCTCTAGATGCCTGTCTGGGTGTGGGTGTGTGTCTTTCCCTCTGGTTTTCCTTTTCCATTCCTGCAGTTCTTCAGGGACAGTTGTGGTCCCTTAGCAGCCCTAGGGCCACAATAGTCTGTCAAAATCACCACAGCCAAGCAGGGTTCACCAAAAGACCTCCTGTTGTGTACAGTCTTTCCCACTTTAGGGAGGTTTCAGCGCTCCTCTGCTTTCTCTATCTGCGCATGTGGCCTGGTGACAGATGTCTCGAGCTGGCTCTTCCTCACTCTTCAGGATGGGCTCATACACAGCTCCCAAGAAGGGCTCAACTTGTGTCACAGCCTTCAAGCACAAGCGTAATGGTGGTTCAAACACCTGTTAAACAGGGGTTCAAACACCTGTTAAAAATAAGTGCACCTTGCTGTTGCTTGTTATGTGATGACTGGTCATGGATTACACCGGAATAGTGGTATTTCTGAAAGAAACCAGAGAGATTTCTCCAGAACTGCTATTCCCAAAACCTGCATTCATTTTCTTACTCCATTTCCTATAAGCCTGAAACCAGCCCTTTCAAAATGCCTTTCTGGTGAAGGAAGGAATTTCAGCACTCAGAGGTGTTACGGGCAGTGGCCTCGTATTTATCCTAACAAACCCTGAGGCGCTGCACTGAGCACAGGCTGTGAGCGGCTGCAAATGCCGAGAGCACAGGACACGGTGACACTGTCTGGAACATGGTTTTACATCACAGATCAAAACACAAGACTGAACGGTATAATCACCATGCAACCAAAGGTGCTGTTAAGCAGAAAAGTCTCATGAAAGAGACATGAGGGGGTTTCATTTCCTTTCCCAAGACTGCTGAGTGTGTTTCATCTTTAAGTATGAAATGTGTTTTATTTTACTAACAAATCTCTATCCCAAATTGGCAATAAGGCTTCAAATGTTCTTTCCCCTTCACCTTTCCCATGCATTTTTCCTTCCCTTCCATTTTTTTTCCCTCCCTGAATAACTTGAAAGTGAATACTCATGTTTAAACACCTGTGATTGAATATTTTTCTGTCTAACTCAAATGAATCTATTCCCAGTGCATTATTTTGCAGTCTCCCTTCAAATCTGTACACTTGCTGATGTTGAGTGGCCATTACAGGGTCCTCTGTTGGAATTTCAGCCCATTTTCTAAATTCTCAGAATAAATTATCACAGAAATTCCTTGTAGGAGTAGTAATAATAATAATAATAATAATAATAATAATAATAATAATAATAATAATAAATGCCAAGAGGACAAATTTTGCCCTTGTTTTATTCCCATGTAAACCCATGGGCAAAATTTCAGTCACAATACTTGAAAGCAAGATCTGGATAACAAGTTTTCAATTTTGCAGACCTCGCAGGACCAGATTTGTCTAATCTGAAGCCGGGCCCTAAGGCATATTCATGCACAGGGAGGTTCATCCTTGTGCAGTCAAATCATGTAAACTTCCATTTATAAATGATAGGATTTACACATGCAAGGGCTATAGCCATTCTTGTAAATAAAAAGCTTGTGAAGGCACTTGCAATTCTCTGAAGGAATAGCGGGTTTCTTTTCTGGACTGATGGCTTTTTCTACCATATTTAGGTGAGAAATAGATTTCAGCATGACTTGTATAACCCTTTTTATCATAACTGCACGACTCCTTCCACTGTCTTCAGCTGAGATGCTGACTGTGCACCTCAAGATCTTGGGCTATTAGCTCTGCTCTCTCTCTAAAGGAAGTTTAACATCCTACAGTTAGGCTGAAAAATGGGTAGCGTGCATGTTTCACTGTACCCTCCTAAGTTCAATTTCTGCAATATAAATTCAATTTCTACTACATAATGCAAGCCAATAAGACTAGAAACGGCTTTTGTAGAAAACCAGATAATAGCTTCTCCCTAGATTGCTTCTTAGCATAATAACCTTATTTGGTGGCATCTCATCACAAGACTGATGGGGCCATGCCTCTTTTGTGGAGAAAGGGTAATGAAGCACTGCAACAAGGCCCTGACATAGTTTAATAGGGAATAAAATGCATTTCATGCTAAGTCATAACATACAGGACTGGAAAGAGATTTGCAATGTAACACAGTTCCCTCTTTCCTGTTAATTTTTTTTTTAGCAGACAAATTAATAATCTGTAACATACAATTATAATAATTGGAATTCTAGTCTATAACAGGCATGAACATAATTTAAATGAAGCAGAGCTGCATGGTGACAGCAAGAAGTCTTAACTTTCATGGCCAAGGGTAGTTATAACAGTCATCATGAACACATTTGTGTGAGCTCCTGGAGCCAGCACTATCCTGATATGGTTCCATATATCTGTATTAATTATTGATGATATTGAGATAAACAAATACTGATGTGTCTTTCAATCAATATAATTGCCTTTGGAAAGTTTGTGTTGCCTCTTGCACTGATTCCTTTACAGAGGTTGAATAGTGACAGTGCTGACCATGTCCAATTCTTTCCTCTTGAGAGGATGTCTGGAGAAGTTGGAGCAGTCTAATTGTCTCCCAGGCCCACTTGGCCCATGAAGGATCTGAATACTTGGTCCTAGCACTCCGAAATGACCTGGAAACCTCTCAGTGTCTGTCGCAGTGTCCCTCACGCCTGGCAGGCGCTGGCCACAGGCTAGCTCAGATCCCACACACTGCGGCTAACGCGCTCAGGCCGGGGTCACAGGCAGGGCAAGCAACCTCCTCCCTGTGGGGCCTTGGTTCCCCACACCGGCCACTGGACTCGATGGTGTCACGACTACGGCGGCGGACAAAGGGCCGACTCTCTTGAGCAGGGTTAACAGTGCTTTATTAAAGGGGAGTCCAGCAAGGAGCTCCGCCTCAGACAACTGCTGCCCAGAGAGAGCCCCGAACAAGACTTTGCAGCAACTTATAAACAGGGGAGGGTCAAGGGGTGGCGACAACGGGTCAGCCAATAAGGGAACATGGGGGTGTAACAGGGGGGTGTCAACTCTTAAACAATGATCCAACCACAAGAGGGGGGAAGGGGATTTCCCAGGCACCAGCCTATCACTCGACGCCCTCCCTGGAGTTTTCCAGAAGCCAGGGAAGGGCCCCAAAGTGACAGACAGGGCGCCCAAGAGGAGAGAGAGGGGATTGACAGGGACAGGTGCGGGAGTGGGATGATTGACAGAAAACGGCTTGTTATATAACAGACTCCTGAGGTAGGAACCAACACAGGAACGGGGGGGTACAATAGAACAAACCATTACAGAAACCTCTTACAACACTTACAGAAAAGCTTATAGAAAATGCTTAAGAATATAATAAAACAACTTTTGCACCACCACAAGTGTCCCATGCAGTGCCTCAGAGGGAGTTTCACAACCCGAGTAGGAAGGTGTTTGCACCAGCTGGTAAGAGATCAGCTGGCAGATGTGTTCCTAAATCCTACTCTCCCTATGGTCCAGGCACTTAATGAATCACTTTCCTCCATTCAGTATTAACTGCTAAGCTCTTGTATTTCCTTGAGAAATACAGCAGAGATCTATACTGCCTTCCAAAGGAGGCTGCAGTAGGGCCAGGCTTCTCTATCACACGTCCCCTGTGTTGGATAATTCAGTCACCATGAAGAACCCAAATCCCTTTTGAGAATATGAAAGATTTTAGTGTTCACTGTAGACAGTGAGCAAGCCAGCATCCTCGTGCTTCCCCTCAACTGCTGTCAGAGTGCCCAAACCAGCAGCTGCTTGAGCCATGCTGTTGGATCTAGAGGATCTTTACCCAAACGCTGTGGAGAAGCTGCAACAAGAGCAAATGGGAGTGACTCTTGGTTCCCAACCCTCCTTCCCTTAAAGGAACCCCATACACATCCCAGGTTCACCTTTGGCCTCAGGGTAGGAGAGGCACCCACAAGACCTACAGTAAAACAAAGCTGGGCCCAGGTCCCGATAGAGTGGGTTAAGAAGCTGGTTATTTCTGAAAGATGGAGATCGTGTTCCAGCCAGGTTTCAAAGGAATGCAACCACTGCAGGTGGTTTTCTGCAGGACAGCCCCAGAAAAGTGTCCATCAGCCCAGGGTGAGAGGCAGATGGACAAACACAACCCTCCCCACGCCCTCCAGACCCTTCTCCTAGCTCTTCCTCCACTGAGAACTGGGATGTTTGGGGACTTTTGGCATTCAAATTAAACATGTTCAATCTTTACCTTCCTCATGAAGTGAGAGGGGATCAGTGAGAGCAGAGACTTTCTTTGGATGTAGTCTTATGTGTCTCCCTCTGTAACTAGGGAAAAAAACAAAACAAAACAAAACATAACAACGTTTTGAGTGCAAACACACTGAAAATTGCAAGAATCATAGCTGGATGGTAATTGGAACAATGACTCAGTTGGGCAGAATCAGATTCCAGGGAAATCTCTTCCAGAGAAAATCAATCTTAAAGAAAAAATGAAATCAAAATCATGAAGAAAACAACTGCAGGGGAAAAAATTCTAGTCCTCCACTTCCCAAAACCTATAAAAAGAAAAAAAATTTATTTGGCACTCCACTGAAATAATATTACCTTCTTATCCAACAAACTGAAGGAGAATGAAAAGGCCGTGGTTTTATTTATACAATCTACATTTGTACCTGTTTCACTTTGTTAGTTCTGTGTTTGGGGTATTTTTAATTTTTTTTTTACTTTTTTCCCCACAAAGTGTGCAAGCCCAGCAAGAAAAATCTCTTGAATTTCAGTTTTTTGCTGACTGAAATAAAAGACTGAATCCTTGTAATTTCCACTATTTCACTATTTATTTTTCTATTCAGAGATACTTCTAAGTCATAATTTCTGACTACCTGACTTATATCAGGTGGCTACATATGTTTAGCTTTGTTCTTCTGTGTCCTAATAACCTTTACAGCATAAAGAGCTTCCTGTTTAGTCAACAGATTCTTCCCTATTCACTTTAAGTGTACTGAGTTCACAGAAATGCTGGACATTGCACTCAAGCTGTCACAGATGACAGCTAAGAACTGCTTAGGTCTAAAATCTAAATTAAAAATAGTTTCAGTATGAAACTTGAAAACTAGCCAAAGACAAACTGCAGTTCACATTTTCTAACCCACTCCACCACTGCAAATGTATAACTCAGTAAGAATAAAAGCTTTGATTAGTCTCTGGAGATCAAAATGGGTTGTACTTTGTCATGCAGAGAACAAGCACCTCAGTAACAACTTAATAGACTGAAATTAGGATCATCCACTTGTAGACTCACAATAAATCTATATCATCATTATCATCATCCATCTGGAATTAGCATCTTCAGAAGAAATTAAATAGGTACTGGCAGATGTGGTTGATCCTTCAACTCAGTTTGCTAAATATGTAGATAAAATATAAATATAGATAAAGATAGGCATGATTGTGCTGTGAATGTCTCGGTTAATGAGTGTACATTGATCTGTTTATCGCAAAAACTTTCAGCAGGAACTGGGCATTTTTAAGCAGATTGGATGGAGAATTAAGGGTCTCAGAGTTATTATTCCTGTAAATAGGCGGCCTGGAAGAAGAAGGATCAAGACTGTAGCAATTCCTAATTGAGGAAAGGGATGGAGCATGAAGCCAAATTGTACTGGAGAGCCTAAGTCAAGGACAACTATTACAAACCCACCTGGAGCAGAAAGTGCTTCAGCTGAGCCTTGTCCTATTCTGGAGACCAGAGAACTCCCTTCCTAAGAGCCCAGTTCCCATTTCCTTAATGTTTGTGGTGTCTCTCAACTGAATTCTCCCATATTATTTTTTCACTAATGAGTTTTCTGTCTTGGTTGTGCTGCATGGTAAGAGAGAAATAAAAATAAAAATAAAAATACAAAAATACAAAAATACAAATACAAATACAAATACAAATACAAATAAGGGAGAGAGAAAGAAAAAAAGCATAATTTAGATGTAGTTTCATGTTTGGGGTTTTTTTGGGGGGGAGTGTTGCTTGTGTTTGGTTGGTTTGGTTTTCAATAAGCATCACTTTTTTGTGTTTCAGAATTTTTGTTTTTCATAGTGTGTGTGTGTGTTGTGGTGGTGGTTTTTTGTTTGTTTGTTTGTTTGTTTGTTTGTTTGTTTGTTTGTTTTTTAATTTCTAATGCTTAGTTTAGGATCTCTGTTTCCAAGAAGAGTTGGTGTGGCCCTCAGTGTCAAATGGGTAAGTGTTTTCATTTATTGAAGACAATAGTTAAAACATAAAGTAAGGGCAGTTTCATTACTGATTGTAACACTAAAGGAATTTATGTGCTGGGTCACTCTGAGCAGTCTTTGTCCATATAACTCAGCTGAGCCGGACACTGCTGATTCAGCTGAGCACTTTCAGCATCTGGATATTGTGAGATCCCATCTGCTCTGGACAAGCCAGAGTAATCCTGATCCCTCTTTTGCCTTTTCCCATCCCATAAACCCATCCTGAGATGGTCTTACCAGAAGTTTTCCTGAGAACAACCTAAAACTATACCCAATGACCTTAAAACAAAAACTGGAACCTAGTTTTTTTGTAACAAAAAACCCCCCCTGTACTTGCAGAGATTGCCAGTGCTGGGTGCTGTTTCTGTCTAACTTTTAATGAAGAAAATTAGAGTTTTATATTTGTAATATCTTAATAACATACCCCCCAATCAGTCTGCACTGATTAATTTTAAATGTAGCAGGTCAGCAAGAGCATTCCAGTGGTTTAATTTATTTGTCAGATTAAGAATATATGTGTGTTGGTATGGAACCTCCCATGTGTAGTGCCAGGTTAATGTGCTCGGCTTGACTGTAATGCTTCAGTCGATAGTTTTCGTGGGTTTCTTTTTTTTTCATTTTGAATAACTCATCACTAAAAAGATCAACTTAACTTCCCCCTCCCTAGACAGACTGTAATTAACACAGACCACAGCCCCTAAGAGGGCTTTACAGCTTTAAGTACAAAAGCCACAATGTTTCTTAGGTTTAAAAGTCTGTATGATATTCCTTCAACATTAGTTAGAATTAGGTAGTGCCTGCTTGTATTGCAAGCTTTTTAATAGTATTGATGAGTTCTTTAGGATGATATTCCTACAAAACATCTGTCCTGATTTCAACTAGGAAAGAGTTAGTTTTCTTTCTTCTAGCAGGTATAGTGTTGTGTTTTGGATTGACTGTTTGCTCTATCAACATCACTGCAGTAAAATCACCCCAAAAAATCAAGAATGACTTTTGGTGGTAGAACCAGACAAACATAGCGGTGATGGAACCATAACTGGCTTCAGCCTGCAACATTCCAACACTCTGTGTGTGTATCAAAGGACAGGAAAGGTGATGGTGATTATGGGGATGAGCTGGAAAATGCTGGACTTGGGTGTGATGTCACAGTATAGAATAAGGGGTGGATACTGTTCTGATTTTGGCTGGGATAGAATTAATTTTCCTCCTAATGGCTGGCACAGTGCTGTGTTTTAGATTCAATATGAGAATAATGCTGATAACTGCACCGGATTTGTGTGGCAAGGGTTTGGTAGAGGGGACCAGAGACATTGTGTGGTGAACCGGCGATAAGCCTCTTTCCCCTTGTCTTTCTGACACTGTGGGGGAGGAGGTAGAGAATTTGGGACTAAAGTTAAACCCAGGAAAAAGGGAGGGGTGGAGGGCAGGTGTTTTAAGATTTAATTTTTATTTCTCACTATCCTATTCTCTTTGACTGGTAACCAATTAATTTGTCCAAATCAAGTCTGTTCTGCCAATGATGGCAACTGGTGAGGGGTGACCTCACTTGCTTTGTATATTCTAACTCTTTCGCTATTATTGTTATTATTGTTATTATTATTACTACTACTATCCTTTCTTGCTCTGTTCTATTAAACTGTATTTTTCTCATCTCACAAGTTTCCTCACTGTTTCTCACCCCTCCAGTTCTCTCTCCCATCATGCTGCTGGGGGAGTGAGAAAGTGGCTGTGTGGTGTTTAGCTGCTGTCTGGGATTTGACTGTGTCATCACCATAGTGCAAATCATTCCTCATTGATCTCTCATATGGAGGTGGAGGGAGAGCCTAGACACACACTGTGTTTCAGAGTAACTGGCTGTTAAATATTGATTCATTTACGTTAACAAGCACCTTCTTGTCAAGTTTTCTCTCAGCTCCTATGTGATTTTCACTTTTATTTAGAAATCCATATAGAAAAACTTATTTCTGTAAATGGTTTGATAAAGACACCAGAAACAACATGCAGGAGGAAAAAAAATAATAAAAGGCACTTACACCTGCACAGCAACGCATGATTAGTTTTTCTGGTAACTACTATAGCAATGATTGCTTCATTTGTTGCCCTTGATGCAGGGAGAATCTGTCATCTCAAAGGTTTTCTCCTGTTAATTCTCCTGAATGTATTTGTGGTGGGATATGCCATTTTGTCTTCCCTGGCAACTAAAATTTGTTCCCATGCAACACCACAATAAATATTCCTAGAGAGATAATATTGCCTGCCTTAAAAACAAACAAACACCACCACCCCACCCCCCCCCCCCCAAACTCCAAAACAAGAAAAAAAATAAGCCATAGCTAAACCATAACAGATGTAGAGGCTGGAATGCCCTTTTAAATAGAATATTTTATGATTTATATTTCCAGGATTTGTGCTACCAGGGTACTTTCAGATAAAATAGATTTTGTACATGTCTGATATCCCTTGGCAGGAGGCTTTATAGGCACTATTAACCCAGACTTAATTTGGGGGGCCTGAAAATGCCACCTGGTTGTATTGATGGAAAGGTTGACCTAAGGCACCACCTTGCTTGCAACCTCAGTTTTTAGGAGGCTCACAGACCTGACCCAGCCATGGGGCCCTTCCCTGAAGCTGGTTGGGTTGGATGACCTGTTGTAACTCCGTGACCTGTTGTAACTCTGCTTACAGGTGGGAAGCACTGGGGTGAGATGGGGTTGCAGCACAAGAGCAGAGGAGCGGGAGGATCCAGAAAAACACTTAGGTGAGTCTGAACAAAGAACTCTGAGGATGAGATGAAGGAGAACATGTTCAGAGCCCCATTTAATGTAAATTCAGGCTGTAACTAATATGCTGCTAAAATCAGGCTTCAGTAGGAAACTGTGGTCTATAAGATACACAAGGGTGTTTTGTTCAGTGTATAAAAAGCTAAATCCTGCTGCCAGAACCTGTGCCTGAACTCTTCTGAGGCCAGCCCTGAAACTCTGGAGCTGCAGAAGGTTTTGTGAGAAAGGAACCAGGGAATGCAAAGATTTTGTGGCTGATGTGAAAATGCCGTCTTCAGCTGCCTTTCAGAGTCCACCTTTGAGATCAAGTTTGGCCTCACAATACAGAGCAGGGGCTGCAGTCCTGTGTTAGAGAATTCCTGATCCCATCCTGTGCCACAGAGCCACCAATCCTGCTCTGCTGGCTGATTTGTCCAGGTGATTAACAAAACTTGCCCCAAACTGAGTATTCAAGGCTAAACCCTGCCCTCTGGTGCTCTGATGCTGAAGGGGTAAAGAAAACTTGAAAAATTTTTTTAGCTTTAGCTTTAGCTAGCTTTAGCTTTATCTGTCATCTTTATCTTTATCTCTATCATCTTTATCTATCTTTATCATCTTTATGTACAAAATTAATGCACCTCATTGACTCCTGATTTTTCTATCCATCGGGCTGCAGCAGTCAATGCAACCTTTCAGCAGATGAACTTGCTTTGCAAAGCAGAACATTGGTATTAGGGACTTCTGTAGCATTATCCAGTTGTTGTTGTTGTTTTAAACATGTATCTCTGAGTGCTTCCAGTGTTTGGGTTGGTTTTGTTGTTTTTTTTGCAGGCAAGGTAAAATGCTTGAGGAGTGGTAGGATGGAAGATGAGGTGGATTCCTGGGCAATCACTCCAAACTTTATGTGACAGTTTGAGAATTTCGGTGCTGTGTTGCTTCATGGGCCTGCTGCAGTGTTCTCTAGAAATGTGGTTTTTAGGCTCTTTGACTTCTTCAGAGCTTGTGGTGGCCTTGGTGGGAACAGGACTGCAATGTGGGGTCCCAGCCCAAGGCTTCAGCCAATTTTTTTGGTTGTTCCGAAGTGTTGAATGAGGGATAATGGATATTCCACCCCAGCTTGCCTCTTCCCACCCACATCTGCACCAAACCTCCCTGATCAACCCAGCACCACTAGAGAGAAACCACAAAAAGGGAACAAAGATTGATTGCTTCTGTGCAGCTCTTACTATTTAATGTCACCTTCATCAGCTTATTTGTGTTTCTGTACACCTGACCGTGGTTTTCAAATACTGGAGTTTATTTCAACTCCAAATTACTTTTTTTTTTTGTGGTATGTGAAAGATGGGGGTTTGAACAGTGGGTCTTGGAAGACAACAGGCAATCTTTACACAGAGTGAACAAGGATTTGCAATTGTCCCTAACCAATGGGCAGATAGCCATCCATTAAATACATTGTATTGATGTAGTTAGAAGAGAATATTTTGCAGAAAATTGTGCTGTCTTAGAGTTTGGGGTTGAAAAGGTTTTTGATTCACTCTGTTTTTTATACTTTCTCCTCCTTGTCGAGAACAGGAGGGTAAAGGGAGGGCAAAGTCCTTTCAAGCCAGAAGGTTCTGCCCAGTCAGAGGTGTGGGGGGATGATCACCTGCTGGGGGACTGTGGCATGGAGTACTGCACACTGGAGGGACCTGCTGCAAGCTGATGGATCACAGGTTTATCATCCTTTACCTTGACTTCCACTCCAAACTGACCAAATAAACAGTTAAAAAGTCAATTCAGAACTCAGAAGCTGCTGCATGAACTCTTCAGGAGCCTAATGCAAGTCTTCTTAAAAGCACCTGATTTTAGGGAGTGAAAGCTTACAGCTCAGCACTTTGCAAAAATGAAGAGGTCTTTTGGGCTTGTTGTCCAGTAACTGAAGCGTTCAGAAGAACTGATCTGGTTTCAAGAATCTTGGCTTTAAACATCTTTTTACTGTTCCTTTTCCATCTAAGCAAATGCTTTAGTTGCCTCGGGGATGCTGCGTGTCTGTGTTGCACATCCTTCATGCTAAAAAGTAGTTCACACAGAACTAAAATAAAAACTAAGCCTGCTTGGGAATTTTCCATCAAAATTGACCATTGAGAAATACTGTGTTTTCATGCCAGGAAGGGCAGTGTGGATTTCACCACCTCCTCAAAGAAAAAATCCCGATGGTTTTCTTAAGCGCTGGGGGAGGAGTTTAATATTTTTTGCTGAACAGTTTTGATGTTTTGATTTCAAAATATTGTTATACCTTATAAAACTTCTTATTTGGTGGATCCAAGTCTCCTTATCCTTCCCTGATGTCCATGAACCACTGAGGAACTGCACGTCCCATACTGGGTTTTCAATGTTTCCAAAAGAAAACTGTTCTGCAACGTGACAAGTGTAGAGCAACTGAGAAATCCAGGGAAATGGACTTGGATTACTGCTCCTATGAGCAACTCTGAGGCACCATTCCACTGACACTTCATTTATTTTATGAGATACTGTAGACTTTAAATTATTATATTTTAATTCAGTGTTTTTCAATTTTTATTTTTTCTTTTTCAAAGATGCTCCAAAGCAAAAAAAAAATCTCCCTTCAGTTTGCTCTAAAGAGAAAATTAAGTAGTATCTAGTAAACTTTTTTTCTTTTGTGATTAGTATGGACTTCGTGCATTTCCTGGCAGCTGTCAGAAATGACCTTAAATTTTCAAAACATGTAAGTGGTGACCAGGGCAAGGGTCAGAGATGCTCTTTGAATGTGTCACCCAACTCAGGCATGGCCAAAATGTTTCACTGTCTCATGGTCAGCAGGATTATGGCATCACTGCCAAAACCCCTCTCATTCACGTGCAGGTGAGCTTTATCTAGACAGATATTGTCCATTTGCAGTGCAGATACACCAATCTTTCATCTGCTTCACACAGCCTGCTTCCTCTGCAGAGGTGAGATTTGAATAAAATTATTTCTCTTTGATTTATTAAATTAAAAGGGCTCATGTAGCCTTAATCTAGCCTGAAGAACATTTGATGGCAGGGTTTATTGGATGATTTTTCTTATGTTTATAATCTATATAAATTATGCAATATTTTTGTAACATGTCATGTATCATGATGTGATTTAATACCCCATATATATTCTGGTGCCTGAAAGTAATGTGGAGAGATGTCTTTGAAAGGCCATTAAGTATAAATAAATTAGAGTGAGAGCTAGAGTGGTGCTGATGAATAACATTCCTCGATAAGGAGACCTAGTAGACTAAATGGAATGAGTAAATTATTACTTAATAATGCCATGCTTAAAACATTCCTAATAGTTACAGCATTCACCTGGGAGTGTTCATGCATCTGGCCAAAGAACTACTTATCCAGCAGCTGCAAAGCATAAAATAAAATGCAGTTCCAGAAGCAGGTACAAACCCCAGAAATACTAAAAAAAGTCCTTAGAACCAAAACTGTAGATGTTTACCCTGGATGTGTTCTCTGGCCTTGTAAACCTCAATTTCTCCACTGGGCCAGTTCAAAATTTTCAAGGGATGTAGCTTTAGTACCTCAGCTGGGGCTTTCTGGTACTCAGTGAATTTAGAGCCTATGGGACCTACAAAATATAAAAGTGAGGTTAGCTGCTTTATAACTTGGGTGTTTTGCTTCCACTAAATTCCTTTACCAAATCTAGCAGGTTTTCTGTGCCCCAAGGGTGTTAAAGCAGCTGCTTGGCTGGCCTGCAGCTGGAAGAAAACGTGGATGATCCAGGGAGCTGAAAGGGCTCAGTGGATCAGCAGCTGAGCCAAAAGCAAAGCTTGGATCCCACATTCCATGCTTGTGCTCAAGTGTTTGAGAAACCATTTGCTCACAAATTGTGACTCTGGGATGAGATTGGCAGGCAGGGGAAGGCTGGAGGAATATTGTGGAAGAGCAGAGGAGTCCAGCATTGTAGGATTAATTAGTTTTTGCTTTTTAAGCTCTTTTTTGCCATCACATCTTGGGATGACAACAAGCCAGTTTAAAAAACAAATAAAAAATGAAAGGAAACTGCAGCTGAGGAGACAGGATGGACTTGGTTGAGATGAGAGCTGATGTGAGTACACTGACAGAAACAAGACCAGAAAAGTGTGGAGTTTTTTGGCTCTCATGCCTTTCTGAGATTCTCACAGGGTCAACTTCTTTCAGGGACAGTTTTGCCACCAGTCAGGCCTGCAGGCTGCAGGGGGCTGTGGAGATGCCATGAACTGGCTTTGATTGCACAGAACTGAAATTCATCTTTCTTGAAGAGAGGACCTGGGCTCTGTGCTGGCAGCAGCAGCTTGGGACTGCAAGCTTCCTCTTACAGTCAGCATAGCTATGTCATGATAGGGTCTGCTGAGCAAAGATTTCTCTTCATGATCAAGGTTTTGGGACGCTCAAAACACCTCTTTTTCCTTGCCTCTTAACAAATCTGGAGGTCTATAGAGATGTCTCTGTTTTGGGGAGGTTTAATGCTCCCATCAGTGTAACTCTACACTGGCATTTTCCCCATCATTGCCTTATCTTTGATTAACCTCCATTGTGGCAGCAATGAAAGGAAAGGGAGAGTGGAGCCTGTCTCTTTGCAGTTCCACAGCAGAGCCACAGAACACAGTGTGGGGCAGAACAGGTCCAGGTGCTGCTGGGGCCATTCCTGATTTCCACAGTTTGGCTCAGTCCACACCAGAGGCAGAAGCACAGCTGCAGCAGGAGATGCTCTTGTCTGCAGGTATCGCTTTTCCAAAGTTAGAAGAAAATTTGAGAGACCCCTGTGTGTGCTGGTGTGCTGGAGTGGAGACTGAAAGCTCCTGTGAGCCTCCTGTGTGTTGCTGTCATGAGAAGAACTCTAACAATCAAACCAAACTCTGCATTAACTCTGTCCACTTGAGTGGATTCAAAAAGCTCAGTCAGGCTCCTGGCTATGACTAAACCATCTAATTATAGCCTTCCCGTGCTGTGCTTTCTGCACTCGCTCCTGATCCATCACTGCATTGATTTTTGGAATTGTGTTCTTTAGCACTTCATAGTCTCAATTTTCACATCCTCCTTGTCTCCTGTGCTCTCGATTTCTCTGCCCTCGCTGCACGTTTACTGCTCATCTTTCCGTTTTCCTCGAACCAGCCTTTTAACCACATTTCTCTTCGGAGGTGGAGAGCAAGGTGAACCTTGGTGGTTTCTGCAGTACTTTGAACTCTGTGCAAGTGCCAGTTCACATCTCAGTTTCTGTGTCCCTGTACTGTGGCTTTGACCTGTTCAAAATGGATGTGCTTTTCTGGTTACATCACAGGTGATGTCAAAAATTACTGAGTGAGGAGGTGTTGGACTAATCTCAGTCAGCTTCCTGCTGAAAATATTGGAGCAGGAAATCAGCAGGGGTGTGTCTTTGCCATGTTACTGAGAAAAACTCAAAACCCCTGGAGTTCAGAGAGCAGTGTCACCATGCCACAGACAGCTCAAATTTAGATCAAAACAGACTCCCGGGAAGAAGTTAAAACATGAAGAAATATTTCAAAGGTCCTCATCTAAATCTAACCTGGAACTTGAAGCTAGATGGATGTAACAGTCTTGGCAGTCCTGTGTTTTTTCTTTGAGTTTTGTGACACTGGCTATTTCTTCAAAAGACTCAGCTGTTGGAGTCAGGGTAAATATGTAAAACTCTGGATTTCTGTTTTGATTTTCACACAGCTTTACAGAGTTCATCTGCAAAGTATGAATTTGAAGAACTCAAAAAGTCCTCCACACATTATTAAACTTTGTGATATAATTTTGGCTTTGAAATTTTGTTTTGTTTTTAAGTCTTATGTCATGATTGCATGGATTTCCTTGCATTCATTTTGCATAGCTTTAGCTCAGCTCCAAAGACAGATTACTAAATGTTCCCAAAAAGTATGACTGAGATTCTTTTTTAATACTCTTCTCAGCCAAGCTTATGTATAATCCTTTTCAAAGTGTAAAATGCCAAGGGATGTTTATATGCTCCAGCTTATATGACAGTATATTGTTGTTCCTTCACACTTCACTAAGCAGTCTACGCATACTAATCTATAAATCACTTACTTTTCTCACAGGCGCTGGAAAACTCTGTGCTGTTTGTGGCATTGTCTGTTCTTTTCTAGATATGTAAGCCATTACAGCTGCAAAAACAACAGGCTGCAAGGATTTCACTGTTGGTTTTCTGCAAAAGTTAGGGGCCTTCACTGAAACAAGGGCCAAAATGATGGTGGGCACTGTAGGCTTGCACAGTTATGTCCTGCCTCAGGGAAGCTGGAAGTAGATAGGCAGAGGTGGGTGGCAGAGAAGGATGGTGGTGATTTTTTTTTTTTTTTTTTTCTCCCAGGATCATGTAGAGAGGCCTTTGCAGAGTTTGAAATTCAATCAATTTCTCCCAAATTTCAAAGGCTGCACTTTCACCATGCGTTCAGTGGTCTCCTTTCAAGAGCTAGTAAACATCAACATTCTTGCTCACATTTTTGAAAGCAAAAGCCTCTTGCTGTGAACGCTCCCTGACAACTCAGTTGGAAATTGCTCTTACCTATAGAGAAGGGAGGTTCAGTGCCATAACGTTTGTTTTGGTTTTAGGTGAGAATGGAGATTCCCATGGGTGGGACAGGCATTAAGTGGAAAATGAGAGAGAGCAGGAGACTTTCCTTGTGTCTCTCTTGCTAGGGAATAAGAAAAAGTGTGCCCTGTAGTAAAAATAGACTCGCTGCATGCTCTGACTGGTTACAGAAGAGGGCCTTCTGCTCAGAAAGAATAGTGGAGTGGTGAAGACTGATAAACTCAGTGGGACAACATTCCCATGATCCAGCTGTGTAATGCAAAGTATTTTTTGTGTGAGAAAGAGAGAAAAGAGTACAGATTTTTTACCTGCTCCACACAGTGGCCAGAAGGGTTTGCCATGGGTTTGAAATCTCTTTGGACAGTTTTGCTTGCCTGTCTCTTTTTTTTTTTTTTTCCCCCTCCAAATTTCTTCTGCTCACTTGTGCAATTGCAAATAAGTCCAGGGACTTCTGCATGTCTCCATGCAACATATCATGCTGAGAGAGTATAATAATGCCAGGCCCCATGAAATATGCAACTCAAAGTCTATAACTGGATTTATTAGCAGACATTTTGCTTGGGAAGGTACGAAAACCAAAACCATGTGAACGGAGCGGTCAGAGTAGGAAACCTCAAACCTTAATTAGTGTAAAAAAGTAAAAGCCATCGTAGAGCTGTAGCAGGGAATAGTGATGTGGTGTTTGGGGCTGAGCACACTTGATGGATTGGCCAGGGTGCCAGCAGTGACTGCCCACGGAGATTGGTGGGACATTTGTCCCTGAGGGGGACTCATAGGCAGCACTCAGCCAAAGAGGAGCTGACACTGCAGGATTAAGGAGCAGTTGGTCATTACAACAGGACAGCTGCCTGAGGGGGAAAGACTGACCCTGACAAGGTGGTTTGTGCCCCGAGGAACTCGTTTCTCTGATAAAACCAGCCCTCTCATCTCCAAACCAGTGTGCCCTGCTGACAGGGAGGGATGTTGGACCACACAGGGTGGCACTAGGTCCTCTCTCCTGCCTCCGAACTGAAACCACGTGCCTCTAATTAAATTTACCTTTTAACTACATTTTATTCTACTGTCAGCCTCCATGGCAGGCTCTTTACATCTATTTTAGCCACAGGGCTACATGATGCAGCCAGTTAGAGGTGGGCTGTTTGCCCTTCAGAAAGGAAGGAGTTGTGCTTCTCCAAAGCAGCACGGGCTCTGGGACAGGACAAACAACTATTTCTGTTCTTTCTGCAACATCCAGAAAGGGTTTTAGATATTTAAATGTTTTAAAGTATGCTGTAGGAACTTAACAAAATACTTGAAACAGTCTATTTGAATAGATTAATCCCAAGATAAAAAAAACCTCCCAGATTTGATGAGATTAAGTGTGGATCCTTCTAGCCTTGGCTATCCAGATCTTACTCAAACATACAGTAGGTTGGGATTTTTGGTTGGTTTCTTCTTTTGCTACTCTGAGAACTGAATTTTGCCATACTTTTGTTGCAATAAAAGGGGAGGTGGTGTCTGACCTCATGGGCTGAAGTGGAGGGGTGAACCACGGGTAGGAAAAATATCCCAATAATGATATCCCAAACATGGATATTTTATGTTTGTTTCTTTATTTGTTTAAAAAACCCCACAAACCTAAAGCCCCAATTTTTTTTTTTTTTTTTTTTTTTTTTTTTTTTTAACCAGAAAAGCAGAGTTGCTTGTGCAGCTCTTATTTCACCAGAACGAAAAAAGCCAAAACTTAAACCCTGAACTCCAGCACACCTGGAAAAGGAATTGCTCAAAGCAGTACGACCCAAATCCTTCAGCTCGTGAGGAAACATCTGCCCGGCATTTCTTTCGCTGTAAAGAGCTGGACTCGCCACCCCGAGCCGCCAGCGGGTCAAACCCCAGCTCAGCTCTGCGGGAACCCTCGGCATCTTTAACGCGATTTCCCACGCCGGGGGTGGGGGATTAAATAAATTGATGCGGGAGGAGTGAGCGGTGCCGGGGGCGAGGCCGGGCCCGGGATCCCCGGGGCGGGAGCGTCCCGCGGGAGCCGAGCGGAGCCGGGCCAGCCCTGCCAGCCCTTCCATCCCTCGCAGCCCTGCCATCCCTCGCAGCCCTTCCATCCCTTCCATCCCTCTCAGCCCTGCCAGCCCTCGCAGCCCTTCCAGCCCTCCCCGCTGCCGCGGCGGCCTCGGAGGGCGGGGGGCGGGCAGAGCCGGGCTCGCCTCGCCTCTGCTTTGGAGGGCGGGGGAGGGAAGCGGTGCCGGGGCCGGGGGGTGTTTCGGGTTTTGTTTGGAGCCGGGAAGCCGGGAGCGCCGCCAGCGCCCAGCGCCCGGCGGACGGGGGCAGAGTCCTGGTGCGGGGTGATAATCCCGGTGCGGGGTGATAATCCCGGTACAGGGTGACAGTCCCGGTGCGGGGTGGCAATCCCGGTGCGGGGTGACAATCCCGGTGCGGGGTGACAATCCCGGTGCGGGGTGATAATCCCGGTGCGGGGTGATAATCCCGGTACAGGTACAGGGTGACAGTCCCGGTGCGGGGTGGCAATCCCGGTGCGGGGTGACAATCCCGGTACAGGTACAGGGTGACAGTCCCGGTGCGGGGTGGCAATCCCGGTGCGAGGTGACAATCCCGCTGCGGGCACAGCCCGTCCCGTCCTGCCTGCTGCCAGCCCCCCGCGGCCGCTCCTCGGGGAGTCGTGCCCGAAGCTCAACTTTCCAGCATGAACCAGACGGCCGGGGTGAGCAACCACGTCCGCTGCTCCGGCAAGGGCTCCAAGGTAAGACCGGCCGGGTTCCGCACCGCGGTACCCCGTCCCCGGCTCCCGGTCCCCCAAACCTGCAGGTGAGAGCGGGTCCCCCCCGCGCTCCCCGCTGGCCATCACTTGGCGAAGTTCAGCATCTCTGCCCGGCCGCCCGGGGTGCGGAGCCGCCTCCCCGCGGGGTGCTGGGGATGGAGCTCTGGGTGGCTTGCTGTCCCTCCGCGCACCTTCGGGCTGCGACCCGGTGTTGGACCGGGGTGCTGCGGCCTCTCAGCACGGAGTGCTGGAAGGGTGGGAACTCGTGCGCCTGCTTCAAACGGGATAAAATGCTTTGAAGGTAAGGGTTTGTGTTGGAGGGAAACGTGGGATCAGGTACGGCTTTATCCGCTGCTTTTACTTCTTGCCGCGGTGTGTTTGCATAGCCAGCATTAAAAAATAAATAGCTGAGATAAAACGCGGTATTGTGCACCCTGCTGAATTCAGTAGAAGTGTAGCTGGGTGCTTGTACTTGATCCAGGTCAAATTTGCATTAACCTTTTTTAGGCAGGGTTGAACATAGCCCTTATATCTACAGAAGTACTTAATACTGCAGAGTGTCAGTGCTGTAAAGTCAAATGCATGCACTCTCTCACGGACAATTCTGCTGATGTTGTTCTTCTGCAACTCTTTGAAGTGTTTCTCTGTGTCTATGTTTCTCTGTTATGGTGGGCACATCACCCTCCCCAAAATTTCATGTGCTTTTTGGGGTTAGTGTTTGGTAGAGAGATATGATTCTGTAATACCTAATGGAATGCATTTTAAAGAAGTGCAAAATTTAACATTTCACCAGATATGATGCTGTGCTATCTTTTTTTTTTTTTTTTTTTTTTTTTTTTTTTTTTTTTTAATTTTACCTCATAATACTGGTGTCCTGTTCCATCCTCTAGACTTGGTGTTGCAGTGTTGTTTGAGATGCTGGTGCAGCTGCTCACCTGGTTGCATACTTCATGTCTAGTGAGTGCAGTCCTGACTCTACAAACTCTTAGGCACACAGATTTACTTTATACCTGCCCTTCTGTGAAGTGAATACAGTTGTTCCTCCTTTTCTCCTATAGTCTTTTTAGGATTAAACCCACCAATCATAAGGCTGTGTGAGTATTAAAAGATGCAACATGATGAGGACTGTGGAAGTAAACAAACAGATTAAATGAGTTTGCTGAAATTATTTACTTAGCTCCATGACTAATCATATATTTGAAGTTGAACCCATACCTAAGCTCTTTGCATAATTCAAGGGCCCAGAATAAAATGTCCTCTGGATCGTGCCTGTAATTTCAGTGTTGGGCCTCCTTCCTTTGCACTTGCTGGTTTTCTTTAAGTTTTGGGTTGAACAGCTAAGGTTATTGCATATCAGTAATAATTTCTTGTATCAGGCTGCTGACCTAATACTTTAATGCAGAAGAAAGGGATGGGGCTGAAATGTGTATATTCTTAGCACATGATAATTGATACATTTTTATTTGCCTTGAAGGCATTTTTGTCTCATTTTCAAATGCTGTAGGATCTAGATATATTTTCCATTAGAAATAAATACTTTTTTTTTTTTTTTTTCTCAAGTCATAAGACTGAAATGATTGGTGATTTCAGGATTTAATTAAAACACAGAAAGCTCCATGCATGGCTGATTTAGTTTCAAGGAAACCTTGCAGACTTCAGAAATGGGAGTTTATCAAATGGGGCTGAAAAATCAAGTAACTGATCAGTAAGAGGTCTCTGATGGAGTAGGCAAGAGGCAGAATAGCCAAGTTTTTTGTGACTCTGACTTCTAAAGCATCCAAATTAGAAATGCTTGTGAGATATTTAATGTCTGTGCTTCATTTGTCTTTTTTTCTGAACAGCAAACAAATAAAACCTCAATGAAAAAATAAAACAGAACCACAATCAGGATTTATCTGACTTTCCTAATCTCCTAACTTTTGAACTCGCTGCCAATTTTACCCAAAATTGACAGAATAAGAGTAATGTTGTTACAAGCTTGTTACAAGCATCATGAAAATTGTTTAATACAGTAGGATTATTCAATACCTGAGTAAAGGAAGAAGCAGGGAGAAATCTGTCCCACCCTGTCCCAGCACCTCAGTCAGCACATGGCTGTTGCT
This sequence comes from Hirundo rustica, assembly GCF_015227805.2. NCBI lineage: Eukaryota > Metazoa > Chordata > Aves > Passeriformes > Hirundinidae > Hirundo > Hirundo rustica. The sequence continues at coordinate 149,347,282 of NC_053450.1, read as the reverse complement.
ACAGCAGAGTCTCTCCTTTGCCCATCACAGGCTGTGCAAGATTGGGAGGGAATGGGAGAAAGGAAGGAGTGCAGAAGGAACTTCCAGAATAACTGGAAGTTTATGGAAGCAAAGAGGCAGGCATGGGTGAGGGCTGGGGTATCCCCAGGGTGGAGTGAGTTGAGCAAATAATTTGTGTTGTCAGCTGATGAACAACCTGTTACGGTGTGGTGTGGTTTTTTTTTTTGGTTTTTTTTTTTTTTTTTTTTTTTTTCCCATTGCCCCCCCCAAGAAAGTTGTTATGTTGTGTCAACTCAAATGCCAGCTCAGTGAGGTAAGGTCACTCTTCTTCCTGGCTTCTCCTGAGCTTCCCTCTTGCTGGGCAATGAGCACTTAGACTTCGCATTTCTTTTGCAAGATTTACAGCTTTGCTCAGTTGTGGTGAGCAAGGGAGGTAGCATTTCCAAGGAGGGATACAATTAAAGCCCGTAAGTAGATAGGCTTGATTGTAATTCCAAACTCTAGTAATGCATGCCCACTAAAAGGTGTGTATATTTTTAACTTCTCTATGTAATGTTTTTTAGCTGTTTCTAACCAAGAGCTAGACGCTCTAAGCCACTTGTGAGTGCTATTGAAAGACTGATTTATTGTCTAGAGAGAACTGTTTTTGAGAAATAGTTTGTGTACATACAGCTTCTAATGCTCTTTTTTTCCTGCCTGTGACTAATCCCTTTGCCTTTCTTAAGATAATTTGTGGGAGGAAAGCAGCAGGATTCACCCCAATGCTGTAATGTGAAGCTATGTCACAGGAAGATGCCTGATGTGCTGGGGTGGTTGGGATGGTGAGCAACCTGAGTCTGCACCAAGTCTCTCTTGTGTGGGCTGGGAGCAGGCTTTAACTCTGCTTAAGGAAGTGCACCTTACTGCAAATAGTCACTCAGATCCTGCCAGAAGAATTTGGGGGTCAGTTCCAAGCTGTCACATTTTGACAGATTTCTTGAAGCAATTAATGAGTCCATATGGGGTTCCAGGCTTTTTCAACACTGTGTGTTGCAGCTCCTGGCTTTTGGCTTTTATTCAGCAGTCCAGAGCCCAACACCAGCCAATTCATGACACAGAAATTCTGTCTTGGACTTAGCTTCTTTTCTTAAATTGATACCAAGGAAGTTGGTTTGAGAAGGCACTTTGCTCCATGTTGCGACTCCCAAATTCATCAGGGAGGAAAATCTATAGAAACCATTTGGGGTAATTTCTTTCTTCATCTCAGGACCATCCCCATCCTCACGTAGTGAGAAAGGAGGTGTCCTGTGGAGCAGGATCTGTGAATCTGGTGTCCTTCTAAGTGTTAAGGAGGATTCAGAGACACACAGCTTCCATCCTTCTGGGGTCTGTTGTCCCCATCAGGAGACAGGCTGCTCCACAGCAGGAGCCCTCCCAGCTCTCCTTTTGGAGAAGGGGCAGAGCAGAGTTCAGGGCTGTTCTTTGGAGTGGGTAAGATGGAAACTCACAGTGTCTTCTGGGGACAGGGGGAATGCACTGTTCCTTATTTGGGATGAAAATGCCTTTGGCCAAACCATTGGCTGACATGCCCAGTTCAGAGGGCATGGTCTAAACCCCCAGCTCTGTACAGCAACCTCAGCAGTATGTTAGGACATATTTGGCACAACCTTGCTGCTATTCAGTCTCTTCTGACTTCTCCCTGACTGTATTTTTGAACAATTGCAGCTGTTTCAGCTGTTTTGTGTGGAGCTCAGTCTCGGATATGGTCAGTTCACCTCTTCTGGATCAGGTCACCCAAATCTGATTCCTGTTCTCCTGTGGGATGTCAGTCCAGCTCCTTTGCCATTCTCATATGCAGCTTATGGCACCATAATGAGTACCCAAGCTGATTATGTGTTTGGAGGGTAGATTATGTTTTTATTAGGCACTTATATTTTCATTTTGTGCAGCTAGGCTTTAACCTCTTCCTCATTCTGATCCTGTTTTGTGGGTGGGAGATAAGTGTTTTCCTGCCTCAACAGCAGGGATGAGAGTCCCTGTGTGATAAAATGGAAAAACAAACAAACAAACAAACAAACAAAAAACCTCATGTTGCATTAAAGATGAGCAAATGGGGCTACTTTCCATCACGGATTTTGTTGGTGTCAAAATTTTAGGTCTGTAGCAAATTTTAGGTCACATTTTAGGACTGTGGCAAATTCTAAAACCCACCTTTCCTCTCTCAGTGTTAATTTGTAAACATTAAAAAAAAGCTTGGTGAAACAAAGTTAAGACATCAGCCTAAATAACCATAACCTCACCTTTAATCAGCAGTAATGAATGCTCAAGAATAACAGCAAATCATTTGGACAGATTTTTTTTTTTTTTCTTTCCTTTTAAAGGTGAAACAATTGTCCTAATTAGCAGTATTGGTATGTGAGGATGCGGGTATGAAAACAGCTCAATGCGGTAATGTAAAGTGTTTGTTAAAGTAAAGCACACTCAATTAAGCTGAATTGAAAATGCACTTATGATTGTAGCCCTGGTTGCTCTTTCTCATTGTTTTGAAAAGAACAAATTTAACCTAGGGGAAAAACAAGCTGCTGGTGTCGGGTGTTCTGGCTGCCCTGATCTAAAGGGACAGGGCTGTGGGCAAGAGGTCCATGATGTCCTGTTAACAGATTATGAGGGGATGTGTTTTTACAGTTTATTCCTTAAACGATTAGTAACAGATTATTGCATCCACACTGGGTAAATCTAATCATCTCTTTTACATGAGCTATTCCCCTCACGTGAATTCCACAGTTTTCAATTGAATTACTGCTTATTTATGTTGGTTTAATTGCAGAGAGGTTCAATACCTCCAAAGTTATGGAAGCAATAGAGACAAAGCATCTCTAGGCTCTTGGATGCAGGAAATTAAGATAAGGAAAGTGTGCTGGCTCCACTGTACTACTGCTCAAGCAGAAACAAGTTCAGCTTTGCGTGCACATTGTATTTTACTGTGAGTGGTAAGTTACCCTCCATGAGCACAGCCAAGCAGTGTATTTTTGAGTTTCCTAATTTTAATGCTCTAGTGGGAATGGAAGGTCAAATTCCACACCTAATAAGTATTAAAGTAGGACTCGATGTAGCTGCCAGGGCTTTAAAACTTGATCGGTCAGCTATCTCCAAAATCCAGCCTTACTCAGAGGGCAGCCCCTTAGGAATTACACTTCCATCTGAAAACATCAACCTTTCAGAGTAGTCTAATACAGCATTGCATGAGAGAAACAGACAAGATCAATTCCCCATCCTGCTGGGTGCTGTGACCCCACACAGGCAGAAATGGCTTGGCTTTCAGTGTGTTTATGGTTTAAGTTGACAATAAGGAGCCAAAATCTGGAGAATGGTTTTGCAGGCAGTGAAGTGTCAGGTGTAAACCACCAAAAAATTTCAGACCAGGTACAGATGATAGACTAAAGTTGAGCTTTTCTGTCACAGGAAATAGGGAAATGCTAATCATTGTCCATTTTAGAGCCAGCAGGCTCATCAGCATGTGCTCTCCATATGCCACCAGAATATCCCTCTCTACAGAGCGTGTTATCCCTTGCTCAGGGTAGGTGTCAGCAGGAAAAACCTGTGGGCAAAGAAGAGAGAGAGAACTGTACACTTGGGTCCTCTGTCCATTAGGGATCCAGATATTAGTTTGTCTCCTTAAGGAACGAGGTTTCATTTCACACAGGCAGTGGAACAGTGTAATGTTGATTTAGGTCTTTCCCCTGTACCAATTTGTGCAGAAGATCCTCTGTATTTCTACATCCTTTGGGAGGAACTTTCACAAAGCTGCCAAGGCAAAACCCATCAAAACTTCAAGTGGTGAACTCTAAATCAAGAAGATGTGCCAAGGAGCTTAAGGGAAAGTGTTTGAAACTGGTTTTTATTACATTCTCTGACTTTCTTGTAAACTTTAAGTTTCAGTGGACACTATGTGGTACAAGTGCAGAATTTAGTGAGAGATGTTCTGCTTCTGTTGATGTAAATGGAAAGATGATTTCAGAAATTTCTGTGGCCTTAAGCAATGCAGGTCTAAGGATTTTAGGAGTAACAGCTGTGGGAACTTCTTGATTTGATTGTCCTATTATTTCAGACTGAAATCTGCTCTCTCTATAATTCTACCTGTAAACCTGATGGCTTTTGGCAGTTAATTCCAGCCGTGTTCACTGGAGTGCTTCCTGTGACTGTCTGAGTGTCAGCTGTCTCATGAAAGCCCCCTTAAGAGGTAGTTTGGCAAGAAGAATGATGGTGGGTCAGGACCAGAAATTTCAGTGGAAGGCTCAAACATCCCTTTGAAGGATGGGGAGACAAAGGCTGATGCTTTCAATGTCCTGAGTGATCAGAAAACCTCCTGGCAGGGGCTGTGCTTTCCCTGACTGGAGGGAATCCAACCACAGGATGCATCCTGAGGAACAGCAGACTCCTCTAGCCCTGCTGTTGATGGAGCATCCTGTCAAGGATACTTTGGGTGATGGGGAATAAAAGGATGTGTGGTTTGTGTTGACTTGAGCAAATATGCACCAGCAAGGGTGTACTTTGCCTACAACAGGTGTTATTTTAGGGGCTGGAGAAGGATTGTTCCTCCCCCATGAAGTATTTGCCTGGAGCGTTATGGAAGAGCTGTGTGGAGCTCCAGGAGTTTCCAGCAGTGTGTGGGATTTCGTGCTCTGTGTCCCTGCAGTGTCCTCAGGCACAGGAAACCCTGAGCCCTGAATCTGAATGAGTTCTGGCCATCAGCAGTGACAGAACCATCCCTGATTATTTGCGGGCGCTGCTCTGCTGCTGTTTTTCATCTTTAATGAGAGTTGAACACACCATAAAGTTTTATTGGGTGTTTATGCTAACAAAATTAACTAACAGTTGGTGCTTTAAAAGTGCAGCCAGAGCTCTGAGCACTATGACTGGGAATCTGCAATGGCTTTTTAACTGGTGTAGGACAGAGCAAATGTGTGAGTGCCAATGTCATTTAGCAGAAAACCACTTTATATTAACTTTTTATTGACCAGAACTGATTAATTGAAATTTCCAAAATAAATCTTGGCATGATATGTGCTTAAACAAAATCAGATTTTCAGACATTAGGTAGCTGGAAGCTCTGTCAAAATTGTGGGGTTAATTTATAATACCAAGCCTAATGGGCTGATAATCAAAATGAATTAGCTTAACCACTTCAATACTTCAATGCTTAAATCAAATCATAGGAAGAAGATTTATTTTAGCATTTTGCTTATTGTGTTTCCCAATAAAATAGATAAAATATCATGCTGTGAATGCTGTATGGATTACTTGAGGCAACAATTTCAATGGGAGTACAAAGGACCTTCAGGCTACAGAAAGAAAAGAAAAGAAAACAAAATAAAAGAAAACAAAAGAAAAGAAAAGAAAAGAAAAGAAAAGAAAAGAAAAGAAAATAAAAGAAAAGAAAAGAAAAGAAAAGAAAAGAAAAGAAAAGAAAAGAAAAGAAAAGAAAAGAGAAGAGAAGAGAAGAGAAGAGAAGAGAAGAGAAGAGAAGAGAAAAGAAAAGAAAAGAAAAGAAAAGAAAAGAAAAGAAAAGAAAAGAAAAGAAAAGAAAAGAAAAGAAAAGAAAGAAAAGGGATTGTCTTCAAACTCAATTTCTTGCTCAGCAGAATGTATTTCTTATTTCTGTATCAGCACTGTTAAGTAAGCCTTGGAAAGTGGTTTGGTTTAATTCATTTATTTAGTTAGTGCTTTCCTTTATTTTCATGCAATTTGCCTGTGCCTAGTCTGGAGAGTTTGATGTTTATGATCTTTGCATTATATTGGGGGGTTTTATGCTGGTTTTAAAATAAGCAGATTGACATGCTGGGATTTTGTTTTATTTCATTTTTTTTTTAATCAGTAAAATAGATTGATTATCAGGTAACACTGATTTACCACGTATTTATCCTGTATAGTCACGGATGATTTGCATTTCACGGCTTTTTCATAAATAAAGTTTGGCTAAAACACTTGAGGGGAATGTCCTGGTTCCTGCATTAAACCCTGAGTTACACTGTGGTGACACCTGAGTGATTTGGGCTTTACATTTTCACATTGCTGCGTTATCATAAGTGGCAGCTGATTTACACTGCTGCCATCAAGAACAGTTTGTCTAACCTGCTTTTAACCTGCCAGTGTTAGCAGGGTCTTGGGGATCTGATGTGAACTCACAGTAGTCAGCAGTAGTTCCACCTCACTGAGAATGTGACAAAAGTTCTGCCCATGCTTTAATTTTTTAGTGACAGTAAGGATGAGCCCCCCCCTTGCATGGTCTCTGAGCTCTTTGGTGGAGGAGGAGAACTTTGTAATCCACTAAGTGGGGTTCCCATCTTTATTTTTAGCCTTGTAACTCTGCTTAAAAATTGAGAATTTAACAAAATTTGATGCCATTCATTCCTTGGAATGAAGGAAAAAAGGTAGAGGAGGGACAGAGATACAGTTGATTGCACAAGTCCTGTTCCATGTTGTCCCAACCATTCTCCAAAAGACAGCCTTGGAGGGAATTGTACCCAAAAGGCAGAGTTGTGTTATGGGCATGGAATACCTGGAGGATAAGCAGGGACCACATCAATTTTTCAGCAAACTTGAAAGGAAGGCTGTTAAAATTATAAAACCTTGGGTAATTTAAAAAGAGAGCATGTACAGCTCTCCTAGATGTCATGTCTTCAGCTAGGCAGAATAAAATACACAAAGTCAGGGCTTGTCCTTTCTGAAAGCCCCAGGGAGAAGCTTGGGCTGTAACAAAGATGGTGAGCACTGGGCCTCTCTCAGCTCTGCTGGCAAATGGATAAAGGGCAGGACATCAACATTTTGAAATCAGCTGATTTTCTTATTTGCAGATGGCATCTAAAATTTGAATGCTAGGAAGAGGCTGAAATGATGGCAGACAGATGTGTGCTGCTGGTAATTTACTGCTACTCAGGACAGAAAATATGCCATACAATTTCTTTTTTATGTATTAGTTTATTCTTCTAGGCTTATGATTTTTCTTGGACTTTCCCTTAGCATCCCAGGGATCCTAGTGTTTGCATATTTGTAGTGCAGTTTTATATTCAAGTCTGATTTTGCTAGATAATGACCTCACACAGAGCCTTTGCCACTGCTTTAACTACCACTCCAAAGTGGAGGATCAGGGAGTTTTTCCTAGGTTACAAGTCCAGGAAAGGGCCAGCAGCAGGGACTAACATCAGTGTTATTTCTATTGCAGTGCTCTACAGGGATGCCAGTTGCATATTGGGATTCAATTGAACAAGAGGCTCTCCAGCCCAATAGCAGAATACTGCTTCCTGCATCAAAGAACTTAGATTTTAAATCTACTCACTGCTTTACGGTCATCCCTCCAGCTTAGGACTTTATTCTGTTTATATTCTCGGTTCTAAGCTGTGATATCTGTGTGTGAGCTCACTGGTGGTCCTGGGGCTTCCCTTACACTGGTTCCCCCTCTCAGGGCTGCACCTGGAGCCCGCTGGGAGCAGGCAGTGAGACACATTTCCCTTGTCACGCTGTGTTTCCTCACTGCCAGTCCTCTTGCCTGACCACCCGTTGCACAATTAATCTGCCAGCAGAGGCCCCTGACGTTTTTCAGTCATTTATTCCAGTTTTAGCCACTTTTTACTGTTAGACATCTCTCCTCCAGCAGGTCAGGACTATCCTTCAATTTCCCAGGTCCTGATCTCTGCATGCTCTGTACCTTCACATTTTCTGACTGGTTCCAAATTTAATCACTTGAGTTATCTCGATGCTGTTAGAATTCCCTAAGGCTGAAACTGTATTACAGAACATCTCTGTGCCCTGTCTGTATCTTTCACTCTCTCATTCAGGGCTCATTCCTTCTTCCTTCCTATGCCTGCCCCGCTCTTACAGCTTTGGGTGGGTTTTTTAATGGCAAGGGAGGGCACTGAATACTCCATTTTACAAAGTTAATTTACTTTCAGTGAATAAAACCAGCTGGTTTTCCTTTACATTAATTGATAAGGGAAATTTGCCTGTATTTTTTCGTTGCTAATCTGTGTATATTTTTGCCTGTACAAGGCATTTGTAGCACAAAAAGATAAACTGCCTTGCTGGCTTGTCCTGATTTGGACTGAAACACAGATACTTTAATGGGCCAATGAAAAGGCAGTGGTGGCTCTCATGAAAGTAGTTAAAGCTGCCATTTAGAAGCTATATTGAGAATTTCTAGCCATGCATGATCACAGTGGAAGTGATGGAGCTATTAGCCAAGGAAGGAGGGAGGAAAGAAGTTGTTTATGAACCCTCAAACTCTTTAGCTATGGCAGGATATTTTTTTTTTTGCTGTTATCTATCTATCTATCTATCTATCTATCTATCTATCTATCTATCTATCTATCTAATCTATTTTTTAAAAAAAAATTTTCTAAGAAAAAACTTCAGTGTTTTTTATGATTTGAATGGAAAGTGATCAATGCTGTGCACCATCACAGCATTATGAGAAAAATGCCAAAACTATCTTTGACCAGAGACTATTGTAAGGGACCTCCAACAGTTAGCCTTCCTCACGTACCTCCTGCTGTAGCTTCATTATATTTTACAGCATATATTTTTCACCAGTGACATTCTGATTGGCAGCTGATATGGAGTAATGGAAAGAGGGGAAGATTGTCCTGGTTTTCTTTAAGAACAGGAAAGATATCCATGTCTAACTTGCAGTAATGCCAGCAGAAGCAACATCCCTAAATCTCCTGTGTGCTGATGGAAGAATCGCCTCTAAAGCTTTTCCAGTGTAAAACATAAAGTTTATTGAAGAATCAGTAATGAAGAATGATAGTTCCTGGTGCTTAAAGTTTTAGTGATTGTATAAAAATGAGCCCTATAGCACTTAAATTATAGTTTGTAGAGACAATACCACAAATTCTTTCTTGAAAGATCCTTTCTTATTTCCTTGTTAGCATTTTTTAGATTTGGATTTTGATATGGACACCATTTAGGAAAAAAAAAAAATCAATATTTTATTCAATGGAAGTTGTCACTTTTGTACTCTCATGCTTTGGAAGTAGAAGTTAAAAAGAGCTTGGAAAAGGGAGCCAATTTCTCTGAGGTCCTACCATTGTTGTTTCCAGGCTTACCCATTTAACTAAGACTGTAACAACATTCATATGAATACTGACTGTATTTACCTGAGAAGCAGCTGTACTTTGCAGAGGCTGAAATGCACAGATGCACCCAAATACTGCAATAAAGTAATAAAATATAGGTGTTACCAGGTATATATTTATGTTGTGTGGTAGAAAAGGTATCTACTGTCCCAAGTGTCTTTTGAAAGCCAGCATGACTGATTTGTCTACAGCACCATGGAGCCCAGGTGACAGTGTTTGCCAAAAAAGAGATTTCTTTGATGAGTGAGAAGGGTACTGGACCATCACTGGAGGGACACTGCCTTTCTGATGTGTAAATACGAACAAATCTTCACATTTTGGCTCTGTGTCTGTGTGCTGGAACAGCGCTTCTAAGCACCACTACAACAGCTTTACTAAGTGTGAGATTTCATGGGTTTTTCAAGGTTTCCAATTTCATTTAATAAAACAAAATGAAAACCAAAACCAAAACCAAACCAAAACAACAACAACAACAATTTTAATAAAAGTAACAAGTTTATAGGCAAGTTTAAGTTGCTGCAGAAGTGAAAAACACCAAATGCTGCAAGGATGTTGACTCGAATAGTTCCTCAGAAAGACTGAAATTCCCTCTCTGCACTAATTGGAAAAGCAGTGTAAGCCGATCCTTGAAGAATAGGATTCAGTTTAGGATTATAGCACCAATATTTAGACATTTATTTCTGCACACGTGTAATTTAGGAGCAGTTTTCCTGCACCAGTAGTGTGTGAGACTTGCCATGCATTCTGTTGCCGTGCATTCTGTTGCCATGCGTGCCATGCGTGCTGCTGTTCCATGGAGACATGAATGTGCCACAGGTTTGTGTTGCGTCTGCTAGCACCAACAGTATGTCTTGAAGATGCTGGGATGCCTCAAGTGATGCTAGATATCCTCATTTAGTCAGTGGAATTGGACAGGCAATACCTAAGCTCCCATTATAGTCAGTGAGACATAGTGGTGTTTAGGGAGTGATGAAACTCACTGCAAGGTTGCTGTGGGCTGGCTGCTCCCTGATTTGCTGCTTATATTCCATTGATTTCCTTGGACTAGATCCCTGTTGACTCTAATAGGAGTTTAGACACCTGGTACTCATATAAACACCTGAATGTGGACATCCTAGTCTCAAGTTGCATCCCTCTTGTAGCATCAGCCTCGTCTACTGTGTTGTCAGTGTGGGTAAGAAAAGCTAGGAAGAATTATGGTATTAAATCCTTGCCCGCCATTTCCCAAGAGCCAGGACATTTCTTGTGTGTCCAGATGGATGGCTGGATACCAGAGTGTAATCAGCAAAGCTGAGAGTGATTTATCTATAAAAGTACAAGGCACAGCAGTGAGAGCTTGGGGGAAAAAGACTGGGTCTATTTTCCTAAAATGCATATTTTAGAAAAGCTTTGTTTATTCTGATCAGGGTAATTGTGGCAGCAGACTTAGACTGATGTCTGCATTTCAGTCTTGATGAATCCTTGGAGAGGCAGCCTGTTGTCTGGACCAAGGAAAAAGGATGCTCACATGAATTTGAAGATACCAGTTCTCTTGAAACAGACAAATAAGGATTGCAAAAATGCTGATATCAGTGCACAGAAGATTAGTGAATCTCTGCGTGGAGCAGAGGGCAGATGTAGATAAAGCAGGCAATGTTCAGTCATGCTTTGCCAGAAACTGTGAGCACGATATCAATGTCAGTGTCTCTGACTGCTGGTTCCTTTGGGAACCCTGACAAACATTAATTAGTCACTTGTTACTCAGGCCATGCCTTATTTTGTAGATTTTTCTCAAAATAAAATTAATTAACATTGAGATCTCATGTTGAAAAATACACTTCTTTCTGTTGGTACCATGTTGGTTTGGGGTTTTTTTGCACAGCAGATTGCCCTGCCCATAGTGCTCCAAGAACTAAAGATGGGGTATTTACTTCAGTGTCCAAAGCCAAGGCTCATCCTCCACTCCCTTAAGGTGGGATAAATGCCACCAGCATGGTGACATTTCCCTCAGTCCTCCCGTCACAACCTCAGTGGGCTTAATTCAGCACAGGGCTGATGGTAAAGAAAAATCAGGCAGTGTCAGTGCTGCCAGCAGCTCTTGTTATCCCCACAGTCTTAGCACTGTTAAATCTTAGCATTTAGTTCTACCCTGCTTCTTTAATATTTAGGAAAGAAGATATAAAATATTTAGACCTCTGAGAGAGGCAAATGTCAGGAAGGTTGTTTCAGGGGAGATATAGTTGGTGTAGTCTTTTTTTCTGTTGGGCAGCTCTTGCTTGCTGCATTTAGAGGCTTTTTTACTTTAGTTGTGCTTCTTAAAGAAGGTATATTCTATTACAAAAAAACATCATGGCCAAGTGACAGAAAAACTTGTGAAAATCTGTGGGGAAAACATCAACTCCTAAGGGAAAACATGCACACATTAGAAAGTAATTTTCAAAACTCTACTAGAACTTAGTGAACTGTGTTTTAGATGCATTATCCTCAGAAGGGGGGAGATAAGGAGTGAAAAAGAGACAGTCATCAGCCAGGATATGTCTGTGGGCTCCATTGCTGTAATGTTTTAGCTCCTCAAAGCCTCTATTGAGATTTGCTCCAGATAACTACTGATTGCTGTAGGTTGGATTGAATTACATTAGATTAGTATTACTCTGGTTTTAAAGACAGTGGAACTGAGAAACAGGGACAGCAGGGACTGGATTTTGAAAAATATTTTTCATTTTTGTATTTAAATATTATGTTTGGTAGTCCCTGCACAATTGTCTTCTAGTACAAGGGAGGTGGGAGCTCTTTGTAGTGTCTCTTTTTTCCAGCTACCACCTCTCTGGGCAGTCTGTGCTGGTGCCTCACCATGCTCACAGTAAAGAATTTCTTTTAAATATCTAACCTGAATCTTCTCTCTTTCAGTTTAAAGACATTACCACTAGTCCTATCACCACATGCCCTTGTAAAAAAGTTCCTCTACAACTTTTCTGTAGGCTCCCTTTAGGCACTGGGAGGTGCCCACAACTCCTGAGGGATAAATATGGAATACTCCTAATTGTTTATTATTTGTAAGATCACAAGCCTGAAAAGGGGATTTTCTGGGATCTCCTGTTGTGTCTGGTCAGTTCTGATAGCTTTCTGCATGACATGACCATGATATGTATAAACACAGAGGTCCTTCACTTAGCTGAGAGCAAAACTCTCCTGTGACATTTAATTAAGAGAATTCCCTGATAATCCCCATTCTTTGCTCTATTCCCGTGTTTGCTGCATGCAGAGAGCAGGAGCAGGGGGCTGTGCAGTGACCTGAGTGTTTTAAGCCATGATTTTTTGCTGAATGATACTTGGTACCTTTGCACAGAGGATCTCCATTCCCCAGCACTGTTTATGGGTGGGGAAGCAGAAATGCCTCTCTTGAATGGAGCTCTGAGGTCTGCTCACTCAAACCCTGGCTTTTGTTCATTTGGACTCAAACAAGCTGTGCTAATCTCTCGATTGCTCTGCTGTTCTTTAAAATGCTTTGATCATGAGGTTTTGACATTTTTTTTTCTCTTTATAACATCCCTGCTTTCCCAATTCCTTCATGGCATGAAGGAAAAAGGGCATTGGAAGTTTTTGGAATACATGCATACTTAATTTTCTGTAAGCTGACTTGTATCCTCCTTCCTTGCTGTGGCTTGAGGTGAATTTTAGATTTTCAGAGCAGTGATATATACCATTAAAGAGTTTTGCTGTCTAACCAGGCACAGTGCTTCTACAAACCTGTCTCTTCCACTAAATAAAGATGAGAAAGAGATCAGACTGAGAAAATCAAAGTCTTTAGGAATGAAGAGCATGTTTTATTGATCCAGAGCAAGGAGGCTGCAGTGCTGTGCTGTTGGTGTGCATCATCTCCACTTGGGCATGGGTTTCACCCATGGATTGATAGGCAGCAGTAGCTGGCTGCCAGTTTAAAGTCACAGTCAAGGCCTCTGCTTGACAGCAAAGTTTCAGAAGAAGATTTGGGTGTTACATGAGCAGCTAAAGCATATTTTGAGGTTGATCTTTGGGTATATAGCCAAATATCCCAAGGGAAATTGAGGAAAACATAGGGAAGAGAGGTGGTTGTTAGGCTGTTCATGCAGGCATTAGCTTCCAGCATCCCAGGAAAATTCTGCAACAGGCAGAGAGCAGAGATGGGCCAGCTGGCCAACACTGTCATGATGCTGACGTGTCTGAGCTATGCTGGAACACAGGGTACTGAACTCTGACATTTCCCAGCAGAAAGCAACTCCTTTTTCTCCCCTCTGGCCACATTTGAGTCAAGCCTCGAGGCTAAAGAAGAGTTGCAGCACTGTTTTTTTGCAGCCAGTACAGCTGCTTTCAGCAGGGCTCTTTTATTCTCCGGGTGGCTGCTGAACATTACAAAGCCCTCATGGCACAGGGCACCAGCCAGGGCACATCCACACATTTCCAGCTGAACAAGATCCTTCAGCTCTTTGCCATCCACAGAACCCCGGTGATGGAGATCCCATTTTCCAGGGGATCAAGCCAAGAGATCCTCAGATGCCAGTGGCCAAGTACAGGCTGCTTCCTGACATGCATTATTTATCACTCTGTCCACCTTTTGTGCTACTTTAAAGGCTTCTTCTCCATACCTGCTCTGAACAGATCTTAAGCCTGGTTGAAAATCTGGACTGTTCTGTGCAATTCAGTTTTATCTTTAGACAGCAGCATATTAATTATTTTCTCATGAACCCCAGATGTAATAATAAATTGCATACTGAAATCTGTGCCTTTCTATTCTTTAACTTGTATAACTTTTGTTGTGTTATGGAGAAGTTACATGATTTTTTTTTTCCCCTAGGGAAAATAACATTGTTGGTCCTGACTATTCCATTTTTGCCTGACCCTTGACTTTTAGGCTGTGCTGTAGTTTATTTTCAGTTTGTGCTCATCTCTTTAGTGCTTGTGGTGGGTTTGCATGTTTTCAAGATGAGAACCAGTGTCAAGCTACCCTTTTTTTTTTTTTTTTTTTTTTTTTTTTTTTTCCCATTCTCTTCATCTTTCAACTCAGATCTTGGCCTCCCTTTGGCAGGTTGAATAACCAATATTTGCACCCCTTGACTGCTGTCTTGGCATCTGAGGGGTTTTGGTTTCCAACCTGAGATTCTCTCTGTAAAAGGACTGTTTCTAGAAAGGCTTCAGCCCCCGACAGAAGAAGAATGAGGCCGTTTATTTGGCAAAGTTAGATACCTACATATCACCTTTTAAAAATCCTAACCAAAAGATATATACTGATTCTTTTAAGAGTGGAAGTATCTAATTAGATATTAAAAAAAAAAAAAAAAAGAAGAAAAAATACCATGGCATCCATTTCATCTGCCCATTTCAATCTGAAAGTGCTCAAGTTGCAGCCTCCTTGGTTTTCAGTTACTTCTGTCACTCTTTTTAAAAGTTCCTTTCACAGTGCACTGCAGAAAAAAAAAGAAAAAGAGACATGGGGAGACTTTGTATGCTAAGGAGGCTCCTTCAGACAGAGGCAATTAACCACTGCTGCACAGCTCATACAAGAAAATCAGGAGATGTGAACTGAAGATCAGTCTTTGAAAATGTGGTTAACAAGGCAGAGCTTGAAAGCCTCCCACTGCAGCAGACTGGGCTGAGGGTGCTGAGGTTTGATCCTGGGTCCCAAGCAGCTTCCTAAGTGCAACCCAAGGAACCCAGCTTGGTTCCTTCTAGTCTCAGATTGACAGGGATGAGAAAATTTTGCTCCATGCTGGATGAGAGTGGCCCAGAAGTCTCTTACATAAAGGTTATCTGTGATTATTCTTAATTTTCTTTCTTTTTTTTTTTTTTCAGAGCTCACATATGGAGTAATGTACTTCACCCATAAGAGAGAAGCAGCAATATGTTTATTGATATAAACCAACAATTTTGTGAAGTTTAGTTGTACAAAATTCAGTGGCAAGGAACACTTGATTATTTACTGCGTGGAGGACAGAGTTGAACAAAACTGTCAGGGAGATCCTCCCGTTAAATCATGAGATTCAGGAGAGAAACCCCTTGCACTTAAACTTCTCCTCAGAGTTGGGTTTAGGTGCAACTAGATCCAGACTTAGTCTCAGGCTTGGTCAGTGGTTTATGTCTAGGGATTAGATGTGCATAGTCAAGCCTTCATCTCACTTAGCTAAGATTCCATCGATTCAGGGCTCTGATTCCCAATTCACTACCAAGAGCAACCCTGACTGTGGTTCATCTACTGAGGGATGCATGGATAATCAGAGGACATTGCCCTCCTTACCTCATCTAGAGAAATTTTGATCTCTGTTATTTGTCCTCTGTTATTTGTATTTTCTCCCTTGAATATGTCTGATGTTTCAGAAACTCTCTCTTCTACTCACTTTACTAATTATTATGCTTTTGCAGGTCAGTTACAGGGATTTCTGGTGGTTAATTATGAAGGTCACTTGCTCAGGATCTGTGGACCTGGAGACATTTCTTTGGCAAAATCTGAGCTTCCTTCCTTCCTTCCTTCCTTCCTTCCTTCCTTCCTTCCTTCCTTTCCTTCCTTTCCTTCCTTTCCTTCCTTTCCTTCCTTTCCTTCCTTTCCTTCCTTTCCTTCCTTTCCTTCCCTTCCCTTCCCTTCCCTTCCCTTCCCTTCCCTTCCCTTCCCTTCCCTTCCCTTCCCTTCCCTTCCCTTCCCTTCCCTTCCCTTCCCTTCCCTTCCCTTCCCTTCCCTTCCCTTCCCTTCCCTTCCCTTCCCTTCCCTTCCCTTCCCTTCCCTTCCCTTCCCTTCCCTTCCCTTCCCTTCCCTTCCCTTCCCTTCCCTTCCCTTCCCTTCCCTTCCCTTCCCTTCCCTTCCCTTCCCTTCCCTTCCCTTCCCTTCCCTTCCCTTCCCTTCCCTCCTTTCCTCCCTCTCTGTATTAAGTGTGAGTTGCTGACAGGTCCAGCTCTGGTGATCTCAAGAGCTTCTCCTCTGAACCAAACCTGTTCTCTTTGTTTTTACAAATGGAATTTGCAGACCAAAGGCTGGGGGTTCAGTCACCCTTTGCAGGAACTTGTTTCAAGCATGTTTTATTCATGGGTTTAGGTAAGGTGTCATTCATAACAGAAGAATTTCAGTACCTGTTTGAAAGCTGCAGGAAGAAGTCAGGAACTGCAGCATTTGTACTTGTACCAGAGGCTGCCCATGCATTAATATGTCCAATGAAAGAACAGAGGCTCTGTGTCTCTGTACAATTATGCAGTGCCTCAGCCTGTGACTCAGGCTAAGCTGGCACGGTTTTGCTCCTGAGTATTTGCAGGCAGAACATTTTGACCATTCTCAAAGCTTTTCTTTCAGCCTTTCCCTTGCTCTAAGCACACTGGCATGTGTGGAAGGCACCCATGCCCCACCCTGCTCAGAAATTTAATGCAGTAGTAACACAGAGAGGGTTTTTTATTCTCACAGCATTGAGAGAGAAACATTTCAAGTCTCATACCACAGAATGCAGAAATGATTAATGGTGTCATTGGATGCATCTCGTTTTTTAACTCATTCAAGTTTTTTACATGAGGAGCCAGGATATGTGAAAATCTATAAAGGACAAGGTTTCAGTTCTGCAGGGTTTTTGTGCTTGAGTCAACTGCTGAGACTGGAGCGGATAAAAAGTCAGAATTTATCTTTCCTCCAAAATTTTGTCGAAATTGGTATGATTGCATAAACTGAGCTGGTTTTCTCAATCAGGCTTTTCCTGGTGGAAATCTATTCCAGTGGAAAACCTCTGCCAGATCTTGTTAAAGAACAAAAGGATCCTAAAACTACTTTGCCTGAGGAATTGAGGCAATTGTCTGCTTGTGCATTGAAAGGAAATAAAGAAAAATCCACAGCAACAACAGGAACTGCTGTTTTGAGATTTAACATTTCTCCATCCATCCATCCACCCTCAGTCTCAGCTCTTGGTCTGAGCAGAATTCCTCAACATTCCTGACCTTCATTTCCGGCAACAGAGTTTTAGCACATATGTCCACATCTGTCTGGAGCACACAAAGCCTTACACAAAACAAAGTTCAAGAAAAAAATAAAATAAATACATTCATTTCCTGTGATGGAAAGCTGTAGGTGTATGGCAGAGGCATATTCAAACTCAAAATGCAAAGCCGGCTATCAGGGAGCTGAATGTGCTGTCAGATAAAGAAAAAAACACTGTAGAAGGCAGCACATTCATAGTAGCATTCAGAAAGATAATATACTACAGATAAAAGACAAGCATCCTAATACAGAGAGAATTACACTTCCTTGCAATGAATATGTCTTTTCTAACAGCAATGCTGAATTTTTTTTTTATAGGCTCAGTTCTGTTCTTTTCACTTATTCATGTGAATACTATTTCTATCACAGTTAATTAAGCATATAAGGCTTTTTGGGGTTTTGCCAGGCTCTGTTATTGTTTCTCCCAGCAGAAGTGGTCACTGGCAAAAAACTCTCCAGAGAGTGTCAAGAATTGGCAGGAGGAAGTCACTGGGGCCTCGAGTTAAAATGGAAATGTCACTGATTTGCTGCAATAAAGAAGCAAAGATGCTTCTTCCCCAATACTGACAACCCAACGCATCCCAGATGTGTTCCCACATTATTTGAAATTCATGGAAATTAGATATTTATAGCACCGTGCTCATTAATTCAAATAGAAATGGGTCCCAAATAGTAAGAAAATGTTTTCAACTTTCATGTATTAAGCTGCAAGAGCCTATTCTTAGCTGATTCATTTCAGGTTGTGATCAAACAGGATTAAGATGTGCATTTATACATAGTTTGACACAGTGTTTGAAAGGTGGAAGGATAGTTAAGTAATTTCCATGGTTATCAAAGTATTTGCTTGTAATTAGCAACCAGAAGCATGAAAGGATTTGTTGCAGCAGGACTAAATCTTTGGATAATGCCAGAACATTTCCCAAACTTCGTATCACTCTGGCCTCTGTGGTTAAAGGCAAGTGAACAGGAATAGAGATGAACCAAGGGAAAAAGTGGTACTGGAGAGAAAGAGGCAAGAATTCAGTATCTTTTGAGGAGATGCCTTTCAGAGAATTGCTTTGTGTTCGGGTCACAGTGGCCTTGTATTTGAGATATGTGCTAGACATCCCTACTCTTCATCATGCCCCAAAATAAACAACAGATAATGTGTGAAACGTGGAATCAGAGATTCCAAAGTGAATTCCAGAGTGTTTTGCTCACAATCATTTGCAGGTTAGTGGCAGAAGGTGAGTGAAAGGCTTGCAGACCCCCAATTCCTTTAGTCAGCACTGGCTCTGCTCAGCACTCCTCTCTGGAGGGGTGCAGGCAGAGCCCCATCTGGCTTTCCCTGGGGGATTTTGGTCATGAGACCTCTTGCCAGTGGATGGCTGGGAACACCCAGGTGCCTCTAGCTGCTGCTGTTGGACTGGGAAATGGCAGGGAGATGCAGCTTGGAACATTCAGGCCTCTTTTAGGAGATGTGCTTGGGCTTGGTGCCCTGAAACAGCTTGTTAGGGGAGGTCTTATACACCTGACTGCTTCTTGGAGCTTTTTTCTGTGCCAGGAGGGGACTTCTTCCAGCTGATCATAAACTGCAGAGGAAAAGGTCATTCTGAGTGTGCAGAACAGATTTCATCTGTGCTTTGGAGAACCATGGGTGCTGCTACCTGGTCCATCTGAGGGTTCTGGCACGAACCAGGGCGGCATGGCTGCGCCTTAAGTCTCCACTGTGCTAGGCAAGATGATGGCCATCACCTCAAACGAGTTCTGATCCCTTCTGGCCCAAGTCTGTTAGCTCTGTGTCAATAGGAGGCTGAATTCGCCATTGTGGCCTGAGATCTGGGTGCCAGCAGCTGGCTGGAAGTCCTGTGCCACTGCAGCACGACTTGTTCCTTTCCTGGCTGCACTCCTCATGTGAGAGCACTCTTCCAATTGCTACCTCGTAAGCTGCCAGAAGCAGCCTTTGGACTGAGTGTTAGTGGGGCTGAATTAGCTGTCCCTGGTGTCCCCAGGCACAGTGCTCCCTTCTCTGCCACTGCTCCCCTCGGTGGGAATGCCTGGTGCTCCTGCAGTGCCTGGTGCTGATGAGGAGGCAGCAGGAGAAGGGGACATGATGTCCCCATGCAGAACAGCCTGCACACTTCTGCTCCCTGCGGCTGATGGGCTGCCCTGACTCCAGCAGATTTAAGTGTGCCTGGGACAGTTCTGAGGCACTGAAGCCATCTGGCACATGCTGCCTGCATCTCCATTGCTGAACCTCGGAGCCTCCCCAGAAAGGATGACAATTGCTTTCTGGCAGCGGGCCAGCCCCTGTGTTAACTCCCAATGCACCCAGCAGTTGCTTGGAGGAGCAGGGGCTGTCAGGGGCCAAAACCAGGCAGGTGATTGTGTTAACAAATTTGTAAAGGCCTCAGGACCTTTGCCCACAAGTGTCCCTTGACTCTGGTTAGTTTATTAACAGTCATGTGGCCTTTTCCCTTTTTATGTCTCAGGGGACCAGTCTCACAGTGCTCCTGCCCAGTGTGCACAAGGGGCAGGAAGATGCCAGCGTTTGTGAGGTCTCAGTGAAGAGAACTATCATGCCATTTCCTGGAGCCATGCCTATATGGCTCCAAGTGAGGACTAAAATTCAGAGGGAAACTTCTCCTGAAGTGTTTTACTGACTCTCACAAGTCAGTAAGTAGCTTCGTGGCCTCTTTAGAGAATGGCAAAATGAAAGGACTGAAAATGAGCACTCTCGTCCCAAAGGCACCTTGGCTCATTTTCAGTGTCTTTTCAAGGTAACCATTCTGTTACTTAGATGGTGGAGGCACTTGGGCAAAGCTTCTTCTTTAAAGACTCATGAATGGATAGACTGTGTGTCAAAATGCAATTTAAAAAGGCACATAATAAAAACAATATCATTCCATAACTCTAAGTACCATTAAGCTAGCCAGCAGGGGATGCAGAAGTCACCCAGGATAGAAAAAGCATGATAATTTTTGGAAGAACATAGGCTGCTAAATTACTTTGCAGCTTCCAACCATCTGGGGAGAAAAATAAAGTACATTCATCCCTGCTTGAACTGATGAATAGAAACTGCAGAAGAGACTGGGTTTTTGTATTGCAGGTCTGCATGTTAATTCAGAGCCTGGAGCTGGTGGATTCTGCATCGACTGAGCATAGTTAGCAGCGAGTACGTGCTGAGAACTTGCCTCTGTGATACAGTGTGAATAATTTCATGCTGTTGGAAGTGGTTTCTCAATGGCCTGTACAGAGAGGAAGATCTCTAGCCTGGTTTTCTGTGAAAATGAGGTGTTATGTGACCACAATGTGTGTGTGTGAGTGCACAATTGCTTCTGCTCCTCTCCAGAAGTCTTTTTGATTCAACTGACCAGTATCAGCTAGATGTGATGAAAGGTCTGACAAGCTTCATGGAAATCAATGGCTTCATAAAGGAGAGTCTTTTTGTGCCTCCACCATATTAAAGCCTGCAGTATGGATTTACTCACTCAGATGCTGGAGGCGCTGTACAAAGGAGACGTTGGAATGCTCTAGTCAAGGAAGAAGCATCAGCCGGAGCTGGTATCTTGTTAGACATCAGAGAATGTTGCCATGAGCCACAGAAGACAGGAGTTCAGTAGTTCCATTGCCCAGGGAGCCAATATTTTCCCTTTTTTTTTAGTTTCTCTCTGCTCTTACAGTTCTATAATGTTACTTTAAGGGCTATGAGTAACTAACAAATAACGAAGTTATGGAATCCTGCTTAAGACTTCTGGCAGAGAAATTGCCGGCAAAGAAACTGCCATCTAGACCATGCTGCCTTCCTGAGGTAACAACATCGTGGTGAAACACCAAGTCTGCTGCTTTCTTTGAACTTGTGGACATTCTTTCTGCAAGGAGATGTTGGTTGCTTTTGGGGGTGAGGAGCAGCCAGTACTGTGAGGATTGGCTGTGCCATGGCAGAGTTATGGACTTTTTGGAACACAGCCTGTCACTCATGCCCTCAAGACCAGAAAATTAAAGGGAAGTGTGTAGTCTTTAGCAGCTTTTGCTCGTTTTAGGGTGAGCAGGTAATTTGTGATGTTTCATGAGCTGCTAAGAGGGGTGGGATTCCTTGGGGAAATGACCCTGTACAAAGCCCCAGGTGTGTGAGGATTGTGGTGACCCAGAGAAGGCTGAGATAACACCCCCCAATGAATCCAGTGACAGCACAAGTGGCAATGGGATGAAAGCAGTTTCTGTAGAAGTTGGGCAGAAAAAAACGGTATCTGGGTCGAGACTTAACATCCTTCAGTGCCTTTCAATACCATTGTTGTGTGCAAGAATTAAAAGAGAAACAGCAATGAAAACAGCTAATGAGCATTTTGAGCCATCATCACAAGATGTGATTGTACATGTGGGAACCATGTCCCCACATACATCTTCAAACAAAGACTAACTTTCTTCCTTGGCATGAGAGAAGTCACATGTAAGCATTCATGAAATTAATGAACTATTTCATTATAGTCCTTCATCATCCTTCAAATTCTTTTTCTTTTTGCTCCTTACCATTCTTCATTCCTTTCCCTGTTTCTCTCCTGTCTGCCTGTCCATGTCTGTGTGCTGTCTCCTCTCTGAAATTTGGGATTCCTGGTGCACAGGCTCTTTCTGTTTTTTCTGGGGTCAGAGCCCATTCTTGATGAAAATATTCTATTACTTTTGTAATAATCATACTTTACACACACACACACACACACACGCAGATCTTTACTCCTCATTTATTTTTAAATTCAAAGAGAAATGTGAACTCTCTGACATTTTGATAATGAATATCCTAGGCAGAGTTGCTTGGGGGTTTTTGTTTTATTTTGTGGTCATTTTTTCCCCAAATACAGGGACTTTATCCAAAATTTTACACTCTATTTCATTTTCCTTGAGCCTGGTTGGAGTTTGGCTCACACTGTATCAGGTCCTGAGTCCTGTTTCTGCTCTGTTTCTTGAATCTTTTCTAGTATTTGCAGAATTTTTTGGCGGTAACCTTCTCAACCATATCCATATGATAGAATCCACTCCCAACAGGTAGCTTGGTTAACAGCAGCAGCATTTTACTCTGGATGCAAAACCCTGGTTCTCTTTGCTACAGGGAGTTGTGTGCTTGGCTTCATCCAACCTTGCTGACAAATTTAAGTGAGAAGTCTGGTCCCCCCCAGGCTCCCTTTATAGTTGGTGGAGTTTGATAGACGTGCCCAAAAGCAGTTCTCTCCACCCAATATATGAAACATTCATCACAAGCCTCTGTCTCAGAGCTTCCAGCCTTGGCCTGAACACTGTCAGTGTTTGGCCATTGTGTTTCTTGTGCTGAAAAATGTTGCAGAACACTCATGTCATTCCAAATGGAAGATAGACTAGTGACTTCACTGCAGTTTCGATTTCTAATATAATGAGAAACAAGGTAATGCATTTTTTTTGATTAATAGCTTGTGGTCTATGACTGCATTGCTGCAGTTTATGTGGATAGCTGTATATTTAACAAACTTAGACACAAGGTCAATGGATCAATGAATAGATGGGCAATGGAGGTACAAGATTAACAAGTGAAGACACACAACCCATGGTCTTTGGAGTTACCTGGAGCGCAGTGAAAAAGAAAATTGGTGAGAACTGACAGCCCCGGGCAGAGTCTGGATCAAGGCACTGATGATGTGAGGGTGCTGGACAGAAACTCTGCCCTGGCAGGAGAGCTGTGGTTTGATCTCCTTTGGAAAGGCTGAACTCCTTAAGACAGACCATTTTGGGATGTAGACCGTAGTTAGAGGTATCTGTGTTCTCAACTTTGTGCCCTGAGTCAAGAGCCAAAATCCAGATGGGATGACTCTGGGTAATTCCTTACCTTTTTGTACACATGAGAAAACTAAAAGCTGTGTCCCATGACTTTTTCATGAAGCATCCATTCCATGTTTTGCATCCAATATTTCTAAATCCTGTCAGAGTATGTCTGGGGTACAGGGGAGAGACAATCTGCCAGTATGTCTAGGGAAGTAATGTTTTATGAAGTTATTCCATTGCTGTTTAATGCATTCTTTGTCATCTTACTCCTGGAAGGCAGGAAGGCCCTTTCACCTTTCTGCAATTGGAAACAGTGGCACGAAATTCTTTGTCCAAGGTATTTCAGGAGGCCTCTGCTGGAAGGATCAAGGT
The DNA here is from genome assembly GCF_015227805.2 of Hirundo rustica. Classification (NCBI taxonomy): domain Eukaryota; kingdom Metazoa; phylum Chordata; class Aves; order Passeriformes; family Hirundinidae; genus Hirundo; species Hirundo rustica. The sequence continues at coordinate 149,324,077 of NC_053450.1, read as the reverse complement.
CCAACACTCACTTCTGAGATGTATGAGATGGCTCTCACTTGGGATCTTTACTGATGGGTTGGGAATAGCTACAAAGGTGGGTTGCTTTTGACCAGGACACACTCAGGACTTTGGATGGCTTCTGTTCTACCCTCAGGGAGAAGGCAGACACAGGGGTGGTTAGGACGTGTTTGTTCATTGATTTCAAGAAAGGGCATGAATTTAATAACGAAACTTTGGGGCTGACAGACCCAAGCAGAATTATTTTTTGGTCATTAATACTCAGTGTTGAGACTCACATCTGTCAGCCTCTGTCTTTTGCTGTTTTTCAGTTTCTCTCCCAAACTCTATCTGTAGTTAATAATTTAAATTTTTCAGGCTGGCTGTTCACTTTGTTTTGCTCTGCACTGCATTCTTTGAAAATTCATGGGAACTTTCCTCGATGTGATAACAAAGCCTAGGTGTAATATACCCAGAGAAGTCTTATCACTTCTGTACAGTGTATAGCAATTACAGTAGTGCTTTTGATTTATGCTATATCCTCCTAGCAACCACACATTTTGTTTGCCTCCTTCATTTCAGCTGCACATTGAACTAACTGATTTGGGATTTTTTTTTTCCTCTCAGTGAAAATCCTTAATCTCTTAAACAGCTCCAAACCACTTTCCTGGTGTCTGTGCTAAAAATTCTCATTTTTATCATGTTTTATTCTTTTATCATTATTACTTTTTTTGTTTGTATGTTTGTTTTCTCTAGACCTATTTTTTTTTTTTTTCATTTTTGCATGAACTTTAAGCTTGACCACTTTACTGATTTAGTATCTGACTGTACATTTTTCAGATTTAAGGCATTTATATAGGTGCTCTGTGTCTACTCCAAGCTGGTATTTGCAAAATTGCCAACCCTATCCAAGTCTTCTGTGCAGAGCAAATGCTGGCACATGGAAAGTGTTTACTCCCTCTACAACACTTCCACTCTTTGTGCTGCTGCGGCATTTCTGCTCTGAATGCCTTCAAGGCAAAAAGCATTTTCCCCCTCCCGTTATCCACTGGGAAGAGAAGCACCATTCAGAAGAGCTCATTTCTGTTGAGTGGGTGCTAACTTATTATGGCGTTCTAAATTTATATATAAACGAGTGTTAATTTGAGAGCAGGTGGCTCTTATAGTGACAGAGCCATCTGTAGGGGACTGATTCTAATTTAATTTCTTTATTTGAGTTTCTGTGTCTAGAGCACAGCTATCACTCAGTCCATAGCCAGTGTGGAGGCAGGTGGGGACAGCCACAGGGAGGATCCACTGGCTGTGGAGATGCAGCTTGACTGGGGCTGATGTGGGAGCAGTTTCCTCACATCAGTTGCTCCAAAAGGGATTTCTCCCAGTCCTGACCTTTATGTGCCAGAGTTAATTCCCACAGACTCAAACTTTAGGGCTCCATCCTGACAAAGTGTATCCATAGAAGGGCAACGAAGCTGGTGAAGTGTCTGGAGCACAGGTCTGGTGGGGAGTCACTGGGGCTGTGGGTGTTTGATCTGGACAAAAAGAGGCTCAGGGGGAGCCTTATCACTCTTTACAACCCCCTGAGACTGTAGCCAGGCGTGGGTCAGTCTCTCCTCTCAGGCAACAGGGAACAGGGCAAGGGGGAATGAACTCAAGTTGTACCAGGACAGGTTTAGATTGCACAGCTGGAAAAACTTCACTGAAAGTTCTAATGTTCCAACATTGGAACAGGCTCCCCAGGGAGGAGATGGAGTCACCATCCCTGGTGGTATTTTAAAGATGTGTAGATGTGACACTGAGGGATGTGGTTTAGTGGTGGACCTGGCACTGCTCAATTAACAGTTGAACTCAACGACCTTCAAGGTCTTTTCAAACCTAAAATTTTCTGTAGTCCTTAAGACAAATGCATACAAAAAACCTCCCCAAATTGAAAGGTTGCAAGCAAATAGGAGATCATCCTCTTTAAAATGCATGTTTAATTTAAAAAGCAGTGGAGAATTAAGCATATGGGTACAACTGGGTGTTGTAGCACAGTTTGCAATCCAGGAACCTGCATCCCTCACATGGACGGCTTTGAAAAGCTTTTTTTCTTCCAGAGGTCTCTGATGGAGTAGGATTTATCCCTTTACAATACCATTTGTAAGGTATGCCCCTTGCCTTTTGTTTTTGAAGAACAGTAAAAAGTTCCTCTGTAAATTTAGCAGAGGACTTTGGAATATGTTCTCTCGTTCTGTGTGTTTCAGACTGTACTTACTTTTGCAAATGTTTTGGATGGATTCAAATCCATGACACAAGAAAATAAGGAAATCAGTGGTAAAATGTAATGTTGAAACTCTAGTAGGAAAATGGTAAAAAATGTCTATGCTGTATGAGACAACAAATAGTTTCTGAAATGTAGCACAACATGTGCATGTGACATGAGGGCTATAAAAGGTTTATGCAGACTCATCCCATGTCTTTGGAAATGAATAATTTCCTTTTCATACTGCTCATCTGAGTTTATAATTTTTTTGGCATTTTTGCTATCAGGAAGAAGAGAGGTTTTGTAGTAATTTTGCTGAATTTCAATTAAAATTGAATGTATGCTGCACTAAATTCAAAAGAACAACCTTTGCCTTTATTGTTCATGGGGATATATTTTTTCCTGTGACCTTGACACCTTAGACATGTGCCTCAGGACATTTTCTCTCATCATATTGGTTCAAACAAGATGATTATGGGGATAATTCTCTGATTCATATTAAAAAAAAAAACCCAAAAAATATACAAAATAAAACAAAACTGTATAATTTCTTTGGGCTTTTTCTAGCTTAATGTTTATTACTGCTAATGTAAAATGTACTAACAGAGAAGATATTTGTGAAAGATGCCCATCTGCCCATATGGAAGATTCTACCAATGTGAAAGATCTACCAATTCCACCCCAGCCTTGATGCTCTGCATCCCAGCTAAAAAACATACAGAAGGAACTTCAGATGCATTGGAAATTGATTTGGAAATGTTTCCTGTGTTTCTGAACAGAATAAGCTTTGAAACCATGATATAGGAAGATCAGATGCTGTGAATTAGAAGCAAACAGCAACAGCACAGTCTTTGAGAGACAGAGCAAGAATCTGACAGAGTGAATGGCGCTGCAGAACTCACAAGCTTTAATTTGTAGATCATTTCCTTGGTGAGATACCCTTTCCAGTGGGTGTTTCTGTGTAGTGTAGGAGCTCCTGCTTGGCTTCCTCCTGCTGGCTGATGGCTGGATTCATTCAGCCCACACAGTTTCAGCATCAGTGCACAGTAAGACCTAGTATCGCTTCAATACCATTGGGCTCCCGAAGGAATATTTATCCCACTATCTTTGTTGTTTCCTACTAGCTACTGACCCTGAAATTCATAGCTCAGATTAGAGAGATTAAAAACCAAGATGAAGAGGAACATCAGGTGTTCAGGTGAAGAGATTCTTTTCCATCTTTCACCCACTTGGCCATTTTTGCTGCCCTTTTCTTCTACCAGCAGGAAAAAAAGTACAGGTTTGTAAAGCATTCAGATGTTCAGCTCCAGGGAAATTATATGTGTCTGAAGGCCCAGGAGCCCCCAGGGCTTTTTAACCCATGCTGTTTCTTGGTACAGTGGAAGGTTGATAACTCAAGATGACATATTTGCAGGGTAGTGATTATTAGTTAACTGAAATGAGTTTGCTTTTGGCAAGAGCCAGGTCACATCAATGGTACATTTGAAAATCTTACCTTCTGTCTGTACCAGCCATAGCCTTCAGGTGTAACTGTCACAGACAGATAAAAATCCTGAAAATTTTAAGTCACTATGGTGGCATAAGCTTTTCATTTTCATCTTTATAATTTTGATGGCTTCATTACAGTTGAAGTGTTTGTGTGAGTGGTGACTGGAACTGCAGAGGTTCAAGCGTATACTGAAGAAAATTTGTATTTGGCCACAGTGACTTCGTAAATTTGCCAGTCTGACCTCAAGGCAGGGGGGACGCTGGAAGGAGCAGCGATGGATGCTGCCCTGTTACTTCCCTCGAAGGGAACAGACTCCTATTGCCGGGCCTGGACCTTCTGCAATGCTCAGAGAGCTGCCGGTGCTGTTCTGCCATCCTGCCAAAGGATGGTGGCAGCACTCCAGGAAAGCGTTTCGTGATGTTTTCTCTGAGTGCCCCAGCCCTCTCTGGATTCCCACAGTAGTAGTCTCACCCTCCCCCTGCAAATCTCAGCTCAGTTGTCCCATGAGGAGGCTGCCCTGCTCCAGTGACATCCTGATGTCACCTCTAACCTCTGTCTCTGCAGCTGGGGAGTGAGGGGAACCCAAGTGCCAGCTTGGTAAAAGTTACATCTGTGGGAAACTTTCTGTTTTCCTTGAGGACTCTTATGTTTCACCACTGATGAATTAACTGTCTTCCTTTCCATTTGCCATAGGAGAAGCCACCTTTGTCACCCTGATCTCTGCAAAACGCCCCCTTCTGCTTCATAGGTGCTTTTTCTCTAAAGCAGTCTGATTGATGTAATTAGTAAATTCTGAAGAGCTGTTCTTAGCTTGCACTTGTGTTTGAAGATGAGTGTTTCTGTGCCAGACCTGGAGAAATTAATTGTGTATCCGAAAACCTGACAGTTTTTCCAACTTTATCACGTCTTCCACTAAAATATATCCTCTCTTCACAGAGAGGTGGACAGGTAGAATCTGCAGAAGGCTCTTTGATAGAATGCAGTGTTTTGCTCAGGACGTACTTCAACAGCCTGCAATTTTGAATTTCCCATCCTAAACATTTCACCAACTCTGAATGACACATAGCAGTCTCTGACACACACCAAAGAAAAGTAAAAAAATACTTTCCCATCTTTGGGGAGCTATGAACTATCTTTCCCAGAAACAGTGCAGGCTTGCTGGTTTGGTTGTAACTAAATGCTTTCAGTACTTTCCCCTTCTACTATTGCAAAATACTTTATCTGACCTTGAAAAGAATTACGGTTTTATGCCCAGACAAAGGAAAAAAAAATCATCTAGTACAGAATGGAGCTGTAAGCCTCCTCAGCTACGTGGATTACTGAAATCACATCACCTCTGTCCTCTGTTCATTGCACCAACTGCCTATATAGAGCAGCAAAAGGATTATGCAACTCTCTAATAGACTGGCTGTCATAACAAGACCCAAAATGAGGTGTTTGGTTTAAATCTGGGTTGTTGTGAATGCTTTTCAGATAGCTCTGTGTATGAGTCCAGGTGTCTCAGTCTGAGAAAAATAGGGATTCATTAAAACTCAGCATCAAGCTTTCTAATCTGTTTTTAATAGTTATATTGCACATAATTACATTTAGACTCGAAATCCCTAGAAGTCTCCTTTATAGTTTGTCTTAATTAGCATTGATCTGGACATGCTGAGCAAAAGTGAAAATTTTAGCTTTGCCTTATTCCATTCTTTCCTTTACTAGAGTAGTTTAAAGGATCCACTTGTCAAAAAGAATAAAAGACTCTCTCACATTGAGAGTTCTCATAAAAGGCCCTAGGAGCTTCTATAGAGCCATTACTGTCTATTGTGCACAGCAGATCTGTAAAATACTGGCATGGGGTTATATTTAATGCACTGAACGTGGTTAAAATCAGTGGGAATCAGCATGTTTTCCTGTGGAACTGGGCATCTTTTGCCCCTGTCTCCAAAGAAGCCCAGCGGTTTTGCACTTTCTGTTAACTCCTTTATTTCTTTGGGTGCTTTGTGGAGGAAGGAAAAAAAGGTAAAAACATAGAGGAAGGCAGAAATCACTGTCATTATAAGTATGAGTAAACTTTGTGACGTGACAGTGTATGTATTAAAATGACAGCTGAAGGAAAATTCATTCCCATTAGGAGTGAAAGAACTGAATGTGAGCGCACCCAAATGAGATACACAGAATTGCTAGAGACAGAGTAAATAGTGGGTGTCACAAAACTGCATCAGCCTGAAAAAAAAATGCACAGAAGGCCACACTGAAACTTTGAAGACAGATTGATGTGACAACAGCTGCAGGTAAATGCTGTGGGGGAGAAAAGTAATTTCCACGCAAAGTGTGGCAACCCTTGCCTTTTAAGTCTGTTTATGATGGCAGCAATGCATCAGTATGCACAGGAGGAAAAGAAGAGCACAGAGGATTTGTGTAGAGGTAATTAAGATAATTAATCATGCTCTTTTGGTAGCCTTGATCACTGAAATCTTTGGCATTATAGGAGAAATTATCCTTTGGTATTACTTTTGCAGTATTGTACATACAGGCTGTGGGATCCTGATTATCTCAAGGAAGATGTGACAAGGCCATCTCCTGTATTCTGAAGCCGTGGCAGTTTTTGGGAACAGCTCCCCCAACAATCCACCCCATAATGGCAAAAAAAAGAAAAAAGGAAATCGATGTCATTAAAAAAAAAAAAAGAATTCCTGCATCGAAAAGACGTTTTGTCAGCAACAAGAAAAGTGAGTAAAAGGCCACAGAGTCCATTAAGAGTTTTGCTATTAATGCCAATACTTTAAGTCGTGCTCCAACACTGTGAAACTAAGAAATTCTAAAATAGCTAAGTGGAACTAGAGGAACTCAAAATAAGGATTAGCTTTTCATGGGGCTACTAGAAGTGCCCATTGTTAATATATGAAACACTACAAGCTCCTTCTTTTTCCAATTTCTTTGCTTGCTTGGACTGTACTTAATTTCTCCTAACTGAGGGCTGTGACAGTTAATTTCTGTGGATGAACTTCTCACTGAAGAGACAATATTCTCGAAGAAAGAGACACCTCCCAAGGACTGCTTTTTACTAGCTGAGACTTTTAGACAAAAACTGCTGGAAAAGCCCATTTCTCTCCATTGACAATATCAAACATTGATGCCTGAGTGAGGCTGGGGTGTCATAGGAAAGGAGAGAAAAGCTAACATTGATTTTCATATTTAATCTTAATCATCACAGTGTTTCACGTGTGGAATTTATTGTGGGCTGTAGCTTGTGCTGCTTTCTGTGGATTTTATTCTGGCCAGGTTCATTTTTGCAAGGACACTGACTAAACTTTAATAACTTGTTTAGAGCATAATGATGGTGACAATCAGGTTCAGTGTTTGTTGGTAACAGCCTGGGAAAAGACCAACAGAGCAGGACCATGGTGGGAGCCTGTCATAAATCAGGATGAGGAGGCACATGAAATATCCTATAAACATCTGGGGTAAGTCTTGCTATTGTTGGCTCTTGTTCTTTTGAGGGACTTCAACTTACCAGACGTCAGCTGGAAATCCTGTACAGCAGAGGGAACAGCCCAAGCCTAGCTGATAGAGTCCCTTGGGAGACAGTCCTGAAGGGCAGAGGGGTCCAGGAAGGCTAGAAATTCCCATGTGCTGTAGGACAAGCCAGCAGGGAAGACAGCCTGGCTGAACACGAGGCTTTGGCAGGCACGCAGGAAAAAAAAAAAAAGGAGTTTGTGACCTGTGGGAGAAGGCTAAGGGAGCTAGGGATGTTGAACCTGTGGTGCCTGAGTGGTTGAGGCAGCAGCCCTGGAGGAATTTAAGAGCTGTATAGATGTGGCACTGAAGCACCTGGTTTGGCAGTGGGCTTGGCAGTGTTGGGTTAATAGTTTGACTTGATGATCATGAAGGTTTCTTCCAACCTAAACAATTTTATGATTCTAACTTAGTGAACCTTGCCATTCAACCATAAAACTTTTCTCATACCTTTCTGATTCCTCTGTCTTTGCTTTGGATGCCTCTATCCCGCTGTGCTGCTGGTGGAGGACCTCTCTTGGAACAGGAGTTTGCACTGTGGCAGTGACACAATGCATACAATGATGTATGTGCTTCCCGCCTTGCAGCCAAACTGGCCAAAGTGGGATCCTCATTTAGCAAGGGATGGAAAGGTGGAAGCAGTCAGGCAAAAAGACTGAATGCAGATGCAGGAATCTGGGTCCAATTGCTGGTTCCGTGCCTTCCCAGTATCCAGAGCAGGCACAGAATAGGGGAAGAGACTACAGCATGGCCCTAATGAAAATAAAAGATTATTTCATAAAGTTTTGTGCCAGTATAGGGAGATTCAGTTTTGTTAGCAGAAAACTCTTCCTTTGAATTCTATTTCAGGACATTACCTTCAGATGGTGTTCCAGGAAAAAAAAAAAAAAAAAAAAAAAAAAAAAAAAAAAAAAAGGATTGTGTGAAGTTTTTTTTCAGTGAATAAGCAGAATAATATCAGGGAAATATCTGACTGTCATCCACAAAACAAAACATCAAAGGCTGAATCAGCACTTGGATCAAAAAGATCTTTCAATTTCTTTGGGTTTGACCTTGAAAATTCTATAATTGGTTTCTGATGTTTTTGCCTGTTCTTATCTAGATTTCCATCTCCAGTATTGTTGTCTTCATCTCCCAGTATCGTTGAACTTGTAGATCAGGTGTTGGCTGCTGTAACAGCTCAGCTTCATTCATTTCATGCAGCAGCCACTGTGTTACTGGAAAAATAGCTGGAAAACTGGAAAATAGCTTATGCTTTTGCATTATCTAAACATAGCTGTTCCAGATTGTGTGCACCTACAGCATGAAGAATTTGTTCCTTATACTGTTTTTTTACTACTTGATCAATTTATGTGCATACACTTGAAGTAGCTGGCTGCTCTGTTCAGAAAACTTGGTCTCTTTAGTTCACTCATCCACCTCAAAAGTTGTGTCCTCAGTTTAACTTGTCTTTACCTTGCACTGAGAACTGTATCAGTATTTTTATGTTCCAATAACATATAGTCCATAACCGTGATGATTCAGGAACTTCGTCTATTTTCAGAAGCTTTTACACACAGTGCTACCTCACTGATGTTTTTCAGAAGGTTAAATATAACAATATTGGTCAGTTTTTCATAAATAGTCTATCGGTAATTCTTGTCCCTGCGGAGCAATCTGGTTTTATGAGTGCCCTTTCATGCTACAGGAATTCAAAATCATCCATGATTACTTTCAGATTTTTTGGCAGCGCTGCTGTCACAATGCTGTAGCCAAAGTAACCTAAATTAATTTATATCTACTGGCTTTAGGACCAATTTACAGTAATTAATGATCTGTCCTTTATGGTTAATGCTTTTTACATGTGCTTATCTTTACTTGCTGCAATAGCTTGGTACCCAAATCAAAATAGGCAAAGTTACATAATTATGTCAAACTTGGCCTCCCTACCTACTGGTCATTTAACAAATTACTAGATTTGATCTAATCAGCCTGTCATTTGCCTTGTTAATGTACAAATACTTTTTTTCAGTGCTTCCTAGACTGACTACATATATTTCTCTTGCTCGAAAGCGTTGCCACTCCTGAGAACATTATCCCCAAAATCTATAAACCGAAATCTTGGTAAAAAAACTCTTCCTATCCTCAATATGTTGGAAAGTGCCATGTATTCTTAATGTTTTCTTTGTACCTAATTTCTAATCCGTGGTATTGCTTTTTCTCCCAGCTTGAAACAAGCCACTGAAGCTCTTGTGAATGTTTTTGTGTTGCTATTAGAGGGCTTTGGATTAAACCCAGTATTTCCCCCATAGTATCTTCTGAGGGATATCCTAAAAAATAATAAATTGTTTTGCTATGATATCATTATTTTTTCTGGTACAAAAGGATATCCCCATTTGTTCTGGTACAAGAGGAAACTTCTCTATGTCTATGGAGGTCTCACTTCCCTCTGAAATGCCTGATGTACTGAGCATTTCCATGCAGTGAGCTGCCCAGGGCCAGGGCAGGGCCTGCCAGCTGCCTGTGGTTGTTTGTGGTGCCAGTTTTTTTACAGAGCTGCTGGCACAGTTTTCCTCTGTTGGTGCCCTCAGAAGTGTTTGGGCACATCTCCAGCCACAGCAGAGCCTAAAGAACGTTCCCAGTGGGCTGCCAACATATGCTCCCTGTTTTGGAGGAGCAAGGGACTGCAGCTGGGTGGCTGGAGTTCTACAGGCTGGACAGAAGATGTTCAGTGGGTTGTTTTATCTTTTTACATAGACATAACAGTGCAAACTGGTAGCAAATCAAGCTCTTCTGAGCCATGCTTTTGTGTGTCACACTGGGGTGGTGCAGAAGACAACGTTGTGGTTGATGCACAATGCTGGGAAACTGAGTGCCCCAGGAAAGGCTGGCAGGATTGCCTCTGATTATAGAGTCCGAAGAGGTGCAGAAGGAAATGGAATGAGTTTTGGTGTCCTGTCTTTCAGTCTTTGACCCTAGGCTGGCCTCCTACTCATAGCTCAGTAGGCACAAAGTGTCCTGGGCTGAGATCGTGATGGGGTTGTACTCCAAGTGGTCTATGCAGGATCTCCAGTGGTGTTTTTAAAAGTGGTGGTCACCTGTTTAGTTAGTTGGACATAATGTGGAGGCAATGGGCTGCAAGAAACATTATATACTTTACATGTATCCTTTAAGGATATAACTATCCCACCTCTTTCACAGTTTAACTGGAAATATTGAAGTTCACTCTTGAGTGGTTCACATGAATAAACCCCCCCCCGACCCCAAAACCCCTGCTATTTAAAAACTTCAAACTGAAAACACAACATTGCAGCCAGTTTTCAACTGTACAATTTCACTTTGCAAAACCCAAAGTACCAGGGTGACATTTGGACAATAGGCTATCCTTGCCCCAGAATAACCCTGTTTATGAAGTACAATTTTCTTCTGCCCTTAAATGCCACATCTGTTGATTTTTTTAGCAGTACCTTAACTCACAAAAGATGAATTTTCAATTCTCGCTGAAAGGGATTTACCAAAAAAAAAAAAAAAAAAAAAAAAAAAAAAAAAAAAAAAAAAAAAAAAGCAGAGATAAGAAATGCCAAATAAAACAAAAGAAAAAAAAAAAAACAAACCGAAACAAACCGAAAAAAAGGAAAAAACCCAAAACAAACAAACAAAACAAAGAAGAAACAAAAAACCCCCAACCCCCCGCAGACAAAAACCCCTACCCCCTCAAAAAAGCCCCAACCTCCTCCCCTCAAACCCTGAAAACTGTGACAGGCTGCACCCTGAGGGAAGGAATGTGCTGGGCATTTAAGAGCACATGAAAGAGGATCATCCTCTTCAAGATTTCTCACCAAAGCTGCCTGCATCACAGAATTCTTTGCTTTGAAAGAGGTTTGGGAAATGAGAAATTTCAGTTCAACAGAATTATATTTTGGTAAAGTAGCCATTCAAGTGACCAAAGTGTGATTCCATTCCTTAAAATACAAATAAACAAACAAAAAAACCCAAATATTGAGCACCAAAAAACAAACTAACCCTCCCCAAATAATTAAAAGAAACTCTTAGTGTGTAGGATGAAAAGTTTATGGAATGGGTGCAGCTGTATTCTTCCCTATGCATCTGCACAAAGACATCTGCACGTACCAAGGTAAGGGCAGGTACAGCCAGGGGGTTTGACAGGGTGTGAAGGAAAAAATGTCACCAAATGAGAGGCAGGAGGAGACCTGACTTCTCAGGTAGCTGGAAATGATGAACAGCCAGAAATGAGTAATCAAGAACAGCCCCTGTCCTCCAGAGGGGCACTTATCTCCATCTCCTTCGTTCAGAAACTTATGAACCACCTTAGTTCATAACTTCACTTAAACCTGATTGAAACACTCAATGCTTGGCGTATAAAAGATGAAGCAAGACTGAAATGTTAAGATTAAGAGTTGTAGGCCATGGTTTGCTTCCCTCAAAAGCATTTTTTACAAGGATGCTGCTCTTGCCTTGGCTTACCTTTATCTACCACCTCCACCCCTTGTGCCCTAAATATCTGAACACCACTTTGCTTGGGATTAATGTGATGCATGTCTGAAAAAACCCAAACAAACCAGAACTCCTGCATGCAGGGGTGTTTTGTGGTGGTTTTTTTTTTTTTTTTTTTTTTTTTTTTTTTTTTTTTTTTTTTTTTTTTTGTGTGTGTGTGTGTGTGTGTGTGTGTGTGTGTGTGTGTTTGGAAAGTAACGTGCACGTTCACCCAGGAAAAAAACTGAATTTGGATTTAGAAACCATCATGAGATGCCATTCAATAAGGAACTGGATTAATACCTTAAATTACTTAGAAATGTGGGGCTGTAAAGGGCATCTGGGGCTGAGGCCAGCCCCTTGCCATAGTCAGCCTGTCAGATAAACCCTTTCATAAACTAATTAGCTGATCTATCTTAGAACCAATTAGGTCATTTACTACCATTACTCCCACGGGGAAATTGTTCAAGAGCCTCACTTCTCTGTTGCTTTGAAATGTTCTTCTAATTTTCAGCCTCAATTTATTCATGGCCAGTTTATATCCATTTGTTCTTGTGCCAGTGTTGTCCTTTAGCTTAAATAGCTCTGTTTCCTCTTTTATTGTATTCCTTGATGTATTTATAGACAACATTCACATCCCCTCTGGGCTTTTGTTTCACTAGGCTGAGCAAACCAAGCTTCTCTTTTCTCCTAGCACAGGCTCAATGTTGGTGTGATCATCATTCTCCTCAGAACCTGGTTTTACTTGGATTCGTTTCACCTCTGTGTGGACGGTGACAAATGCAAATAATTGAGAATAACAGCAGTCATCTTTATTAAAGATCCGACAGAGAAGAAATAATCTGCATTAAAAAAGGGAAATTATACCTCCAGTAGAAGAGGTACCAGTATTCCCTATTTTTGGTATCATTTATATAATTCTGAGCTTATTTCAAATGCAAAAGAAAACCCATTTCATGCCCTAGGAAGTCTACATGTTGCCTTCCTCCACTGTCTGTATCTATAGGTCTAGGTTTATTTGACACTTGTGGTTGATATTTTCACCTCCCAAGCAGAGTTTTAGGCCACTGTTCTCTTTTTAGGGTCTGAGGTAAATTCAGAGGGAGAAGCAGGGGAACTTTCGCATCCGTGTGGCCACTTTGGTTCAGCAGATTTTGAAAGGATGTTCCCCCTTTCTGCCCCTACTCCACATGCAGCTGTGTGCCAGGGAAGGAGCTGTTTCATAGTTCTGCATTGCACTGGGTCACTACACCTGAGGTTCCCCGTGTCCCGGTGCAGAGGTCGGTGGCCAGAGCGCTGCCCTTGCTCAGAAAGGGTTGGGAAGCTGTGGAAAGGATGTGCCACGTGCCCTGGGACATGTAACGTGCCAGGCATGGAGGTCCCTTTGAGCCCTTGTGTAAATCCAGACCTGGGCACTGTCTTCATCTTCTATCAAACAAAAGATACAATTCTCTTTCATGCTTTCACACGCTCCCAAAAGCACGTCCTGAAAACTTCATTATTTATTATTGTAGCTCTTGTGTTGTGTTTGATTTAGAGAAAGAACCAAAGATGCTGACAGCAGTGTGTGAGATACATATGAAGATGGTTTCAGGGAGTTTATATTCTGATGCTTCAGTGCTGCAGAGATTTGGGTATCTATTTCACTTCAAAAATATATACATCTTTTAAAAACGAATGTAACGTTTAGAAATATACATTCATCTGCTTCAGGTTAAGCAACTGAGAAAGCCTTTGAAAAGCCAGAGCCAAAAAAGAAGCACATAGCTGGTGGTTTTTGGGAGATCCAGAAAAGGTGTTAACACAGATTTATTAATTCTGTTACACAAACTCTCCACATGTTCATCTCTTTATACTAAGAAATGTGACATTTATGAGCCTCACTGGTAAAGTAAGACTCAAGAAGAGGCCTAAAACCTGTTGCTTCAGGTGTGGAAAATCATTCAATGCGTAGGAGTTAATGAGGAGGAATACAAAATATTTCACAAACATTTCTGAAAACATGGTTATTCCCTTTTTCTTCATATTCCTGACACAGGTTGTCATTGAATGGCCATTTAACATACCTACAGTCATCTAGTCACATCTTTCTTTCTCATCTAAAATACTCTATATTTTGAGCAGTTTCTAGACTTTTAGAGTTCTCTCAATTAGAGATGATAAAAAACATTTCAAATTTAACAACCATCAGGAAATACAGCTTAATCAAAGTAGTCACATTTTGCAGGAACAAACTGGTTTCAGTTTTGATGCAAGTTTAAATGGAGAATGAATGTAAATTAATTGTGTCAGGTTTCTTTCATTTAAATATAGAAAATATTTTGATTTTACTTTAACATTTTGATTAATTTTGTTTCAGATGTCATAGTCAAAACATTTTATATTTCTGTTCATCATGTATCTATTCATAATTCATATTTAATTAAAATGCTTTTGACTTGTATACTTTCCTGTATCTTGATGGACTGTTTATTCCCTTTACAGTTTTGTGTTAGTGAGAAATTAAATGGTAATTTTTTTTTCAGATTCAGAATTCCCCACTTCCATCAGTAAAACTGGAGCGAAACCCTCCTCTCTATTTCTTATGCTGTGGGGGGAATAATCTCCAGATTTTGGGGTTTTTTTACTGAATGTTCCTCATCAGTTCTGCTCAGACAGCCTTTGGCACCAGAGGGTCCATCCAGATGTCACCGAGTACCAAAAACTGTCTTGGCAATTAGAGATGTGCCTTTCTTGAGACGATTCCCTGTGTGGAGAGCTGCAGAGGGCTTTGGAAAGGGCAGGTCAAAAGCTGTCTCTAAGACGTGAGGGTACAAAGACTGGGGGAAGACAGACTGACAGAGCCCAGACGAGTCACAGGCTATCAGACAGCTCATTTAACGATAAAAAGTGAATTATTGTGGTACACAAGTTTTGTAGTTGAGAACACAGCACAGAAGGCTGAAACTGCATTACCCAGGTCTGGCTGCTTATAATATGGATTTAACTGTCTTTGACATCCAGTGCCCTGTGAGCAGTTTATTATCTAGAAAGTTTTAGAGCCCCGTGTTTCACTGATGGTTATTCATCAAGTGTTGTCTTCATTCCCAGGCTGTGCTCAGATGTCTTTCAAAATTATGGTAAATATTGATTTAGTGCCCTGCTTAAACATGCATCTCTGGCACAGACTGTTCAGCAAGTGTGCCTGTGTCAAACAGGAGAATTAAATTCACAGCCAGAGTTCACTATAATAGCTGTCTTACTCGTCTAGTGCTTGCCTTCTTGGAAAGCATCATCCTGTCATGTGTGTCTCTGAGGTACATAAATGAAATAAATCTATTAAAATGTTAAGATCTTTGACAGTGAAATATACTCAGACCCTTAATGCTGGAAAAGTCATTTTTGAAAAGTCACTGCAAAAATGGTGCTTGGGCTGTGTGTCTCAGCTCCTGCACAGAAACTCCCATCATTCCCTCTTCCATTCTCAAACTGTGTTTAGTTTCCAGTGTAGTACTTCCTCCTTGACAAGTTGTGCTGTGATGACCAATTCTCCTCACCCAGTGTCAGAGTCACAACAGACATCCCTCGAAGAAATTGGTTTGAGGTTCAGCAGTGAACCAGGTGAGCAGAGGAGATGAGAATGGGTAGATGGATGTTCTTTCGTGTGTGGTGCCTGATGTGGAGCTTCAGGTGGCCAAGAGGTGGGCAAAGTTTATATCTGTAGGTAGAGTTTGACAGATAACTCTGCAGGGATTTAATTGTCGGGTGAACCTTGTGGAGAGCTTCCATGTGACCCACTGAGGAGTGCTCCAAATTGGGATCTTTGCCAACTCAGTCTAATATGAAAATGAGACTCTAATTCCTCAGTGTCAGCTTCCTTGATGGTAGTGTTTACAACAACAAAAATTGCTAATGCATGTAAAATTAATACAACAAAATAAAAAAGGGTTGAGATCATTGTCAGATGCACAGGCAAGATTAAGTGCACTCAAATTAAAAAATAAAAATAAATAGTGAATTTCTGCTTTATAAGAAAGGATGTTAAGTTGTGCAAAACGCCATCTAAGTTGGTGCAGGTTTTTTTTTTTTTTTCCTCTTTAGTGAATACATGAAACCACAAATATTATTCTTTTTGATGTTGCATAAAGCCCAGACACTAGTGGTATTTTAGTGTTAGCCTCTCTAGGAATTCATGTTACAAGAGGAATTCATTTTTCTTAATGAGAAATGTACTGTTGGCTGTTCTGCATGTGGTCCCATTTCTGGCTATGAGGACTTTTGCTGGTGATCAGTGTTGACTCTGTTATTAATTGATTCAGTTCAGCCCCATGCTGCAGGAATGGCATTGCATTTCTTCTCAGTTAGACTTCACGCTGAAAGGGCAGAAAAGAAAACTGGGCTGATTCTGAGCCCTGCAGCAGACTTTTTCTCCTGTGGAAAAATATTTAGATATTTGTGCTGATTACATTTCTTTGTCTCTTCTTTTTCCTTTGTGTTCCCTTTCTGAATTTTGATGTCTCTGTTGGCCATCTTCAGAGGAAAGCATCTGTTTTGTGGGAGGCATGAGGCAAGGCAGCTGCTGTTAACTCTGGGGAAGGGAGAGGACATAACTCGTAGTGGTGTCAGTTTAAGGTGCTGGTGGACTGGATGCCAGATTCAGACAGGCAGGTTGGCTTCCCCAGCAAGATCAGTGATGTGAAAGGTTAACTAATGACACATGCCTCATTTAGATTAGGAAGGGCAGCGGCTGGGCAGACTGTGAGATGGATTTGCTGAAAGCATCACGATTGAAATGGGTTGTGTTGGATTTGTTCTTGCAGAAATGAGCTGATTTCAGGTGGACATTCCTGGATTTGCTTGAGCATAAATGGTGTGTTTGTGCGTGTTTGGATGTGTGCTTTGCATACACGTGTGCATCCCCTCATTAGCTCCCAAAAGGTCCCAGAGAAGATGAGAGAGTCCCAAGAGAAGACATCACTGATGGTTTCTGAAAAGCCATCAGAAATCTGGGTCCTACTGAGCACGCTGGCACCAGTCCAGGGGAGCGTTTATGAATGTGCTGAAATTTTAGTGTGGATATAGTCACTGAAGGACAAGGTAAAAGCATAACTGGTTGGCTGGTCTGCAGGTTGCTCAGATTTCTGCAAGAGGGAGACTGTAATGAGTGAGATTGCTCGTAGTAATAGTGGCATTTCCCAAAATTCAGGCATGAATTCAGAGCTTTTCATCTCAGCACTTAATATAGGCTGCCACTTAGCCTTTTTGGAGTATCAGAGAAGACCCTTTACTCAAGATTTACCCATCAAGATTTGCCCAGTGGCAGCTTGGCAAGTAAAACTCAACATACATGTCTTGAGTTGTGAGACTGTTTGGGAGTAAGTTCTCCTGAGCCTCCCTGGAGAGTCTCTCTCACTATGGATGGTACCTACAGCAGTGCAGTTCTGGTTCCTTTGGCTCTGCCACCAAAAAAAGTCACCATGAACTAATCAAAAGTCACTTGGCCCCCAAATCTCACTTGTGTGAGTAGAACCCCTCCTTCCCTCAGTCACTGTGAGTGATAATGTCCCCACACCTTTTCCTCTGAGGTTAAGCTTGTTTTGGCAGTATGGGAAAGAGGTGTGGCTCCTCAGTCTCTGGGGGTTCCCAACAGGAACAGGCACCACAAGTGGGCACTAATTTTGCTGTAGAGAGTTGTTAGAGCTGGGTTTAACCTCCTTGCACCTCCAGCTGCTGGCTGTGAGCAGTGACTTCTGTGAGAGGAACAGGGGGAGGCACACATGTGAAACAGACTTTGAGGAACAAAAATGATCTGTTAACTCTTCTGGCCAGGACCAGGTAAGGTATTGCTGGGAAGGCTGTGGACACAGTGCATGGCCAATAAAAGCAACATGATTCTGTACTAGGGGCAAGAGGTTCTTCGAGAAAATATTCTGAAAAAATGCTTGTGTTCCTTCATATAACCCACAACCCCACATTTAAAGCAGATGTTACTCTTTTAGGCAGCAGATAACTCAAAACAAATATGCTCGAATCAGGTGTTCTGATATGTATATTAAGAGCAGGGAGGTGAATTCTTCATTTATGTGTTGTGTATGTGGGCAAACTCCAGAAAATAAGTGTGTAAGTACTGATTAATCAAATATTGGAATTACTGGGATAAAACAGCATATTAATGGAAAATATTCAAAGTGTATGTTGTTCCTTATCAGTTTGTTGATTTTTGTAATAAACATTGACTTGTCTGGAGGTCCACTGAATTACAGGTACGATTGAAGCAGCTTCATCTTATAAATTGTGGCGCTGTAGGTTGCTGCATATCTTTCTAGGTTATCAAATGAAAGATAAACATGTCTGAACATCAGCCATGCCCTGTCTTAGGAGCACTTTGAGAATATATAGACTAAGTTTGCCCTCTACTGGATTGCAAAATCACATCACTGGTTTTATTACTGGACAGATATGTTATGTTCTGGTTATTCCCAAGGAAGTTTCCCATTACATGATATAACACATACACACCTCATCCTCAAAACTTGTGTCATCTTTCCAATAAGTCGTCTTTGCTGTGTGAACTGCTCCCCAAATTATTTTGTTAAGAGTTGTTCTTTTTACAAATGTCTCTACCCAGGGCTACTTTCAAACAGGGTTGTTTTGGTGCTTTTTCCTTTGGATGAAAAGTTTCTGCCGTGGGAGTAAATCTGAACATCAGGAATGGACTAAAAACTGATTGACAGGAGCCATCTGCACAAACAGATCTGCTCTTTTCCCTCTGGCATCTTGTTTCTAGCAAGGCCTGGGGTCTCCAGCAAGCCGCATTCACAGCCAGGAAATATCCCCTGAGGAGCTGCAGCTCCTGCTCTTTCTCTGCCAGTCAGGCTCCTTGCCACATATTTACTGAGCACTTTTAGTGTGGATGCAGCTACTTGCAGTCAAGGCATGAAGCGATGCTGCATCCTAATTCTAAGTATGCACTGGGATTTCAAGGCTCATTTGGTGTGTGCTTGAAATGATAGTTACAAACATACACATCTGTGACAGGCTGCATTTGACATCAGCTCTACAAGAGTGATCCCGGAGTTAGGAGGTCATACCCACGAAAGTTCAGTCTGTGTGATGAATCAAGGTATACGAGGCCAGGTGCTCATCCAGTGTAAATCAGGATAAGTTCTCTGACCTGAACAGAATTCTGTTGACTTGTCCTGGCTGAAGCACGAGTCAATGCAATTTTTTTGTTTTAATGTAATTTCTCATTTGTTGTTTTCCTCTGTTGGGTGTGCTGGTAAAGAAGGTTTCTTGGCCTCACCAAACCACTTCAAATTTCTGTCCTTCCTCATAATTTTTAGGTCTGCAAGGCTCTGTTTATAACCAGAAATGCTGTGCCAAAAATACGTTAGTTCCAAAAAATAAATCAGTGTCTGACTGGACACTGCTCAGCAGATCTTTGCTCTGTGTCTGTGTTCAGATTTTATCTGTACTGAAAAAAGACAAGACAGCACAGTGGGACACTATTGTCTGTCCCTCTGGCAGTGCCAAAAATATGTTAGGATCAGCTGATGGCATTTGTAAGGCTCCTGTCACTGCTTTCCCTTGGTCTTCCCTGGATCCCCTGGGAGCAGTGTGAACCAGAAAGCTGCTGAGGGCTGCTGTGCTGACAAGGTTCACTTGTGTATCCACACCCTGGTGTGCTAGAAGGTTGTGGTGAAAACCTCTGAAACTCAAAAAGCTCTTTCCAGTAGCATTTCAGTTTTCCAGAGCCAGCACGTTGCAGGTTTCATGCTGGTTTTATATATGGATAACCTGAAAGAGGCATGGAGATTGAATATTACCTGAGCTGCTGCACAGTCTAAACTAAATCTGGAGGTAAGGAGGAAACCAGCATATCTTAGAGCATCAGGTAATAGAAGGGGAGATATATCTGGCTGGCTGATTTATTTGCCTGTTTATTTCACCATCAATTTTGGAGTTAAAGTAAGTCCCTGGGAAAAATGGAGTAGGCAACAAATGATCGGTGATGAAAAGTGTATGATAAATTACTGTGCCCATAGGTCTACAGTTCATTTCAGGGGCAGTACCTCCAAAAGAGCCAGAGGAGAATCAGCTGCTTGAGATAGGGAAGAAATTATTAAAAAAAAAAAAAAAAAAAAAAAAAAAAAAAAAAAAAAAAAAAAGGATATTTGAATGGTGTGTAGGCAGAAAAGGAGAACTACTATACCAGTGAAGAGCCCACTGATTGCTCTGACCATGGAGGTTGCTCTTAAAGTCTAGGGAAGTCTACTTCATCAGCCTTTGATTTCAGAACATCCATAGGAAAAGTGAAATCTTGGCATTTGTCCCAGTAATTGATGTCTTGTAGGGTCTCAGCCACTCTCTCAGTCTCTGTGGGAACTTTGTGCTGGGGTGTCTTAGGCTGGACAAAATCTGCTTGCACTGGGAGATGTGTTTGAAGGCATGAACTGGTGCAAACTCCTTGAGACAGGAGGTGTAACTGCACAGAGAACAGCTCCGTAAGCAGTTCCTGTGATTGTGGGGTTCAGGGTTTTTAAATCATTCCTTACCAGCCCCTCTGCGCTGAAGTAGAACTGCATGGATATCCCATCCAGAATCTTATGTATCCTGAAATTTGAGATTTCAGGATTCTTTTGGTGGAACAGAAGGTCTCCACAGAGAACATGCTACAGCTGTGCTTTGAAAGGGTGAACAAGGTTGGGTGTGGGAGGCAGCTCACTGGACCCTGCCCAGTGCCTGCAGGAGCTGGATGGGGGCTGCTGGGTGCAAGCAGACCTGCAAATTCTGTTATTTGATTGATGTAACTTTTTTCCCATTTCATTATGGAATATTCAAGAACAGAGTGTGCAGGTTAAGATCTGAACAGTTGTAATATTGCTGGCAAAGCTTCTTCCTTCACTGTAACAACTTTTGGCTTTTAAGTGATATTCTTAGGACAACTCCTGAACATCACAACCTGTTTCCTGATGATATGCCTGGAATAGAGCTAGTTGTGTCCTAATTTTTCCGTGGACTGGTGCACAGACAAGCTAAGATCTGGGTCCTCATAGGTTTTTGGCACTTAACCTCATAGGTTATTGGTTAACACTAATGTGTTGTGAGTTCGCCAATAGGCGTGCATTGCCCTGACCAGCCTCAACTTGCACCTGTGTCCACACTCTCTGGCCATGTCCAGGAGCTCTGTTTAAGACTGTGCTCAGGTATCCAAGCCTGAATTATATTGCAGGTGTCTCTGAGCCCAGCCCAGCCCAGCCTAGCCCAGCCCTGCTGTCCTGGCAGTGGCTGGAGAGGCACTGCCCTCCCTGGATGCACCCCCAAACCTTCCTCCATGGTATCTTGTCTCAGGCTGCTCTCCTGCTGGAGCTGGCTGAAAAGACCTGCATTTGACACCCCATTTACACCTGGATGGAGCTCTTATCCCCACTGCTCTGCTCAGGTCTGTGGGGTGGTGCTCTGTGTCCCCAGCTCCTTCTCCCTTGAGGAGCAGCCCTGCTTTCGCTGCTCCCTGGCACTCAGCCCTGTGGAAGGCAGTGAATCCTTTATAAACCTTTCAAGAACTAGCCCGTGTCTTGCCTGAGGTCACAAAAGAATATCAGCAGACATGACAAATCTTCACTGAACCATCTTTCTTTTGTGCTGTATCAATCCTCTGTAATTAATACAATTTACAAACTTACGTCCATTACTTAATTGCTTCTGTATTCATAAAAATGTCACAGCATTTTAGTTCCTTTTATATTTACGGGCTGGAGCTGTGCAATCTGTGGGGCAACAAGCAGATTTCCACTTCATTATAAAACAAATGGTAAACAATTGCACAAATGGCTTTGTTGTTGGCTCAGGCCTGAGAGCTGAGCTCTAGACCACAGTAGAGCACAGGCTACTTTAATGAAAACATATTTTTGATAGAGAACACGGAGATAAACCATGGAAAACAGCTTGGAAAAATGAAAGTGAATGTGAAGGCTAGGTTGATTGTCTTCAAAGACAAGCCATTTAAAGGGATTTGGGAATAGATGGGGAGAGAAAGAAGAGAAGGGGGCCTGAATCATGAGCACATTGCACAAAAATGGCCAGGAGGTTGTACAGCATCTCTCACAGAGGACTCAGACCAAGCCATTTTTCTGTAATGCACATGAAAGAAGAAGAAACACCCACATCCTGTGCAGGAGCCAGGCTCTGAATTCCATCCTCTGAAGTATTGCAGAAGTGTTGTGTTAACTCAACTGGTAGTCTGCCATTTTAAATTTTAAAAACAGTAGCTATGGCACTAGAACTAATCTGTGGACGTTATAAAGGAAAGAAAATAATTTCACTTACGTTCCTTCATCTCAGCTCACATCTAATTTATTCACTTCATAGACACATAAATTCACACAGAAGTCAGACTCAGCTGAAACCAGAATAGATGGAGTATTTATTGCACAGGCAAGAACAGCCTGAGGAGCATCAGAAAAAAAAGGAGAGCACCACAAGAAATATTCTGAACTCCTGTCTCATAAGCACCTTTGATTTCAAATTCTCTTACAAAGACCCCTTTGTATTCCTTCTAAATAGTACCAGAGCAACAGTTTTAACAGACTGCATGTTACAGCTTTTTAGGGAGAAGTTGTATCTCTTGTACCAAAAACAGCCTACTTTTATTTAATAATAGTAAAAAAAAAGGTAATTATTTCAAGAGGAAGTAAAGCATAAAAACTGTAATGCCCGATCTCATGCAGCATTTGGAGTTGCATCAAATTGCTCCACTCTGACTTTGGGCTGGATTTGTAAGGCCTGTTTTGGAGTTCAGAAGTTATTTTCTTTGTATTCTGTAAAAACACATAGCACTTGAATTTCAAGAAGGTAGCAAGGATTTGTGTGGAACTGAATGGGAGACAAAAGAGAGTGAGTGGCTGCCTGAGGTTAGGATGTCAATCCACTTCTGACTACAGCAGCAGACACAGGAATATAAATTTTGTCTCTCAGTAAAGTTTTGAGAAAACAATGCCATTTTTCTCCGTAAAAGTGCTTCCAAGCTCTCCTCCTCAACTTTCAAGGGTATCTGCATGTGTGTTACAGCTCATGGTCCTAGAGGTCCTGGGGATGCACCTCTTTCCTTATGCAAAGGGCTGAGGAGAGCACACCTTGCCCCAAAGCTGTGGAGTGGGTGCTGGATGTTGGTTTGCAGGCAGCCCAAGCACACAAACGAGCTGTGGAGCACCGTGGCTGCTCAAACTCAGGCCACTTGCTTGGGGTCGCCCAGGTTTGTGTGAACCCAGGACAACTGTGCATGTCACAAACCCCAGTGCCAATGGAGCTGAAAAGAGTACCCAGAGGGGTGGGCTGAGGTGAAATTCTTATGATTTCATCCATGGACCCAAATGTCTAAATTCCACCCACATCTTGCTTTAGGGCTCCACGTCTTCCACTGACCTTAATTCCTTTTGCTCCACATTATTTCCATTTCAGGGCCACTGTGGTAATGTTATTCTGACTCTTGCCATTTTGCTCTGTACTTGATCTCTATCCTTTTACAGCATGGATTGGTCAAAATGTGTTGTTTACATTTTGAATTTGCCACTAATTCGCCCTTGGAATCAGTGATTCCACTTGCATTATTTATTTATTTATTTATTTTTAACTTTATAAATGACAATCGAGATGGTTGGTTGTAAAACATCTTGCAGATAGGTATTACAGAAGTCAATAACTTTCAAATATGCAAGTTTTGGTTACAAAAAGTATTTTTAAAATATATATATATTTTAGCTTTGTTTTTAAGGAATGGTAGCCTGATTTTTTTTTTCAGCAATCTGTAAATCTTCACTTGGTGCACCAGTTGTTGGGGGCTTACAGGCCTCAGCTTCAATGGAAATGAGTGACTCAGTGAATTCTTAAACATCTGTTTTAAAACTAAATAGTTTTTAGAGGCAACTTGCAGGTTTTGATAAATAAAAGTTTTCATGGCCAGAATTCCCACAGAACCTTCGACATTTTCTCCTTGCTTATGAAGGGAAAAAGTTTTGCTTTCTTGTAACCAGGCTTTGCCTTTTCATGCCCTTGTTGTTTCTGGTTAACATTCCTTGTGCAAGGCGCATTGTCCATATCCATGATGTGCATAAGACACCCGGTAAAAAAAAATCCAGTAGATGAAAGCCAAAATCAGTTGGATCTATCCTATAGAAAGAGTTAATGTCTTATAAACTCCCATCATGTAAAACAGCTGCATTTCAAAACAAAATCACTCATGAACAATAGTTTTTCCTTTAAAAATTTCATAATAAAAATATATATTCTATCTGCAAGAGAAGGTTGTAATCTTCAAAATGTTTCCTCTTGTTATACTCCAAACACTGAACCTCATCGCTTCATTTGTATTGGTGTTTAATAAATTGGTTTTGTTTTTCAGCCGCAACAAGGCAAGATGAATTTAGTGGAAAAAGGCAGTCTAATGGAGATGTGGTGTGTAATTTGGATGATGAATTATCAGAGTGCCAGAATAGCCTGTGTTGTGGTCATTTTATTGTCCAGCGCAGTAATGGAGTCAAGTTATATTTACATTTTCTAATTACATTTTGTTATGCAAAAGATTATATGTACGTAACCTCTTGCCAAACCAACCGCTGAACTCTACTTCTCTCTCAGAAAAAAAAAAAAAAAAAAAAAAAAAAAAAAGAGAGAAATAGAACAACTAAGACTGAAATAGAAAACAAAATTGGTAATCAAAGCCCACTGAAATCACAGAGAGGCTCCACACTGAATTCCAGACAAGCGTCCTGCATTTCATCATGGCCATGGCCTTCGCTTCTCCGCCAAGCCTGCAGGTCAAAGTCTCCTCCTGCCAGCAGCCTTGGCCAGGATCCCTCGCTCAATGCTGCTCTGGGAAACACGTCTTTAAAATCCCTCAGTTCTGAGATCAGCCGGGGAATGTGCTTGCTGGAGGTGGTGGCACCCAAAAGACTGAAATTATTCTCCCCTGTGCCACATGAGAGGAGCTGTAATGGCAACCCAGTGATGAGCACACAGCAGATGCCATCTTTTCCCCAGACTTCAGGCACAAAGTGTTTTTCTTCAAAGGGATGGCTCAAGTTTTGGTTCCCCTTCCATGCAGGATGGTCACTTAGGAGCCAGGTGAGCTGTCACTAGAGGACACAAAAATGTACTCACAAAATCTGACTCCACGAAGATGAAGGCTGAAGAAAAGAAGAAGAAGTTTATTATTTACAAAGACTTTGCTTATATAGATTCTGAGCAATGACCAGGGACTGGAGAACAAGGTTACTACCTCTCCATCCCACTGGCTAGACTAGAAGTCAGTCAGTTGTCTCTCATCAGAGAGGAATGTGGAAAACACGATTGTTTACAATACAAACCCTGAGAACTCAGCTACAGAGCTGTAAACATCTCACAAAAGCTGAAATAATATGGCAAAAGTGAGGTGCCTGGATAATCCCTCCGTGGAGAGAGAGGGAGGGACCCCAGAGTTTTGAGCCAGGGATTTTTTTCCTCATACCTTTCTGTAGAGGATCCCAGTAAGCTGCTCTCTGCATCCCTGTATTGATCCAAAACAATGCTTCATTCATCTACTTGGACATGCTAGGTCTGCCTAAGTTAGCTGAGAGTCTCCAGACGTTCCTCTCAGCTCCCCATAGTGGGCATCAATAGCTGAATTTCCTGAAACCCATTTATGAGTCTTCTAACTGAAGGGTGGCATAATCCTTATTTTTCTTGATAGGACTTTTAGAGCTTTCTGTTTGTTGTTTTCCATGCATTTATTCCAATGAGCACCATTTTCCTTACTTAGCTGCTTCCCCACCTTTAAATAACTGTCTAAATTTGACACAAAAGGCTGCATTAGAAAGATATTGAGAGGATATATTAATTTATGATTCCAGCTAGAGAACTTCCCCAAAATAAAGTCCACAGCAGGTTTAAACTCTGGTTCTTCTACCCCAAGACTGGCAACATGAACTAACACCTAGAAAAATAATAACAACTTTTCCAAAGTTACTTTTGATTCCATTAGGAAAAGTTCTACCTCCATATTAGGCAACAGTGTCTTTAACTGAAGGTATAATATTGATGTAAATTATTGTTTGCATTCTATATACCTTGATTTGGAGCCGAAAACTAACAAAAGTAATTAGGTACTTGACTATTCTTCCTAAATATTTTAGGCATTCAGAGATAAACTCTAGGTCTCTACCCATCTTACTAACACTGGAAAAACAACAATTCTGTGGTAATATTTTATATTATTGGATAGATGTCAGGGCCCTGTTTGCTCCAATATTTTATAAATGTGATAAAGTGAAGGCCCTAATCTAGAGTGTTCACACTTTCATAAACTCAAATAATTAAAATTGAATGATTGTCACAACAGATTAGCTAAATCCTTGACTTTGGAGAGCTCCAAAACACCATCCTAGCAGTTGGTTCGCACCAATGGATAATGAGATTACTTGTAGGCATGATATCAATTTCTTCAAAATGAAGGAAACTTAGGTACCTGGCCTCAAAAAATCAAGAAATTAGCATACTAAATACACCTAAGAAGAATAAAGTGTATGTAAAAATGCCTATACAGCAATATTTGGCCACCTAATGTACTAAAATTCCACTGAAATTCTGCTACAAAATGGAGAAAAAAAATCTGCTGGTGTTGTAGGAACATAATCCAACAGCAAGAAACATTATCTTTGCCCTCAAGGTGGAGAAGAACTCAAAGGGAATTGACAGGCTTATATCAACCTCTCATCATTAAGAAAAGGAGCAATGCAATTATATGTAGTCTTATTTTGCTGAAATATTTTATGTCAGGCACAGGGTGTTCTGAGGTGATACAGATAATTAGCAGAGAAATTTAATCATCCATATCACAAGGAAAGAAAAAAGAAAAGGCTCTTTAATCAAAAGATAGACCCACCTGATCCAAAATGAGAATGTTTCAGTATGTCTTCCAGGCTAGAAAGCCTAGTTAAAAATTAATGGAAGTTGGCAAGCATTAAATTATCTACCTAAAAGATCCTATACAGCTTCACAAATTAAATAGAAATCCATTGATATTCACAAAATAAGTTATCTGCAGGACTAATGCATTGGAATAGTGAAATAACATATACCAAGGGCAGAATGCCTTCTGAGCAATGTGCCATCACTAGGGCTCGTGCTAAACAGAGGGGTCATTTGTGGGTCCAGGTTTTCTGCTTGGCTTAAGTGGGAAATGTGCTATTTTATACCAGTAGAGCTTGACTCATGGTGGGGTTGAGGGAAATTTTATGGCTGGATCCTGGATGCAGCTGTGGATTCAGTGGCTGGACTTGTGTTGATTTCAATGGGATGAGCCTCCTTGGCTCTTAGTGCTTGGCGTTTTCTTGGCAATATGTGAGATATTTCTTGGTTCTGGAACTTGTGGTTTTGGTATCTTTCCAACTTGGCTGGAATCACTGTTAGGAGTGAACACTTGAACGAAGCAGGTTTTTATGCTTTTAAAAACGTCCTTCATTCTCAACATAATTGTGATTGAAAAATGGTAGACTGTCAGAATGGTATTGAAATAAAATTAAACTTGTTTTAGAGGATAAAATCTGTTTGCATAACAAACTTTCAGATGTTTACCACAAGCCTGTCTATATTTTCATTTCAGTGGTAATGAGAAAACCTTAGCACATATGTTGCTTTCAGCATACTGTATTCTAGTTAGGCTTTTGTGTGGATTTATGCATTTGTTTTTCAAGCTCTGCAGTCTCCACTTGTACTTGGTGGCACAGGATACTCTTAATTTAGCAAACACAACGGGATCCACTTGCTAGGCACTGGAATTGGTGAAGTCCAGATGGAAATCCAAAGGACATTTAAGGATGAGGATACTTGCTAGAAGAGATTAATGAGTAGTATATCATTCTACAACATGACTTGTAGTTTTTGAAGTATAAAAAACTTTAGCCCTGATTAACCAGAAGTGGTACTTGTCTGAAAAACAAAATCCCCATAATGCTTCTCGTTAACATTTTCCTGCTACAACTAGTGATTCTAATGATGTTGCCCAGATTTTCCTAGCATCCCCATGCATTTGAATTTCATATGCCCAGACGTGATTCAGAAATCCTGTTCTGAATGCTTTTCCTCCTACTCTGAATCCCTTAGCAACTTCAATTTCATTCATGGAAAAGTAACTATTTGAACTCTATTTATTTTTAGCTTTTATTAATGGAGTTTAAAAGTTGGAAATATGAAAAAACAGGAAGCCTAAAGGCAGAACCTACTTCTAGTAGAAATCCTCCAGATTTTGCCCACCTGCAGCTGTCAACATCACTTTGTGCTTGGGCTGTACTATAGAGCTTATCTGCTGCTTGTCTTAGGAGGAGATCCCGTGCTCAGTATGCTCAGGGACTCATGGATGACATACACTAGGTACTTCTACCCGAGGAAGTAAAAACACAGCACATTCATTTTTGTTGTGGATGTGAGCCTGAGACCTGCCCATCCACTCCGCTTTTGTGAGAGCACAGAAGGCTCTGCCTGGGCCAGGTGGGGTAACAGCATAACAAAATAAAAGGCACTGCCCCATGTGAGCCTGGAAGTTCTTGGGTTTATCTTGGGCTACATGAAAGCAAGCTGGGGATCTCTGTACTGACCCCGTGGTCTATTTGCAGATGAATAATACACTCAGGGATCATGGGGAATTGGCTGAATTGCAGGTAGCTGTCCAGAAGTGATGTGCCTCAAGCCAAATCCCTAATGAATCCAACAAATCACCATGTTTTTGAAGAACTAGATGTCAAAGCACATATATGGGTATTTAGTGTCTCAGTAGTGTCAGGAGACATCAGATGTATTGAGCTCCTCACTGTTTCCCCTGGGAAATTGGTACATGAGGAGTAAAGTGTCCAATTATTCCCTTGGGAAAATACGCTCCTGTTGGTGTAACGGGAACATATCAGTAAGTCTTTCATCAAAGACAACTGTGTTCAGGTGTTCCATTGCAAATTCCCTGAACATGTGAAGTTTTAAAGTCCTACATTAAACTGGAAGGGATGAGAAGGGAATGAACATGCTGTCAGAAAAATAAGGTGGAGAACAGGTTGGTAGTAACCCAACAAAAATCTAATTGAAAAAAAATTAATCAAAATATATATAATTCTAAAATCCAGAGGTTTCTATCATACTCACTTTTTCCTCAGGAAACTGAGGATGCTGTCTGAGATAATATAATCTCCTTTTTTTCAGACTCCCATTTATGTTAACAAAGATGGCTTAAGCACCCTCATGCAGTAAGAGCTAGCAAATATTAACTTTTTAACAGCAGCTGCTCTGTCATTTTTCTAATCCCTTGAAGAATTAGTGATCCTCAGAAGTAAATTTTAGATTTATTTAACAGTGTATCTACTTTATCTTTCTCTCCAATTTCTTCTCTGGAAGACAAGCCAAGACTTCCTTAGAAGACAAGACTAGAAGCTGTAAATACTTGGGCAAAGTTTTAGGATATTAGGAGTGAAGATTTTTCAGAAGAGATGTGTAGTTTGACTTGAGCAATGAAATTCTCAAAATTGATGCACTTAATAAGAAAAATAAATGTTTCTTGCTGTTAATTCTCATGGTGATTTTTTTGTTTGTTTTGTTTTGTTTTCCCAGTGTTGCATTACTAAATACTCTTATGGAATATATTTACTCTTACTGAATACTCCTGACTTATTTAGGATTGCACAGTGTAACATTCAACCATTTCATTTGGGATCCCACCAATCCTGTTCCTCCTGAATATTAAAATTCAATAACAAAGCAAGTACTAGAGATGATCTTTGCCTCAGCTGTTTTCTCCTTTTCTTGGCGCTCATCAGACCACATCTGTGGTTCAGTTTTGGGACCTCACTACACAACTGATACAAATTGGAGCAAGTTCAGCAGAAAGCCCCCAGGATGGCCAGGAATTGGATCATTTAACCCTTGCAGAGAGGCTGAGGGAGATGGGCTGGTTCAGCCTGGAGAAGAGATGGGTTTGGGGGGGACCTGGCAGCGGCTTTCCAACTTTTTGCGGAGATCTTTGAGAAGATAGAACCAAGCTCTTCACAGTGAGGAGCATCAGGAGGATGAGAAGCAACAGGCACAAGCTGAAACAAGAAAAGCTCAGACTGAATATAGGGAAAATCTTAATCTCTTTGAGGAGTCAGCTGTTAGAACAGGCTGTGCAATCCCAATTCCTGCAGGGTGTCAAGACATGGCAAAGCTCTGAGCAAGCTGGTCTGACCTCAGAGTTGACACTGCTTCAGCAGGAGGCTGTGGTGGAAACTTCCTGAGGTCCTTCCAGTCTGAGAGATCGATCCCAAGCATCTGGGATGGGTTCCCCCTCAGCATTTCTACTGAAAGTCACCAGCTTTCATGGATGCATGACACAAAGTGCAAATCAGCCTCCCTTCCTGCTTAGCTCAGACTGTGGGCCCAGTGAAGGGAAGAAGACGTGAGTCACTTGACAAAATCATGTGCTGGGGACCTGGGTCAGGTGGGATGCAGAGGATGAGGAGAATTCAGAGCAAAAGAGTAATATGGCTTAGCCCTATCGTAGAGAACACAGTCTTGAAATTAGGTTGGACAGAAGCCTGGGCATAGGCTTGTGGCATCAAGCTGACAGGTAGAAGACGGGATCCTCACAAAAGGGTCCGACTGAGAAGAAAAAGCCATTTGTTATATTTTGAAAACACAAATACTTTTACTGGAGACAGAAAAAAGTAACCTTAAATTAAGGAGAGGAAGTGAAATCCTGATGCTCTTAGAACTGACTCTTAGTACAACAGCTGTTGTATTTGTCTGTGGTCTTACAACCTTAAAAGATTTTTCTTTCAAAATATTGAAAAAATGAATGTCTGTGCTCTGCAGCCAGCTAATACTTTGTGAAATTAATTCTTTCCTTCTATTCAGAAAGACTGTTCCTGGGCTTGTTTGGAGAGTGAGGAGAGCCAGCATCAAATGCATTGAATGGGTTTTATTTGATAAAATAAATTCTCCCAGTCTCTTATCAACATGGCTTTAAATAAAGTATTGTGAATAGGATCTAAGCATTGTAGCCCGTGTTCCTTCTCAGATAAAGAAAGTCAGCCTCAGAGTACTGAAACCCACTGAAAGAATAGAATATCTATGAGGCTTTATTTTTTTTTTTTTTCCCTAGATCTCATTCTGTGAGAGATGTAAGAAAAGCACACTTTGTCAAAGTGGCCTATAAAAATGTTGGTAGATGAAGATGCCATGTTAATTTTGTCATAGTACCTCAGGTAAGGAAGCTATCTCTAGATCAGATTTGAAGTGAAAACTTCCTGATTTCCCAGGGTTTTCCTCCTGTTATGCACCTTAGATACAAATGGACAGATTGCAAAAAAAAACCCAAAAACCTTTTTACACTGGGGTTTCTCTTCATATCTTTCTGTTAAGATGCAGCCGAGTCTGGGCCAAACCTTCCCATATTCATATCAAAAGTAAATCTAGTGGCAAAGGAGGTACGCTGAGACTAAACCAAGGAATGCGAAAGTAATGAATTTTCACATTTTCCCTCTGAGAAAAAGCCTGATAAGATGAAGGAATATTTTCATGTTTTATTGAGGTTTCCTAGGCTAGATCTCTGGTCTTAAATACAGAGGCTTTTTAGCTACTTAAATCATACTATTTTATTGAGTCCCAGGATGATTGTCTGTCCTTTCACATCACTCAAAGGAAGCAAAAATATATGTTCCCTACAAAAATGCGGAAGAAATATTGGATCACCTTTCTGCATTCACCATGTCACTTCCTAATCATAAAAAAACTTGATTCCTTGTTCAGTGAGAGTATTTGTTGCAGGTCTAGCAATTTTCCGTTAGAATGACACAGAACACATCCATCAAGAAGAAAAGCTCAAAAGATGTCTGGATGGTGGATGACAGGGAGTCCAGTCAGATTAATGCACTTGAGGGACTAATGTGGTGGTATCACTTGTAGCTGCTCTAAAAGTCCCAAATCTGAAGGACAGTGTAATTGCCTGTTTGCAACAGAATCACCTGGCCACAGCCTGAGGTACAAATCTGCAGCACAGCTTAGTCTCACACTTACAGATCTGAGACCAAGTCTAAGCTGTTCCATCAGCCAAGCAAAAGTGGTTCAGGAGTGAAAAATACCAGCCAAGGTCATGATCAGCATAACCTGAAGCCTCTGGGAACATGTGGGAAGCAGTTTTGGAATCATCTTAGAAAGCAACAGACAAGCCATTTGTTAGACACATTTTGATCTGTGGCTAAAAGGGTCACTCTCTCTGCGGTGCTGTGAGCCTTCGGGCTTGAAGGATCCTCCGGAAGTTTCTAGCCCAACTTCCTACTCAGACCAGGGTGAGCTCTCACATCAGACCAGGATAACCAGGGCTTCATCCATTCAGCTTTGGAAACTTCCAAGCTTGGACTCGGGTCATTTAACTTAGCAGTGTTTTCACTCCATCTTTTCTCGAAGTGTCAGAGGAGTCAGAAAATAGAAATTAAAAGGTGTAAACAAGAATTCTGTCTCGTAAAGCATTTGGCATTTTTGCCACAATATCATGAGTGTCATTTTGCACAACACTGCAAAAACACATTTGTTTCCTGTTTCTGAAGTCTGTATTATAGGGTCAGACTTCAATGGCAGAAGTGGAAGCACAATAATGTATAAATTCCAGCCAAATGGACCCTGGTTGAAGTTTAATAAAAGAAAAAGCCCTGGATATTGTCAGTGGTAAACTAAGCATTTTGCCAGTAATCTCAACTTTAAACAAAGCTGTTTTAATCAAGATAATTGCTACTTTTATGCCAATAGTGCATAAATTAAATATGAAATCAAAATAAGAGATAAACACTGCAACTGCATTATGACAAAACTGAGGTAAAAATATCCAAAACCTGACTACTGCCAGAGTTCAATGTATGGTAAGAATTTCTATCGGTGTTTGAAGTAATGCAGGAGGCAAATGGAGCTACTAACAGTGAAGTACAGGTATATTTTGCATTCGTACATAATTAAAACACCTAAGGGTAAAAACTGAGATGGAACAGGAACTGCCTGATAAAACACCAGTCAAAGAAACCCAGACCAGAGTTTGAGGAACATAATGAAGAACTTCCTTTCCAAAATGCACCTTGTATGAGGTACAAGCTATTCCCAAATAAAGGCAGGGAGAGGGTAGTCAAGATCTTCAAGTGAGGGGTGGCATTTTTGTAAAACAAAAGCTCCCACAGGTAATCCTCAAAGGTACCAGCATCACCTGCCATTGGCACTTCCCACAAGTGTCCCACAAGAAGTCTCACTTCTCCTATTACCACCATTGCTGAGAGACCTGCTTAATGTCTTGGGTGAGATTTTGTATTTAAATACCTTTCAGCAGCTCGGTGGCTTAAAGAAAACTAGAGTATGAACAACACTATGAGATTTTCCAGGTTGCATCCTATTTCTAGTGAACACCCATTGCCTATGAAGTGAAGATGCTGGAAACTGTGAAGGAGCAGAATTCAAAGTTCTACAAATGGGCATAGAATAAGGATGTATGGATATGTCTGCAGTTTCCTCACTGAGGAAAAAAAGAAAAAAAAAAAAAAAAAAAAAGAATTTTTGGTTTAGCCACTGGCTTGGTTAAACCTTGGATGGTAAGAGTTCCTGCTTTCCCTGCTTTTTCTTCTTGGTTTCCCTTCTCAGACATTAATCAAATCACTTCTCCGTTTCTTCCCTCCTTTTGAGTGAGCAACATGCAAAGCAGCCCTGTTCCTGTGAAATCGATCGGCACCTAATTCTCCTGAAATGTAATTACTTCTGGTGCATCAGGGAGAGACAAAAGAGACCACACTCCACAAGGATGTTTTTTTTTTTTCTATGTGCGAGCCGAGGTGTGAACCTCCGGGATGTGTGGCAAGGCTCCGTCCCTGGAAAGCTGCACCGAGGCGAGGAGGGACCACGTTGTCACAAGGGCAGCAGGACAGCACCGGCTTCCAGCGGCTGCTCCAGCCACCTGTGGGGCAGCGCAGCTGAGGGACTGCGGTGACAGCCAGGGAAACCTCTCCCGAGTGCGGGCACGGCTGGACGGGCGCGGAGGCCACGGCCGGGTGCAGCCGCAGCCCGGCGCCGGCAATGCCCTTGGCTTCGCGTTTTCCCGTGCGGGAGCCGAGCTCCGGCAATCCCCCTGCCCGTTCCTGCGGCGTGCGGAGGGGCTCGCCCCGCATCCCAAACCCTGGCGTTGGGACAAGCGCCCGGATCCCCGAGAGCATGCTGCGGGCTGGGAGCGGCGGGGTCCGGGGGTCTGCGGGGCGCAGCCATGGAAACGCCGAGCATCCCCCTGTCCCCGCGGCAGCGCTGTTCTATTCCCCACCCTCCCTGCACCAGCCGTGGCCTGGCCGGGGCCGGGCTCAGCCGGTGAACAGTTAACGCCGGAGAGGCGGCTCCTCTCCCCACACCCTCCCCGGTTCGTGGTGTAAAAAGCGTGTGTAACCCCCCCCCGGGAGAGCGGCGAGCCGGGCACGGCTAGCGGAGGGGGCGACCGCCTCTCCGCCTACTCCAGCTCCCCTCTTTTTTTATTTATTGCTCCCCCCTCCCTTTTTTTCTGCAACTGCTCCGCGGGGTGGGCTCTGCTCGGCGGGACCGCCCGGGCCCGGGGCGGCGGCCGGGCATGGCCGGGGCGGGGGGCGTGTGCGCGGCTCCCTCCTGCCCACCCCGCCCCGCCGGCTCCCGCAGGGCAAAACCTGGATCCGGCTGGTGACAGCGCTGGGTGCCCCCGCTGCTCCCGCCTTCCTTCTTTTTCTGGCAGGGGCTGGTTTATTTTTTTTGCCATTTTTTTTTTTTTTTTTTTTTTTTTTTTCTCCCTCTCTTTTTTTTTTTTTTTTTTTTTTTTTCTCTTCTCCTTTCGGTCAAAAGGAAAAATATATATTGAAAAGGGTGGGGAAGGAAAAGATAGGAAGCAGGTACCCTCCCCCTCCGCTGCTCGTAGTCCCCTCCACTCCACACCAGAAAGAGCCATCGCAAGTGCACGCCAGTTCTTCACTAAAGTGATCCAGCCGCTGGATTAAGTAACTCTCGGGGAACAGCACACGCACGCACACACACGGCAAAAATGAAGGAAAAGGCAATGTTTCAAACGGCTAAAATGCAAGGAAACATGCTGGTAAGTGGCTGCTGCTGGCGCCTCCAGTGACTGTAAGTAAGTGTCGGGGCTCCCTGCTCGGCTCGGCGCCGCCAGACCCCGCTCGCCGCCCGCACGGTGGGTGCGGAGCCCCCGCTGCCGGGGCCGGGCTGGCCGGGAGACACGAGAGGGGGCTTTGCTTGCTGTCCTGGCCCCGCTTGGTGTCTGTGCCCCCGCTGAAGGGGGTCGCGGGGGATTTGGGGGTGCCGGGGTGTCCCCCTTAGCCGGGGCTGGCTGGGGCACCGCGCCCGGCACGGCCAACTTCGCCAAGTTGATGACCGCGATGTGTGTGCGTGATCTGGGGCTGTGCGGGCTGCCTCGCCTTCCCTCCGGCATTACTACTGGAAACATTTGTCTTCATGCCATTAGGAAAAAAAAAAACAAACCCAAAAAACCCCCCACCCCTACTCGAGATGTCTTTTCGATAATCCCCCTCCTGCCTTAAGGACAAAATAAAAGCATCCAGCTGCTCTGCCGGAAGAAGTGCTGGTTGCCATCTTGTGCTGATGGAAATATATTTGGTGTGTTTTGCATGCTGGCTTGACCCGCTGGGGGCGGCGGGGCTGGGGGTGCCGGGGCCCCGCATGCGGCGGCTCCGCAGCCGGGAGGAGCTCGCTGCGGTGGGGCGGGGGTGCACCGCAGGCTGGGAGAGGCTTCAGGGCGCTTCGCCTTGAAACCAACTCATTTCAAATGAGCTGAAGCCCGTAAAGGGTACCTGTTGGTCTCCTGTCCCCTCTCTGCTCAGGCAGAGCACTCCCGTCTGTGTTTTGCCTCCCCTGCCAGGGGAAATGCTAATATTTAATACAAAGGTAGTAGTATCTGTTTCTCTCATGCCTTCTGTTGACGTGTTCAAGAAGCAGCCAAAGTATTCGCCATCCTTTAATCAAGTTCTGTAGTAAAATGCTTTGCTGGCTTTTTAAGGAAGAGCCTCCTTTTCCAACTCCAGCAATGCTGCTTTTTCCAGCTGTAGTGTTTAAGACGAAGGTGCAATGCTATGTGACCTGTGAATTCAAGTAAGGGAACTGAAGAGGAACTTCTACAAACATTTTTTTTTTTTTCCCAGGAGAATTTCACAGCCTATGTGATTGCAGCATGCTCCTTTTATTTGGCTTTTTAAATGCCTGGGGAATATCTAGTGCTGGAACTTTTTAAATGTAGAAAAATTTAGGCTATTATCTGCTTAAGCTACTCATTCTAGTGGTCATTATTGCTTTTGGTTAGGATGTTCTCTATCAGTAAGACACAATAATCAACCAGCTGAGATGACATTGCTTGATCCAAGTACAGGGTGAGCCTAATTCACATACACAGAATGTGTAAAATCACAGAATTAATAATAATAATAAAAAAAACCTCTTGCACTTTATCCTTGCTGGTTTCTAAAGTCAGGGAATGAGGAGCAGGCAGGGATTCCCCCACTGCCACTCAGCACAGGGCTGGAGCTTCTGCTGGGATTTCTGGCTGGTGCTTCCGAGCGTGGCAAAATGGATCCACATATCCCCAGCTCTGCGGGATGAGCAAAGGCTGGGTGGTGGATCTGCACACAGGGCTGGGTAGCAGGGGCTGCCCCAAACTCCAGCCTTCAGCCAGAGACAATAGTTTTTGCCTCTGACTCAGACAGCAGCAGGATCTGGCTCCTCAGGCTGCTAAGTCACAGGTACTTCTATCACTTGGGGCAGTCTCCTTGGACTTGAATACAAGGTTTTTCTTTGGAGACCTCATTTTTGGGACACTGGGAATCAAATTTAAAGACAGGCAAACTGTTACATTTGATTTTGGTGGGGGGACAGGTGGTTTATTTAGATAATATCTGTTTTTATGGGCCACCTAAACCACACACACCTGGTTTCTGTGTTAGTCTGGTCTGTGGTTGCAGATGGATCTGTAGTTTCTTTAAGTAAGAACTAAGTTTGGGTGAATATTTGAGCTCTAAGATACTTGAATAGATTTTATATTTCTTCAAGATAGCATTTAGCAGATGTAATCCTGAAAACTGAGGTACACTTTGGATGGATGTTCCAACAGGTTAAGCCTTAGTACTTTATCCTTTTCCTTAAACTGTTGTCAAAAAAAAAAAAAAAAAAAAAAACAACCAGTATTTTTGCTTTTATGTCACTTTGGTTACAGTTGAAATCAGAATCCTGAGCTACTTGTGTCACCTGGGCTGTGGATGTCCTTCCTCACGTATCAGGCAGTGATTGAGAACACAGGGTTAGTGTGTGTGGAATCCCAGGAGGTGAATTACAGTGTGCCCTGCATTAAGTGCCTCAGCAGAATTCAAAGTGTCACTGAAAATTCAAAGCCCACCATGACTTTGTTTGTTTGTTTGTTTTCTGGCAGTTTTGCTGTTGCTTAGAATCCTGACAAGCTTCTAACTATGTATTGATTTTTCTGCTCTTTAAAAATCTTTGTTAAATTGAGCTATTTCATTCCTAAAATGATGTGACAGCAAGTGATAATACTGACACACTGGTCCCTGGCCATGCAGTGGACCCTTTTTAAGTGTGGTAATAGCTCATGGAGTCACTACACCTGTGATTTCTTTATTACCTAATTAGACCAGCAAAAAACCAAGCCATTCTTGTGACATTGAGATAAATGTTTTTATCCCCGTGGCAGTATTTTAGCAGGGCTTTCTTTGGTTTTTTTTCTAAACAACAGCATTTACCTGGAAAGGTGCCCATTTTTATTTTACAGCTGTATTTCCCATTCATCATTTGAGCCAGGGGAATGCAACACACAGAAATAGCTCAGGCTCTTACAATGGGATTTCACTTAATTCTACATAAAAGCTGTAGGGAGTGATTAATTCACAGTGGTTTCTCCTAGTAAGAACTGACGTACCCTTGAGTTTTCCACAGCGTGTTTGAAGTTAATACACAACAATACAGTATGGAGATAAAGGTTTATCACTTTTGGAGGTAAATTTAATGCACTTGCATTTTATCCTAACTTTAAGTATGGCTATAGAATTTATTTCATTAAAACATTCCAGACTTTTTTTCCTTACATGTTCAGTTATCAGGTCAAGGACAACAGTGTCAACTACGTGTTTTATTCTACACTTCCCTGTGTCTCCCCAGGGACTGATCTATCATGTACACAACCTTTTTGTTTGTTTGTTTTTGATGGATTTGCAAACAAATGTCTCCAAAAGAGCTGTTTGGGAGAGAGCCTTTACTGTAGTGCCTGATTATTCTCTTAAAAACACTCATGAAAATCCCAATTTGCTAGAGGCACAATTGCAACAAGGGCAAAAAGGAGCTACTACCTTTGGTTATAAACAATTAGGTGAGTGGGAACAACAGGCTTGGGGGAGTGCAGAGGGGTCTTGAAGGCAAGTCAATGTGCTGTGTGTGAGCAGACTGTTACTTTGGCACACTTAGTGGTCAGTGGAAGCAGTGAGCACCCTGCTCCATCTGTGTGTGTTAGAGAGATGTTGCTGTGAAACTTGTGTCCCGAATTTCAGTCTAACCTGCAGTTGCTCAGTTGTTTGGAAACTGCCAAGAGAAGCTGTGGTGGATGTGCCATGTTTCTGCTTTACTGTGATGGAAAATGTATGAATAGGGCAAAAGAGACAGTTCGGGTTCATTGAGTCTGGAGATTTAGATTTTCAGTTTGACCACTTAAATTCCAGCTCCGATAGCTGCAGTTCTGATGCACGTATAAAAAATGCAAATAAAATAAGCCCAATGGCAACTGTTATCTCCTCAGAAGTCTGCTAGCACCTCTGAGGCTTCAGAGACCACGAGGGTACAATCGACATGAGGACTAAGCTACTCTGTCATCCCAGGAGTGCTCCTGCTCTTCCTTGAGAAGCACAGCTCTGGTGCCTCTCAGGAGGAATAAATTCTTACTAAAATAAATAAAACCTTGGTGTTCCATTGTGATTTCCCCTTATTTGCCATCATCTACCTACAGGTGTGTTTCTTGCACTGTTCAATCACATGGCACTGAAAAAGGGTGAAATTCTTCTCGGCCAAAAATGCAGTTGTCTTAACAAGGGCTAAAGAAGCTGTGTAAAGATTCCTTTTTTGTTTTTTGAAACTCCCACACCGAAGTGGTGGAGTTTCTCATCCAGTGCAGCTCTCTGCTACTTTAGCCTTTCCTCTGTCTTATATTTCTCTTGACTTAGAAGCCAGATGCAATCCAGATTTACAAACAGTGCGCTTTGTGTTCTATTCCTTGGTTGTCTACTACCTCAGCTAAAACACAGGGAGCTCCAGAACCGAAAGCAAGGGAACTGTGGTAGCAGTTCCCAGGTGAGCTATCATCAGTTCAGCTGAAGTTTAAAGCCTGGCAGGAATTCAATTGCTGATAATACAGCAAGAATTGCAGGGGAAAAAAAAAAAAAAAATCCTTGGGACTGCAGCTGCTCAGTGAAAGGCAGGTTGTGTTTTGAGGAGTGTGACATTCTTGTATCGTTTCTGGGTCAGGCATGAAGGGGAACAAGGGTTCCCCTTTGTTGGGATAGCATGAGCAGCCTGCATACAATCCATTGCAGGTGCTGGAATCGCTGCGTTGTGGGAAAGCTGTAACATCTGCTGAGGCTGTTCTCATGTCATGTTGCTAGTTGGTGGAAATTAGGAGTCTTTCTACGTTTAAAGAGGGATGGCAGAGAGTTCCACAAGCTTTGTAGAATCCTAATACTGTCCATGTAATGTGGTGTCCTTTTAGATAAATCCCTGCTTAGGGGATAGAGAAGTTCAAAGCCTGGAGTTATAAGGGATCCACTGAAGTTGTGGGACCTGTGAGAAATACAGGGTGCCAGGCTGTCTCAGAAAAACTTTGGGAGCTGTGGAAAGCACTCCACATTGCTGGCTTGCTATTTAGCACTGTGAGATTGAAGGAGGGCATGTGGTCTAACTTTAATTTTCACTGCCAGGAGGGTTCAAAATCTTGAATCTGAGGTGCTCCTCACACCTGCATCTTTTTCTTCAGTGTTGCTCAGCAGCTTCTCTGGTTCCTCTTACTTGCAAGGAAAAAGGTGCTCTTTGTGTTAATTTCTCCCTTCCTCCTCTGAGTTGTCTGACTTTTCACAGGACAGTCTATCCCCTCCCTCTCTTTCTGGATCTTTTCACTGCTTTCCCAAATAGTAAAAGAGGAGAAGTTGTTATGATTTGAGTGAATGACAGCTGAGTGGGTGGCTGCAGGGCCCTGAGCAGCAACAGAGCCACAGAGCTGTCTGTGCAGCGGGGAAGACAGCATTTGTATTTGAGAGGTTACATGTATTCATTAATGAAGTCTGGATTTGCTTGTTAAGATAAATACCCAAAATGTAAGTTTTGTAGATGCTGATGGCCTGAGGCTTTATTTGATGAGGAGAGTTTCTCTTTCTGCGCTGTGGAATGAGTCTTTCAGTTGCCAGCAGACACTACACAGCACGTTTTAAGTGTCACTCTCGTATATCACAGAGGTCTCATTCCTTTGCAGAGCTTTGCACTCTCTCAATATTGGCCTAACTGATTATGTGAAAGGGAAGGCAACAGACAATCATGTCCAAAGAATACCTCTGGTTTGTGCACAACCCTTAGTACCAACAGGGTCTTTAACACGGCTAACAAAGACAAAACAAGATTCCAAGCTGGAAGTTGGAGTTAGAGCATTGCAAACCAGAAGATAAAGTGCTTGGTTTTTGCAGTGAATGTGATGAACTGCTTGAACAGTCTCCGTGGGAGTGTGGTAATTCTTCATTAGAACAAGATGGGCATAGGATTCCTCTGACTAAACACCGGCTTCTTCAGTAAAGACATTTATATCTAAGTTAGTCAGCCTGGGCTCTCTCTACAAATTAGTCAGTGCAGTCTGGGGCGTGATTCATCCCATCTTCATGTAAAATGTGTAAATGGGCCAGAGTATCTGCACTCTTAAATACCAACTTCTCTCCATTGACTCAAGGAATTATGGGGTACAAGCTGAACCATGAGCATCTACCCTGCAGATATCTAAGTGATGAGTCTGTCTGTTGCTTAAACACAGTCACAGACATTTCAGAGCATCTTAAGTGAAACTAAGAACCCTTTCCAGCCTCCTTTGTTACGTCAGACCAGGGCTATTCTCCACATCTGCCCAGGGTTTGCCAACTACATCTGCTGTGGCATGTGAAGATAGATGAGCTCCACTTTTTTAGCTTTTTTCTTCCAGGTCCCTTGTGCAGAAGCAGATGTGGTCTCCCAGCAGCACGGCCCTGCCCCTGTAGCTGGAGAGGAGCTCCATCTCCGCAAGATGCCATCCTGTAGCAGAAATCTTTTGGTCCATAGTTTGTATAAACTGAGCTGTTTTAGAAGATTATAATGCACCCTTGGCCTTAAAATTATTTAATCCAAATGGTTTAATGTCATCACAAGTGCAATATGAGGATTTATTCTTCTAGGTCTGTGTTTGCATGTGTGCTGTCTGTACAGTATTGTACTACGCAGTGACTCACGTGAGATTAACAAGCAAAGCCCATTTATTAAATTGTTTTATGTACTCTAAATCTCATGTAATCCACTAATGCATAATGCTGTCACTTAGTAAGCCTGGCATTCCTTCCCAATGGAGCACTGCATTTAGCAAGTTCCCATAGTATTCAGTCCTTTTGAAAAGGCTGCAGTTGAGAATGCAATTTTAAAAATAAATCTAAACCATTAGAGCCTGAATGCTTACAATACACAGAGAACTGGGACCCAGCTGGAGCATGCATTCACCTGTAGATTGCATGGATTTTCTGTCCTCTTAAGGACACTGTACAAACAGAACTTTCATTGTAGCATGTAAAGTTTGCTTTTTTTAGTGTCCTGTTGCCCTTGGAGCGGATTATCAAGATTATGTCTAAATTCTGCTTTTGCAAAAACTGGCTTTATGCACCTGTGGAAATACTGATGAGGTCTTGGGAATTCCTGGAGCATCTGTGTGGTATTTTTTATGCTGTGCTCTGGGAAGAAGTGTGTGCCTTGCTGGTTGTTTGTGAGCATAAATTGTCCCTGTGGGTTCTGTATGGCCAGCAATATCCCCTTCATTGCTAGAAAAGTGAAGAGTGGGAACAGAAGCAGTGGAATTGCCTGTCATATCTTGATCAGGGGGAGAATTATTATGTGTGTAACTGGATCTGAGTCCAACCCTCAGTCGTAAATAGGGGGTTCCCAAGTTGCACACTTGCAAGACACAGTAGAAGAGTTGCAAACTCTGTGCACCTCCAGTAACTAGTTCAGGGTTTTGTTTGTGAGAAAGCCTTTTTCGTAGTGTGTCTTTGTTTGTATGAAGTATTCCCGTTATCTTATCCCTAATTACAATGGCATGATGATTTAAGGGGTTGTCCAGAGATGCACACAAATGTGCAATCAAAGCAAGTATGAGAAAACAAACAATTCAAGGCAGTGGAATGAGCTGCAGTGGTGAGCATTGCATGCCCCGGTCAAGCACTGGATGGTAAACAGACTGGTCAGTGCTGTGGAAAATCCCTCTCAAGTTACAGGGAATACTGGCCAGGAGATTTTGTCAACTCAGGCATGTGTAGACAGACTTGGCATGAATTCCAGTCACATATTGCATAGCCTCATTCTGTAGTCATTATTCAGCACTTACTCAAGCAAAACTTTTGCCAAACTTAATGGGTTTCTACTCCTGCTGAAATGAGTAGGACTTTTGTCTGAGGCTCAGGTGCTTTCAGATCTGAGTGACCCCACCATGTTCTGTGTCACCAGGGATTTTCAGTAATTTTTGAATGGTAACAATTGTGAAATTTACTGCAGTTGACAAGAAAAAAATAAAAAAGGCAAACTGCATGATAAGAAAGCAAGCAGAAGAAAAGCAGAGTGAGGTGATTAAGACAGGCTCTCTGTATATTTTACTTAATCTCATTTTATAAGTTGTCACCCATGGAGGGCCCCATGAGCACCTCCATCAGCTGTTCCCCAGAGCATGCTGCGTGCCTGCACTTCTGCTTATGTTTGTTTTCAGTGATGATGTTAAACTGGAAAACAGGCTGAAAATGAAACATTTTTGTTTATCATTTGGGACTGATGTTATTAAAAACGTGGGGGAAAATCAAAATTATCGCTCGGCTTGTTTTCTGTAAATACTGAGTAGTTCTTCTGCAGCCTATGATATAACCAAAGTAACCTAGAAATGAGCTTGTATTGCTTTTTTCTAGTGCCTAATTATAAGCGTGTAAAAAATATGCTCATAATCGTGCCTTCTCATCTGGCTGTGAGGGGGCTTAAAGTACCACTTATGAAGATCTAGTTTGGAAAGCAGGTGATTGTAAGGCAAGAATACGACTGTTCATGAGCTCTGAGTTTATTGACTGTTAAAAACTGGGTCTGTGGTCTACATGGAGGATGTATGAAATGCTGTGGGTAGGGCAGCAATTCAGAAATTAATTGTAGTTCATATCAGTATGACTGAGCCTTTCCTGATCTCACTATTTAGAGTTTTTCTCAGGGAAGAGAAGTTCATGTTATACTCTCTGTTGATTTTTTGTTATTCTCTGTGCATTTTATTTTACTTGCATTAATCATGTGCATCTGCATTTGGAATGTGTTAAAAACATTGTTAAGGATGTTCCATTTTGGTTGGACTTAGGCATTCTTGTAGGAATCAAAATCTATAAAATATCCTAGAAAGTTTAAAATTTAAATTTGCTCTTCTCTGTTCCAGTATCTTGGGTTTTACAGATACCCTTGTTTGGGTTTTTGTTTTTCATTATTTTTTTATAAAGAGAGCATTTCTAAATATTTTCTTACTCAAATTTTACCAGAATTGCAGTCTTGGTAGAGAAAAGAGGCCATTGGTAATATCTAAGGGTAGCAAATAAATTCTATGCAACAGCAATTAAAGCAAAAATCACATCCTCCAGAGGCATGCTCCTTGTTATGTTCCCTGTTCAGCAACGTACTTAAGCACCTGTTTAACATTAATGGTAAGCATATGCTTAAATGTTTCTGCTGACTTGGGAGTTATGAGAAGCCTGCCTTGCACATACAATAGTTGAACAGCCCATTTTCCATCTGAGTGCAAGCCCAGAGCACGGTGCTAGCTGTGCATTTTCCAGGTTAATTAGATTGGCATAACAAGATCCCTGGTGGACTCTGTGCAGTCATCAGCTCTTCTGTGCTCCCTGGCTATTGGGAGCTCTGCTTTGAGTTGTGCATCTTGTGCTGGTAACTGAAACAGAATATTGCACTCTATTTCACCAGTGTGTTCAAATGGAAACAGAATTGAATGGATTGCAAGTACATAATAAATAAAAATTTAGCTCTATATAGCCAGCATGAATATGGTGCATCCTTCAAAAGCACAGTGTCTACCAAGGATTATTTATTCTACAGAGCTACCAATAATGGTTATGCTTTCATGAATTATGCATGTGTTTGTCCTTAAACCTCACCTGGCTGTGATGTAGAGTGTTTAAGACTTGAAGCTGGCTGTACATATAAATTTCAGGTATTTTTCATAAAATATAAAGTCCTTACAGGTTTCTTTGTGATATTAGAATCCATCATGGCTGTGTCTACAATAAAAAAGAAAAAAAAATTAAAAAAAAGAAAAAAATTCTAATTCAGTACAGAAGAATAAAAGAGAGCTTGATGCTCCAGAGTCTCTCAAGAAAAGGCAAAATTATATGAAGTCAAAGGTGATCTATTCATCTATTCAATAAAGCAAGCAAGATGAGATGGAGGCAGAGAAATCCATCTATGGAAAAATAAGGGGTTATTGTAGAAATACAGGAATTATTATTTACCAAATGTGGGGGCATTCTGACCCCACAAAATGCCTAGAAGCAGCTTGCCAAAGTGTAAAAATGTAGCA
This sequence comes from Hirundo rustica, assembly GCF_015227805.2. Classification (NCBI taxonomy): domain Eukaryota; kingdom Metazoa; phylum Chordata; class Aves; order Passeriformes; family Hirundinidae; genus Hirundo; species Hirundo rustica. The sequence continues at coordinate 149,279,485 of NC_053450.1, read as the reverse complement.
CTGAGCATCACATTATCTATTCTGGTCTTCTGATGGATTAAAATGAGGAGAAAAAGCACGCACTTCCAGGGAGATATTAAAGAGATGCGGAGGAGTATAATCATATTACTTGAATTCAATGGCACAAAATTTAGCTTTTCAGTATTTTCAGAGAGATGCTGCCTTGGTTTCCTCCAAAGTTTCCCCTATTCTCACCATTTGTTCTGTTGTGTTTGAATTTCTGGTTTCTAAAGGGTTCCCTAATATTTAATTTTCACTTTCAGGTACGTTGCTTGGTTCATTTTAGCCTAACCCCTTAAGTTTTTTAAGAGTTACATGCTCGTCAAACATTGCACGTTAACAGTGCCATCACCAAAAACATTGAGACAAAGTGGACTAATCTGCAGAATGGTGACAAATGGCTGTGGTGCTCTCCTGAGCTCACTGCTTCCTGCTGTAGTGAAGAAGACACATTATGAATAGATGTGACTGCAGAAAGAGAACAATGGAAAGACTGAGAGGCTTTGGGCATTTTGCATTTGTGTAAGGGGAAGCTTTCTATCTTTGAATCCATCCTAAACTGATAGTTATTGATGGCTGCTAACATTCATTGCCTGCTCACTCATTTTTTTTGGTGCTGTGGGAGGAACAGAGCCTCAGCTGCATAAAGAATTGCCGTGAACCACCTTGTGACCACTCAGGCACTCTCTGGAGGTGACTGATGCATCCACCTAGTACATCACTTGGCAGGAACATCCCCTGTTCCCAAATGGCTTTGTGGTTACTGGAATTGCAATAAATTTCATGGGGTTTTTTTCAGCTAGAAGAACAGGATTCAGTCCTGAAAGATGATTTTGTTCTGTGATGCGTGAACATGTGTTTGTTGCATGCAGGGGTTGGGACGGCAAGGCTAGAGCAGAGTAGGAAGGAGAAGAGATGTGTCCTAAGTGTGCACCATCTCTGTGGGGAGGGCTCTGGAATGGGCTGTCTTTGTGAACTGTGCCTTTTGCAGGAGCTAGCAGCATTGCTTGGAAGGCAGCTTGGAGGAGGAATTGCCACATGGGAAACACAGATGCTCAAATCCTGGTTCCTGGAGTGAAATAAGGAGCGAGTTAGATTTGTAGTCAGGACGCGTGCAGTTTCCACTTGTGGGGAGAGTCTGTATGTCAAGGAATGTTGCAGTTGAAGCGCGTCAAGAACTTGCAACTCATAGGATTGGCGGATACAAAGTAAAGTATCCATAGTATCTAAAGTAACCACAGCCCAGCATCTTTTTATTGGAGTAGCTAGAGAAATTCTGCTTGAGGCTAGGAGAGTCATTGCATCACACAAGCTAAGCCCAGTAAACACATTTGCTACGTGAAAAGTGAATTCATTTATTTCTCTTGTGCCTTGTAAATGTGTCACACTGGCACATCCGCTCTGCTGGATTCTGTATCTTGTGCTTTCTCTTTCTGGAGATTCTTAGTAAGCTGGTTTTCCTCTCATGCAACTAAACTTGTAAAGACTTGTAGCAGAAATACTAACAGTGGTATAAATGAAATGCAGATGCAAATATCTCTCTGTAAACACTAGAAAAAACAGTGAAATAAGTGTGAGAATAATGACATGTGCTGATAACAGGACATTGTTCCCAGCAATAAAACTGAGCAATGTGCTATATTGTCAAGCCCCAAAAGTCACAGTACAGACATCTCTCCAGCACAGGACCTCACTTTCTAAGGACACTAAAAGGCCACAAGGTACTAGCACATTGTGTATGTGATGACAGTTCTTTCCCTGTTATGCCAACGGGGAGCTACACCAGCCGAACAAATATTTATTTTTCAGACATACTCCATATAAACAAAATCAGCTGCTGATCTGCAACCTCACTAAGACTTAGGAATGCCTAAGTAGGCAAGATTTGGAAGCAAAGGACCACCTGTTCTCAACTGTTGACTCATAAAAATTAAAAAAGATATGCCAAAAAACTGACTTGTCATTATCAGTCAAGAAAAAAACCCCAAAAAACTAGTGTAGTGATGGGAACTCTAATAGTTGATACCCCTTGTCTGCCATGACCTGTGCAAATCATCTCAGTCAGACTACCTGAATACATATCTTGGTGCGCTTGACGGTGTGATGGATGAGCTCTGAGAAAGGGAGAGAATGAGTGAGTGGATAAAACCAGAATATTCAGATTTTGCTAATAAGTTTTCTCCCATGTGGTGTTGCACTGGAGCTTGTTACACTCATTTCACATGTGCTCAGAAATAAATGTTGGTAATTTTCTGCATGCTAGTGAGGATCTGTACATTGTGGTGGGTCACACACGATATGGGAATGGGAGAAGGTCACATCTGACCTCCCCAGCCATCTGATGGCACTTGTACCACTGAAAGAAGTGACTGGAAAAATGAGAGCCAAGTGTTTGGGGGCTGTGAAAATCCAGTGATGGAATGTGTTCAAATAATGAAGCCAAGTGTGTTTCCAAATGTCTAAGTCTGTCTTGCGTACACCATTACCTTTATCAATCAAATCTGTAATTTCATCAAGAAATTAAATTTGATTTGTTTGACAGGACCTATTTTCCAGAAATCTGTATGGAGTAACATTATTTGTGCTGCTATCCTTTAATTCTTTATTAATTGACTCCCATGTCAGCTTTGCTACTTTTCCATTCCTAGCCAGAATCCTTCTAAAGGGAGACTAACCAAACCATATCTTTTCTGTGGGTAAATAGGGCATTAATTTTGGAAAGGCTGGTTGTAAATGCTGTAAATCATGAGAGTAAAACCAGCAAGGGTAAAGAGGAGATGCAGGGAGACACTTTATGACACGAGATGAGACAGAGCACCATCAGCAAGAAAGCCCATTTGCGAATCTGCGGCATCAATAAAATGGAGTGCATGCATCCGTGAGAGGACAGGAGAGTGTGAGGCAGAGGGAATTGTTATTAGTGAAGGTCCTGAACAGTGGCATTTCTTGTTACACGTAGTTTACAAGCAATAGGAATGTATGCTGAAGGTGTGAGGAGGGGCAAAAATGGTATTGGTTATTCTGTAGAGAAACGACTTATTGAAGAGAGGCGCTAAAAATTAGCTGCAGCAAGGACAGACTGGGGCAAGAAGCTCAAGAATATTGAAGGAGTTCTGTGTGAGCTGTGCTGGAGTTGTGGTGTGTGTCATGCAATCTGACTGAAAAGCCCATGCTACGTTGCTGTGATACAGAGCAACTTAAGAAGTTGTTAATGCAAATATGTCCTGCCATTGGGAGAAAAGTAAGTCTAGAGATTTGACTATAAAAGAGAGTAAGGACTAACCTACGATAATGAAATGCAAAGTGTCTGATCAAAATTCAGCATGTTAATCGGAACAGTAAATCTTTTATATGAATGTGTCACTTGAGCCCCATAGTCTACAGTTTTCTTCTCACAGTGTATGTTGCCCTTGATGTCTATTGTGACTGCAGAGTGTGGTAGCTTTTCGCTGTTTCCACTTTGTCTGTCTGCCAAAGCTGCACGGAGTCAAAAGACTTTAAAAGTTTCCTGACTACTGGAGGCTCCAGGATGTGCAAGACAACTGTGATTTGTTGAACTGTAGGGCCTTTGCATGGGATTGAGGGGGTGATATATTTAACCAGCGGGTATTGCATTTGCTCTAGTCATAAAAAATGGAATTTAAAGGAAACCCCGTGTTTAAATGCCAACAGGTGCAGTGCTCTGTGCTGAGCAGGGGCCACTGTGGTATCCTTATCTCCTTCATGCAGGCTCCAAGACAACTCATGGTTTCTGAGGAGAAGCAGCATCCTGCAGTGGATACACTTGGATGGGCCCACAACAAATTTGAATTTAGAGGGAATATGATGGTGATTTCCTGTGTCACCTTAGACAAATCTCATACACAGGATAGCTGTGTCCCTGCAGGGCAAGTCTACCACCTTCCTTCTGTGGGAACCACATCCTCCCTGGAGCTTCTCACTGGTCTTTACCTTCCTTTCCCATTTGTAGAATAAGGCTGATAATTCCTTCCATTCCCTTTCTTTCTGACTGTGGAATGTAAACTCCCATCATACCCATCTGTACTTGTTTAGTACAGAAACTGTGTCTTATTGTGCTTAACATAAGTGGTTGTCTGTAATTAGAATGACATTAAATGATACAAATGTCATTGATCTCTTGAAAATACAGTGTTCAATAAGGGATGATAGGAATCTGTGCAATGCTGGTTAGGCTGCACTAGCAGAACAGGTTTATACCTAATTACAGTGAAAACTGAAGATAGTGTCTTCTCTTCATGTCCATGTTTGGGGCTGAGTCAGGGTTTTAGTGTGAGTCAAAGCAGAATTTGTCAGAGATAGTACACAGAAACTAAATTTTTTCACTGAATCAGATAACATCCTATGTATTAGTAAATTGATAATATTTCAGTTGATGAGAAAATTATGGCAGATAGTGGAGTCTAGTATAAAATTTTCAAATCAAATATTTTTTCTGTATTTTTTCCATTAACCTCATTTAGGAATGTTATGGTTTTGATAATGCAGTGCTTAGAAAAAGATGAATTAGACTACTCTGTCAAAGTCTGATATCTGAAAAAAAGGGTTTTGAAATGTAATCCTTGATGGTTGTTTGCTTTTATGTTATATAAATATTTTGTGGAAAATTAATTCTTTCAGTTTTAATAAAATGAGGGTTTGATTGATGGGAAGTGAAATTTTGTTTACTGAGAAGTTTCAACAGTCTTTGTTGTCATTTTGCTTTGGAAGGAAAACAAATACTGAAATAATTTTTCTGCTAAACGGAGATTTAATTTCCTCTTCTCACCTCAGTTTTGCTTTTTAGCACATAATTTTCCCATCCCTCTACAACCTGTCAATACCATTAAAAATGTATTGTAAATTGAATGGGCTGGAAAAAGCATATTTAGACATAAGCTTTTAGTCTGTTCTTAATTCATCCTTTGTTTATGCAAGTCCAGAATCTGCATTCATACCTGCTTTAATATTCAACATGGTGTTTCTAGCCTGATTTGACTCCTTTCAGGTTGTTGGTAGGGATACAGTGAGAAGGATTTGGACTAGAACTCCCTACAGGATGGGAAATTATCGAGGCACCTCGTTTCTCTCTCTTCATCAGAAAGAGAGCGGCTGTCTGCGATCTGTAATGGGTGTGCTTAGCTTTCTTTGTGTTAAGACCCCAGAGAGTCATTATAGCTTTTACAATAAGAATGTGATAGCTTCTTTGCAGCCATGAATATTCCTTTAAAAAACATGCTTTCAAAGTCACTCATTACCAAGAGTGCACTGGTGAGTTCTGCAGGCATCCCTAAAGTCCTTGATGTGCGCTATGGGTTGGTTTTGAGCAGAACATTCTAAGATCTCCAAATGGACAAAACTTTTTAACATGCCTGGATGAATCCAAATCCCAGCTGGGGTAATCATTCTGGTACTGGTACTACCCATTTAGATCTCGGTTCTCCCTGCATATCCTGTAGAGTTGTGTCTTTTAAGATGGGCACAGAGAGAGAAATGATGTCCAGGGTGAAACCACAGCACGTGAAGGCACTCTTTGTCCTGTTTTCAAGTGATCACTGGCAGTGAATCTGGGTCTGCTGCTCTGAGCATGTTCCTATGAGTAATCTAATATCATCCCAGACCTGCTTGGATAGATCTACCAGAGCTGCTGTCACGCCCTGATCACATTTAAACTTGACCTTGATCATAGTCCCCACTCTGTTCACTCTTTCTAAATGCAGTTTATTCTGTCCTTGTTTGTCTTGTTAAGTCTGCTGAGATGTGTGTGTTGGCTTTAGACAAACAGCTCCTAGAGGAATGCTATCTCTTAGGGTAATCCTTATTCCGTAGCAGATTTGCCTGGGTGGTGGGGTATGGTGTATGTTTGTGGTGAGAGATCCCAGTGCCTCAGGGTAACTGTCAGTAATCTACAAGAATGGCACCAGCTGACCCCAAAAATACTTCTGCATGAAACCTGGCCTGGAGATTTGCTGGTTGTTGTGGTTTTGTTTTTTTTTTTTTTTTTTTTTTTTTTTTTTTTTTCTTTCCCCATAAATGAGACCCTTCAAATTTTATACTATATGTCATGTGAGCTCCCTCAGAAAGAAGTAAAAGGAAAAAAAAAGAAAAATACTGAAGCATAGTTCTTCACTACCACTTCACTACCAACTGAACCATCAGTTCTTTGGAGCTGATATGCAAAGGATTAGTAGTTTAAATACTGTTTCTGTTCTTGCAGCGTTGTTGCTCCTTACGCTTCTAAATCATTGTCTAACATAACTCTGTGAAAGCATCGGTAACAAAGTTTTTAGCTGTAGTCCTAACCTTATTTTTCTCCCCAGCATGGAAGACCTAGCTTCCAATACTCTCCTTTCTTCAGGCCTTTTCTATGATCGCAAATGTACTTTGGGATGAAAGTCATGCCCTCCTCATGGTTTATCACTCTGTATCATTACAGTCTTATGGTATTTGTAGGTAATTGATTTATTTTGCTGGGAGAGGCAGGCAGTGTTTTGAACTTCACCAGGAGAGAATTTGGATGTTATACTGTGGTGTTCCTATTTCTTGCTGGTTTTTGGGGTTTTTTTCACTCAGCAATGTGGCCAGAAGCACTTCAGTACATATTTTTACAAAATGTAATTGATAAATATTGAATCCAAAGCCCTGGATTTAGCTGTTGGCAATATAGGTGCATATTTCTGTATACTCTGTCATGAAGTTTGGATGCCAACTGCTACTGAGAATGAGGTGATGGGGCTTTTTTAAAAATCAGAACTGATACTTCATTGCAAAGCTGCAGTGCATAAACATCTTGCATTTCTAGCCATGCTGTCTGCAGTCTTCTCTGTTGTAATGACAAGAATTCCTGGCTATTAGTGGACTGACCCAAATAGACTAAAGGATGGTTTTGTTGCAGAGAAGGTTTTTGTTTCCTTTAGATTTAGTCTGCCCCAGCACTGCACAGCAGAGATTCATGGGGCTGTGAGTATGGTGGTGTGATCTATAAATGACCCTGATTATCACTTTCATAAATGACTCTGAATTTTCCAACCAAATTACCAATGAAGTGAAAGGCATTGAACAAGATTTTTAATTATAACAAATGGAATCTGTGCTCTCTAATCACATTGTTGTACAGGTGGCTATTATTCATTGCTAAAAGTTAGAGCAGTTAAACTTCAGACAGTCATTGGGTGAATTATATAAAAGAATCACTTCATTTGAAGGTTTGTGTATTGGTTTGGTTTTTTTTAATTACTGTCTCTAGTAGAAACTCACAGTATATTGATTTTTCAAATCTGCCTAAAGGTGAAGTATTAATACCTGTGCCCAAACAGCTGCTACAGGGGTTACTGTTACAGACTTGCAAATTTAAACAAAACTAATGTTGTGTCTTGATTTTGTGAGACAGTAAAAATAGTAGAAGGCAATGTGGGGTTTTCTACTAGTTTTTCATCTTAGCATGTCTTTCTGGATCTGAAGTGTCTATCTGCCTCTGAGATGACAATACCATATATGTCATTTTCTTTTCATATATGTCAAAGCTGGCTGCTTGCCTGCCAGACAAGTATGGAGGGGGTATCTGTTCTGCCCCTTTTGGAGATGAGAGTACTCTGGACCAACACTGAGGGTAGATGTGGTCTCTTGGTTCAGTCTGCAGCTGGCTGCAGATGCAGTATTATTTTGCTTTGAAGAATAAGCTATATGGCTCCTTTGTGATGTATTTGTGGCAGGGATTTGCAGCTACTTTGGTGCGAAAAATATCTATATTTCTGCAAATTTTCTCTAAATGGGCCTCATTGTATCTGTGTTCAGCCATTTGTAAAGTGGGCAACTTAACGTTTGTCTGTCACATGGGAGTATTGTTCAGCTTACTGAGGGGTAACTTAAAAAGCATTTAGAGATCCTTGGATGAGAGGTGCTATAAAAAAATACTGATTCTTTGCACTATTTAACTGCTGTTCTTGTCCATTTTAAGTTCAGCTCAGCACTTAAGGCAAAATGTCAGAACCCTGTTCCTATACAAAAGCAGCTTTGCTTCCTGTTTTTGTGGGGATTTAGTATTTGTACCATGCATGCACAAACAATGCCTTTAGAAATTAAGAATAAACCTAATCCTGAGTATATTTAACTGACTGCAGGGTGAAACAGGAAGGTGCTTCTACATCCAGGTTGAATGTTGCAAGTATTCCTCCTCAGCCTTTCCTTACAGTAGCAAGGAAGAAACCCAAGGCTGTAGTGTAATTGCTGTTCCCTTCAGACCATGGATGTTAGGAATCACAGAATCAACTCATTACTGAAGTGAACTTTGAGTGATGAGCTTTGAAGGATGAGTATCCTTTTTAAAGGATAACAGTTGCTGCTTAGTCGGACGTTTTCCAAAGGACTTGATGAGATTTCAATGCCTGGTTCTCTGGAAATAGAATAATCCTCCAAGTGGCCTGGAAAAGCCCAGCCTGAACACTGTGCTTTTAGAATGACCTGAGCTGTGTTACCTTCCCTGCTGAATCCAAATTCAAAGGCGCTTCTTTGGATGGGCTTTTGGCAAGGCTTAAAATCCTGTGGGAAGGAGTGAATGAGGCAGCTCGGGCGCTGTCCGCGGTGCCGGGGCGCTGTCCATAGTGCTGGGACCTGCCTGCTGCTGGCAGCGAGGAAGGTTGAGCATGTCCTCAGCACATTGCTGGGCCACTGCCCGTGCCACTCCCTGGCTTTTAGCCCACAGACCTCAGTCCTCTTCTTGAGAGTCAGCACACAGTGATTCATTTAATTGTAATGGAATCCTGTGTGCAAAGGACTGTACAGAATCTTGCTCCAAAAGTACCACAAGAATGGCATCTTAAAATATGGCCACAATTAGGCATGTAGGAGCCAGGATGAAAACCCAATGCTACTATTCTCTGCCTTGCTCCTTATCAACGTGTTGCAAACGAGGAGGAACATTCATACAAGACCATCTGCCTCTTCTTATTTCTCTTTGGCCACTGTCAGAGACCATTTACATGGTGATTTTTATCAAAGTTCATCTGGGAGGTTGTGGATTCTCTATCCCTGGAATTGTTCAAGGGGAGGTTGGGTGGATCTCTGAGCAACCTGGTCTAGTGCAAAGTGCCCCTGTACATAGCAGGAAGGTTGGAGCAAGATGATCTTTAAGGTCCCTTCCACCCCAAGTCATTCTATGATTCTCTGAATTAACTAAAAAGTTCTCAGTTGGTTGTTTAAGCCACACAGAGCTCTCATTCAGACTTAAAGTAGCCTTCATTGCATTTTGTTTATTTTACTCATGAAGTGGATTAAACTAAATTAAATTAAAGACATTTAATTCCATAAGGAACTATCTTTGCAGATTCTTAATGTGGTGTAACTTGTCCATCTACAAAGTAAATTTACATTTAGCATTCCAAGAATCTCAGGGCAAACAGTTCTTTGGTCTTCATCAGGAAAACCTTTATTTGGTGTTTAATAATATACTTTGAAAGTGTTTAAACTTATAATGAACAAGGGCACCAGCTGTTCACCCGGGGAGTTGACATGGAACAGCAAATGGACCATGAATTCCTAGTTTAGTAGGTTGTAATTTTCCCTCCATATGGACAAAGCAGGTTCTGTTGAGGTCTGTAGGTATTTTCTGTGGAATTTAAGACCCTCAGTTCTGCTTAGAAGCATGATAGTCACAGGTTCATAAAGTGAAGTGGGAATCGGAGGCCTGATTTAGCAGGAAATACTGTTCACAGCTTAGCTTTAAGTACAGAGATAGCTTGATTGACTGGTTAAGAATTGCCCTGAATCAGAGCCAAAGTGCTGTGGCTTCTTGTGACATTTATATGGCTTCAGGATATGGATATTCAATGAAAACTTCAATGACAGTCTTCTTTAATAATTCAGAACTCCCCATTTTTCTTTAGAATTAATATCATTCTGGATGATACAATCATTCTGCACATTTGAGTCCCTGGTCTATAAGGATTTGTTTTCAGGAAGTAGCTTACAGATAGCAGTTTTATTTCAGGCAGAAGAAGCAGGCTGGAAACTCTTTTTTTCCATTATTTTTAGTTGGAGTTGCTTGTCTTTTATTAAAGCCATTTTATAGCTGCTTTTTTTTTTTTTTTTTTTTTTTTTTTTTTTTTTTTTTTTTTTTTTTTCCTTTAAGTGTCTTGGTGAAACAGTGATGTGCTTTCTAGCAATCTGTATTTTGTAAGGCCTCACCTGGAGTACTGCATTTAGATTGGGTCCTTAGCACAAGAGAGATGTGCAGCTGTTGGACTGAGTTCAGAGGAAGCCACAGATGCTCAGAGGGCTGGAGAAGACAGGCTGAGAGTGTTGGAATTGTTTGTATTGTTTGTGTTGGAGAAGAGAAAGCTCTGGGCAGACCTTAGAGATCCCTCCACTCCCAGGGCTATGTGACACCTGGAGAGGGACTTTTGGCAAGGGCAGGTAGTGATGAGAAAAGAGGTAATGGATTTAAACTGGAAAAACACAGATTTAAATTAGATATTGGAAAGAAATTATTTACTATGAGGTTGGTGAGGCACTGAAACTGGTTTGCCAGAGAATCTGTAGATGCACCGTCCCTGGAAGTGTTCAAGGCCAGGTTGGATGGAGCCCTGAGCAACCTGGTCTAGTGGAAGGTGTCCTTGCCTGTGGCAGGGGGATTGGAACAAGATGATTTTTAGGGTCCTTCCAACACAAACAATTTTGTAATTTGTAAAAAACGCCAGTCACTTGTTTTTAAAATTTTGAAAGTTTAATAGTAAATAAGATGGTTATAAAAATAGAATTAGAGTAAAAAAAAAAAATTGAACAATTAGGGTTAGGACAATACGAGACAATAAAAACAAAGTTACAGACATCTGGGTGCCTCCCCGAGCAAAAAAGCTCTGGAGAAGGACCCCCGTTAACAAAGGATTATCTCTTAAAAGCAATAGCCTGTTGAATATTCATACATTTCATACATGATGCATAAATTCCATTCAAACAAAGAATTGTCTTTGGTTAGTATCACTTTTTTCCTTTAATCTCTATGGCGTCTTCAGGGCTGAGCAAGGCAGGAGAAGTTGGTCTCTTCTGATAAGGAAGTAGTAATTTTTTTTTTTTTCTGAAAGATTTACGTTTTCTTGTGGTTGGTATATAAAAACTACATTTTAACTACAAAACTACATTTACCATACTATCAAAATATTAATACAACATTAACAATCAATACAACATAATACATATAGTAAATATCTTGCGTAGAGCCATATAATATGCACTTTTCACATAATTTGTGCACAGTTATTACTACAGAAATTCAGTCTTCTTCATTAGAAGGTGGAAAACATTAATAGCAACACTATCATGAAGTAATGCACAGCTGTTGATTTACTTTATTGCAGTTACAGGTTGCTATTTCCTGGGGAAATAAAGATAAAAAAGGAATCTTTGGTGAAGATTGTGGGAAATTAGGCAGTACTTTGTGATTGCTGTGAAATTCACAGTTTTTTTGGCACTGTAAAGAAATTCTCCCCCACTAATCCTCTTATTAGTTTTAAAAAGAAAAATAACTTTTTTTTTCATTTAAAAATGTTTTGAAGCATTAAAAAATAATTTAATAACTGTAAGAACTTATCTAGACATTTGAAAATGTCTAGTATGAATGACTGTTTCTCTTGAGTGTAATTTAAATAGCACAGAAAAAAAAAATCTGTTTTGTTGTCCCAGAATTCCCATAGAATAATGGAAAGCAAATGCAAAGACCACAATTAGCTGAGATACGAGAGTTCTGCAGCTTGGCTTTAGGAAACGTGAAGCATACCTCAAGAAGGAAGAACTTTGTTTAATGCATATATATTATTCACTACTGGTGCATACATTTATTTTTTTTGAGCGTATGGACTGAGGTTACAGACATATTTGAATACGCTGAAAAACATCCAACAACCTGAAGTTAAAAACCTACAATAAATTTATGTCAATATCTTAGTAAACAAGGTGGGAGGAGAAGACATCACCAAAATGTGTGCCTTCTTAAGTGCTTGAGGAGAATGAAGTTCTCTCCATTTAAAAGGTTTTCTCCTGATGGTTACTGCCAACTACACTATGGGTTTCTACATAGGTGTATAAAGAAAAAATTAGAAAGGAGAAAGGAATTATATGCATATATTTAGGGAAAAAAAAAAAAAAAAGGTCTATTTGTAAGAAAAAAAAATTATGCTTGCTGGAAAGTCAAATATGCAATTGAAACAGTTTGGCCTCCAGCAGCCGTAATTTCCCTCCTCTGAGGCCTAGGTGGAAGTCAAGGCTTTGAACCTGTAAATGTTTAAGTGCATGAGCAAACTTGCATCTGTGTTTTGTACTTGGAGCTCCCTGGGGACTGTGTCATGTGCAGGGATGCTCGTGTGGGTGAGTGTTTGCCTGCCAGGTCATCCACAGCGGTGATGCAGTGAGTGCTGGGAGCTGCACTGGTCCACTCCTGCCCTTTCCCAGCTTCAGGGAGTGTGGGTCTCCCACAGTGGCTTGTGTTTGCCACAGGGCGTATATAAAATAACTTTGGATTGCTTGTAGCCCTGTAAAAATGAGCTACAGCCTTCAATTTTGTGCGTCTGGAATCCAGTCAATAGAGACCTGGTGAAACAGGACCTCAAGGTGAGGTTGAGACAAATTTGGAATTCATGTCAAGCTGTGCCTCTAGATCTTGCTTAAGGCTCTTCTTTATTGTGTAAGATAAACCCTACTCTACAACCTGTTCCAAACTTTCATTGTTAAGCAAATTGATGTAACATTCATGTCCTTTCTATAAAGAAAATTCTGCCATGGGAACTATTACAGCTTTTTCTTTTAACTACTCTATTCTCTGTTTTAGTACAGGACTATTTTAAATTAATTATCCTCTAATTTGTAGTTGAGGCACTCAGTGGCTGTAAGTGATAACATCTCCACTGTGCAGTTAATGTTATGCTTCTTTGTGTATATAAATACTTCACAAATGCATTTTTCAGTGATGTAAATTGAAATCTCATAGTCTAAACAACATCATGTTTGTATAGTGCTTAGCAATACATTCCAGGTGCTTGAAAGCAATTTCAGAGAGTGAAAAAATTGCTACAAATTCTCCATATCTTAAAATTTCTGTCAGTCTCTGCAGTAGACCTCATATCCTGTTAATCAGAAACATTGAAATGTTTTTGAGCATGGGTTTAGCATGGGTGCAAAAACAGTGAAGCAATTTAGATTTTTTGTTTGAGCTTTTTAATGCAGGTTCAGTTGAGACATTATAATGAAAAAGATATTAAAATGTTAAAAAAATATGGAGTATATATTTTTTTATGTTCCAGTATACAATCTTTTAAACTCTGATGGTGTGAAAGGAAGATTTACAAGAGTTATTTCTCTAGGAAGCTTTCATTTTTCCACTGTTGAGAAGACACATTAAAGATTCTTGGTGAAGGATCTCTGCATTTTTGGGCAATAAGGTCCAGTAAGGGGCAGGTTACAGTGGAGAAAAAAATTATGATCCGTCTTGAATGTCTTGGGTTTTGGAATTACAATTTTCCATTAAAAAGATGGCAAAAGGTGTAACATTTACAGGGATTCAAAAGACTTGTGAGATCAATGAATAGTACAGAGTAAATATCATATTAGCACTGTTAATACTTTGCTTTTTTTTATTAATCCATCCACTGGTTGGGGGAAAAAAAAAAAAAAGACTTGGTTACTGGATTTTTTTTTTTTTTTCCTCTTTTAGATAAAGCCTTAAACTTTTAAAGTGCTCTCTGATACACTTTTATGCATGTCTTGATTGTTATCTCTCCATCATTTATGTTATAATGCATTACTGGATGATCTGGAGTAAATTTAATTTCCTTACCAGCTGCAGTCTCTTTTTTTTGGCACAGAGTGATTATGTTTGTCTGTGTTTAGAATGAGAATAGAAAGAGCTTTTCACAGGGCTTCTTAGACCTGTGGTGTTATAGAGAGACCTGAAGTAGGAACTTGGTTCAGTAGAGACCCTGCAAGATGGGAAAAGAGACTTTCAGCTGCAGCAGCACAGCTCCTGTTTCCCACTCTGCCAGAACTCTGAAGGAAATCACTTCTTTTTTGTCAATACACAGAACATAAATCATATTAATGCTGCAGACAAGATCACTGAAACTCCAACAGTGAGAGAACAATCTGGGGTATTTTTCTATCAATTCTTCATCCAGGGTGATGTAGTTAAAAGAGAGCAAAAAGCTTGATCAGCAGTTCAGCAACACAGATGTGATTACCAAAAGTGTCAAGCTTAGCAGAGCTCTTGTTGAAGTCAGCAGGCATTTTCTCAATGACATTATGGGTATGGGGAACTCATATGTTTTAAATAAACAGCTTGCAAATGTATCTCCCGTGGGTGCATTTCAGAGTCTCGATGGATCATATTGCTCTTCTCATAATTTCTTTTGATTATACCAGGCTGATGTTGGCTCTTCTGATGTGTGGGATAGGTATGCTCCAGTGTTGCTACTGAGTCTGTTCCCTTACCAGTAAATGTTTACCCAAGTCCCTAATGTGACTGCATCTTCAGGAGAGGCTCTGCACTGAGAATGTTTGTCCCCCTGACCTTTATGCACTGTTTAAAAAAAAACCAAAAACAAACCTTAGAAAACAGAGTAAAAGATAAACACAGCATGATAGCAGCAACAACTCAGCAAGCTTCAGTCTTTCCTAAATGCAAATCAGCGTAATTAAATTCTGCAGTTAATGACAGACTATACAAGCCTGATTTAGCAGATCCTCTAATGAAACCCTGGGGAGTTGAAAAACAGAAGAGTGCTGCCCTCTGAGGTTATTGAGACACAGCATCATCCTCACCTAAGGTTCTGGAGCTGCTGCTGTGAGTGGGAGGCCAGGGCTCTTGAGATAGCCAAGCCAGGTTTCCCAGGGCAAGTAAGAACTGAGAGAAAGAGCAGAAGGGAAGCACAGCACCCTGTCATTTCTGCCATGGTAATTGCCTGCTTACTTGAGTTCTTCAAGGAGCAACAGGCAAAGTGTTTGGGCCTCTTCCAGTAGGTTATGTAACAAAAGATTCCTGCTTTTTGCCTGTACTCAGAAGGCTAATAATAAATGTGATTTTGTGTACATTTTTGAGTTTTGAACATTACTTGTGTCCTGTTCAGAGAAAAATACTTTTGATTTATTTTCTTTCACCATGACAGAATTTGGTGTGATTTGTTAGAGATCTGCAACCAGTGCCTGTTTTTGGCACTTCAGAGTGTGTAGCCAAAGACCTTAACTGTGGGAAAAGAACCAGTGTCATTCACTAAGGTAGAGTCTACTGCACACTTCAGCAAAGGCCTTGAACTTTCACTTTGAAGTCAGGGGTGACACTAATATCTGCCAGCTGTGACATGGAAAAGCACTGAAGGGATTAACATGCAAATAAGGGCACAAGTCTTGTCGTTTGTTTCCAAATTCCCACCTTCAGTAGTGTTACAACAGACTTCTGAAAGTAGAGCAGAGTTTGCTCACAGGACAGGTTCATAAAATCACTGCGGCTTATTCACAGGTGTTAGCTCTTACAGCTCTGATGCACTGATTTGACTTCCATTCTTGGATGTAAATTCTCTTTCTGCCCACCTCCAGTTTCACGGGAAAGCAATGCCAGAGCTCTGTGGAGTGTGAGGTTTGGGGCAAAAAAGTTGGCTGTTTTGTTAGCTGTGTGTACTTAGAAAAGAACATCCCTTCCTCCCCAGCTTAACAATTGGTTTATTTGCTTCTAAAGCAAAGACCATCTGAACACATGGTAGGCTATGGTCTCATGTAATCCCTTCATGAATCTACACTGACAGCCCGAGAAGTTTAGTTTCTGCCAAGTTTCCATAATCTGCATCTGTGAGGAGGTAAAATAGGTATGTGCTGTGATATTCCATTGCTTGACTGGTGCTAAACATCCCCGAAGGGTCAAAGTAAGTGTTTGTTCATGTTGGCAGTTTTTTATGAGTTTGACAGTGGTAGAATATCCAGCACTGTAAAAAAACCTGGAACTAAGTGAGGTCCTCATGTGTCCCATCCCAAGAGTGGCTGCCATCACCTTCTTCCTGCTGTCACATCTTCTGAGAGAGAAAGAAGGTGCCAGCTGAAGTACACATTCATATATTCATAGCTTTAAAAAGAATTAATTTTCAAAGAGTAACAAGTAAAAGAAAAAAAGATTATAAAGCAGATATTTCAGTGTTACTCAGCATTATAAATTATCACCAAGCTTCTTGCATTCAGAAATATTTTTGATGGAAAGGATGTGAAGTTGGTTTAAATTTACATGTTGGCAGTTTCTCTTTGACTGAAGGCTTTTCCAGGGAGAGGAGTGGGAATAAGGAGAGCCACTCAACAATGTTTAAGGATGAACATTGGGAAAGGGTTCTTTGGGCGTGGAGAATTAATCTATCCTTGTCTGACCTCTCCCAAAGACCACATCCTACTTCTGTTAAAACAAAAGCAAGCCTGAGCCTAATTGTTTTCTGGGAAAATGGGACTGAATGTTACAAAGTAATTTCTCATCCTCTCCAAGTCAAATTCCCCATGAATCTTTGATGATTATGCACAAGAATTCCTTCCTCTATTTCCTCTTACCTGTCCCCAGTTGTTATGGATAAAGGTCTTGAGTCCATCTGGTACCCCAGTTTCCCCTTTTGTGTTTAGGTTGTGGGATTTCTCATTTCTTTGACCTTACTCATTTCCACTGCTTGCTGTGGAGGGATTGACGTGTTTTCCAGCATGATGGCAAAAGATATTCTCCACAAAGTGCTGGAGCTGCAGAATCTTGGGATCTGCTCAGTGTGTTGGAATCTGCTGGGAGAGCTCTTGTTTTGAGTGCAGGAAAATTCTCTTAACTGGTGAGCCTGACTGAACAGCTAAGGAAAAGATACTGTGAGATTTGGGACATGATATAATCACTACCCTTAATTATGAATGACTGAGTCTGACTTTAATGCCTGTGAGGCCTAAGTAACAGAGCAGGACTCCCATGGTGCTCAGAGCAAAATGAAACTATTGGTAATTGGCCCCAGAAAAATCCCCCATAACTTAAGATTTACCAAAAAAATCTTAAGGTAGAAAAAGTTAGTCTCTAAAATTACTACAGTCTCAGATAAAAAATTCAGAAGGACATGGGAAATCATCAGTACGAAGGCAGACAAGAAGTGAGCAAATTTGCATCTAACAAGAAATCTACCAGCCTGAAAGTAGTCATCTGGATGTAAAATTTTTTTTGAAGTGTGTTTCATTAATACAGTGGTTGATCAAGTACTCCTCATGTCTGGTCCTAATTTGTTGAAATTTTTTTTTTCTTTTCTTTTCCTTTAGGATTTTTTTCCAGTCTAAAACTTATCAAAAATCTTGCAAGCTCAAAAAATAATCATGTCATTCTGCCTGCTACCAAAATGAGTAATAATTACTTACATTTGGTGTGTTAGTATCAAGATCTGCTTTCATAAATGGAAAGTATTGAGAATTACTTTCTTTTCTCTTGAAAAGTTCAAATATTGATTTCTAGGGGTGTGTGTATATGGATTCTTTTTTGGTCCTTTAAAACCATCTCCAAATGAAGCTATTTCAGTATTTCAAAACCAGCTTTTCTTTTCTCCATGAGCTGACTGATGAGATTAACTTAAGTTTGACGTACATGCAATGCTAAAGAAATACATAATTTCTCTAACACAGCATTAATGTCTAATTTTCAGCATTTTCAAGTGACAGTTGATTTTTTTTTTTTTTTTTTTTTTTTTTTAAATAGTGCAATCTGTTTTAGAAGGTTGAGCCTCCTGCTGGGGAGTTAAGTGCTGTATCACTGAAGGTAGATGTCAAAGCAAAGTGCTTTTAGGTTGTTTTTTTTTTTTTTTCTTTCTCCTTCCTTCCTGATAAGGAACAAAGCAGCCTTAAGGGCCTATCCTCCACTGGGAAATCTAAGAGTGTCCCACTTGTTCATCTGCAAGTGATGAACTATCAGCTGACACCGGTGTTTTAATCCTCCATCCTGAGAACCCTGCTGAGAGCAGGTTCTAATCGGCGCAGCTGTGACGGCCCAGAGGTGATGGAATTTCCCAGGTGCAGTCAGAACTAAAGGTTAAGTGCTGTTCTCTCATTGTGTTTTTTAGGACTACCAGGAGTTTAGTTTTTCTTTCTTTGGGCTCAAGGGCTTTGTTTATAGTTCAGTTATTAAGTTTATTCTGTGCTGCAGTCCTCTAAAGGTGCTTGCGGCCTTATGCGGAAAGGAGTGAATGAGGATATGATTTCTCCAGAAAAATAAATTCCAGCAAGCCTGCACTAGCTTTGAAGATCTCTGTTCTAACTGGGAAATGTCACTACTCTTGTTTGGTAACTCCCTGAAAGTGTAAATTGAGGTGGGGTAACTTGTGAGGGAGGCTGGAATAAAGGAGACGTCTGGAATAAAGACCAATTCCAAAGCTCAGGACAGATTTCTTGGGCCCAGTCCTGGATTGCCACAGCTGCACAGACAATGCTGAGAACGAGCAGTGAAGGAGAAAACTCAGAGTTGTTTACAAAGAGGAGTTACTGCAGGGTTTCCACAGGAGCAGCTATAAACCTTACTCAGTACTGTGTAGTGATTCTCTGTGTGACCAGATCCGTTCTGTAACTGAACTGTAATTGTGTGGATTTTAGGAATTAGTGTCAAGGCCCTCTTGACCTAGGAGAGCCTGGAATGGATTTGAGTGAAAAATGACAAGCAAATTCACAGGAATGATGTAGAGAGGGTGTGCTGGAAGCAGTGCAGTCTGCTGTTTCAACCTAAACTTATTTACCTAAACAGGGGGGAACTTGTTAAAAAAGACTAAACATAGTGAATAAAACACAGAATTTTTTTACTACTGTCCTCTTTTGCTCTGTTAGTTTTTTTCCTTTTGGGGAGCTGATTAAATAATGCTCTGTAGTGAAGTTCTAGAGCTACTTTAATCATCTGGCTTTTCAGATATTCCTTGAAAGGGCTTAGAGATGTCAAACACAGTTACTCTCTTTGAGTTAGGAGTGCTGAAAGGTGAAGGAGCACAGAGAGGCAGTGGCTGATCCCAACGTGGCTGAAGCAGGTGGTTCTGCTCAGTGTGGTGCAGATATACCAGCCTGTCATCTCAAATATAAATTAAAGGAATATTCCTGGGGCTCTCTGGCGGAGGTCTCCTGGGGGTGTGACACTGTCTAATAAAAGCCTGTCCCCAGCAGGATGAGTGACAACTTATTTCTGTATTCTTTATGAACTAGGCTTCTCAAACCTGGTACCCTTTTTCATTACAAGCTGCAGAGTTTAAGGC